>NW_028270180.1:80336909-80947846 GCF_037043375.1 Chiloscyllium plagiosum
CAGCAAGATCTTTTCCGTCATTTTTTCCCCATTTTTAGTTCTTATGTTTGACTTAAAACTTAAATCCGTCTCTCCACACAGCGCATTGGGCGGCACAGTGGCTCAGTGGACAGGACTGACGAGTCGAAACGTCAGGGATCATTTAGAACCTCTGGTAACTGTCTGTGTGGAATTTGCACATTTTCCCCATGTTTGCGTGGTTTTCCTCTGGTGCACCAGTTTCCTCCACCAATTTAAAGTTGTGCGGTTTGGTGATTTGGCTATTCTAAATCTTCCTTCGTGTTCCAGAATGTGAAAATTGGTGCGTTTGTCAGAGGCAGACGCAAATGAAATGTGTCTGAGAATGGGTATTGGGGGTTACTCTTCAGAGGGCCGGCGTGGACTTTATTAGGCCAATTGACCTGTTTAAACACTGTTGGGGTTCTATGATTGACCTGCCTATTGCATCTTGCACCATTTTCCACATCTCCGCATCAATGCAAACAACACCAGAGGTGTGATCTGGAGACAAGGGTGTTCACGGTGGAAACTGAGAGCGAACAAATCCTCTTGAAATAGTGAACTGGTACATGACTGAATGAAAATAAGTTGCAGTGTTACAAGTAAAAACATGCCAAGGAGATAGCTTAGATACTCTTCTCTCTCTGATTTCAAGGCAAGTGTGAGATGTTGGATTCTGGATGCAATTCGATGTTAAACAACAGGGCTTTCGGGAAAGGCACACCTTATCACTTACACTACGATTAAAATACAGACATAATAAAACTAAATGAACTGTTTTAACTATGACCGCATCAAAGTAAATAACAAAACTATATATCATTTGCTTTAAAACTAATTGAATATTCCAATGCAGCTGTATCTTCCAAACAACCGTGCAAAATGCATATACACAGGATAACTCGAAAGCACAAATCCAGCACGAAGGAGAGGACCGTTTTTGCAGACAGAGAGGTGGATATCCTGCAAATTCCCTGTGTCCAATGGGAAAGCAATACAAATAAACATCAAATGTGCTTAACTCCATCCACTCATGTTTTTTTCTCAGAATAAAAGTGAGCTACATTGCAGAGCAGACGGCTTGTCTCCAAATTTACAACACTTGCTTTCAAAGAAATATGACAGAGGAAATCTTTCTGAAAGGCCTATCTCATAGCAGACAAAGGAGGAGGATGAAGTATATTTTCCTACATTTTCATGCTTTACACGCAACATGATTTTTCCCTTGAACTGAGTACCTTGTTCGTCTATTCTACAGAATAGGAAAGAATCAATCACATTTCTGCGGGTCTGCATTTACGCAGACACTTGACCAAGGGAAGAATAACACATTGCCTTCACTCAATGGAAAGAATAGAGCACTTTTGTTTTTCTCCACAGCAAATGCCTTTAAACTCCTCTTTAAACTCCTCCAATTTCCTTCATGGAATACGAATTAATAATGACACTACATTATCGTTCATGGCTTCCATGTTGCTTAACAATGTCCTGACAAACGTGCAAATGTTTACCATTGACAGATGCTGTGGAAATATAAACACTTTCCGGAGTAAATGTTTCCTGAGTGGAAGGTGGGTGAGAGAGTATTGGAACAATTGAATACAGATTTAATAAAGGCACAGTACAGTAACTGCACTGAAGGTCACTTGGAGACTGCAATATTATGGTTCTGGTCGTTAAGTGAAACAGAAAGCAGTGCAGAGAGAGAAAGGATCATAGAATTTTTGTATAGTCTGAATTCCTCTAATACATTTGGTTATTTTGTAATGGGAGTAATGAGCAATCAGCAATCAGTGTTAAAATTTTTATTTTGAAATTTTCAAGGAATTACGTTTTGATTGGAGCGGAAGATATTGACGTCCATCCTTGCAAAACTTCAATATAATGAGCAGGAATTCAGTTCTACCCGATTTAATAAACAGATAGAGTGACTTACCAGGAATCCCAATAATAGCGAGTGTGGGATAATAACCACTTTGGACAACATAAAGTATACCCAAAATCCGTGATGCAAATGACATCCAATCCTGAGAAAGCAAGTAAACACCCAAGGATAACCTCCTGTCCATTCTATGAACATTCCAGTTCAATGTTCTCAGATTCTGATCCATTGCTGTAACATTCCATTCTATCATTCTCAGATTCTCTCTCACGTTTTCTCTCGATGCTGATCCTTGTTGGCATAGAAAGTGATGGCGACACTGAAACGATGGTAGAACACATCGAACGGAAGCCTTTATTTACTGACAAGGGGAACCCTCCAAGGCATATTGAAAATCCATGGAGACTGACGTTAAACACGGCCACTAAACAAACAAGTTCAATTAATCCCTTTCAATTCAATACTTTTTCTTTTGAAAGTCAAAATAATATAGGTAATCTACATATTCAGGGCGAAGTATATTTGTGGGACACTGATTACAGGAATGCTGAACATAGTGGAGTGATTATGTATCATTATTCAATCTAACTTGCACAAGAAATATGGAGGGGCCGATGTTGGACTGGTGTGTTGAAACGTAAAAATCACAAAACACCATTTCCTCGTCTAATAGCTTTAATTGGAAGTGTGCAATCTTTCGGAGCGCTGCTCATTGTTCAGTAAGCTAGTGGAGCAGGACCATTGGACAATAAATTTACAGTAAAAGATCAAGGTGTCATACAACCTCAAGATGTATTAACCAAACTTAAATTGCAGTGAAGGCTTCAATCATTTAGAATGGGTTGCATGCTTTAAATCATTTTTATGCAAATTCCAGAACTCTTTTCTAATCACATTCCCGAGATAACTTACGGTTTCTTTCCTTTGAAAGCAAATACGACATCTCAACTTAGGCAAATCATTACTGGTGTAAGGTTAGCGTCTGTCTATTCAAACCTTGAGTCAGACCGTTTATATTGCCAAAACAAGAATTTGTGAAATGGCACATGGACTGACTGTCAACAGGTTGTGTACTTTTTGAACAAAATAGAATGTATATGCGAATACAAGTCTGCAAATGCAAATTCATCACAAAACACGTATATTTTTGTGTGTGCGCATTGGAATGACGGTGTGGCAGAGTGAGGAACTGTGTGTATGTGTGCGTGTCTGTCTGTGTGGGTGAGGAGATAGAGAGAGTGTGTGTGGTATTGTGGTGTAATAGATGCCGGTGAAATTGTGTTGGCATGAGTATGAGTGTGGGTGTTTGAGTGAGCCTGAGAGACAACGAAGTTCTCTCACAAAACTCTCTCTCTCGGACTCACATATTCCCACATCACACTCATTTACACATCTGCTTCCAGGCGTCCACTCCATCAAACTCCACACGCACTCACACATTCTCCACCTCTCTGTCACTCTCTCTCTCTGTCTCAGACATTATCTCTTTGTGTTTTTGTCTCATTCTGTCCCGTCCTCACAAGTATGCATACGCACATATGGGACTATGGTGTGAATTTGCATTTGCAGAATCTTATTCGTAATTGCTCAAAGCAAGTTGGACAATTCAGTGCACGCTGTGGAGGTTGTGGGAGATTATAAAACAGCAAGTGTGATCCCACAGTTTCAAAAGGAGATGGGCGAGAAACGGGTTACTACAACGAGTTAGCTCAACTTCAGTCGTCGTGAAAGTGCTCGAATGTACCATAAACGAAGTAACAGTGAGACAGCTTGAGGACGTTCTTTCATTTGGCAGACACAGTAGGGGTTAATGAAAGTCAGGTGGTGTTTATCTGATAGCCAGCAAGTCTTTGAGGGCATTACGAGTGCAGCGGACCAAAGGAAACCGATGGCTATCGTGTATCTGGATTGCCAGAAGGCAGTGGTCAACCTGCTGCACAAAAGTTTTCTATTTAACATTAATGGCTATGACGTTCTGGGTAATGCGATAGCATGGCTAATGAACAGAAATCAATTACTGGGAATAAAGTGGCATTTATCTGATTGGCCATCAATGGTTTGTGGTGTGCCTCAGGGATCAGTGTTGGGACCATAACTGCTTGCATTTTAAGGAGATAATTTGAAGTTCTGCACCAAGTGTGATGTGTCAAAGTTCAGAGCGGACACGAAGATGATCTTATGCGCGCTGCTGGTTCCACCATAGATGAGGCATTTAATCAGCTGGTCACACCGAAGATGCATTTAGAGATTGGTTGGGTGGTCACAAGGAAAGCCAAAAGGAGTGCAGATGAGCAGAGGGGTGTCGGTGTCCATGTACAATGACCGGGAAAGTTGTCAATTACATTTATGTAGTTGTTAAGAAGGCAAATGGTGTGTTAGCTTTTATTGGTGGAGCGGTGTGTTTCTGAGCAATGAGGTCATGCTCCAGCTGTACAAAACTCTGATGCCGCCGCACTTGGAATATTGCAGACAGTTCTGTTCGCCCAATTACATGAAGATCGTGGAAGTATTGTAAATGGTGCAGAGAAGATTTACTGGGATGTTACCTGATATGAAAGGAATGTCTTAGGATCAAAGGCTGATGCTATTGAGTCTGTTTTCTTCGGAGTGGAAAAGGTGGAGGGGTGAACTAATAGAGACATACAAGATCATGAGACAATTAGATAGTGTGGACAGTGAGAGCCGAATTCCTCGGATGGTGATGGTTCATACGAGGGCGCATCGCATTAAATTAAGATGGGATAGATCTCGGGAACATGTTAGAGGTAGGTCCTTTACTCAGACAATAGTAAGGGCGTGAAACGTTCTGCCTGCCACAGTAGTAGACTCGCCAAATTTTAGGGCATTTAAATACTCATTGCACAAACAAATCGATGATGATGGAGTAGTGCAGGTTATATGGACTTTCTAATCGTTTCACAGGTCGGTGCAACAACGAGGGCCGAAGGCTCTAGTTTCTTTGTTATATGTGCTAATGCTTCTTTCAAAGAAAAAGCCATCGATAGCAATATGTACCAACCATTTCATCGAAAGTATTTAGGTTGAAAATACAGGTGGGCTGATGCTAAGCATGTGCAGGAATCCAACGGCGCGTTGAAACATTATGCAGTTCGAACTGCAGCGAAACGTTGAAAAGAAGAAGAAACTGTGGAAAGAGAGAGGTTTGTGGAAAGAATCAATAACTTTAGACGAGATCATTTGCATGCAAGGTCTTTTTGAAATTCTTATACGTTGCTTAATACAATATGTAATTCACTTTTAATGGACATGTGTACATCACCACCAACAGCCCCTTCAACACGCGCCAACTCCCGAAAGTCATCCTTCTAAATTTTCTGTCTGATAAGTCGCTTCTTTCCTGGGAGGACGCAGTCACTGCCCTATCATTATCCCTTGTAAAATTTTGCCTTCTCTTCGTTTGTTCATATTGACGTGCATCATTGCGAGGGATAGAGTCAAAAAGCTATCGAACCACAGCATGGAGAACAGCCCTTTGGCCGAAACTGATCAATACCAAACAAAATGTCCATTCATGGTCACCGTATTTCCCTGCCCTTGACCTACATCCTCCCAACCCTTTCCTATACATATATTTGTCCAAATTCTTTTAAATGTTGTTAATGTACTTACCTCAAAACTTCTGCTCCAGTACATTCCATATGCAGGCCATCCTCTTTGCTAAAAAAAAGTTGCCCTTCGGATTCCTTTTTAGTCTTTCCCGTCTAACTTTAAGCTGATTGCTTCTCGTACCCGATTCCCCAACAGAATGGAAAAGACTCATTTCATTCACCTATCCATTATTCTCATGCTCTTATATGCTTCTATAAGATCCCCTGTCAGTCTCCTATGCTCAAAAGAAAACAAAAGAATCCTTGCTTGTCCAACGTCTCTCTACAAATCAGACACTTTAGTCCTGGAAATTTACTTTTCCATTTCGTCAGCTCTCTTTCCAGTTTGGTAACATCGTTCATCCAGCAAGGTGATCAAAACTGAGCACTGCAATCCATTTCCCGCCCACCAACGTCCTGTAAACCTTCAACATACCTTCCCAACATCTGTACTCAATGTCCTGACTGATGTAGGCTAGTGTGCCATTAGTCTGCTTCACTGCCCTGTCTACCTATGATTCCACTTTCAGAAAACTGTTAATCTGAACTCCAAGGTCCCTCTGCTCCACTACATTGCTTAAGGCCCTACCTTTCACCACAAAACTCCAACCTTGGTTTTATTTTGTTCGAAATTCAACATCTCACGTTTATCTATTTTAAACTCCAAACGATACCGTCTATTTGTGTGTCATCAGCAAACCGACTGATTATGGAGGAGAAAGTGAGGGCTGCAGATGCTGGAGATTATAGCTGAAAATGTGTTGCTGGAAAAGCGCAGCAGGTCAGGCAGCATCCAAGGAACAGGAAAATCGACGTTTCGGGCATAAGTCATTCTTCAGGAATTCCTGAAGAAGGGCTTATGCCCGAAACGTCGATTCTCCTGTTCCTTGGATGCTGCCAAACCTACTGATTATGCCTTGTACATTCCCATCGAAATTATTGACATACACAACAAACAGTAATAGGCGAATCACCAACCTCTGAGGCACTCCATTAGTCACAGACATCCAGTCCGATAAGCATCTTTCCAGTATGATCTGACCTGATTCAAGCGTCACTGAGTAATTCAGTCCGCGTTCAATGCCCTGAGGCTGCTTCTGCTGAAAATTGAGGGAGCACAGAACAGGCCCTTCAACCCACGATGTTGTGCCAACCATTGATCCTCATGTATGCACCCTCAAATTTCTGTGACCATATGCATGTCCAGCAGTCTCTTAAATATCCCCAATGACCTTGCTTCCACAACTGCTGCTTGCAACGCATTCCATGCTCTCGTAACTCTCTGCGTAAAGAACCCGCCTCTGACATTCCCTCTATACTTTCCGCAAACAGCTTAAAACTATGACCCCTCGATTTAACAATTTCTTCCCTGGCAAAAATGTATCTGGCTATCAACTCTATCTATGCCTCTCATTATCTTGTACACCTCAATTAGGTCCCCTGTCTTCCTTCTTTTTTCCACTGAAAGAAGTCCGAGCTCAGTCAACCTCTCTTTGTTAGATGTGCCCTCCATTCCAGGCAGCATCCTGGTAAACCTCCTCTGAACCCTCTCCAAAGCATCCACATCTTTCCTATAATAGGGCGACCAGAACTGGACACAGTATTCCAAGTGCGTTATAACCAAAGTTTTATAGAGCTGCATCAAGATCTCACGACTCTTAAACTCATTCCTCCTGTTAATGAAAGCCAAAACACCATATGCTTTCTTAACAACCCTGTCCACTTGGGTAGCCATTTTAAAGGATCTATGTACCTGCACACCAAGATCCCTCTGTTCCTCCACACTGCTAAGAATCCTGTCTTTAATCCTGTACTCAGCTTTCAAATTTGACCTTCCAAAATGCATCACCTCGAATTTATCCAGGTTGAACTCCATCTGCCACCTCTCAGCCCATCTCTGCATCCCGTCAATGTCCCGCTGCAGCCAACAACAGCCCTCTATACTGTCAACGACACCTCCAACCTTTGTGTTGTCTGCAAACTTGCTGACCCATCCTTCAATCCCCTCATCCAAGTCATTTATAAATATTACAAACAGTAGAGGCCCAAGGACAGAGCCCTGTGGAACACCACTCACCACAGACTTCCAGGCAGAATACTGTCCTTCTTCTACCACTCGCTGTCTTCTGTTGGCCAGCCAATTCTCTATCCAGACAGCTAGGTTTCCCTGTATCCCATTCCTCCTGAACTTCTGAACGAGCCTACCATGGGGAACCTTATCAAATGACTTACTGAAGTCCACATACACAACATCCACAGCTCGACCCTCATCAACTTGCCTAGTAACATCCTCAAAGAACTCAGTAAGATTTGTGAGGCATGGCCTGCCCCTCACAAAGCCGTGTTGATTGCCTTTAATCAAGCCATGCTCTTCCAGATGGTCATAAATCCTGTCCCTCAGAATCCTTTCTAACTCCTTACAGACGACAGACGTGAGAGTGCCTGGTCTGTAATTGCCGGGGATTTCCCTATTTCCTTTTTTGAAGAGAGGAATTACATTTGCCTCCCTCGAGTCCTCAGGTATGACTCCAATGGAGAGCGAGAATGTAAGGATCTTCACAAGCAGCGAAGCAATCACATTTCTCACTTCCCAAAGCAGCCGAGGACAAATAGGTCTGGCCCTGGCGACTTGTCAATCTTAATGTTTGTCAAAATGTTCAGCACATCAGCTTCCTCAATCCCGATCCGTTCCAGCATGCTGACCTGCTCCTCAATGGTTTCATTCACTACAAGGTCCTTTTCTTTAGTAAAGACAGAAGCAAAAAACTCATTTAGGGCTTCCCCTACTTCCTCAGACTCTACACATAAGTTCCCTATGCTATCCCTGATCGCCCCTACTCTTTCTTTGCTCATTGTCTTACTCCTCACATACGTGTAAAATGTCTTTGGATTCTCTCTAATCCTTCCTGTCAACCCTTTTTCGTGCCCCCTCGTGGCTCTCCTCAGGCCATTTTTGAGCTCCAACCTCGCCTGCCTGTAATCCTCTCGAGCTGACCAACACCCTTGCTTCCTCCATCTTACGTAATCTGCCTTCTTTCTTTTGAAAAGAAGCTCCTCCGCTCTCTTCATCCAAGGTTCCTTTATCTTACCCCTTCTTGCCTGTCTCAGAGGGACATATTTATGCATCGCACGCAACAACTGTTCCTTAAACCGTCTCCACACGTCTACAGTGGCCTTGCCATGGAATAATTGCTCCCAGTCCATGGTTCCCAACTCACATCTGATAGTATCATAGTTTCCTTTTCCCCAATTAAATATCCTCCCATTGTGCTTGCTTCTCTCCTTCTCCATGGCTATATAGAATGTGAGGCAGTTGTTGTCACTATCACCAAAATGCTCTCCCACCGCAAGATCTGACACCTGCCCCAGCTCATTGCCGAGCACCAAAATCAAAATGGCTTCTCCCCTCGTCGGCCGCTACAATGTGCTGAGTTAGGAAACCCTCCTGAACACACCTTACAAAATAGCTCCTTCCAAACCATCTGCTCGAAGGAGGTTCCAATCAATATTGGGAAAGTTAATGTCACCCATTACAACAACCCTATTACATTCACTCTTCACCAAAATCTGCCGACCTATGCTTTCTTAATTTCTCCTTGCTGCTTTTTTTTTTGGGGTGGGGGGTGGGGGGGGGCTGTAGTAAACCCCTAATGAGGTGACTGCTCCCTTACTGTTCTTTAGTTCCACCCATACTGACTCAGTAGGCAGACCCTCCTCGACAATGTTAACTTCTGTAGCTGTGATACCCTCTCTGATTTCCTTTCTGAATTCATTGCATGTGGTGTCCCTCAAGGGTTGGCCAGCACGGTGGCTCAATGGTGGACACTGCTGCCTCACAGTATCAGGGACCCAGGTTCGATTCCCGCCTCGGGCGACTGTCTGTGTGGAGTTTGCACATTCTCCCAGTGTCTGCGTGGGTTTCCTCCGGGTGCTCCGGTTTCTTCCCACAGTCCAAAGATGTGCAGGTTAGGTGAAATGACCATGCTAAATTGCCTGTAGTGTTCGGTGCATTAATCACTGGTAAACGTAGGGGAATGGGTCTGGATGGGTTCCTCTTCGGAGGGTCGGTGTGGACTTGTTGGGCCGAAGGGACTGTTCCCACACTGTAGGGAATCTAAGAATCTATCCTTGGACTCTTCTTTTTCTCACCTACATAATGCCAGGAGGTGACATTGTCGAAAAGCACTGTGTTAGGTTTCCACATGTACACTGACACTGCCCAGCTCTCCCTCCCCATCATTCCTCTCCATTGCTCCACTGTTACTCAGTTATCAAACTGCTTACCACGCTCCCACTACTCGAATAGCTGCAATTTTCTCCAATGAAACATTGTAATGGTTAAAACCATTGCCTTCAGTTGCTATTACAAATTCCTTTCCCTTACTGCTGAGCCCCTCCCTCTCCCTGGGAACTATCTGAGGCAGCACTACACTGTTTCCAATATTGCTTTCATATCTGACCCCAAGGTGACCTTCTGATCAGACATCCACACAATCACAAACACCAGGAATTCCAATCTCTAAAATGTTGCTTGTCTCCCCCTCACCCCAGCTCCATTGTTACTGAAACCCCTGACCCGTGTCGGTGTTACCTTAAACTTGACGAATCTGAAGCAGAACCCTTGATTCCGTGACTGACCTAGAATCTGCTAGCTTTCAGTGTTTCCTGCACAATTACCGCTGGTCCCTTTGTGGTGCAGCTTTCTACAGTTTCCACCATTTAAATAGCACTCTGTTCTTTTATTATCTCCTCTAAAATGACCAACTAACCATTTTCCCAAATTATACTCCATCTGGCAACTTGTTGCCCCCTTCTCCTGTTCATCTCTCTCTCTTCACAATACTCTTAGAACTTTACAGTTATGCCTTTTCTGACAGATTCCCACCAATTTTTCTAAACGTTTACTGGGAATCCTGGGCAATGGGAAGCGTGCAGTGTTGCTCTGCTTTTCGTGAGACTCTATGGGATGACTAGGAGGAGCTTGCTACCCATTGGTCAGAATGGAGACAACTTGCCCATCGAGCTGCATGAGCCTTTCACTCCCCATGTCTTATTGATGAGGCACAGTGGCAGCACGGAAGGAAAGAAAAGGAAGCAAATCCTGCTCTCCATATCTCACTGACTCTTGGATCATTCTGTCCCTTCTATGAAAGATCTGTCCTGTTCAGTCACATGAAGTCCCAAGGTGGAAACTCATAGAAACCCACATAGATTTCCCCCTGAACTAACTGCTGACCTCCAAAAGGGGTAATGTGTACAGTCATCCTGGCCCAGGAGGAGGGGATGGTGTGAGTTTCTAACCTGAACTGACAGTGACAGATTTTATAACTTACATTAGAGGATACTACAGGTGGACATTCAGATGGTAATCTCAGTAATTTTAATGCCAAACTCTGACAGCATTACTCAGTTCATCAGGACCTGGATATTCACATTGTGCGGGGGTATTGTGTTCCAGCTCAATCCCATTTACTGTATAAAAGTTCTCCTTTAAATCATCCCATTCTCTCAATAGTTTTCCCCACACCTTCAATGTGTCCTGTAATCCTTGTATAATGAGTTGATGGGTGTCAGGTTTATTATTATAACGGGTAACATTCCCAACCCCTCTGTCACAGCTCCCCAAATTTCCTTTGCTACAAGGAGAGCAATCTCAGTTTCTCCAAACCCCTGATTCCCCAATGTCTGTTTGCTCTCTATAAGGCACACATCAGGATTGTGTTGGAACATTCCCTACTTGCCTGCATCAGTGCAGCTCCCAGCAATGTTAAAGAACATGAACATCCTCCAGGACAAAGCACTCTGCCTGAGTGGTGTCCCACCCACCACCCTCAGCATTCCCTCTCTCCACCCCCGAGGCACAGTGACATCACTGTGTAAGAGGTAAAGTCAATATTGTCCTACCAGACCATAGGGCTGCTCTCTCATTAGGGAGAGATGACTGGTGGTGGTTTAACCTGAAGGTTAGCCCAGCCCAGGCAAGGGGGGAGGTTGAGAAGGAGAGGCCACCTATTTTAGATCGATATTATCTACCCAATGTATCAGCAAAACTATATCAGACCAATGAATAATACAAACGAATATCCAAAACATTCTACTACAATCCCCCATTCCTTGAACCATCCTGTTAAGTACCCTGTGCCCCTTCTCAGGGACCCTGCCATCCTTCCCAATGTGTGGGCGATCTCTGGTTTGCACACACCCAGCTGCTCTGTGTTCCTGTGTTGATGCCATCATCGAGCACCAGTTGCACTAAACCTGGGTCTGTGAGTGTGGGAGACACAGAATTCCCAACAGCATTTAAGACACATTTCGGTGCACACTTGTGATACCAAGATAGATGGTGCGAATGACTGTGTATTGGAAAATGGATCAGGATAGTTTGGCGATAGTTTTCTTTACTGGCACAGACTCAATGGCCCACAGAGCCTTTTTCTGTGCTGTAAACCTCAAGACACTTAATATCGGAATATGACAGGCCACCTTTGAACCAGGTCAGAAAAAATGACAGTAGAACAGATGACACATGATTGGTCAATGTGTTTGGGAGGAAAGTGAGATGGAGAGGATTAGGAGGAAATTCTGGAGCTCGATGCAGGAATCTGAAAGGGCCATCATCAAGTGAGAAATAAAAATATGGAATCCACAAGGCCGAAATCAAAGAAAGGCACTTATAGCACAGCTTCGAGAGACTGGAGGGGATTAGAGTTAGGGAGGGGTCTGAGGCTGGAGAGGGATTATTAGAGATAAGGAAGATGTGGTTCTGTTCGCCGAGCTGGGAATTTGTGTTGCAGACGTTTTGTCCCCTGTCCGCTGCAGCTGGAACTGACAACTGGAAGCAGCAGATACAAATCACTAAAAATCCCGGAGGAAACATCAAAGAAGCGCTTCACAGGAGGCTTCCAAGCACTGAGGATGTCACCTAGACAGGGGACGAAATGTCTGCAACACAAATTCCCAGCTCAGCGAAAAGAACCACAACAACGATTACCCGAGCTACAAATCTTCTCACAAACTTTGAAGATAAGGAAGAGTTGTGAGGCTGGGTGAGGTGACAGAGATAGGGAGAGATGTGAAGAGGGAGGAATGCAGAGATAGCAAGAATTAGAGTCGTAATGTTATGTAGCACGGAAACAGACCCTGTGATCCAATCAATCCATGTCAAACATAATTCCAAACTGAGTTAATCTCACCTGCCTCCCCTTGGTCCACATGTATTCAAACATTTTCTATTAGGTACCTGTCCAAATGGGTTTCCCGTAGAATCACTGTGGTGTGGAAAGTGGCCATTTAGAGTCAGAGTCATTGAGATGTACAACATGGAAACAGACCCTTCCGTCCAACCCATCCATGCTGACCAGATATCCCAACCCAATCTAGTCCCACCTGCCAGCACCAAGCCCATATCCCTCCAAACCCTTCCTATTCATATATCCATCCAAATACCTCTTAAATGTTGCAATTGTACCAGCCTCCACCACTTCCTCTGACAGCTCATTCCATGCACGGACCACCCTCTGCATGAAACAGTTGCCATTTTGCTTTTTTTATATCTTTTCCCTGTCACCCTAAACCTATGTCCTCTAGTTGTGGACTAGTTGCTGGAAGACTGGTGCCATTATTTGAGAAAGGTGGTAAGGAAAAGCCAGCGAACTATTGACTGGTGAGCCTGAAGTCAGTAGAAGGCAAGTTGTTGGAAGGGCTTATAAGAGGCAGGATTTACATGTAATTGGAAAGACAAGAATGATTAGGGATAGTCAGCCTGGCTTTGTGCATGGAAACCACTAACGTGGACTTCAGAAAGACATTCAGCAAGGGTCCACATAACAGACGGGTTAGCAAGTTCATCACCATAAAATACAAAGAGATGGGGAGATTTGGATACAAAATTGGCTGGAAGGTCATAGAGTCATAGAGATATACAGCACAGAAACAAATCCTTCCGTCCAACCCATCCATGCCGACCAGGTATCCCAACTCATTCTAGTCCCACCTGCCAGCACCTGGCCCATATCCCTCTAAACCCTTCCAATTCATGTTCCCACCGACAGAGAAACCTCAAATATGTGAACGAGTTGGGTGGGCACTAATTCATTCGGACAATGAATGATTCGGTGAATCGATTAAATGCCTTTCCTCTGGGGCTCGGAGTTTTCAAAGTCTGCTCCCCATTCAGGAGATTGCAGCAGCACATATTATGATCGCCCACCCACACATGGCCCCCAGCCTGACCCCTGCCGCCGTCCAACACCGCTCCCAGCCTGACCCTCACTGCTGCCCACATACCGCCAACAACCTGATGCTCAGTGCCATCCACAACCGCCCCCAACCTTACCCACATCGCCGTCCACACACCGCCCTCAGTCTGACCCGCACTGCTGCCCATACACCACCCCATGCCTAACCCTCACTGTTGCACACACACCACCCCCAGCCTGACCCTCACCGCCATCCACACACCGCCTCCAGCCTGACCCTCACCGCATCCACACACCGCCTCCAGCCTGACCCTCACCGCCGTCCACACACCGCCCCCAGCCTGACCCTCACCGCTGCCCACACACCGCCACCAGCCTGACCCTCACTGCCGTTCAAACACCGCCACCAGCCTGACACTCACCGCCGTCCACTCACCGCCCCAGCCTGACTCTCACTGCCGTCCAACGCCACCCCCAGTCTGACCGTCACCGCCCCCAGACTGACCCCCTCCGCCGTCCAAACACTGCCCCCAGCCTGATCGCCTCCGCGATCCCCACACCGCCCACAACCTGACACTCACTGCCGTCCAACGCCACCCCCAGTCTGACCATCAGCGCCCCCAGACTGACCCCCTCCGCTGTCCACACACTGCCCCCAGCCTGATCCCCTCCGCGATCCCCACACCGCCCCCAGTCTGACCCTCACCGCTGCCCACACACCGCCACCAGCCTCACCCTCCCTGCCGTCCAAACACCGCCACCAGCTTGACCCTCACCGCCGTCCACTCACCGCCCCAGCCTGACTCTCACTGCCGTCCAACGCCACCCCCAGTCTGACCATCACCGCCCCCCAGACTGACCCCCTCCGCCGTCCACACACTGTTCCCTGCCTGAACCCCTCCGCGATCCCCACACCGTCCCCA
This sequence comes from Chiloscyllium plagiosum, assembly GCF_037043375.1. Lineage (NCBI taxonomy): Eukaryota > Metazoa > Chordata > Chondrichthyes > Orectolobiformes > Hemiscylliidae > Chiloscyllium > Chiloscyllium plagiosum. Next base: position 80,351,521 of record NW_028270180.1, read on the forward strand.
GCCTGACACTCACCGCCGTCCACCGCACCCCCAGTCTGACAATCACCGCCCCCAGCCTGACCCCCTCTGCCATCCACACGACACGCCCACCCTGAAAGTCACTGCTGTCCCCACACCGCCACCAGCCTGACCCCCTCCGCCGTCCACTCACTGCCCTCAGCCTGACCACCTCCGCCATCCTCACACCGCCCCAAGCCTGACCCTCACCGCTGTCCAACGCCACCCCCAGTCTGACCATCACCGTCCGCAGCCTGACCCTGTGCGTCTGGAGTCACATGTATCTTGGAGCAAATAAGAATAGCAGCTTTACGTCCCTAAGGGGTAGAGGCGAATCGGAAGGGATTTTCCATGGTAAGTTGTAATGGGTTAAAGGCATTAGACATAGAATTTCAACTTAGAATTCATGGCATCTATCGTTGCAGGGTTTGAATTAGGTCTCTGATATCAATTCTGGAATATCTTCACGTGAGCTGATTATCATGTACTGATGAGCAATGCTTCTCCAAAACTGGGATTAAGCTTGTTATTAGGCTTCTTCATTTCTCAGAAATTTGAATAAAAAACAAAAACAAATGTGAGCAATGCTACAGTCTCAGTCTCCACAAGCTGCTTACACACAGTACAATGCAACACCTTTGGTGATGCATCAAGTCAGATTTTCAAACAAGGAGCTTGTCAGTTGCCTGAAGGGAGAGATAACGTCGCACAGAAAACTGCATCAAACAATTCAAACATGTGGAGAAGGTGATCCTCACTGTCCTGGTCTTCATTGGCTTTCCTTATAAGGCATTATGACAATTTCACTTGTTTTAGTCTGCTGCTGATCTGCTCTTTGGTTTTAACTTTTGAACAATAAAGTCTCCAATTCACTGACAGGTTTCCTTATTTAGACACAGGAAGTGCGATATCAGTTCACTGAGCAGTTGTCTCCTTACAATTCTGCAGTGATAGAGAATACCAATGTCACTGCAAATGCAGAACCTCCGAATCTCTGTGTTCTGTCATCCGTTCCAGTTTCATACCGTTTGTAGGAATGATAAGAAATCAGGCAAGTCAGTTGCAAAGAATGGTAAACGGAAGTGAAACTTTAACTCTTGCTATCCCACAGATGATGTAAGACATGCTGAGCCATTTCTGTTTCTGATATACAAATGAAGCCTGTTTTTGCGACAACTTTGAATGTTAAGTGGTGACCTGAGAGAAGTAATGCAAGACACTAAAATGAAGCGATAAACTGTTTCAGTTGGCTGTGGATTCTGCAATGGGTCTGAAAATGAGGTTCAGAGTATTCAGGACAGATGTTGGTGAGCACATTTACACACAATATTTGGGAGAGGTTTGGAACTCACTTCCACAAACGACAATAGATGCAGGGTTTTTATTTTGGTTGCCAGAATCAATCCTGTGATTGTTTACATCTATCTCTAAGGACAATAGCAGCAGAAACAAGAGAAAACTGTGACCGCAAATCACCTATCAAGGATCTCGCCTTTCTGAGTTGGAAGTATCTGGATATTCCTAAATCCTGGAACTCCCTCGCTAACAGCATCTTGGCTGTACCTCTATGTTAAGTTCGCTCAAGTTTCTGTACAGTAACTCATCATCTCAATCACTAGAGTAATAAGGGATGGGCAGTGAATCCAATGCCATTGAGTGACGTCTATACGCCACGAATGGGTTTTGAACAACTGCAGGTTCTACGTGGACGCCCGCAAGCGATCGGGAGAAGGGAGTAGTGGAGCAGGGCGTTTGAGTAAAGTGAAAAGGCAATGATGACTGGAGGGTGTGAGGCTGTAAGTGAGAGAGGAAGTGGTGATGCAAGGCTCACTGTTGGTATTAATGGGTCAGCCTATACTGGCCACTGTTTACACTGACTTACACAACACTGCTGATCAATTCACGACAATGATACTGTTCTCTTGGCGTTGTATTCCCTCTGTGCATATTAACGTGGTTAATGGGCCCCGAGAGGATGAACGTATCTTCTTTATCCTGTCGGCTGAAACAGATGAATATATCAGTTTGAAATGAACGCAATACGAGATTGGCTCTTTCTGTGCATTAGCACTGGAGAATGTCCAGGTGTGAACGTTTCTTTTCTGTATCAGCGGAGGTTAGTTTAAATTCTTATGGAGCAACTTTCATAAAGATACAAATGTCCAAATTACTGTGATTGAACAGCTAATCAAATACACATATGGATATGAACAGCATCGTCTGCGCTGACACCGTTGATGAATTAGGTAAAGTACCTGGTAATAACGTGACTAGTATGGTGTCAAATCCTGGCGTTGCATGTCCTGTACATTGAAGGATCATTGCTTAAACTTCTTTAAAATGCTGTACTGTTGATCCACCATACCGAAAGAGCATGCTTCTTGTGTTTGAGCTCAGCGCATTTTTATTTCGTGTTACCACGTCCTGCCGCCTGCTGTGGCCCCATCGGTCAATACTAGATCCTGCTAATTCAACGGAAAGATTCTTTACTATGTTCCACAAGGACGTTTCAGTTACCGGTCGAATGCGCTGAAACTTCCAACCTAATAAATTCGACGATCCTCGAAAGCAGTCCGTGACTGAATTCCAAATTCAATGTGCCATGCCCTAAACGACTACTGTCCTCTATCAGTTTTACTTTTCCAAATGAAAGACTGAACCATTCATTATGGAGACATTTTAACAGTCTGATACCCCCACGACAGACACACCCATGTCACTGGGAACCAGCTCACCTCCATCAGGGATAATCTCCCTTTTTGCCTCTCAGTGTCTTGTGTGTTCCAGAGATTTTCATTGTCGCAGAGTCCAGATGAAGTTTCTATTCCCCATGTACAGGGCCGAGAATTCTTTCAATGTCTCAGATCAGTTGCTGTCCCGAGAACATCAGAGTCAATGTTTCGGCCTCCACTTGGTCCGACAGTTCACCCTTCTGCATTCTCCTCTGATTCCACTTCCCAAAGAGTTTGTCAAGATTCCCAAAGATGGTGCCTGGATTGGTTTGGTTCCTTAACATTTTTCCAACTGCCAATTGACAATATTTTCACAGTAAAACTTCAGAAACCTCTGGCCTGCACCATGTCCAGTGATGAGAAGTCCCGTTTGGTGGAGAGATTCCCGAGGCTGGTGAGTTTCACTTTGGTACAAAGATGGTTATCTAGCAATTTCCTGCGGTTGTTTGTAATGATGGGAGAGGGAGCGGTGGGGAATGAGCACTTTGACGAGCAGGAGGAAGTGTTGCCACTGGCCAGAGTCAGAGAACAGAGGACAGGGATTAAAGGAACCTAATGGAAAGCAGCAATTCTGCTTAGTACGTTCAATAACAACTACAGAAACCCGATGTGTCGAGCAGTGTATCTGGAAAGAGAAACAGAGATAATGTTTTAAGTATGGTACATTTCTGATGAAAAACTCGAGTTCCAAAGTCTAATTAACTTACCGGCCTGGTTTGCAAAATAGGTTTTTTGAACTTTGAGCAGAAATTCACCCAGCAGCAAGGCATTCATAGCATAGTCAGCAGGATTCGGACCTACGCGGGGAAACCCCAATGGATTTTTAACGTATCACCTGAACCACTCGGCCATGAGTACTGACTAAAAAGCAGAGTTGAGCATTAACCAAATCAGCCATGATCTCATTGAAACTGTCGCTGACTTGATGGGCTAAATGCTTCCATCTCCTCTCCTAACTCTGCTGTCAATTGTAAGGTGCGAGACACCAATGTAAAAGAAGAAAAGCACAAAGTTAGGAAAAGATATTTGCAGCCAAACCGAGTCAAAATTATTGATTGAAAGGAAAATCACACTTGGCAATTTGCTAGATCTCTTTGCAAACATGACCATCAGAGCTGATCAAGGGAGGTATTGATCTGAGTGTTCTTGGACATGAAACAATCAAAGGTTAGTGACATATTCATTTATTTTTCTGGCGAACGAACTGGTCTTTCCAGATGCTCACAATGAAAGAGATTTTTCCCAATAAAAGACGGCAAATAACTCCCATCTAACGCTGACACCATCGTGAGCGCTGCTGTTTCACAATGCCACAGAGTCAGAGTCAATTCCCGCCTCAAGCAACTGAATGTGTGGAGTTTGCACATTCTCCCCGTGGCAGCGTGCGCTTCCTCTGGTTTTCTCCCACAGTCCAAAAATGTACCGGTTAGGTGAAATGGCCATGATAAATTGACGGGGTGAATGGAGAGGAATGCATTTGGGCTGGGGCGGGTCGGTGTGGAGTTGCTGGGCCGTAGGGCCTGTTTCCACATTGTAAGTATTCTAATCTACAGTCATCAATGACCAAGGTATGACGCACGTTGTTCGATGTTGCATATATGACTTTTCGATTGCTTTTCTTCAAAGTTTCTTTACAATTCAAATAGGAATGGAAGAAGGGAAATGAATGTCTCCCATAATCCTTGCCTTCTTTTATCATTCACAGGCGGTATTTTTTCCTGCACGTTTCATTTTACATTGTGGTTACTGTAAGTGATGTTGTCAGCTACACCGGCTGGTTTCCTCTTTCCTCAATGTTCCTCATCTCTATCCAAACACATTTCCATCCTTATCTCCTGAATCAAAGTAATCTCTAACCATTGCATAATTGCCACGGAAACTGGGCTTTTCACACGCCTGTCTATGTCATGTTCCAATATTAATTGATCGTTTACTGTTGCAATTGCGCATGAGAAGAGGAAAATAGAATAGAGGCAGGTGGTCCTGGGTTTCAAACGCACGTAATTGCAGCTAAAACGCAGATTACTGCACACAATGCGATCACGGAAGCATGCACCGAACCGTGAGGAAGCACACAATAAGTACAATGCTGGATGTCATGTCAGGAACAGGACCAGAAACTCAACAGAAATACGTCTCATGGGTACTATTTTGGACGTATTTCTCAATGAGCTATCGTGTTTTACATATATTCCATCGGGAGTTTTGGTACTATTTTGGACGTATTTCTCAATGAGCTCTCGTGTTTTACATATATTCCATCGGGAGTTACCTCACACAAGGAAGTAACCAGTGCTGCAGACGGTCATATAATCCGAGTCCCAAGTCCCTGAGTCAGAGACACTCAGTGCCCTGTGTGTACCTACAAGGAACAGCTGTGCACGGGGTTTACAGGGTAACTGAACTGCATGAATGCAGCTCGATGGTCGTCTGTCTGCTTCTCCTCTGTAGTTTTCTGTGCAGTCCCTGCGTGCAATCTTGTCAACTATGTTTGTCCGGCACAAGCTGGGCATTGGTCACTTGTCTCTGAGAGAGGCTGTTGGTTTATGTGTTGTAATAATTCCGAGTGCAAGGAGGAACCTGGCTGTCAGTTCCCAGAAACTTACTTTAATAAATGTAAGCGTGCTTTTTAACTTGCCACGTGGCATATCCTCGTTGCGACGTTCGTGTACCGCGAATCACATTGCGGGACTATCCAATTTTGGCAAAGAATTTGTGTGGCAGTCACGAGTTGCCACGACCAGCTATGCCGAGTAGCAATACGGACAAATGGCAATATCGGCAAATTCGATTAGAGCAGCACAAGATTAATGTGTCAGGGCAAACAGAAGGCAGCCAGAACATTTCTGGATGTAGGGCAATCATCCATGGAACCGTTCCATATGAAAGTCTATGCATCAGTAGAATCTGGGACCCAAGTAGTCTATGTTCGTTATTCATATTCTAGACAATTTGCGTTGTTCCTCGTTTACTCTGAAAGTGAATAGATATAGCTATTTCACCGTTATTTCGAAAGAAGATCCTGCATTGAATCTGTTCGCCGTTTTTTGATGCTGTGGCGAAAAGGTGGGCAATCGCGGTGTGCAACGTTTCTATATTTCTTTCATTTCCTTCATTAATGCCCTGGTGAGGGAAAAAGGTGATTGGCTCTCTCAATCAGATGGAGGCACCGGCACATTGATGGCCTCATTTAATCACGGATATAATTGGGAATGTTCACTTTTAATGGTTCGTTGTTGTTCTGTTTTGTTTTATTATACTTGAGCACTTTGTAGGACTTGGCAATACACTAAATCGCCAGTAGGTTTGGAATTGCCTCGCTTTTATTTGTGCGAGCAGCTCATGTTGGAGACGAATCACAGTGCCTCACAGATAGCACTAAAGCTTCGGTTTGTTTGATCATGTTACTGCCTTTTCAGTTTTGATTCTGTTCCACGTTAAGAGCTATTAGTTTTTGGATTCGCTGGAGAGCAAAGTGGGTAATGCGATATTTTTCTTCAGCCAAAATCTTTGACGGTGAACTTGGGAAAGTGTCAAGAAGAATGGTCATTGGCAGCAAATATCCGGGAAACCTTCATCTCTGGATCGGTTGGGCCCATCCACCCTCCAAACAAAATAGCCAAACTCGCTGGTTGGCGAACAAACATCATGCGTTTTTTGCAAATGGTGTATTGAAACCGTTGCCGGTGGCTGGAGCATCTCAGAGTTGTCGAGCATGGAAACAAATCCCGCGATCCAACTTGCCCTTGTTGAACAGATAACCGAAATTAATCCATACATATCTGCCAATATTTGTGCCTTATCTCCCTGAGGTCTTCCTGTCGAGACACCCATTCAGATGCCTTTGAAATGTTGTGAGTGCACCAACCTCTGCCGCTAAATGTGGCAATTCATTCTACACACACAGAAGTTCTGTGTGAAAAACATGTGTCCATCACATCCCTTTTAAATTTTTCCTCTCTCACATTAAACTTATGCTATGTAGATTTGAACTCGCGTGTCTTGTGAAAAAGTGCTCCCTGACTATTTCCTCTGTCTGTCTTCCTTATTATTTTATCAGCTTCTGTGAGAGCATCTCTAAGCCCTGAAGCTCCTGGGAATCTGACGAAGCCTATTCAGTTTCGTTCTCATGTCCAAGCAGTGCAAACCTTGCAAATTCTTGTTAAGGTTTTCTAAACTTGCAAGAAGTGTGTCCAGCTGCAGCACTTGATTGACCGCGTGGCCACTTTGGAGTTGCGGGTGGACTCACTGTGGAGCATCAGCAATTCTGAGGAGTTATGTTGCCTCCCAGGTGCTCAGGTCAGGGATGTCACCCATCGGCGAAGAACATTCGGAAAGGGGATCGTGTACAGCCAGTTGTCTTGGTGCATACAGGCACCAATGAAAAAAAAAACGAGATGAGGACCTGCAGGGAGAATTCAGGGAGCGAGGAGAGAAATTAAAGAGGAGGAACTCAAAGGTAGTAATCTCGGGATTACTGCCGGTGCCACGTGACTGGCAGCGTAGAAACGAATAAAAAAAGGCACGATGAACACGTGACTTGAGGAATGGTGCTGCAGGGCGGGTTTCAGATTTGTTGGACTTTCCGAGCAGTTCTGGCGAAGTTGGGACTATAAGAAAATTGACGATCTACATCTGAACCAGACGGGAACGAATGTCCTTTCGGGAGTTTTTGCTCCTTCTGTTGGAGACGTTTAATACTAATGTGGCAGAGGGCTGGGAACCACAAGAGAAAACAAGTCGGCAGTGAGGTGGAAACTGGAAAATGTAAGAATCAGGAAGATAGCATTAATAATGGAAAGAGTAGGCAGAGAGCAGATGAATGCAAAAGAACTGGTGGCCTGAAATGCATCTACTTTAATGCATGGAGTATAGACAGATGAACTTAGGGCTTAGGTTGGTGCCTGGGAATATGACGTTATTGCGATCACAGAGATTTAGTTGAAGGAAGGGCATGGTTGGCAAACAAATGTTCTAGGATATAGATGCTTCAGACGGGACAGGGAGGGAAGAAAAAGGGGAAGGAGTTGCATTGCTGGTCAGGCATGATATCATGGCTGTGCGAAAGGAGGACACCATGTAGGGCTTGAGTCGTGAGACACTATGGATGGAGCAGTGAAATAAGAAGGGTGAGGTTAGACTTTTGGGGCTGTATTATAGTGAGCGTGAGGTGTTTAAACAGATCATGGAAAGACGTAGAGGCAATAATTTAGTGGTGATTGGAGATTTCCGTTTTCCCAACATTGACCGGGATACTCTTAGCGTCAGAGGTCTGGATGGGACACCATTTGTAAGAAGCCTCCAGGTGAGTTTTCTGGAGCGGTATATTAATAGTCCGACGAGGGAATAGGCCATATTGGAACTGATATTGGGGAACAAGCCAAGGCGGGTGATAGCAGTTGCCGGGGGTGATTTCTTTGGGAAGTGTCCAATATTCTGTATGTTTTAGAATACTCATTGACAAAGATGAGAGTGGTCCTGAGGAAAGAGTACTAAACTTGGCCAAAGCTAATTATATCAAAATTATGCAAGAGGTCGGAAATGTGGATTGGCACAGCTATTTGTAGGAAAGTCCACAGTTCATATGTGGCAGGCTTCCAAAGATAGGTTAAATATAGTACAGGATAGGGATGCCCCGTTGAAGGCAAAGGATTTGAAAGGCAATATTCGTGAACCGTTGATGACAGGACAATTGTACGACTCGCCAAGAGGAAAAGGGAAGCATACATAATGCCTCAGCAGCTAAGAACAGAATGGTTCCTGGAGGAACATGAGGAGAGTAGGACAAGTCTTAAACGAGGAATCAAGGGGGTTAAAAGGGGTCATGAAACAACTTCACGCTAGCAGAATTAAGGGGAATCCTAAAGCCGATTGTTCATATATAAGAAGTAAGTGGTAACTAGAAAAAGGATTGATCCACTAAAGGAAAATTAAGGAAGGTTGTCTGTCGAATCTGAGAGAGTGGGTAAGATTCCGAATGATTATTTTGCATCAGTGTTCACTGAGGAGAGGAACATGATGAATGTTGAGTCTAGAGTAAAACATTTGATTAGTCTGGATCATGTTGCCATAAGTAGGGAAGCTGTGTTGGGCAGGCTCGGGGTAATTAATGTGGACAAATCCCCAGGAACGGATGGGATCTATCCCTGGTTCCTGAGTGAGGCGAGAGAGGAAATAGCTGGGGCCCTGACAGATATCTCCGTGGCATCCTTAAGCATAGATGAGGTTGTGGCCGACTGGAACGTTGCTCATATTGTCCTCTGTACAGGAAGGATAGTAGGGATATTCCGGATAACTACAGAAAAATGGGCCTGACACCAGTGTTGGGAAAGTTGCTGGAGAAGGTACTGAGGGTAGGATCTCTTCATATTTAGAAAAGAATGGGCATATCAGTGATAGGCAAAATGGTTTTGTGCGGGGGAGTTCGTGAGTTTCCAACTTAATAGAGTTTTTCGGGGAAGTGACCAAGTTGATAGATGAAGGAAAGGCTGTTGATGTTATATACATGCACTACAGTAAGGAGCTAGATAAGGTTCCCCATGGTAACCGAATGCAGAACGTAAAGTAACATGGTGTGCAGGGTGTTCTAGACAGGTGGATAAAGAATTGGTTGCGCAATAGGAGACAGAGAGTGTCAGTTGAAGGGAGTTTCAGGAAATGGAGAAAGATGACCAGTAGTGCTCCACAGTGGTCAGTGTTTTGGTCACTGTTGTTTGTGATATACTTAAATGATCTGGAAGAGAGCACTCTTGGAATGATCAGAAAGTTTTCAGATGACACGAAGATTTCTGGACCAGCAGAAAGTATAAGGGGCTGTGAAAGAATACAGGAGGATATAGATATACTGGAAAGTTGGTGGAAAAAGTGGCAGCTGGAGTTCAACACATACAAATGTGAGGCATTTCGGCCAGTCTAATTCTAGATCGAGTTTTGCAATGAAAGGAAGAGCTTTTGGAAAAAAAGTTGATGGACAGAGAGATCTGTGAGTGCAGGTCCATTGTACACTGAAGGTTGCTGCACAGGTGGATAGAGTGGTCAAGGAGGCATATAGTATGCTTGCCTTCATTGGATGGGGTTTTGAATAAAATGGCTGGCAAGTCATGTTAAAATTGAACAAGACATTGGTCTAGCCGCACTTGGAATACTGTGTAAATTTCGGGTCGCCACATTACCAAAAGGATGTGGACGCTTTGGAGAGGGTGCATAACAGTTTTAAGTGGATGCCTCGTATGGATGGTGCAATCTCGGAAGAGAGGTTGAATAGGTTAGGTTTGTTTTCATTAGAAAAAAAAGGAGTTTGAGGGGGACCTTTTTGAGGTTTACAAAATCATGAAGAGAACAGACAGGGTAGATAGAGAAAAGTTTTATTTTCCAGGTTGAAGGATTCAATAACGAGAGGTCACGCTTTGAAAGTGAGAGGTGAAAGGTTTAAGAGGGATACACGCGGCAACTACTTGACACAGCGGGAAAAGGTGTCTGGAACGCGTTCCCATCAGAGACGGGAGAGGTAATCACGGTAGATTCATTTAAGATCCGTCTGGACAGATGCATGAGATGAAGGGGAGCAGACGGATACGGATGCTTAGGAATTAGGTGACAGGTTTAAACAGTAGATTTGGATCGGCTCAGGCTTGAATGGATGAAGGGTCTGTTCTTTGTCTGTAGATTTTCTTTGGTCTTTCTTCTTAAATTACGCCAAGTTCATTACAAAATTTACGAGGTCTCAGTGCCTGAAGTGAATCGATGCTGAAACACTAATCATAACAAATCTGAGTGTTGGCTTTTGTGTGGTAGCGTGGTCGAGCGGTCTGATATGCTGGATTTTAAGCATTCAGTCTCTATCGAGTAGTGGCTTCAACTACCAGCATCGTAAGTAAGCTACTATGTGGAAATGTATGTGAGAGAACTGCGCATGTGTAGATGCCTTTTAATTTGAGTGTTCACAACTCCTCAGTGTGCATCCCCTCTCGGTGATAAAATCAGCGACCGTGTCTGAAAACAACGCAAGTTCCTGCTGTCCAACGTATCCTCATATCCCGTCGATAACTTTGCTTTACGATATCTGAGTAGCCAGTTTCTGTGTCTCGAATGGTCAGCGCAGTTAGCTGAAATGTTGGTGGTTCGAGCACACCCAGGGCATAAAGCCTCGAATATTTCAGCACAAGTATTTACACCGACCATGTATCGACATTGTAACCGCGAAAACTAATCCATGATTCACCCCAAGTCCGCAGTGAGTGAGACGTTTACACGCAGCAGAATACATCATTTTCTCCAAGCTCCCGATGCCAACAGAAAGCGGCCACTGCAGCTTCAATCAGCGGCTTTCTGCCAAGCCATGGGAAACAACTCGTGGAAACTCCTTCCTTAGTAACAGCTCTTCCCGTGTTAAAGGAGCAAAACTTTCATTTTAATTTGCAAACGGCTTCAGGACATTGGAATGTTGCTCCAGTTCTTGGAACGTGTTATAAATAAAACTCCTGATTTGAAAATAAAAAAGTGGTGAAGGTTTTAGGTAGAAAGAACAAAGAAAGTGTTGATCGAGAGGACCTTGTCTATTCAGCAGATGGGAAATGCCCAACACTGTAAACGGAAATGATTGGGTTTCCTGAGGTAATTTACCGACTGTTTTACTGTCTTCCAGAGTGACTGAAAATCACTTCAGCGGCCTAAAGGTGAGGTTAAAAATACCAAGATATCAAGGTTGAACCTTAAATCCCGGAACAAGTGCTAAATACATTGTAATGCTTTGAAGGAATAACTGAAGTGAAAGGTGTGAATGATGTTTTTGTGATTAGGAGGAATGAACTGGATCCTTACAAATTGCTGATGAATTATGCTCGCAATGGAATTGCAAACTAATCCACAGTGCACCATGCTTGGTTAGCTCAATCGGTGCAGTGTGAGTTGCTTAATCAGAGGGTCGTGGGTGCAAGCCTCACAATGGGCGCTTTCACTGCTTAATAGAATTCCGGCTCTTCGTTCCATGTGCAGTATTTCAACCCTTCGCAGGGGAATGTTCTTGCTGCTTTCATTGACACATCTGTCCGCCTGCTTTTGATCACACGTCAGTTTCTGAGTGAACACTGTTTCCATTTTACTGGAGGCGCCAGAGACAACTTTATCAGTGCAGCCGAAAATACTATGAATGATGTCCGTTTCAAAACGTGAGGTTGCAAACCAACTGTGCACCAATCAAAGTGTTCAAAGACACGGAAAGCGAATGGCCACTTTCTAGAGGTCTGACAGAGACGGATCAATGTCACATGGGTCCTGAACCAATTTTATCTAATTCAGATTGTTCTGATGGAAACCGAAGGGAACTCTCCCTCAACGTTTTGCAATTGTTCTTCTTGTGTTTAACGTAATGAACTGTATATTGTCAGTAACGAGGGTGGAGGCGCGGCAGGATTGTGAGGTTTCAGTGTGGGACATGGACACGGTAAGTCAAATATTCCCAGAGCATGAGAGAGCTGATTGGTCCAGGATTACTGCCATCTTCTGTTTCTAAACCAACAAATGAAATTACTGGAAAATCTCAGCAGATCTGGTCGCATCTTGGAAATAAAAACCGATTTAAGACTTCGGGACTAGTGACATTTCTTTTCCATGTCCATCTCCATCTGCTTTTGCACACTCTTCCTTTTTATTGAATGTCTCCTGACTTCCAATTTTCTATTCAGATTCTCATTTATTACTTCCTCTCCAAACATTTTTCCAGTCTCCAATTTTGTCTCAGGACTGTTCTATCTTTCACATTGCCCAGGACTTCGAACTGAACAAATAACTCTGTTTCTATTTCCTTAGATAGCAGATGGCCAGAGACTGGTAGGCAGTGTTGTTCCGAAAACTCTCCATGATTCACCCCGAGACTGCAGGGAGCAAGACGTTTACACGCAGCAGAATACGACGCCATGTTCTCCAATCCCCCGATGCCAACTGAAAGAGGCCACTGCAGCTGCAATCAGCGGCTTCCTGCTAAACCTGGGACACAGTTCGTGGAAATTCCTTCCTCATTAACTGCTCTTCCCGTTAGAATGGAGCAAAACTTACATTTTAAATTGGAAACGGCGTCAGGAGATTGGAAGGTTGTTCCTGTTCTTGGAACGTGTTATAAATAAAGCTCCTGTCCTGAAAATAAGAAGTGGTAAACGTTTTAGGCAGGAAGAACAAAGAACATGTTGATTGTGAGGACTGTGTCTCGTCAGCAGATGGGAAATTCCCAACACTGTAAACAGAAATGATTGGGTTTCCTCAGGTAATTTTCCGACTGATTTACTGTCTGCCAGAGTGACTGGAAATCACTTCTCATGAAAATATTAGGGTTGAGTCTTAAATGCCAGGACAAGTGTTAAAGAGCTTGTAATGTTTTGAAGAAATAACAAAAGTGAAAGATGTGAATGATGATATTTGTGATTGGGAGGAATGAGCTGGATTCTTGCAAAATGCTGTTCCAGGTGAATTATGCGCAGAATGAAATAGCAAACTAATTCATCGTGCGTTAGGCCTGGCTGTCTCAGTTCGGTGCAATATGAGGTGTTCAATCAGAGAGTCGTGCATCCAAGCCCCATTATATTCGTTTTCACTGTTTAATAGAGTTCCAGCTCTTCGTTCCACATGCAGTATTGGAACCCAACGCTGGTAGAGAGTTCTTGTTGCTTTCGTTGACACATATGTCCTCCTGGTTTGATCACATGTTGGTTTCTGAGTGAAAACTGGCTGCACTTTACTGGAAGTGCCAGAGACAACTTTATCAGTGCAGCTGAAAATACTATGAATGATGTCCATTTCAAAACGTGAGATTCCACTACATCCGTGTACCAACCAAAGTGTTCAAAGACACAGAACGCGAATGGCCATTTGTTAGTGGTCTGACAGAGACGGCTTAATGTCTCATGCGTCCTGAACAAAAATTAACTGATTCAGAATGTGCTGATGGAACAGAACGGAACTCTCCCTGTACATTTTGCAATTGTTCTTGTTGTGTGCTCATGTAAGTTTATGTAATGAACAGTTTATTGCCAGTAACGAGGGTGGGGGTGGGGAAGGCTTCTGAGGTTTCAGTGTGGGACAGACGTGATCTGATCGAACGGGTAAGTCAAATATTCCCAGAACATGGGAGAGCTGGTTGGTCCAGGATCACTCCCATCTTCTGTTTCAGAATCAACAAATGAAATTGCTGGAAAATCTCAGCAAGTCCGGTCGCATCTTGAAAATGAAAACCGAATGAGATTTCGGGACTGGTGACACTTCTTTTTCCATCTCCATGTCCCTCTGCCTTTCTACAAACTTCCTTTTTATTGAATATGTCCTGACTTCAAACTTTATATTCAGCTTCACTTTTATTGCTTCCTCTCCAAACATTTTCCCAGTCTCTAAAATTGTATCATGCTTGTTCTATCTCTCACTTTGCCCAGGACTTCCAACTGAACAAATAACTCTCTTTCTATTTCCTTAGATACCAGATGGCCAGAGATTGGAAGACATCGGAGGACGGTTAGCGCTTTCAGAATATCTAGTCTGCTCCGCCATTCGATCTTGGCTAATATCGTTCTTAACCCCATTCTCCAGTCCTCCCCCTGAACACTTACTCCCCAGTCTTAGGATCCAGCCTTTTTCCCAGTCTTTTTGGGTCCTAATCCGTCCCAAAGCCCTCCACATGTGTTGGCAGATGTTACACCGTGTCTCCTTGTCATCAATCTCAGTTTCAGTGATTCTCGGCAAACACGAACTGTTCTGAGCTGCTCGATCGGGTCTCTGGCCCCACTGTGATCCTGTGGGGGAGCAGCAATCATCTTCATCTCCTACGGAAAGGATCGGCGCTTCAAAACAAAAACGGACAGAAAGAAAGATAGGCTTGTGTGTCAAGATATGTGGCGGTAATTGCTTTCTGACCTGGTCAGTAAACCTTACTCTGTATATCCCCATACATTCTGGCTGTGGTGGTGAAAGGGAATACAAGTCCAATTAATTGCCATCTACGCTTTTATTCGACATGTATTCTTCCTTGTTCTGAATATGCAGGGATGTTTCCAGCACTGATGGTCACCATTTCTAAGAGTGCATGCCACGGGCCCTGATCTTTTCTGGAGAGTAGCAGTATCAGTTTGTGCGAAAGTGGCCCAGTACAAAGCTTAGAAGAAACATTGTTGTTCCCTCTTTCCGGACGACAGTCTTTCATATCATGATCGATGGGGTTTTATTGCATTCTCATCAGCAAACCTTGTTTTGAATTTACTCGCCCAATACTACTGTAGCGGTGAAAAGAATATAATTCCGAATCCCTGCTGCGTGAAATTCATGTTCAAATTTCTATTTGCAGTGGTCCTTCATATGTGGCGATGTCTATATCACTGCTGGCCATCCTGTTTAAGAGTGCCGTTGCATATGTTCCTCTGTCTTGGCGCTGCAGGGAAAATTGTCTGCGCCTTTTCAGCCAATATTTCCTGGATATTTCAACATGGTATTCTTTATTTTTTCAATCATGTCCTCTTCAAGGACACAGTTACCGGGCACTGATCCTTTCTGTAACAACAGTACCACATTTGCTTGACATGCGAAGGTGGCCTGGATCAGTAACAAGGAGAGCATTCATTTCCTTCTGTCACAGCGAACACTGGATTCATGATGTTAGTCTCTGTCAAATGCATCCGAAAATGTGCTCTGCAAGCTTAATTTGAACGCTGTCTGGCGTTTCTCAACGTGCGTCAACCAAAACCAGAAATCCTCAATCATAGTTTGGAGCAGTTCACATATTCGAGTTTCGAAGCAGCAGACACGGATACAGTTCATTCAGTCAACTACAGGAATGAAAAGATTTACAGGCACAGATGAACTATCGACTCTTGTTCTCATACTGTTACTAATATTACCGTGTGGCCTGAAGTCTAAGCCATGTCGTAACTGAAAATGAGGAAATCACAGACAGGCTGCCGAATGACGCAGTATGTATTTTGTTTTCTTGTTCTCACAGAGTTCCAGGAAAGTATGACAGCGAGGGAGAGGAATGCAAGTCAAGTGCAGCTCTGGTGAAACACCTTCTGTCTGATTCAGTCATCAACAAGAACATTGAATGCGACTAAAGCGGGAAACCTTTTCACAACTCGAACAAAGAGCAATCACGAACAGTGACCACGTCTTTGACATCTCAGATCGCCTTTGACCTTCCATGAATATGTATAGAAACTACTTTTTGTACACCTCAAAGTGAGAAGTGTTTGATTTACCGACAATAAGTGAGTCGAATGTCCTTGATTGCCACATAGGTTTCCAACTCAGCTTGTAGCCAGGTGGCAGTTGCTCATGGCTCTGCTGGGAGAGGCATGCCCGCTCCTCCGCCCTTGAGCCCCGCCCCTCCAACCGCCACCAGGACAGAACCCCACTGGTCCTCACCTACCACCCCACCAATCTCCATGTACAGCGCAGCATCCGCCGTCACTTCCGCCACCTCCAAACGGACCCCACCACCAAGGATATATTTCCCTCCCCTCCTCTATCAGCTTTCCGTAGAGACCACTCCCTCCGCGACTCCCTTGTCAGATCCATACCCCCCACCAACCCAACCTCCACTCCCGGCACCTTCCCTTGCAACCGCAGGAGGTGCAACACTTGCGCCCACACCTCCCCCCTCACTTCTCTCCAAGGCCCCAAAGGAAACTTCCATATCCGCCACAGATTCACCTGCACCTCCACCCACATTATCTACTGCATCCGCTGCAGCCGGTGTGGCCTCCTCTATATTGGGGAGACAGGCCGCCTACTTGCGGAGCGATTCAGAGAGCACCTCTGGGCCACCCGGACGAACCAACCCAATCACCCTGTAGCACAGCATTTCAACTCCCCCTCCCACTCCACCGAGGATATGCAGGTCATTGGACTCATCCACCGCCAAACCAAAACAACGCGACGGTCGGAGGAGGAGGAGCGTCTTATCTTCCGACTGGGAACCCTCCAACCACAGGGGATGAACTTGGGCTTCACCAGTTTCTTCATCCCCCCTCCCCCCACCTTGTCTCAGCCGAATCCCTCCAGCCCGGCACCGCCTTCCTGACCTGCAGTCTTCTTCTTGACCTCTCCGCCTCCACCCTACTCCGACCTATCACCCTCACCTTGACCTCTTACCACCTATCACATTTCCAACGCCCCTCCTCCAAGTCCCTCCTCCCTACCTTTTATCTTCTCCTGCTGAACACTCTCTGCTCATTCCTGAAGAAGGGCATGTGCCCGAAACGTCGAATCTTCTGTTCCCTAGATGCTGCCTGACCTGCTGTGCTGTTCCAGCAATAAAGTTTCAGCATGGCTCTGATGGATAATGCACTATTATGGAGAAAGAAAAGGAAAGTTGGAACTCTTATTGGCTCTGGGTTTCGAATAATCTTGCTACGTGTTCTGCCATTCTCGGATTCCAGTGCTAAACCAGTTTTTCAGTTCATCCGAGATGCAGGAGAGTCGGCGTTTCTGGCAGGAGCAGAATTCATCAACTCCAGTGATCACTTTATCTGAGGAGAGAAAATGAAAAAAGTTTCACACAGCGACTAATCGGAATTGCATTCCGTTTCAGCATGGTAGCAGGTATGGGCTAGCAAATTCAAAGCCAGATTTGCTGATGAGAACAACAAGCACTCCCGCTCAGATAGAGCCATTCCTTTCCACCGCTTATTCTGCAGAACTGGTGCAGTTGCTGTGAGTATGCTGCAGGGTATCATCAGGTACATGCTCTTGGGTTTTCGGTTTTGGCCTGTGTGCTCGCGGGGCTGAGCAACCTGAGACTCTGATTTCAGATTTCACTTCTTAAGAAGGCTTGTGTTTGCATCCCTGCGCGGCCACGTGTGCTAATGGATTAAGCTGGCAACGTTTTGCACGGATTAGTTTTGTTAAAGTTGAACAGAAGAAAAAAAAGCAGTCATTTCTTCTAACCCGGCTGTGATGTGGCACAGCAGAAAACAACCAATATGGCAGTGCCCATGTTTTCTCCTTCTGCTGTAGTTGTCACGTACCCCTCCAGCTCGAAAGGCCACCAGCATAATATGCGACTCAAAAACAGGCTGCGCCAATCTTTCATATTCCAGACAATTTGCATTTTTCACCGTTTCTCTGAAAGTGAATGGAGATATTATTTCCCTGTTGATGTGAAATTAGGTTCTACATTGAATCTGCTCGCAGTTTTTTGTTATTGTTGCGAAAAGGAGGGAAATTGCGATATGAAACTTGGTTACGTTTCCCGAATTTCCTTAATTTCTGTCCTGATGCGAGAGGCTGGTGATTGGTCCTCTCGATCCGGTGGAGACGTCAGCTCAATTGTTAACCTCATCTAATCGAGACTGTAATTGGTAATCTTCACTTTTCATGGTTCATTCTTAGTCAGTTCTGATTCATGTTACTTGAGCACTTTCCTGGAAGTATTGGTGCACTAAGGCGCCAGTACGTTGAAAGCACCATTTGGAATTGCCTTGCTGCAATTTGTGTGAGCAGCTCATGACCCAGACGACTCGCTCTGCCTCACAGACAGCATTCATGAGTCCGTGTGTCTGAAAATAGGTTATCTTTGTCAGTTCTGCTTCTGTTCATCAGTTGTCAGGTTTTGGTTTCGCTGGAGAGCTGCGCGGGCAACATGATTTGTGAGGTATGTTCCGCAGCCAAAATCTCCCACTGAGAAGTTGGGAATGTGTCAAGAAGAATGGTCATTGGCAGCCTAAGATCAGAAAAAAATGATTCGTTGCTGGTTTTAACCGAAGCAGCCTGTGGGAGTTATCTCAAATGGGAGAGTACTGTCTTTGCATGCGAGAGACTGCGGGGTTGCTAGCTGCATTCTCCATCCCCTTTTAGGGCGGCACCGTGACTCAGTGGTTAGCACTGCTGCCTCATAGCACCAGTGTTCCACGTTTGATTCCTGTGCGTAGTTTGCACATTCTCTCTGTTCCTTCCCACACTCCAAGGATGTGCCATGCAGGTGAATTTGACATGCTAATTTGCCCATAATGATCAGTCCATTAGTTCGAGGGAAATTGGTCTGGGTGAGTTACTCTTTGTCGGGTCGGTGTGGACTAGTTGCGCGGAAGGGCCTGTTTCCATACTGTAGGGAATCTAATCTGACCATCTTCCAGAAAACTAGCCCAACGCACTGACCAAGTGATGAGTGCCTATTCAAACTGGTGATCGCTACTGCAGCATCTCAACCACTCTATTTGCCACATTTTCACGTTTATTCTTTTTCAACATTCCTGTCAGTATTTAGATCCATATGCCTTTGAAATGTTGAGAGTGTACCAGCCCCCACCACTAAATCTGACAATTCATTCCAAACACGCAAAACTTTCTGTGTGAAAAAAAAATGTCCTTCAGATCCCTTTTAAATTTTACCATTCTCCCCTTAAACCTGTGTTCCCTTGTTTTGAACTTGCCTGTCTTGGGAAGAAATATTCATTGACCATTTACTCTACCGTCTCCTTCATATTTTTATAAACCTCTGTAAGCCCATCCCTAAGCCCTCAAGCTCCAGGGAAAATTTTCATATCCTACTCAGCTTTACGCTACAATCCTAACACTGTAAGCCTTACAACATCCTCATACATATTATCGAACTTGCGCCAAGTTCGCCATTGAAAGGGCGTGTGTTAAAGTGCCTGAAGTGAGGCGATGCTGAAACACTCATCCTGAAAAACGTGGTTGCGGGGGTTTGTGTGGCAGCATGGCAGAGGTGTCTAAGGAGCTGTCTTTAAACTATAACCTCCATCCAGTCATTGATTTGAATTCCCACCACGACCAGAACCACAGGTGAAGACGGGAACTCTGTTTTTCATCAAAGACCTATAAACATTGAGATGTCAGGATTTGATCCCATATTCGGCTGATTTTTTTGACAGGAACTTTCACTAACTAAGGCAGAGGGACTGCCCAAGCTCAACGATTCAAAACCATGTGTGCATTTACTTGACTATTCGAACACAGGAACTCGGACTCATTTTTGTGTGTTTCACAGTTACTCGGAGAAAATTTAAAACAACCTCCGTTTATGCAGAAGATTTCAAAGCTGGATATTCTCCACTGAAAATGCACAGGGAGAGGCAATCTCTTATTGTTTTTGTTTTAAACTGATAACTTCGACTGTTTAAACTGACAGGATAACGAAGATCTGTCCATCGTCTTGGGCACCTTTAACCGTATTAATATCCGCAAAGGGAAACTCACACTAAGAGGAATGGGCTCATTGTGGTGAATTGTTAAGGAGTGGTGTGTGAATCAGAGTGAATAGTGGTCAGTAAATACTGACACTGACATTGAACGTTGCAACGCCAGCTCCTCACTCACTTGCTGTCTCATGCCTCCCAGTCATCATTGCCTTTCATATTTTCCCCTCGTCCGTTCCACTTCTCAACTTATTCCCGACTGTAAGTGTTCAAAGTTTTTGCGAAGATTTGGAGCTCGGGTGCTCGTTGTTGTGGTTCTGTTCACCGAGCTGGAAGTTTTTGTTGCAAACGTTTCGTCCCCTGGCTAGGCGACATCATCAGTGCTTGGGAGCCTCCTGCGAAGCGCTTCTTTGATGTTTCCTCCGGTGTTTATAGACCACTATAAACACCGGAGGAAACATCAAAGAAGCGCTTCGCAGGAGGCTCCCAAGCACTGATTATTCCCGACTGCTTGCAAGTGTTCCCTTAGAAACTGCAGCTTTAGGAAACGTATTATTGGGATAAAGTCATTACTCAATGGGATGGGATGCACCGTCAATCCCTAATTACCCGAGAGATTGAGATTTTGAGTTACTCCGCAGAACCCTGGAAGTCCTCAGTACAGAGGTACAGGCATGATGCCACGAGGCAAAGATTTAGACCTAGTGACATTGAAGGAACAGCGAGATATTTTCAACTGGGAATCGCGAGATCTTTGGAGGGATAATTG
Source organism: Chiloscyllium plagiosum (assembly GCF_037043375.1). NCBI lineage: Eukaryota > Metazoa > Chordata > Chondrichthyes > Orectolobiformes > Hemiscylliidae > Chiloscyllium > Chiloscyllium plagiosum. The sequence goes on from NW_028270180.1 coordinate 80,372,145, forward strand.
CGGTGATAGCTTTCGCTTGTATTTGCTGCCATTGTCCTTCCAGACAGATGCTGATCGATGACTGAATTGCTCTGGCAGGCTCCGTGTGTGTGTTCTGTGTGCAATCAGGATTTCGTTTTCATTCGGATAATTCACAAGAAGAGAATTAAATCTTCACTTCCTGACTGGGAATTAAAGTCTGTTCTGGGCAATATAAACTCAGACTCGTATGCAGGGATGTCCATTGATACTGCAATAGCATTTGGGACCTGACCTGTACAAACGCCTGTGCCTGCTCTTCACGTCATAATCGTCTTTTCAGCAGCGTTTCTCTCTCCAAGTTTCCAAGTCGGTTCATATTATCACCCTTGGTTTCAATGTGAAGAAGGCAACGCTGTGATAATCTGATGTTGTTCAGCAGATATACTGCAGCAAGTTAAGTAAAGAACTGATGCTAACACGAGCTCGTTTTGAGCTGTGGTGATGTGTCGACAACAAGAAAGGCATCGTTCAACTTGCCTCATTCCGGATGACGGGCTCGAAATGACCAGTGGTTTCTTGCTGAATTAGTTCATGGTCTGGAATGTAAAAAACTTCAAATATGAAAGTACAGCGAAAGTTAACGGTTCACAGAGTGTGCAATTCCAAGTGAAACTGTGACGGTGATTATATTTGCTGATTTTTCACCTTGTGATTGCTGTTTCTATGATGTGGACGTTTACATTACAAATAGACAAACTGTCACAGCCAAACCTGGTCTTTGGGTCAGTGACGGAATTGGTAACACGCCTTTTATGTCGAGTTAGGGGATTGTCGGTTCGCATTTAAAATCACGAGGATGCAGCGTGCTAGTCCATTCCTGTTGTCTGTCAGGAACGGAAGGGTTTGGGTTTTCGAATTTACTGTTTCTTTCGTCCACTTTAAATTCTAGCTCAGAGCTAGAATGTCTCTCATTGTCTGTAGAACTGGCTTTGGTTTAACCAAAAGCTGCCTTTTGGCGGTTGAACTTGCATGTTGGAGCGGACAGCTGAAGTGAAGCACAAGGAGCTGGTCAAATCCTGAGAACTCTGCCACTCTTGTGTGACTCTTTCTGTGGAAGACACGACGTGGGTAATAACACAGTGTGACTATGTCAAACTTCAATCCCATTGTTGTGTCTTCTAAGATCAAAGTGAGAACCTCACTGCCATTTGCACTGGAAACATCAGAACACATAAGGTTATGGACCAAAGCTGGAAACTGGGAATAGAATAGATGAATGTCTTTAAACCAGACTGCACCATGGGCCAAATGGACTTTTCCATTCTGCAAAACGTGAAGACGAGTAGAAAACAATCTGCAGTGAAACTGATCAGGAATGAAAGGGAAAAGCCATTTCATTGAGAATAAGTGCAAGAGCGTCTGTCTTCATTCAGTGTAATCTCGTAGGTAGGATTTGGAACTAGAACTGCGATGGCATTAGTTCTATTTTCGGACAGGGAATGAACGTTTTATTGTGCAAGTATATCGTGGTACCAGTATTTCTGACCACTGGTCCGAACCTAGTAATGCTTGGTTTTGTGCCAGGTTATCAAAAATCAAAAAGATGCAGGTTTTGGAAATCTGAACTAAAAACGAGAATTGATAGAGAAACCCGCTGCACCTGGCAACATCTGCAGAGAGAAACAGATTTTTTTTCGAGCGACAGAAGCAGGTTAGTTATTGATTTCTAGATTATACTGTTGGGAAAATGATAATCTTACCTGTCGAATCATTGCATTTATCAAAATCACTCTTGAGCTTACAAATGTCGAATTTACAATCTTAAAAGAACTTAATAAGTTGTCATGCTACTTTAATTTGCCTGAGCTGGTGGAAGGCTATGTTTTAATGGCTACATTTCCTTTTGCTTTCTGTTATTTAGCAGTCACGTCGAATGGAGAATTGTTTCTTCCAGTGTCTACCTCAATACGTGTCTCTGTTTTTCTATATTTCTCTCTGTATCCTACTGGGCATTTTTAACATTCTCCGACACTCTAGCTGTCCATATCCCTCATTTCTTATTTCTGCTCTTTGAAAAGCCTGACAGTCAGAGACAGCTTGAGATTCGAACTACTGAGAGGCTTTCTGACGCCTGGCTGGAATCGGTCGAATGAGTCTCACATTCTCTGTATAATGCGTCTGTCACTACGACCTGAAGCAAGGATACATTTCTTCCTCAAAATCTAAAGACCCTTTCGAAGTTAAAGTTGAATTCCTTATCCAACATAAAAAGAAAGTAATTACATGATAGCTGAAGAAGAACAAGGATTCATTTACTGTTAGTGTACAACCAATGAATGGTGACAGCAGAGAATGAGGGTGATCAGGTCGTGGTGTCAGTGCCATTACCACGACATTCCCCGGGAATGCTGCAGTGTCTCCTGCTTCACCACTTAATTTCCACCAAACTGGAAATAAAGGAATGAGAATAAGAGGATGAGAAGCAGAAGTGCTTGTGGAACTGCGGTAGGAATCTCCAGGTTAAAATAGTAGTTAAAAAGAGCAACATACACTACTGGATTTAAACCTGGAAAATGAAGCCGGAACACAAAATCAGAAAATATAGCAATTCAAACAGGACACTGAGTGTTTCGATCAGCAACATAATACTTGCGAGAAATAACGAGCTTTCAATACAATGAGCAGGTGCCAGTGTGATGGGAGGTGCTTTCACCAGCTAAGCCACGGCGCCACGTTAAAATCCAGATTTCTCGTCCATATGTGCAATGTCTGAACCACTTGATCACAGGAATTCGAAAACGCATTTTCTGTATTAGCGTTGCTCAGTATGAATGGCAATCAAACTCTGCTTGTGCAAAAACAGACATTTCAATGCTGAGCATTCCCCACTGAAGAGGCACAGAAAAAGACAGTATCCTCTTGCATTGGCATCCAACAGATATTTTCATCTGTTTCAACTGACAGAATAAAGAGGATGTGCTCATCTCCTCTCGCGTCCCATTAACCACATTAATACACACGCAGGGATTTTCAAACCAAGATGAACAGGCTCATTATTGTGAATTGACAGCAGTGGTGTGTGAGTCATTGCGAACAGTGAGAAATAAATGCTGAACCAATAGCACTGACACTGAGCCTTGCACCATCAGCTCCACACTCACATCTTGTGTCATGTCTCCTCGGCATCAGTGCATTTGACTTTAATTGTTCTACCCTGCACCTCTCCTCAAGTTATTCCCGACCGCTTGCAGTGTCGAATTAGTACATGCAATTATTAGAAATGCATTTCTGGGACACAGTTGTCTTTCAATGAGATAAGATTCACTGCCCATCCCTCATCATCCCAAAGATGTAGGGGACGAGTTACTTTTGTCAACTCCTCAAAGACGCCACTCCTGGCGCCACTCTGTCAATGTAACTCACTGAGGGAAGAGCAAACTGACACCACTCAGTCAGTGTTACTCACCCAGGGAATGGCAGACTGACCCCACACTCTCAGTGTAACTCAGCAGACTGATCCCACACTGTCAATATAAGTCATTCACTGAAGAGCAGTCTGACCCCACTCTATAAATGTAATTCCCTCAGGGAAGAGCAGACTGATCCCATTCTGTCTACGGCACTCACCCAATGAATGAACAATAACCCCACTCTACCAATGTAACTCGCCAGGGAAGAGCAGACGGAAGCCAGACTGTCAACATAAATTATCGAGGGAAGAGAATACTGACCCCCCTCTATCTGTTTCACTCAGGCAGGGAAGAGCAGACTGTCACCACTCTGTGAAAGAAATTCGCCCAAGGAAGGGCAGACTGACACTACTGTATCTGCGTGACTGACACAGGTAAGAGCAACTAACCAAACTCTGTCAATGTATCTCCCTCAGGGAAGAAGACCCTGACCACTCTCTGTCCATGTAGCTCACCCAGGAAACAACAGACTAACCCCACTCTGTCTATTTAAGTTCACAAAAATCCTTTGAAGTACGTCCTATCCAGACACATCACTGTTATGTAACCGCTTGCGTTCAATGGCGATTCCAAATAACCTGCAAATGTTGAGAATGTGGCAGCAAACCAGAGCAACCACACAGAAATTGGGCGAATGTGCAAACTTCCATCAGGCTGTCACCTAAGCCTGGAATGGAAACCAAACCCGACAGTAGTCGTGATTATAAAATGGCAGAACAGAAACCTAGCAAAAAGAATTGCGTCCCTGTGTGTTGCAACGATTCTGAGTATTAATTAAGCCCCCCTTACTGTAGTTAATTTCCATTATTATCACTGCCAACCTTCTTCAAAGCAAAGCACGCACTTGCTTTTTTCAGACTTCCTATATCCCGCTTTCATCCCGCTTTTTACCTAATCATATTTCTGACTTTACAAACTACGTCATAATAGGTTGACAACTGCAGAATGAGCTTCGTTCCGTTCTCCACTGATGTTGATGGTAGTAATCCGGCATATTCGAGTAGGACTTGATGCACTTGCGGGTGGTGTATTCGCGGCATTTTGGCTTCTTTTTTTAATTTTCGGTCTACTATTTCGAGTTCATTGCGCAGACTTCTGAAGAAGACTTTTTGGAGTCGAAATGGTAACTGTGTTTTCTCTCGAAAGACAGACGCAGGTTTATTTCTGTTCTCTTATGAATTGATCTTCTTCTGATCTTTGCAAGTGAAATAGGGTGCATTACTATTGCTCGGTTTTAGTTTCAAAATCAAGAGAAACATGAAGGAGAGAATATCAAAGAACACAAAGTTCTGAGTTGTTAAGATAATTTTTGCAGCAATGGTGGACATGAAGGTCAAATTAAGATAACGGTTCAAGAACATTTCGTCTGTGGAAGTGGTATGTGACTTTAGTTCCAAATATATGTTTCCGTTCTTCCAGTACATCTTTTTGACTCCCAGAAAACATTGATTGTTTTCTGTATTCACTTTGTTTCGCGATATCTGTCTTCTGGTCGACCAGGGACAACTTGAATTTGCGTCTGCATTGAATAAGATTTCGCTCTTTGTTTCGTGAAGCAAACCTGTGCATTATGTACCTCTTATCATGCTGATGGCTAAGAAGTTCAAAATGAATTACGGTTTATGGATCGTGAGCAAGAATAAAGTGATCCACTTGCGAACAGATGTCACCACGCCCTATTCCTACATCGGGCCTGAACGATCCATTGGCAGAGTCTGCAGACAGGAAATGTCTAAGTGACTAGTCCTTTGTTCAGTTTGTTTTGATACCAATGGTAGTGCTTATTTTGGTGCAGAAATGTGTCAACATCTCTGACGTTAGAGTCAAAATTTAAGTCACATCTACTCATAAGGGTCTTCTCATATCGGAACATGCTGACATGAAAACATCTAACTCTGATAGCAAAGGTTTTTTTTTCATTAAACTGGGAGTATGTTTAACTGAGCAATTCAGACAGCCAGGATGAATAATTGGCATTTGGTTCTTCAAGCTGAGCTCTCCACACCAACTGCTCCAACGAAGGCCGTGGATAAGATCCCCATCGATTATTTTGTTCAATTTTAACCTCAACAACAACCTTTTGTTCTGAACAATGCTACATCACAAGCAGAGGGCTAAGTCTGATTTTCATCGTTAATTTTCAATTTCAGTTCTTAATGCACAGTTTCTAACGAATGTGGACAGCAGAAGACCGTAAACATTCCATTTCTAATATTTCCAGAAAATTCTACTCCGCTGATATCGCCTTGCCTTTTCACATCGCAAGCCAGGAACCTGGATCAGTCGAGTTCCTTTCCACACATGGAGTTGTTTTTTTTCTAATTCATTGACTGTTGATATAAAAGATTATTGGCCTTGAGAGTCAGCTGTAAATTAGGTCGAACTTTCTCAGCTTGACTTTCAACTAATCCTAAAAAAAATTCATCACCTGTAGGTAAATGTATTGCATTGTTTCTTGTTTTACTTAATTCCACCGCGCCCCCCCACCCCACCCCAAACATCCAAATTTCACGATAGTTCGAAAAATGTGTTGAAACTGATTCGTGTTGGAAGTTGGTGGCTTTTCGTGTCTCGACATATAATTTATTCAATTAGATGACTGGGTCAGTCTTGAAACTACTTCGGATTCTTCACAGTTGAAAATTTACTTTCGATTGAATGCAAAGCTCAAGCTCCACGAAATCCAAATCCTGCAAAACAATTAATGACTTTTAAGAGATTCTGTGCTGTGAACAGGATTCGAACCTCCGCAGGGAGACCCCATTGGATTTCAAATCCAACGCTTTAACCCCTCGGCCATCACAGCTGCGGGAATTTAGACAATTTTAATAGTAAAACAACTGAATTCATTTGTTGGAAGAACAAATTGTCAAGACCCAAAGATTTCGCCAACTCCTTTGCAGAGACCCAGACGAACGTTACCTTAGCAGATTGACAGGCTTTCACCACAAACTAGATTCTGACACAAATGAAGTTGTGGGAATGATTCTTCGTCGAATTAAAGAGTCACGGATGTACACCACGAAGACAGGGTCATTGTCTCACTGCGTCCGATCGGTTTTGACTCAATTGCTCATCATCTGGTGCCAAATTAGATGTGCTGTTGTGTTTTAATATTCATCGACATATGGTATTAGAAAAATTGATGCTAAGTCCATAAACACCAGCTACATTCGTAAAAAAAATATCATAATTAGAAAGAATGCAGAACCAATTTACAGGAATGGATCCAGCAACTAATCCGTATGTTCTGACATCAGGTAATGAACTTGTGATCACAAGAGAGGAAGATTAACCGAAGATTTGGTACTTGAAATCGTCTTGACGGAATTATTTGCAAAGTTTTTGCGGTAGTTCTAGAGTCATCAAGTCCTTGAAAAATACAACACGGAAATTGGCCCTTCTTTCCAACATGACCATGGTGGACAGTTACCCTAAATTAATAGGTCCCATTTGCCAACATTTGGCCCACATCCCTCTAAACCTTGTTACTCATATATCCATCCAGATGCCATTAAATGTTACAGTTGTACCAGTCTCCAACAATTTCTCTGGCAGCTCATTCTGGACGCGTCTGAAAAAGTTGCCCCTGACGTCCCTTTTAATTCCTTACCCATTAATTGTAAACCGATGTTTTCTCAATTTTGACTTCCTCACCAGCCGAAAAACACCTTGACGAGTGAACCTATCCATGTCCCTCATGATTAATAAATAGCAACGATTTGACTTTATCATACTTGTCAGGAGGGAAATGTGTGGAGATTATTTGTCGAAGGTTTGAAGTAGAAAGTCTAATGTACAGATGTTTAGAAATGCATCTTGGAGAAGTTTTTAACAAGTCATTGAAGTCTAGTAGCAGTTGTAGAAGTCTGTTGTGAAAGCTGCAGGAGGATTTCAGGGCACGAGAACGAAGCATTATTTCCAATGTATGGTGGCTCAGTTCGACCGCACTTGGACTAAAGTATGAGGAATTATAATCCTCAATTTAGGAAAGATACTAATGCCATATGAGGAATACCACGAATGGTGATTAGCCTTGATATCATGGATGAACGTTAGTCCTCTGAATTGAAATTTTTTATCAGTTTCAAAACAAGAGAGGTAATCTCATTGAGAGTTGCAAAATATTTGAAGAGATAAACAGGGTGGTGCAATTAAATTTTGTTCTCTCATTGGTGAATCTAGAAGCAGGAGAGGACAATTTTAAAATGAAGCACTGTGATTTATGACCAGGATGAGAACTATTGATTTTTGTCTTAGCCTTGAGGAGTCTCGCTATTCAGCACTACAGTGAGACTTGGATATTTGGTCTTTGAATGCATCACTATCAGCCTGACTCGCCGACACTTACTGCATCACTATAGACCTGACCCCTCACACTTCCCACCTTAATATCAGCGTGAACGCCTCAAACTTACTGCATCACTATCCATCTGGCGCCCTCACATTTACTGCGCCACTTTCATTTCGAGACCCTCATTTTGACTGTGTCACTATCAGCCTGACTGCCAAACACTTACTTTGTCACTATAAGTCACGCCCTTACACTTCCTATGTTACTATCACCCTGACTCCTTACACTTACTGTGTCACTATCAGCCTGACTCCATCACATTTATTGTGTCAGTATCAGACTGACGCCTCACTCTTATGTTGTCACTAAAACACTGTCCCGTCACATTGACTGTGTCACTATCAGGCTGACCCCCTCACACTTACTGCTTCACTATCGCAATGCCCCTCTCTCACTTATGACGTCATTTACACCCAGACACCCCAGACTTGCTGCGGCACTATCACACTGAGGGCCTTACACTTAGTGTCACTGTCATCCTGACCCCTTACACTTACTGTGTCACTACCACACTGTTGTCTCACACCCACTGTGTCACTATCATCCTGAACCGCTTACACCTATTGCGTCACTATCACTTTGACCCCAACACACTAACTGCATCAATATCAGCCTGACCATCTCACACATACTGCGCCACTACCAGGCTGACTCCCTCACATATACTGCGTCACTATCAGACTTACCCACTCATGCTTACTGCGTCACTATCACCCTGACTCCCCACTCTGACTGCGTCAAGATCATTGTGCTCCCATACACTTACAGCGTAACTATCATCCTGACAACGTCACACTTACTGCGTCAAGATCAGCCTGATCCCCTCAAACGTAATGCGTCACTATCAGCTTCAACTCTCACATTTACTGCGTCACTTCTAACACTACCCCTGCACACTTACTACATCCCTATCCGCCTTAACCCCTCGCATTTACTTCATCACTATCAGACTGAGACACTCATACTTACAGCTTTACTACAACCTGGCCCTGTGAGTGCATCTATATCACTGTTACCCTGACCCCTTGCCCATACTGCGTCACTATAAGCCTGGCCCCTCAAATGTTCTGATTCCCTATCACACTGACATTTCACACTCACTGCGTCACTATCACCCTGACCCCTCACATTTACTGCATCACTACAACCTGACCCACTGAAAGCATCTGCGTCACTGTCACCCTGACCCCATCACACTTGCCATGTCACCATCACAATGACACATTCACACAATCTGCTTCAGTGTCATCATGACACCTCACACTCACTGCATCACGACCATCCTCCCCCTCATACTGACCTGTCACTATCATCCAGAGCCGCTCACACTTATTGCGTTCCTGTCACTCTGCTCCCAACACACTCACTGCGTCACTATCACCCTCACACTCGCACACTTCCCGCATCACTATCAGCCTGACCCCTCACAATTTCACCGCGTCTATCAGTCTGACTCCTCACATTTCCTGCATCACTGTCACCCTGTCACTTAACACTTACTGGCCAGTATTAGCCTAACGACCTCAACTTACTGCATCAACATCAGCCTAAACACTTACTCCGTCACCATCACGCTGACCCCCTCACACTCACTGCGTCACTATCACCCTGTCCCCTCTCACTTCCTGCATTAGGATCACTCTCACTCACGGACACTTACTGCATCACTATCAGCCTGACCCCTCACGCATACTGTGACACTATCAGACTGACCCCTCACACTTACCGCATCCCTAACAGCCAGACATCCCTAACAGCCTGACCCCACCACACCTGCTGCGTCTCTATCAGCCTGACCCGCTCACACCTACTGCTTCACTATCAGACTGACCCCTCACACTTACCGCATCCCTAACAGCCTGACATCTCACACTTACTGCGTCACTATTCCCCTAACACCTCACTTTTATTGGCCACGATCAGCCTGACGGTCTCAACTTACTGTGTCACCACCAGCCTGAACGCACACACTTACTCCCTCACTATCACCCTGACTGTCTCACACTCACTGCGTCAGTCTCTGCCTGACCCCATCACACTTACTGCGTCACTATCACCATGGCCCCTTCCACCTTATGCGTCAGGATCAGCCTGACACAGTAACACTTACTGCATCACTATCAGCCTGATCTCCTTCCAATTACTGCGTCACTATCAGCCTGACCACTCACTCTTATTGCGTCACTGTCACACTGACCCCTCACACGAAGTGTTTCACTGTCACCTTGACCACTTCACACTTACTGCATCACTATCACTCTGACCCCCCTCACTGCGTAACTATCGGACTGATCCACTCACACAGTCTGCGTCACTACCACGCTGACACCTCACCCTCATTGTGTCACTATCATCTTCACTCCATCACACTTATTGAGTCACTGTCAGCCTGATCCCCTGTAATGGAAAATTATCATTTATTGTGAAATCTGTGGAACCATGGTTGAAACAAAGAAGTATGGACCTAACTTTGCAAAAAGACAGAAAAAATGTAAAGTTCAAACTAATTTACAGCTGACTCTCAAGGCCAATAATCTATTATATCAGCAGTCAATGAATTAGAAAAAGCAACTCCTTGTGTGGAAAGGAACTCGACTGATCCAGGTTCTTGGCTTGAGGTGTGATAAGGCAAGGCAATATATAGTATAAAGGGAATATATGAAAACCGTCAGGCGTCCATTTCATGCAAATGTGTCGGGTCCACTCTGCAAATTTCAAACATAAACTTTTTATTTGCTCTTGGTAGCATTTGCGTCGAGTCGATTGAAATTCCACGGCAGTAAACTAGGGGGCTCGCCGGGGACCCTGCGACTGGGTAAGATTTTGAAGATTCCCAGGAGGTCTACGCGCCACTGCCTTGAATGTCTTTCACTTCATCTCCAGCGCTGAATTGGCCCCTTTGCGTGAGAGGACTGGGGTAAGTGGATCGCCCCAGAGTCGCGTTCCGAATCGAATAGGGTCAAGGTAAAAGTTGTGGCTAAAGTAATCCGACATAGAGACTCGTTCGAAGAGAATAAATGAAGCAGGAAGAGGGACCAGTGAACTCTCGCGCGGTATTCGAGTAAAACTCAAGGGAAAGGATTGCCGTCTCTCGAGAGTTTAAGAGACAGCAAGATTAACGGTGGTTTGAGACTTGGAGCCACCATGGGCAGCGTTGGAGTCGCCAAAGCTGTACCAGTTACGTGGGTTCTTGGTTTGTGAAAACCAAGGCAATGAGACGTCGCGCCCAATGAGAGGGGACCTCCTGAGGTAAAAGCAAGTTATATTGGCAAAGAGAAGATTATGGTATCGTGTGTGTGTGTGTGTGTGTGAGAGAGAGAGAGAGAGAGAGATAGACAGATATACAGACAGAGAGACAGACAGAGAGAGATGAACACTTCTCCAATATCCATGAAAATCGGCTCCAGCAAGAGCGAACAAAAAGAGGGTCGACAGACAACTCAGAATGGTCAAGAAAAAATACAATATATGCTAAATAATTATGGCCCAGTTTCTGTAAAGCAGTTAAAAATGTAAATCAAGGAATGTGTTTTTCTGGAGGAAGGAAGTTTTAGTAACATGCAGTTGCAAATGTTGAGGTCACCGTTGAAGGAGAGAGAGAGAAGGAGAAACGGAAGGGTAAAATAGAAACTGTGAATTGGAGTGCTTATAACATGTTGAAGGCTGAGCCTGATTTAAGGGGAAAAAAATCTCGAATAAAAGATAGATCAAGTACAGGTACAAACACCAGCGCACATGCACACACACACACGGAAAACAACCTAATGAAGCTGTACAGTGTCTTAAGACTGGATCAGATCCTGACCTTAATGGGTGCCCTCGAAGAGCTACAGCCCCCCTACGAGATCCACTTCGTGAAGATTCCAAGTCAACGGTCGCCGCCTCAGGTTCTGCTGAATCACCAACAGCATATCGTACCCACAATCAATTGAAAAGAATCCCTAAAGAAGTCGAGACAATGTCCCAGTACCTTAAGCACCTCACGAAAGTCGATTACGTCTATTGTGGACTGATACCACCCAAGGACATAACGACGGCAGAGATCACACCGTTTGAGGCACACCTGAGGAGCAGCTTCATCAATGGAATGAAGTACGAAACAACAAAATAGGTAACAATATACATGTATTACCTGGGACACGGGAAGCTGAATTAGATAGAACAAGACATAATACATGCTGAAAAATTCCTGGCTCAAGAGAACCATAACCGGAAATTAAAGATGGAACAGCAATGACATAAACCTCAGCTTATTATGATGCAAATGGTCGTTCAGCCGTTGGAGGGAGGAACTGCGGGAAAAGAGAGAGGCACAGGTGGAGTTCGCAAAAGAGGAAGGGATCGCGGAAGTGCGCTTGCAGAGATAGATCTGGCTGGTGCCCGCACAGACAGCCTCAATCGGTCCTGGAGGCTGGACAGCATGGTGACTGACAGGGGACGACTGAGGTTGAGGTGGGCAGGCCACAAGGTACAGGTAAACCTCTTTCCTTTATACTTGGCAACGAAGAATCCCTTATGCTAATCACTTCTACTAACCTAACGGGCACTGAGATGTGTCCCAACTCTATATTGAACATTGAGATTGCGAAGTGTGGACAATATGTTCAATATAACAATGATGCGTATATGTCGATGCCTAATTCTATGTTATATGTGGCAGGTACACCAGTTACCTTTTTGGTAGATACATGGCCAGCACATTCACTCCTCAAATCAAGACAGTTCAGAGAGTTGACGGCAATAAAGACAAGTGGAATGTTCCTGAACTCAATGGAGGCATCAGGCGTCGTGATATGAGAGAGTTGTACCGCACCCATATTGTGTGAAATCAGTAATGTGCATACATTCTAATTCTCAATTTTGTTAGCGGAATTCTGTCCTTTACATTTGATGGCTCAGGATCTCATAGTGAGACTGGGGTTGTATTTGCTCAGTACTCCGACGGCTTGCAGGTAATTCAAAGGGAAAATTCACAAGTGTAAACTGTAAAATTCTACTCACGACCCCTGGTGTATGTCTATGAGTGGCGAATAAGCCAGAGAGCAATGAGTTCAGTGAGCAATTCACTCGCCCTGGAAGCAGGTAACCATGTTAATCCTATTAACACCGATTTTTTTTTTTTGCGGGAATATGCTGCACTGCACAGCACACATACACCACGATGGCCCTGAGGAACCATAAGAGAAGTATTGGTTCAGGAGATTGGTTAAACCAGGTCAGTTGTTATTGTGCGAATTTTATTGAGGGGATGGCAGATGTACAGTCAGTGTGAACTTATGTAAAGTACCTGTCACGGCAAGTAAACTCTATATGTTTGATGTGGAAGGCGATGCTCCTCACGTGCCACTGGCGAAGGTATCCAGTGACTGATGGCAGGATTTGGGGCCATGGGTACTAAAGGCTTAAAGAACGAAATCTTGGGTGTTCTGGGCCGATGTGGGTATGTGGTTCAATGCAGATGTGCGGACAGATAGGAAGAAATTAATTTGTTTAACTCAGGCAATAGAACAGTCGAGGTAACCTCCGCTAGCCGTGAAGAGCCTCGAAGTCCTGCCTGGCGTTTCCCTAAGACAAACTTCTCAGACCCAAGATTAATAACGGTCCCTACTGAATTATGGGTAGAAGGCAAACATGATGTGGGGCTTATACGAGGTTGTGAACTAATACGAGTAACCATAAAGTCGGAGTATCGTCCTTGCAGGGCACAATTCCCGTTAAAACCCAAGGCCATGGACGTAGTTACTCTAGTCTTTCAATACTTCCCAAAGGCTAGAGAGATAATCCCCTGTGTAAACTCACCGATGAGAACTCCCATTTTTCTGATCAAAAAAGCAAAAATTCCAAGTGAACCGGGAGAATGCAGGTTTGTTCAAGACCTGCAGGCAGTCAATGACAGTGTTGTCCCGCGCGCATCAAATGTTCCAAAACCCTATACTGTATTAGTTCAATTTCGACTGGACAGTATATGGTTCCCTGCTGTGGATTTAGCAAATATATTCTTTAGTGGAACGGTGCATCCAGATAGCCAATTATGGTTCGCTTTTTCATTCAAAGGGAAATCTTATGAGTTCACACGACTTTGTCAATGTTACTGTGAGTCACCCACCATATATAATGAGGCTCTACGCAGGAGTCTGGAGACTTTTCTTTTAACCCCTGGGTCTGCGCGTCTGCAATCTGTCGACAATTGCTTAATAGTAGCACCGACAAACGAACAACGTGAGAAGGATTCCCGTGCATTGCACGAGGGAAGGGCACAAAGCCAGTCTCGCAAAGCTTCGATTTATGCAACAACAGGTGTAATTCTTCAGTCACTTAATATCTGAACAAGGGAAGGCCATTGGTCAAGACAGAGTGCAAGTAATTCAGCTATTTCCAAGGCCTCACATGAAGAAACAATTGCTATCCTTATTGGGCATATGCTCCTACTGAAGAACGTTTATCCCACATTACACAAATCTTGAGGCGCCCTGAAGTGACATGGCCCATGGAAAAGGGTAGCAGAACCAAGGTCCGTTGCAATGGATTTCAGCGGCCGAGTTGAATTGAAAAAGACGTTTCAAAGTCCACCTACACTGGGGTTTCCGAATCCAAACAAGCCTTCTGTCAAACGGCAGATGAGAAACATGGCTGCCTGACATCTGTGTTGTTGCAGGATCATGGGGGAAAATTCAAACTGGCAGCTTATTTTTCAGCTAAGCTAGACCTCGTAGCTGGGGGATTGCGTAAATGCCTGCGAGCTGTGGTTGCAGCTGAAAAGGCTGTTGCAGTGTCCAGGGATATAATCAGCTATGGCGACTTAAGATGAAAATGTGTTGCTGGAACAGCGCAGCAGGTCAAGTAGTGGGCGGCACGGTGGCACAGTGGTTAGCACTGCTGCCTCACAGCGCCAGAGACCCGGGTTCAATTCCCACCTCAGGCGACTGACTGTGTGAAGTTTGCACGTTCTCCCCGTGTCTGCGTCAGTTTCCTCCGGGTGCTCCGGTTTCCTCCCACAGTCACAAAGATGTGCAGGGTCAGGTGAATTGGCCATGCTAAATTGCCCGTAGTGTTAGGTAAGGGGTAAATGTAGGGGTATGGGTGGGTTTCGCTTCGGCGGGTCTGTGTGGACTTGTTGGGCCGAAGGGCCTGTTTCCACACTGTAATCTAATCTAATCTAAAAAAAGCAGCATCCAGGGAACAGGAGAATCGACGTTTCGGGCATAAGCCCTTCTTCAGGATGCTGCCTGACCTGCTGTGCTGTTCCAGCAAAACATTTTCAGCTCTGATCTCCAGCATCTGCAGACTTCACTTTCTCCTATGGCGACTTAACCAAACTCATCGCACATGCAGTATCCTTGCTGCTTTCCGAGCAAACGACAGCACATACGTTGGCAGCTCGTTGACTCAGATACAATACTGTGTTATTGGAGAAGCTTAACATTACAATAAAACGATGTAACGTCCTTAATGCTGCTAATCCTCTCACGAGAGAAGGAGACGGAGACCCACATGATTGTATCGCTTAAATTAATGAAATGTGCTGCCGAGACAAGACTTGCAGAATTCACCACTTCAGAATCTAAATATGGAGTTGTTTTTTTTGGATGGGTCAGCATTCAGGAGCAAGGAGATAGGCCAGAATTTTATCTGGCATGCTGTAGTAACTAACCATGAGGCATTCAAAGCGGGATCACTCGTTTCTCAACTGTCAGCGCAAGCGGCGGAGCTGATTGCCTTGACTGAGGCATGTAAATTGGCTAAGGGAAACATAGCGAATATTTAACCGAGAGCAGATACGCATTCGGAGTTGCACATGATTTTGGAACCCTGTGGAAATACAGGGACTTCTTGACCTTCACCGGAAAGCCCATCACACACCGTGATCAGATTTCTGACCTCTTGGAAGCGGTCCTATTCCCTAAATCAATTGTTGTGTGTAAATATGATACCCACATGAAAAATAACGATTCAGTTTCTCAAGGAAATGCAAGGGCAGACTCAGCGGCAAGGACGGCAGCCCAGCAGCCGGTAAATGATCAGTTTGACATGGGAGTGACAAAAATCCTTACCCCAACAGCAGACGTACGGGAGTCACAGTCAAAGTCCAGGCTTGAAGACACGTTTGAGTGGGAAAACGCAGAGTGCAGTTTGAGGTAAGGGGTATGGTGTGGCCCCAATGTTAAACCTTTTCTACCACGATCATTATTTCCATTCTATGCCAAACTGACACACGGTAAGGAACATGTGTCAAAAGTGGGGAGATATGGCAGCATTTCAGCACAGTGGCACACTGAGGGATTTACTCATTACTTCCAAAAATATTGTGAACGATGTATTATCTGTGCCACAATAATGTGGGGAGGGGAATACAGATGAGTCATGTAGCACTTCCGAAACCCCAAAAACAATTTTAACATTTACAACTGGATTTTACCGAACTAACACCCTGCGAAGGAAAAAAGGTATTGTTTGGTAATAGTTGATAAATTTTCCAAATGGGTGCAAGCGTTCCCCACGGCAAAACAGAATGCCAGATCCGTAACCAAAGCTTTCCTAACTGAAATACTTCCGAGATGGAGCATCCCTGAGAGGCTTAGTAGTCCCAATGTTTGCGAAGCTTTATAGCTCCGGTTGAGGTTTAGGGTGTAGGTTTGCTCGCTGAGCTGTACGTTTGTTATCCGCACGTTTCATTACCTGGCTAGGTAACATCATCAGTGGCGACCTCCAAGAGAAGTGAAGATGTTGTCTCCTGCTTTCTATTTATATGTTTGTCCTGGATGGGGTTCCTGGGATTCGTGGTGATGTCATTTCCTATTCGTTTCTGAGGGGTTGACAGATCGTAAATCGATTTATGTGTTTGTTATGGCGTTGTGTTTGGAGTGTGAGGCCTCTCGGAATTCTCTGGTGTGTCTGCATATACAGCAAACCGACAAACACGGACCAAATACTTAACCACACCAGCAACCAAACCAACAGGCAAAAAGGAAGCTGTATCAGAACACTATTCCAACGAACCACCACACATTTCAGCACAGACAAATTTCGGAAAACAGAGGAGAACTACCTATACATCGTATTCAAGAAGAATGGATACTTCAAAAATACAGTCCACAGATTCCTCAGGAACAAACCATGACAAGTAGACCTAACACAGCCAGAAACCCTATCGACCTTTCCATACATCAATGAAGTCTCGGAAGTGGCAGCCAGACTACTAAGACCTCTCGGAATCCCACCAACAGTCTCAAACAAAACTAACAAATTTAAAAGACCCAGTACAACCCATGGACAAAATCAACGTCATATACAAAATTCCATGCAAGGACTGCTACAAACACTACATAGGACAAACAGGAAGAAAGTTAGCCACCAGGATACAGAACACCAGCTAGCCACAAAAAGACACGACCATCTCTCCCTCGTAGCCCTTTACACGGATGAAAGAAAAACACCATTTCGTCTGGGACAACACATCTATCCTGGGACAGGCTAAGCAAAGACATGCCAGAGAATTCTTTGAGACCTAGCACTCCAACCACAACGCCATAAAAAAGACATATATCTAGATAGTATCGATCAACCCCTCAGAAAACGAATAGGAAATGGCATCACCACAAAACCCAGGAACCCCATCCTGGACAAACATATAACTAGAAAGCAGGAGATAACAGCTTCTCTTCACTTGGAGTTCGTCACTGATGATGTTACCTAGAACAAAGAACATAGAAAAATACAGCGCAGTACAGGCCCTTTGGCCCTCGATGTTGCGCTGATCCAAGCCCACCTAAACTACACTAGCCCACTAACCTCCATATGCCAGGAAATGAAACGTCTGGATGTCAAACCTACAGCTCAGCGAGCAAACCTACACTCTAGGCTTAGTAGTGACAGTGGGACACCATTTTTCCATAATGCCCTACAGCAGACTAGTGAGTATTTGGGAATAAACATGAGATAACACTGTGCCTACCACCAAACGAGCTGTAGGGCAGAGGAAGGAGAAAATTCTACCTTAAAAAATTAATTGACAAAATGCTGTGAGGAACTAGGGATGGCATGGACAAAGGCACTTCCAGTTGTGCTAATGTGTATGAGATCTAGGAGGAGAGGGAGAGCTCATCTTAGCCCGTTTGAGATTTTGTTTGGTCGGCCCCAAACACAGGAATTGTCCCGAGATGTAAGGGAAGCCAAATAACAGGCAACTGTGAGGATGAGATGTTGTGTTACTGCATGAAACTCTTCTGTCCCAAATACAGAATCAAGTGAAGACAGCACTACCCCAATCAACAGAAGGGAAGATGTACTATCTATAACCTGGAGCCTGAATAGTGGCGAAAGACTTCAGGAGGGAAAACAGGAAGGCGAAGAGGTGGCTGGGAACGTTGCAAGTACGTCTTACAGCACAGACAGCTGTTAAGATCGCCGGAACAGCCACATGGATACACGCCAGCCATTACAAACTTGCAGCTGGGACTGAGGAGACATCGCACAACACCAAAACCAATTTAGAGCAAGTATTTATTAGAAGACTTAAGCAAATGTGGGACTGCCCCTGTTCAAACTGTTGGCAAGCGCCCTGGTAGGACTATTCATAAGGGCAGGGGCGTCTGGGATGCAGCAGCTGACGGTAATCTTAACTGATAGGACGAAGTGGATCTTTGCATGCGACCCATAGCCGTTCAGTAACAACGACGACTATAAATTCGATAATTAAGATTTATGCAGGGATCCATGGCGCGCCGGTGACTGGCACTTAGTAGTAGCCACCACGGCAAAAGGGGCACCTGACATGGGAAATACATATTCTATGATCATAGTAAGACTCAGAAGAGCAACGAGGGAGTCTCGTGGTGTGGAATAGATAGATCCTTCTCCGACATCAGTAGACACGTGAATATAGTGGAGCAGTCGCCCCACCGCCGCCCTCCGAGATGCAGTGCAGAATGTATTACAGATCATAGGAGCAATGGGGCATGGCAACCAATCGAACAAGATCATGGACCTAACCCCAAGCCGGGAAAAGGTCATTAATGACACACCCGAACCCGAAGGGAGACGGCCGTGGCGAGAGAACGAATTTAACGCAGGAGGGGAATTTGCCTGCTGGAGATAAATGGCATAAATGCGACGCCAGTAGGTTGGGAGCTGCGAAGAGTCATTGCTAGATGTGAAGGGAACAGAGCATGTGCTTTGGTCATAAGACAAAACGAGAGATTCGACGTTGGCTACACTTGTTGGATGTTTGCACACAGCTCAAAGATAGACTGCCCAGCAAATTACTGAGAGCCTGGCGAGAAATGCCAGCTGTCTGCTTCCACGGGAGGCGACTAGCCTGACCCTGATAGTGGGGGGCAATTTGGGCAAATCTCGTATCACCACCTGAACTCCAGTATAACTACAGCCCCACGCCTGACACGCTACCGACCACAGCATTCCAGACAGTGGATTGCAGGGGAGAAATGTATATTTGCACCAATCGGGGGAGACTCATTTTGGGTATCTCCCAGTGTACCTTGATGCTGTATTTGAACAATGATTCTTGTACAGCAACATATGCAAATGATACGAGCATAAACATTGCTTTTTCCTTTATCAATGGTCAGACCATGAGCGGCACAGTGGTTAGCATTGCTGCCTCACAGCGCCAGAGACCCCGGTTTAATTCCCGCCTCAGGCGACTGACAGTGTGCAGTTTGCACATTCTCCCTGTGTCTGCGTGAGTTTCCTCCCACAGTCACCAAGATGTGCAGGTCGGGTGAATGGGCCATGCTAAATTGCCCGTAGTGTTAGGTGTTAGGTAAATGTATGGGTGGGTTGCGCTTCGGCTGGTGTGTGTGGACTTGTTGGGCCGAAAAGCCTGTTTCCACACTGTAAGTAATCTAATCTAATCAGGATGGCAGGTATAAACTGGCCAGGTGGCGAGAAAGGGTACCACCACTCTCCCGGGGAGAAAGGGGTGTTGCTACAACGCGATACAGTCCACCAACACAACAGTGTTCTCCCTAAAAGGCAGCAATTGCCGAACTCGAAGGGGCATCCCTCTGCATTGGAATGGGTACACACTCGCAGAACATCCTCCCATATGGTGTATTCGCAAATGAGACGGACGAAGGCCTAGCACTCATTAACACTGAGTTAATGGTGGTTAGGAAGCAGTGACACAAAATCGATTAGTACGAGACATCCTGCCGGCCGAGAGAGGGGGCGTCTGCAAAACGTTAGGTACCTCATGCTGTATTAATGTTTCTGATGAGTCCCAAAATATTACTGGTTTAATAAATGATATGAAGGCAACTATATGACCGCCTCCACGAGCAGATAACTCCTGCCCCCGATGGCTCACGTCCCTTATGGAGGATGGGGGTATTGGACGCATATCATTCTACTCGTTGTAGGACTGGTCTTACTCATACTGCTTTGAATAAGAACCTAGTTGTGTACTTGCCGACACCACTTGCTTATGAATGCAGTAGGATACGAAATGTTAAACTATTGTGGCGCTAAAGAAGGAAGATCCGATTGCTTGTCCACACCCTACAGCGACGTTGACGAATGTGACGTGTGAAGATGGGCTGGTGTATCGGGCAAACCAGGGAAGTGGAAAAACCACCACAAAGCTTTGTTAGAGTGTCTGAGGAAATGCCTGGTGTTCATAAATTATTTTTGATGTATGACGATCTGGCTTTTTTTCTGGTTGCTGTCCTTTTTGAAAAATGACAAAAAAATGGAAAATGTAAAGGAAAATGAACAAAATTAACATTTACTGTGGGATCTGTCAGAGAATGATTTGCAAAATTTAATACTTCGCTGAAATATGCAAATACTTTGCTGAATTCTGCGTCGAGGAGTCAGCTTGTCTTTGTGGAACTTTGCAAACATTTCACCTGGCCTTGCGAGCAGCTGAGTTCATCGAAAAAGCGTTGGAAATCATAAAGACAAATATGTCCAAGGCATGGGAATGAGAAAATATGAGCTCGAATGTTTCACAACACTTGTCATTGAGCATGCGATAAGAATAGTATAAAAAGAATACGTGAATTTTGTTCACAACTCTTACATAAGGCACTTTTGCCAAGTATTTTGGCCACCCTGCATGCAGAGGTTGAAAAATAAAGCCTTTCCTTTGCTCTTGCTAGCAGTTGATTAGAGTCGATTAAATTTCCATGACAGGTGTCAGGGTGTCAGGCAGTGGGAGAATTGTTGGGTATCAGAAAATGGGAGAATTGTTGCACAGTGGCATTACATTGGAAAATTAGTACAAATTGCCTGTTCATTAAAGAATTTAAGCAGAACACCTCTAATTGGAAGAATATGGCCAGGGAATCATTGAGAAGGAACAATTTTGCAAGCAGCAGTAAAGTCGAGATTCGAGTCCGCCCACCAAGAAATGAAAAAAAAAACTTTGGTGCAGGAAAGCCATATGTGAGGAAGTGTATCAGGAAACAATTGTGCGAAGAAAACGGAGCACCCGGAGGAAACCCACGCAGACACGGGACGAATGTGCAAGCTTCACACAGTCAGTCACTTGAGGCGGGCACTGAACGCGGGTCTCTGGCGCTATGAGGCAGCAGTGCTAACCACTGTGCCACCGTGCCGCCCAATGAATGATAGCTTTGTGATAAATGTCTACATGTGGTCAATAGCTGGATTCAAAGCATTCAATGTGTTGGTGCAAAAACCCGTCATTGTTGACATTTCCAAGAGAGGTATATAATGCTCAGGCATTGGCTGGAAGTCAAGGTGTAAGAAAATTTGGGTCATCCTGGAACTGATTGATTCTCGCTGCTGTTTGACTTAGTTTGATTAATTTTGTGTTTGTCCCGATTTATCTGGTTGTAGGTGAATTTAGAACGTACAATTTCTGCCCAAGGGTCACTTCACATCACTGGAGAGTGAAAATATAGTTCACATACAGTGATAACAATGAATTGCTAATTAAATTTTGTGTTTTAACAGATAAAATGATTTATGTTTTCCAGTAGTTGTTAGATATTGATTAGATATTTATTAAAATAGATAAACTGAGAATTGTAATCCAGTTGCAGGATTGTTGAATTGTTAAAAGGTACATACGTGGAGTGTTTTTGGAATGATTTGGTGGTGCCAGTGTTGGATTGAGCTGTACAAAGTTCAAAAAAACAAGCACCACCAGGTTATGAACCAATAGGTTTATTTTGAAGAACTAGCTTTCAGAGCGCTGCTCCTTCATCAGTTGGTTGAAGGAGCAGCACTCCGAAAGGTAGCGCTTCCAAATAAACCTGTTGGACTATAACCTGCTTTTATGTGATTTTTTAACTTTGTTTTTTGGAAGGAATTGTTTTTTTCATTCAAATATACAGGCTGTTCAAGAATTCTATCTAGCCTTCCATGGTTTTCTTTTAGAGACCACACACTTATAGATTAGATTAGATTAGATTACTTACAGTGTGGAAACAAGCCCTTTGGCCCAACAAGTCCACACTGACCCTCCGAAGAGCATCCCACCCAGACGCATTTCCCTACATTTACCCCTTCACCTAAAACTACGGGCAATTTAGTATGGACAATTCACCTAACCTGTACATTTTTCGGATTGCGGGAGGAAACCGGAGCACCCGGAAGAAACCCACACAGACACGGGGGAGAATGTGCAAATTTTACACAGACAGTTGCCTGAGGTGGAAATTGAACCAGGGCCCCTGGCGCTGTGAAACAGCAGTGCCACCACGCCGCCCACAATTCATATAATTTTCACTGTAATCAGTATTTCAAATTTGCATCAGATTTAAGATGAAAATAAAGACCAATTAACGAGTACTTCCATGAATGGAAAACACAGTAAATTGAATTTACAGAAGCAAA
This sequence comes from Chiloscyllium plagiosum, assembly GCF_037043375.1. NCBI lineage: Eukaryota > Metazoa > Chordata > Chondrichthyes > Orectolobiformes > Hemiscylliidae > Chiloscyllium > Chiloscyllium plagiosum. Next base: position 80,394,753 of record NW_028270180.1, read on the forward strand.
TTCAAGTTTGATCCGAATAAGCAAATAAATACTTTGAATGGAAATGATCCGAAAATGTTTACATCTACATTTGAACTAAGTCAAATGACTCTTTTTTTTGAAATAATTAGACTGAAAACCTGTTTGAAAACATGAACAAATCAGGACTATCGACAAGTCTGGCTATTAGTGCTCTTGGCCAATCGTAATAAAGAATAAATACTACTTTGAGTAACAACTATCATGTGTAATTGGTGGGCTGAAAAGTAAGAGGATAGCTCTTGTATTTATTGGCAAGAATGGTAACCAAATGTTTACTGTGGTTACTGCACTCAGTAACAATAAGATCAAGATCAATGGCTGTTAAAATCCTTGGCTACTCGTAATGAAGAATAAACACTGCTGTGAGCAATACGTATCTTGGATAATTACAGAACAGAAATCTCAGAAGACACTCATTGTATTTACTGGAGGGGATGATAATCAGATGCTTACTGTGGTGATTGATCTCAGGAACAATAAGACAGTCACTCAGATTATTCCACTGAACAGTAATTAAATGATCATGAGACCATTGCCTGGCTTCATGAATAGTATTTTGTGTGAGCATTGATTTCAATAACATTCTGGTAGTATACAAGTCTGCAGGTTAGGTGAGTTGGCCATGCTAAATTGTCCATAGTGTTCATGGATGTGTAGGTTAGGTGCATTAGTCAGGGGAAATGTCGAGTAATAGAGCAAGGGAATGTGCCTGGGTGGGTTACTCTTCGGAGGGTCGGTGTGGACTTGTTGAGCCAAGTAGCCTGTTTCAACACTATAGGGATTCTATGACTCTATGATTCTTTGACTTAAGAATAGATTGATCAGCGAGTGCTAAAGATACTATTTAAAGTCAACAAAATCTTCATGTTTAGTAGAATTGCTTAGCAAAATTCATTGAAGCCATCATACACAAAGTGAGATAAGTGGAAGTAGTAAGGTATTTTGATTAAATAAAATGAATGTCATTATTTAGATATTTTAAATGTGAAAAACTACAGTGTCCTCAAATCTAAAATTTAGAGACAATGTAATGTGATACATACATTTATTAATGACCTGAAGATAATAAATTGCAGATTCTGTGATTATTGGAATGAACAACAGACAGATCAAATCCAAAATTGGATTGAAAAACAATTCAAACTCTGCTTAGATATTTTCTAATCACCATTCTAAGCTGCTTTGGCGCATCTCTGTTGAAGATGGGAACTCAACCCACACTTCCTGGTCTCGTGGGAGACACTCTACTGGAGCTCCACAGGTTCCTTTCATCCCACCAAGGAAGGGTGGGATTATAATTAATTGTGATTACTCAAATGAAAACTAACCAGTGTTCACTCCGATAATTGGGCTGGGAATTAACTCGACTGTTTCTACGCAATGCACTGAGAATGAAATGGTAATTCACAATAATGATGGTACTAAGTATATAGGCCCTTACGAAAAAATTAATATCGTGTCAATTGAAGGAAAAATAAATAGACATATTGTGCGCTTATTGTAAATTCATGAAAAATGTAATTGCTGAATATGTTTAAAGCAATTTTTCTGATAATGAAAAGATAATTAGAATGCTTAGCAGCAAAAAGTTATTTTCACCGTGATTATTCAGCTCCCCTTCCTTACACAAATGTACAACTTCCAACAATTCAAAATGTACTCTGATTGATAAAGGGAAGAACAAACGCATGTAAGTTTTTTTCTCGTGATTACAAAAAAAGTCACAAATTTGATTTTTTTTAGCTTTAAAATATTTAACCCTTGCTGAGATCAGAAATGCAATAAATCTTGACGTGGAAGAAAAATATAATCAAATCAAATCAAAATATGCATCGATATTCACAATAATTAGGAGATTGAACACTGCAACATCTTTCCATCAGTTGATGTACTGAGCCATAATTCCACTTTTATATTCCTTACTGGATTAATCAGTTATTAGATATTAGCAATAACTAAATTATTAATATGCTGTCAGTGAATTGAATACTAAAGAGAAATCTCACATTGCTGTTTGAACATACAATGTGCCGAAATAAACAGTAATTATTGGTGAAATGTCATTAGATATCTCTTAATCGATGAGGCTATGGTTACTTTGATTGTTGAAATGAGTAGCATTCAGATATTTCCAATGAGCATTGGATGAAAAATCAATCTTTTTGGTATAGATGTGATTTTTTTTTTATTGGAGTATTGGCAATAAGAAATGTAGGATTAAATTATGATGTGCATCTCACCTTACCGAATATTTTCAAGTTTTCTAAAAGGTTTCTAGTCCAATCATCAGTTTAAAAGGGTAATTTTGGTTCAGCAGATCAGTAACTGCAAACATTTTCAACACATCTCCATCAAATCTGATAATTCAGAAAAAAATACCAAAGCATTACCTGTGTAAATGTCAAACTATATCTTCAGATTAGAGTCAAGTTCATTCTCTACTTATTTCATTCCTATTTTTGACACCAGTGACTAAATATTGATTAGATTAAATGTCATATGTGTTAGACATGAGTTTTCTCTCAAAGATCTGTGCAACACAGGAATGGGCCGTTTGGCCCATAACGTTGTGCTGAATATAATGCAAAATAAACTCACCCTCTCTGCCTACCCTTGGTCCATATCCTTCCAAATTATCTAAATGAACATTTAAAAAGCCCTAATGTATCTGCCTCTACCACCAACCCTGGAAGTTCATTCCAGACACCTACCACTCCCTTTGGAAAAAAACAAATTGCCCCTCACATGCCCCTTGAACTGTCTCCCCTAACCTTAAACGCATGTCACATACTTTTGACGTTTCAACTCTGGGAAAAACATTCTGACTGTCAACCCTATTTATGCATCTCCTGATTGTACAGACTTACACAATTCTTCCTCCATCCTCCACCACTCCACAAAAAAACAACCTGAGTTTTTCTTATGTCTCCAAATCCAGGAAGCATCCTGGTAAACGCCCTCTGTACCCTTTCCAAAGCCTCCATACCCGTCCTATAATGTGGCGAACAAAAGTGAATACAATACTTTAAGTATGCCTTAACCAAAGTCTTATAAAGTTGCAACATGCCATCCTGACTCTTGTAACCAGTTCCCTGACCAATAAAGACAAGTATGTCATTTGCCTTCCTTACCACCCTATCTACTTGCATGGTCACTTTCAAAGAGCCATGGTCTTGAATGCCAAGATTCCTGTGAACAACAAAGCTGTTCAGGGTCCTGCCATTACCTACGTTTCCTTAATATTTGAGCTCGCAAAGTGAAACACCTCACAATTGTAGGGATTAAGCTTTACCTTTAATTTCTCTACGCATATCTGCAATTTATCTTTTTTCCTGCTGCATTCTTTGACAACCCTCTACATTATTCACAACTGCACTGAACTTTGTATCATCTGCAAACTTATTAACTCACCAAATTAGATTTTAATCCATGTCACTTACATATATTTGTCCCGCAAACAGAAGGGTTCTAGTGCAGATTCCTGTGGGAAAAAGACAGAAAATGAGGAAAATGCAGAATTCTTGAATAATTGAGGTTTCTTTCAATGACAAAACTATTCTGATGAATAATCTCTGAAGGTGTGATTTTTGTTTTGAAATTAACCCAATACTTTAATTCTCAGTTTACTGATCTTAATGAATATCCAGTACAAACTGCTTTGAAAATATTGAATCATTTTAAGTGTTGAGTTCTAACATTAATTATTCTTCAATTGTAATTTCAATTATCACACCATCATGAGAGTTGAATCTATTATTTCTTAGTGCCAGTACCATGATGAAATATTTACACTCGTTTCAGGTCAATACACCTACAATCAAGCAAAGTTTTCTCACCCAACACTCATAGTAATTATCTCATTCTCTTTCATTTGAAATCTCATATTAATTAAAGGATTATTAATCAGTCTTATCAATTAAGAGATGGCTAACTAGTTTTCACATCAATATTTCAGTTCTTTCCATCATATTGCACAATTACATTGCAATAAGGGTTTTGTCATCATTCTTAAATTTGTTATCAGCTATGTTTGTTTCTGATTTCCAGTATCCACAGTTTTTTACGTTCTTGTATTGATTGTATTTCATTTCAATGCTAACATTTCTATATTTCTGATTATTACAATAAGAGCTAAGTATTTTTCATGTTAAACATTATATAAATTTCCCGTGTTTCTTGTGTACACAAACCAGAATTAACAAATGCTTGCTCTATTCTTTTACAATAAATCTTGAATTCTTAGAAATCATAATTTTGTGAAAATGAGGGAAATTATCTTTCGCTTAATAGTCACATTGAATGACTAATGCTTTATTTCCAAGTCATGTGCATGACAAAGCAGTTTAATTTTGAGTACATAAATAATTGCTTGAAACATATTTAATTACTTGATTATCATGAGATTTATATTTATTTAAGATCATTGTCGCTTCGTTCCAACATTTTTAGAAATTACTAATTCCTTTTATCGGTCCATTACACACTGGAATTGTCTAACACAATCCTAGTCTGATTATCACAATAAATATTTGAGCAGTTTTCCCTGTGAGTAACCACAGTAAGTATGTGATTATAGAACTGTCCTTCTTGCATAGGAACGTTATGTCTGTACTGAAAGACCAGGAGGTATGGGTTCAATTCCAAACTTCAACAGAGATGTGTAAAAACACCTCAGAGTTGATTAGAAAACATCTAAGTGTCTACTGAATTGTTTTTCAATCCAACATTTTCTCAACTTGTATCTGTTGTTCATTATAATGATCACAATATCTTGAAGTTATTTGCTTCCGGTCACTGACGAAACTAAGAATGTTATTATGCTGTTTCCAAATACCTCTCAACTTTTAATAACTTTGCAGTCATAAAGATTCTACAGTGTAAATTATATTTAAGGTAAGGGGGAAAGATTTAAAAGGGATCTGAGGGGCAACTTTGTTCACAAAGTGTGTTTGGCTCATATGGAATGACCTGTGAGAGGAAAGGTGGTGGCTGGTACAATTATAACATCCAAAAGACTTTTGGACAATTACATGGATAGAAAACGTCCAGAGGGATATGGAACAAACACAGGAAAATGGGGCTAGTTTAGTTGAGGGAATTTGGCCGGGCTGCCTGAATGGCCTGTTTCCATGCTGTATCAAGCTACCATTGTACAATTCAAACTTGACTGTGTTTGGTAAAGGAGAGAACAAATGGGTGTTGATTCTATTTTGTGACCATAAAAAAGTGACATGAATTTTAAATAATTTTGTCACAAGAAATAGTCCACTCTTATTGTGATCAGAAATACAATGAAGGTGAGCATTGAAGTGAAATATAATTAAATCAATTCAACTGTGTTGATATGGTTAAAATAAAAATTGATATTCACAATGATTGTGAGTTTGTACACTGCCATATCTTCACATTACTTCATGTACTGAGCCATTATTATACATTTATACCCCCTGCTGAACTGAACAATAATTAGATGTTAGCAACACTTAGATTTTGAAAATCTATCAGTGCACTTTGAAGGAGAAATTTATGTAATTTTATCCTGATCGATGATCAAACATTTGTGTCTGAATCAGAAAGAAAGTAAGGAGATAACCAAAGTGAATATCAGAGTGACCACAAGATACAGTCCATGACATTTGATAGAAAAATGAATTTGCATAAGTCCATGGTTATTGAACGTTAATAATTAATTACCTCCGCAGGTACTGAAGCAGTCCAAGTCCAAGTACAACAAGATCTGGACAATATCCAGGTTTGGGCTGACAAGGGGCAAGTAACATACATCCCACACAAATGCAGGCAATGACCATCACGTATAAGAAATAATCTAACCACCATCCCTTGACATTCGATGGTGTTGCCATCACTGAACACCCACTATCAACATCCGAGGAATAATCATTGATCAGAAACTGAATTGGTCTCACCACATAAACACAGTGGCGACAAGAGTAATTCAACTGCTGTCTCCTGAAAGCCTGTCCAACAGCTACCAGACACAAGTCAGGAGTGTGATGGAATACTTACCACTTGCCTGGATGAGTGCAGCCCTAACAGCACTCAAGAAACTTGATACCATCCGGAACAAAGCAGCCCGCTTGATTGGCACAGCATCCTCAAGTATCCACCCCCCCCCACCCCCCCGCTCACCATCACTGATGCTCCGTTGCAGCAATATATACTATCTACAATATGCACTGCAGGAATTCACTAACCAGCACCTTTCAAACCCATGGCCACTTCCATCTAGAAGGACAAAGGCAGCAGCTAGATGGAAAGACAACCATCTTCAAGTTCGCCTATAAGGTATTAATCACCCTGAATTGGAAATATATAGCTGTTCCTTCACTGTCGCTGAGTCAAAATCCTGGAAATCCCCACCCCAAAGGTATATACCCACAGCAGGTAGACTGCAGCGGCTCAAGAAGACAGCTCACCACCAATTTCTCAAGGGCAATTAGGGATGGGCAATAAATGCTGGGCCCAGCCAGTGACACCCACATCACATCAAATAAATATTTTAAAAATGTCTACAAGATCAAAACAGCTCCATACTGTCCTAGCTGCAACCTCTGCCCCTTATTGAAAAAAGATAAAAGAATCTGACCTTACTCAACTTTCTCATCAAAACCGAGTACCGTATTCACCCCAACCCTCTCTTATATGAACCAGCAGCATTTCCACCACCAACAGTAGATCTTCTTAAAATATTTTGTCAGTAACTTTTAATTAACTGTTTACTAAAATTACAATGCAATCTCAACAAACAGATCAAATACCTTTTATGCAACAACACATTTTCTAACAACTTTTCTCTATCACTGTCATTCTTTTTAGTTAGATGAGGAAGGGAGGGATGGAAACACGACAGTGATTTAAGATATATGTAATACAGTGAGACAGGAAAGCTAGTATGGCTCATGTTGACTCTTAGACCCCACACAGTGAAGCAACACATTCACTGCCTAATAAACATAACACAACATTTCAACCCCACTCACACCCGGCGTGACAGAAATAAATTGTGAATCAGTTGGACAGGATAGGTTTGTTACAGCTAGAGTTTGGAAGAATGAGGGGTGACACGACTGAAGTATCTAACATCCTGAATGGTTGGATAAGGCGGATGTGGAAAGGATGTTTCCACTTGTGGGTCATTCCTGAACGAGGGGGAACTGCTTTAATATTGGGTTCACCCTTTCAGGACAGCGATGATGATATTCGTTTCCTATCAGAGGGCTGTGCAAGTTTGGAACTCTCTGCCCCAGAAGGTGGGCTCACTGAGTATTTTTAAGTCACAAGTTGATAGATCCTTGTTAAGGGACGTTGGGGGAAGATGGAACACAAATCACTAACAGATCAGGCCTGGTCGAATTGAATGGTTGGGCAGGCTCGAGGGGCCGAATGGTCACCTTCTGCTTCTCTCTCACATGATCCAAGGAATGAGATCTTTGTTTAAAATTAATTTACTGGGATGTAGGTGCCACTGGCTGTGGGCAGCATTTATTATCCAGAGGGCAGATAAGAGTCAACCACATTGCTGTGGATCAGGAGTCACATGTAGGCCAGACCAGGTAAGGATGGCAGCTTCTTCCGTAAAGGACATCAGTGATCCAGATGGGTTTTTCCTGACATTCGAGAATAATTTCATCAATATACTCATAATTGTAGATGATTATTAAATTCAAGTTCTATGTCTGCCGTGGTGGGATTCGAATCAGGGACCCCAGAATATTCGCTGGGTCTCGGCATTAACAGTTCAGCAATGATAGCATGAGACTGTTACCGAGCTACAAAGGGTGGAAACCAAAACCTTGATCAAATAGTTAGAATTAAGGAGTGTTGAAGGGAATGGGGGAAAAGAATTACCAAGTTTAGGTTCAAGGCAACTGAAACTAAAGCCATCAACAGGGAGGAGATTAAAACAAGAAACTCACATGCAGCTGGAATTGGATAAGTGCAGATACCTCAGGGAGGTGTGGAACTACGCAGGGAGGACAGGGTGAAGTCACGGGTAGATTTAAAAGCAGTGAACCAAATTTTGAAAATATCTTTCTGAACATGATGTAGATCAGGTTAAAACTGAGGTAGGTGTCTGACACAACTTGCTGCAAGGACACAGACAGCAGAATCTGAGGTGATCATGAGGTATTGGAGGTAGAATGTGGGAGACGAGCTGGGACTGTATTGGAGTAGTTATGGTGAGAGGGAACAAATGCTGGATGGAGGGTTTCAGCAGCTGATGGACTGATGCTGAGGTGAGCAATTGGTAACTGAGCAAGTGACCACCATCTGATAGGACAAAGAAACTGATCCATCAGCCTGAAACTGACTGACCACGTGGCTGTCAATGACTCCAACACAAGTGAATGGAAACATTGCTCAGAGCCTGTTTCTGTAACAGTCAACACAACCAGGAAATAAAAAGTGAATAATTAGCTGAAAACAAGGTCACTGCTCTATTAGAGACAAAATCATTCAATGTTCAGTTACTGAACATTATTGATTCACAGAATATTCTAACCTGCAGAATCACAGTAAAAGGGGAAAGTAAACGACATTCTTGGCAAATACATAATGAACCAACTGCTTGTATAAAAACAGCTCAGCACAAAGGGACTGAATCCTCCACAAACTGACAAACACAGATACCATCAGATTTATAGATAGAGATTGGAATTTGTTAGAAAAACCCTTCCCTGCTGATGGTGTGTGGTAGAAACCATTCTCAGTGTGATCTGTCTCTGAAAATAGTCTCTGCTTCCCCTCTGAAAAGCAGGTGTGTCGCGCACTTACAGACTGACTTACAGAAAAAGGAAACCTGATCAGGGATTCGCAGGTTAATTAAGCTATTAGTGACAGTCCATTGCACACAACAAGAGCTTAGACCACAACAAATTCCAGTGAAACCAACAATGCAATGAAAAAGGTGAATTAGTCTTTATGATCATGCAGCCTCTCTCAATCAAATAATCCCAGTCAACTTCCAAACATTTTAAAACTATTAATATCAATGTATACATATTTATTTCCTTCCGTAATTTCCTCCAAAAATATATCTAATTATTCTCTTCAAAGTATATTTTAAATGGTCAATTCATAATCACAATTCATTTCCAATTATTCTTAGAGCAAAACAACTTGCAAACTAAAATAGTGTTCATGTCAATAATGACACTGGAAACTTTGTTATGTAGTTCAACCATATTTCCAAATATTGTATTGGTTCATTATTGCAGTGAGGCCAAAATTAAAGTCTATTTATTTTCTCTGATATCCTTCCATTACTTTATTCCCTAATAACAATGCCCATGGTGTAATGGGTGACAAGCATTAAAATAAAATCGGACTTTCAATGCAAGAACTGGTATAAATGATCACATATTATTCAGTTCATTCATTGTCGTTGATGTTGAGAGTTATTTTCACTGTATGATCATGTTAAATTCACTTAAATAATCACAGTACAATTCTCATCTCTATAGATATGTAAAGTGAATGTCAAGTTATAAATATTTCAAGTAAAACCAAATTCACATTTTGTTCTGTTTTCTTCCAGGAATGATGGAATGTGTTACATTATTATGAGAAACAGGATCAAGTGAAGGTGGTGCCTCTCAGACGTGAGGCCTTAAAGCTAAAGGGCCAGGTAGTAGTTACAGTGGGGGATGTACCTAGTGCCCCGCTCTCCTTAGAAGGCAGTGAGAACGGTGACACTGGCTGGAACGGGTTAGATGGTGAAGCGCCCACGTATCGACAGAGGGACGGCAATGGGTGGGATGAGCCACCGCCCTGTAAGGCCCAGAAGGCCGTGTCTATGGCACCGCTGGGCATCAAAGCTCAACTTGGACAGACAGTAGGGAGCAACAAAGGGAACTGACAGAAACTAAACCTGAACCGTTCACCCGCTGAACGACAGATGTTGGTGAATGAACACCCAGCCTGATAGAGACATGGTATTAATGGGCCTTATTGAGACAATATGGATGAATTAATTGAGGTACACAGTCTCACCAAAGATGGTGTCAGCCAAGATCTCTCAGGCCAAGATGCCCTGAAGTGTACAGCAGAACCTATCCCTGCAATGAGAGGGTGGAGGTGTGAGCCAGTTCCCCCAGTGCACAGCCGATCAGTGGCTTCAGGCATTTACAGATATTACAGGGACACACTGGGGAGGGGACAGGCTGAATGCGCTAAATTAACCTTGGTGCCTCAGGGACCCAAGGGTAATATCGAGGATCGTACAGAGAGGAAGCTTGAGGTGTCTCAGAACCACGGGGGATTACCAAACCTCAACCTGTGATGATGAAATAGGTTTGATGTATTTAAAAGATGACATGGGACCCCATATAACTGAAATTATAAACATGGGACTCCCAGTGGGAGATAATTCTAACCACACTCTGAATTGGGCCATGAGAGCTGAGGCAAACTCAGAAACATAGGGGAATAGCTGCAGTACAGGGAGGGTAATCAGACCCACAATGTTACAAGGGAAGCAGGAAAGGGCTCATAGCCAAGGAACGTAGGCAGAGAGAGGGAGATAGATGTTCACATTGTGTGTGGCTTGTGTTCACGTAGGCACATGCATATCCCATGAATATTCATTGATGCTGTGTTTGGGAACCAGCAGAACATAATATTACCACAGGAGCATTTATATCAGTTACCAATATGAATTTGCCCCTCACCCCTCAATCACTAAAATGAAAGCCGTCAGAGAGGGAATCGAGGAAGCTGGATGAAATAAACCTCTCCCGACGCAGATCACGGATATGGCAAAATATATTCAGATATGGGAGTGTGAAACTGAGGAAGGGACCATTCTGGGAGTTGCAAGTTTAGAACAGTTTGGAGCAACTATTGATGTAGAGACACGAACTGTAACATGGGAACAACCTGGCCAGGCCCGGGACAGGAAGAAAAGGAGAGGCGACATCTCCACAGTAGTTACCTTGCAGGGAGACAGGAACAGTCTGGGAATCTGGGCAGTTATAGCTTGGACCCAAATAGAAGTGTGGGTAACTCAAACAGGAATGTGGGTTATTATCTATGGATCCTGTAAAGTTCGAGGGCCCTCTCACCCTCCACACAAACCGGATCCCATTAAAGCTGGGGCTGAGGAGGCAATAATTGTGACAGTAACAGATTGAGAGAAGCAGGGAATAGTCAGACCGACAGTATCCCAGGCTAATTCACTGAATCCAGACGGCTCATCCCACCTCACTATTGAGTATATCACCTCAGTAAATCCGCCATTAAAGGATATCCTACAGTAGCGAACCACACCACTGTATTTAATGGATTGAAATCACAACAGGGATATAGTCTCAGCCCTTGATATTGTGAATGCGTTCTGGTCCATAATGGCAGAATATGCTGGTGATTATTGTCGAAGGAATACAGTACACCTGGATCCAGTTACCTCAGGGATCCCATAATATTCCATTATATTCCACCGATGTATGGCTGATGGAGTTAGTCTATTTAATCTTACCAACACCTCATTACCTCAGTTGGAGAGAAAGAACATATTCAAATATTAAACAGAGTATAGTGTCAGGTCAGGCAGGCCGGGCTTAAAATTAACCCATAGAGCGTGCAGCCAGGAAGGTAGGGAGAGATGTACCTGGGACATCATATCAGGGAGATCAAATCAGGAAGGCAGAGGGGATAATCCCAGTGGAACGAAAGACCATGATTTTAAAACTATCCACCTGCACATCGCGAAGGGGTAAGGCAAACTTTAGATTGTTTAATTATTGGAGGAATTTTTTGGAGAATTGTCCAGAAATAGCAGAATCAGCACAAGCCCTGACAGAAACACTGACATTAGCCAGGGGTCAGGGAGTCAGCATATACGCAGACAGTCAGCATGCCTTTGGTATAGTTCATGACCATGTGTTGGTCGGGCTCGGTGAGGTACATCACCTTGTCTGGGGGCCACATAGAGCATGAAGAACCGGTCAGAGAGTTAGTGGAAGCAGCTAACTTTCCCAGTGAAGCAGCAATAATGAAGATTAGAGCTCACAGGAAAGTAGAATCCTCACACCAGCGGGGCAGTGAGTATGTGGCTAAGGCGGGCGAAATACTGACTGAAAAAGTGCAGACATTTGAGGAGATGGCAGTGGCAGTAGCTGCAGAAGTGAGAGAGGACGGTTTAAAGATATTCCCAGAAACAGTCCCACAACAGCAGAAAGAGGAATGGGAAAAGAGTGGGGCAGTAATAGGACACGACAGAATCTGGATGATCCAGCAGTGCCACCATACTGTAAAAGACAAACATTATTAAAAACATATCATGGGTCAGTCTGTATTGGGCAGGATACAATGCAATCTCAGATTCTCCACTACAGGGAGAGGCCTGGAACAGGGAGAGATATAGCAGTTTTTTGTTGAAGGGGTGTAGTCTTGTACACACTATATGAGCCAGGGAAAACAATCAGGGTAAAATGGAGGCAGCAGCAGGGACGCAGGGGCCCATGGGAACAGTTACAGATGGATTTTACACCCACCCCCAACCCAATTCCAGGGAAGGAGATCCTGCTGGGTCTTAATAAACAGGTTTACTCAGTGGGTGGAAGCATTCCCCTGCAGATTCTGACCAAGGGACACATGTTACAGGGAACATAGTTAAACAGCTCTGTGGCCTGTTTGGTGCTGAACAGAGATCCCATTTCCCATACCACCCCCAGAGCTCAGGGACAGCAGAAGGAATGAAGCAGACACTGAAAGCTAGTCTGACTAAGGCCCTCCCAGAGACAGGCAGGGAGGGGTTAGAGTACTCCCCACCATCCAAATTAAATTGACATCAACCCCAGCAAAGGGAACGGGGCAGTCCCCCTTTGAATTAGTGACCGGACGGACTATGCAGATACCACAGGGTGTGGTATTGGGAGTGCCCGAGATGTGCAATGGCAAGGATAGGGTTAAACAATTCTTGTCAGAACTGGGAAAGCAACTACATGAGCTGAAAGGGGAAGTTGCAGAGGGACAGAGAACCAGAAACTGGGAAAGGGAGCACAGAAATATCCGAGCTGACATTCCAAACCCAGGAGATCGGGTCGGGGGAAAATGTTACCGGAACGCATGAAGGAAACCCAGCTGTACTTGGCTGGGGGAGCCACAGAGTTCTCGAGAGTGAACGCTCCCATCATGCCACAGTAAGGAGCGCTGAATAAAGGTCACGTGTGCTGCTAAACTCAGGCTCCTCTTTGATACTTCTCCCAGCAACAGTTGTGCAGAGGCATGTTGCTGGCTGGAGGTCTGTGGCCAGTGCCGTTGTTCCACAAGGATCAGACTGGGACATCTGTTGTTTGCAACATATATCATTGATTAGCATGAAAATGTAAACAACTTAATTAGCAAGTTTGCTTGTTAGCAATTGATGAAGCTGTGAACAGTGAAGAATGTTGTCAAAGGACACAGCAAGAAAGATCAGTTATACGGAGAAATTACAGATAGATCTGATTTGGACAAATGTGTGGTGATGCATTTTGGGAGGCACATTACATGAGGAATGTATACACTAAACGGAAGGGCCCTGAGCAGCATTGGTGTACAGAGGGATCTTCAGGGGCAAGTTCACAGCTCCCTGAAAGTGGTGAAGGAGGTGGATGCCTTCTTCTGTCAGGGGACTGAATATGAAACTGTCATTAGGCCACCTTTGGGGTATTGTGGGCCGTTTTGAGCACCGCAAAAGGAGGATGTGGAGGCTTTGGAAAGGTTGAAAACAGGTTGGCCAGGATGTTGTCTGGATTGGGAGAGGTTGGAAAGACTTGGATTGTTGTCACTGGAAAGTCAGTGGCTGTGGGGTGACCCAAGAGGCACAGACAGAGTGAATAATCTGAATCTTTTGCCAAGGTGGAAACGACAAATTCTAGAGGCCATAGATTTAAGGGGAGAGGGGGCACGTTTAAAGGAAATGAAAACCAAAACAACTGCAGATGCTGTAAACCAGAAACAAAAATATTTTCGGGAAAAGTTCAGCAGGTCTAGCAGCATCTGTGAAGAGAAATCAGCGATAACGTATCTGAGGAAGGGTGACCAGACCCTAATTATTAACTGGTTTTTCTTCACAGATGCTGCATGACATGCTGAGCATTTCCAACAACATCTGAACAAGTTTAAAGGAAGTTGTGTCAGGCAAGTTTCTTATGCAGAAGGTGGTCAGTGACTAGAATGCACTTGCCTGAGAGATGGTAAAAGCAGAAACAGTCACAATGTTTAAGAGGCATTTGGGCTGACACATAAGCGGGCATGGGTTGGCAGGGATATAGATCATGTACAGGCAGATGGAATTAGTTTGGAATGGCATCATGATCCACACAGACATGGTGGGCCGATTATTCAGGTGCTGTCCTGTTCTGTTTTCCAGGGGGGAGAATGTGTGGAGGGAGAGATAATATTTTGAGTGGAATATGTCTCTTCTTTAGAACACACAGTAAGTTGACAATTTTGAGAGAAGCAATGTAGAAAGGGAATATATGTTTGAATGGCACAGACACAGGGAGTAGGACAGCAGGAATGGGGGACAATGTGTACAAATCATTAAAGGAGAGAGAACATAAAGTGTTTTGAGTAAACGTAAAGGATACTGGGCTTCATTAATAGAGCGAATGATAACAAACTCATGGAAAAGATGCTGACCATTGACAAAGCTCTAGTTAGGTCACAGTCAACCATTGCATCCAATTTTGGTCACCAGATTCCTGGTCAGGGTGAGAAAGTTAAAATACCACAGAGGGACCTGTTCCTTACTTTGCTTTCTTTCAGGATGCATTGGCGACTCAAGGGTTAAACATTCTCCTGCCAAAAGTCTTACTGCTGTATTGTAAGAGTACAAGGCCTGTACTCTTACAACACAGACAGAACACCTCAGTAGGAGGAGGCGGACTGTACCTTCGAAATAGAACGTATTGCAGGAAAAAATGTGGATTCCCCCGTAATCCCAGACAGAGAAATTTGCCTTTTCCAGACAAGACTGAGAGCCCTGGGCACAACCCTGTTAAACTGCCTCCCGCTCCCATTGTCTTACCTCCCCTCCATATTAGCATATGTAAGTGAATCCCCCATTTACTGAAAGAAGAACCCTTCTGCCTTAATCTCGTCCCATTAACACATAAACATGAACATTACGATAATCAGTTTCTGTAATCCATCACACGTTATCACAGGACATCGCTATTCATCAAGTTTTGTAAGGTCATAATTACCTACTTTAAACTATATAATGACAATCGCCCATGTGACTGATATGCCTTTGTCTAATTCCTATTAAATATACTGTGTCTGTGGGTAAGGCAGAGATTCGTGAAGAAGAGTCTCTGCAAGTAGACACTCGGCTACTTTAGAGACACTTTGAAACTCTCGCCGGCTGTCCGATAATAAAGCTACTGCTGTTGTGCAGAAAACTTGTCTCGTCTGGATTCGTGGAACAGAATAGGCATCAACAAGGAAGGATATGAGTGATCTTCAGGGTGTGACGTACAGACTTACTGGAATAGTTCACTGATGAAGAAAATGCAGTCACTGAATTGATTTGAAGAAATTGCGATTTTCTTTTAAGTAAACAAGTTGAATATATTTTTGATAAAGCTGTATAAGATTATAACACCTAGATATAGCAGACAAAAATATCTGTATTCGATAGGTGATGGCACAAGAATTAAGACCAGATGTGAGGTTTTGAGAAAGTTGGAGATGAGTAAGTGTCTCTGCTGTATTGGCTGGAAATATTGCAGAACATGCTGCCTATTACGGTGGTGCAAGCAGAGAAGACGAATGATTGATAAAAACAATTATATCAGGTCTGAGGGAAATAAAATCTCAGAGTTTGGGGGAACGGATGGGGAAGAGATTGTTGGATTCTGCTACAAAGAGCCAGCTTGGATTTGATGGGCCTCTTTCTGTGCTATAATGCATTTTATTTGGACCTACTTAACTTGATCTGGTCACCGATTAAATTGTCATTGAGGTAAATCTGCTCAGTGTTCCTACTCAAACCAGTACAGGCTGTCGCTCCACAGCAGGAGATAATGTTTACTGCTTTATACTGGGTTCTGGGAGGAGGGAGGGGGAGCGGTAGGTGGGGTGGTGCTAACGGTGTGTATAACAGTCTGCCAGCATTTATCTGAAATAAAAACACTATGCAGCCACACTAGGGACAGACTCTGGAAATGTGGGGAATGCCAGAAGGGAATTATTTACCAATTCCCACCTGAAAACGAGCCAAACCAGACAGTCCGGGGAGAAGCTGTTCACCTGCACTGTGTGTGTTGGACGAGGGAGATCCAGTAGATGTAGTGTACCTGGACTTTCAGAAAGCTTTTGATAAAGTCCCACACAGGAGGTTAGTGAGTAAAATTAGGGCGCATGGTATTGGGGGCAAAGTACTAGATTGGATTGAAAATTGGTTGGCTAATAGGAAACAAAAGGGTAGTGATAAACGGATCCATTTCGGAATGGCAGGCAGTGACCAGCGGGGTACCGCAGAGATCCGTGCTGGGACTGCAGCTTTTTACAATATATGTTAATGGTATAGAAGATGGTATCAGCAATAACATTAGCATATTTGCTGATGATACAAAGCTGGGTGGCAGGGTGAAATGTGATGAGGATGTTAGGAGATTACAGGGTGACCTGGACAAGATAAGTGAGTGGCCAGATGCATGGCAGATACAGTTTAATGTGGATAAATGTATGGTTATCCACTTTGGTGGCAAGAACAAGAAGGCAGACTACTACCTCAATTGAATCAATTTATGTAAAGGGGCAGTACAGAGAGATCTGGGTGTTCTTGTACACCAGTCAATGAAGGCCAGCATGCAGGTACAGCAGGTAGTGAAGAAAGCTAACAGCATGCTGGCCTTCATAACAAGAGGAATTGAGTATAGAAGCAAAGAGGTGCTTCTGCAGCTGTACAGGGCCCTGGTGAGACCACACCTGGAGTACTGTGTGCAGTTCTGGTCTCCAAATTTGAGAAAAGACATTCTGGCTATTGAGGGAGTGCAGCGTAGATTCACGAGGTCAATTCCTGGAATGGTGGGATTACCTTACACTGAAAGACTGAAGCGACTGGCCTTGTATTCCCTTCAGTTTCGATGACTGAGAGGGGATCTGATTGAGACGTATAAGATTATGAAAGGATTGGACACTCTGGCAGTAGGAAACATATTTCCACTGATGGGTGAGTGCCGAACCAAAGGACACAGCTTAAAAATACGGGGTAGACCATTTAGGACAGAGATGAGGAGAAACTTCTTCACCCAGAGAGTGGTGGCTGTGTGGAATGCTTTGCCCCAGAGGGCAGTGGAGGCCCACTCTCTGGATTCATTTAAGAAAGAGTTGGATAGAGCTCTCAAAGATAGTGGAATCAAGGGTTATGGAGATATGGCAGGAACAGGATACTGATTAGGAATGATCAGCCATGATTATATTGAATGGCGGTGCAGGCTCGAAGGGCTGAATGGCCTACTCCTGCAGCTATTGTCTATTGTGTGTGTGTGGGGAGGGGGGGGTGTAAGGGATTCACTCAGGCATCCATCCTGCTGAGACACTAGTGAATTTACTCATAACCACAAGTTGAAGGATTTTTTTTCTCTCTTATTCACACCAAGTAATGAACAATGGTATTGGCAGTTCATAAAGCTTTTTGCATATAGAGAACTTAGTTTTGGAAATGTTCAC
Source organism: Chiloscyllium plagiosum (assembly GCF_037043375.1). Classification (NCBI taxonomy): domain Eukaryota; kingdom Metazoa; phylum Chordata; class Chondrichthyes; order Orectolobiformes; family Hemiscylliidae; genus Chiloscyllium; species Chiloscyllium plagiosum. Next base: position 80,412,462 of record NW_028270180.1, read on the forward strand.
AACATCGTTGAACATGTGCAGATTCACACTGGGTAGAGACTTTTATTTTCCTTTATTCATTCACAGGATAAGGGTGTCGCTGACCCGGCAGCATTTACTGCCCATGCCTAATTGCCCAGAGGGCAGGTATGAATCAAACCCATTGCTATTTATATTGATATTAATCAACACGAATGTCAGACTAGATTAATTATCATCAAACTCAAATCCATTTGATATTCATATATTTACAACCAGTGTTCAATTCACCAAATGTAGCTGAAGGTAATAATCTTCAAGTGATTCGAACAGAGAATACATCTGAATACTTGTTCAGCAAATTAAAGCCTGTGGTGTTTAGATAGTAATAATTTTAAAATTGACTTGAGAATAATGGAACAAGTTGATTGTTGGGTATCTGATAATCTTGTTTTAATCTGGAGTTAATTTAGGATTAGTTAACAAATGGTAGGGAATCCCAGCCCCATGGACTGCACATCCAGTTCCATGTGGGAAAACCAGGACACTTCTTGTATCAGCGAAACCACAAGAACACGGAGGTGACACGGGAAATGTCAGGAACACCAGTTAATCCATGGTTAAAGTACTGCACTCACTCCTAATCCCCACGTTGATGTGTTCTCACCAGAGAGAGTACAGAGGAGATTGATCAGAATGTTTCCATGATTGGAGAATGTCGGCTCTGAGGAAAGGTTGGATAAGTTGGGGATGTTTTCCGAGGAGGATGAGCTGAGATTTAATTGAAGTGATAAGATGCTGAGGAATCCAGATCGAGTGGCTAGGAAGGGGCTATTCATAACAGAGAGGTCAGAAACTGGAGGTTTTAGATTGAAACTAATTCTCAGAAAGAAGGGGAGTGGATGGTGGGGAGCAGGAACTCACTGATGGGGTGGTAGAGGCAGTAGTCGGCATCACATTAGAATAAAAGGACATGGATGTAACTGAAACGCTAGAACATGCAGGGCTATGGACTAAAGTCTGCAGAATGGGATCATTGCGATTTATTTGACATTTCTCCAGAATATTAAACTCAAGTCCAATCTGAGAATTCATGAATATCAGCCGACCTGAATTCAAAACGTCAGAATAAATTTGTCAGTAAGTTACAGCACAGATCGAGGCCACTTTGTCCATCCTGTATGTGTTGGCTGTAATAGAACGATCCAGGCTTTACAGCGTTCTGTACTCACCAATGACAGCAACAATTTCAGACTGTGAACTCTGTCCTCTATGTTGTTATAATCTGTTTTTTCAAAGTATTTCTTTGGCAGCTGCTTACCTTGTTTCCTTGTTTCTTTCCCAGCCCTAACTCCATTCCCTGTGGCCTTGAGGGACTACCATTTCTGCTGTTTAATTTCTCCTGCCTTCCCCCGTGTGACAGAATGTCTTTTTGTCCTTGTCTCACCCCCACCTTGCTCACAACCTGTTACATTTCTGATGGTTCCCAGACATCTGTAACTATCACTGTGCCCCCTGGGTCAATGGCACGAGTTTTGAATTCTCTTCCTCCTGAGATAATCAGAAATCTTTCCAGTTGCAGTTTCCCCCAGATTTTATTTTGAAAAAAAAACAGAGCATTTGTGTCAGAGTCAAGTATTTGTGAGCCTTCATCCACAATCCTGAGCACGTAGACATAATATGTGACCCTCCCACAGATGTGCAGGTTTGCTGGATTGGCCGTGCTAACATGGCCTGTAGTGTGTAGGTTAGGTGGGTTGGGCTAACCATGGTAAATGTGGGATTATGGAGGTAGGGTCATTGCAGACTCGATGGACCGAATAGTCTCTTTGTGCACCTCAGAGATCCTTTAATTCTAACTAGTTGTGATTGTCGACACGTTTTCCTCATGCCAGGTTCATTCCGCTCAGGTACACATGCTGCCTTTGTGTTTCTGTGGGTGCTCTCTCACTCCTTTCCTTCTGTTTTACAGCAATTTCACACTGTACGTGAGGGTGAGAATGAATTTGTAAATATAAATACTCCAACCGAAACCCACACAGGTCAGGACCTGTTTCTGCTGCTGATATCGCTCACAGGGAACAGGAAAATAAAGGTTCAGTCATACATCTTACAAGGACACAGAGGTTACAATCACCAGGAATGGCTACACAGCTTAAAGAAAAAAAGGACGCTGGAGAGACAACCTGGTTCAAGTAGGAAGCTTTGTGTCTGTATTTTCAGAGATTTGAGGCTGAAATCATTGGGTTTGAAGCATGCTTCATTGCCCCAGGTCATCAAAGGTGCTATCTAAATGTGCCTCTTTCTTTGTGTATTTTTGTCTGAGTTAACAATCAGATGGACAGGTCAGTCAGTGTCTGAGTGTTTTTCCAAATCCCTGATTCCAAATCTGCCTCCCCCACAATCTCAGGTGCCTCACCACTCACTGGGTCATGGAGAAACTCTGCCGTTACAATGAGAACTGCCTTTGCTGTCAGCTCTCCTCATTCTTCTGCCTAATCCCCACTTCACTTCATTAAATCCCAGCTGCCTCTAGTCCACCCACATGGACATGTTGAAGATCATGACAGGAGATTGGATTGAAACTGAGTGTTCAATAGCCAGAATGAAAGAGGAAGAAGGAAATAAACCGGGGTTGTGGGTCTCAGAGGATACAGAATCCAGGCTGAGCCCTTTGTGGGCATTCCCGCAGTAATACGAGACAGCATTCCATGATGAGAGTTAAATCCGAGAGGCAGGAGAGGGAGCCACTGAACATTAGCAGGTTTAACTCAAACACAGGAGGTTTGTTCAGTCAGTAACAGTGTGTTAGACAATGGATGTGATGTGAACAGTGAGGGGAAATGTTACCACAAGCTGCAGATGTACAACTTTCATTGGAACAGGAGGAGGCCATTCAGCCCCTCAACCCTTCTCTGCCATTCAGAATGATCATGGCTGATTTGTGGCCTAACTTGCAATTTTCAAAACCCTCCAAACTCATTAATAAACTCCTCTGCAACAGACAAGATCAATATTGAAAAACTAACCATCTGCAAATGCTGGGAAATCAGGAACAAAAACAGACATTGCTGGAAAAAGTCAGCAGATCTGGCAACATCTGTGGAGAGTAAACCTTTAGGTCCAGTGACTGGTCAGGTGACCAGCTGCAGCTGACCATTCTGCCTTTTCTGTAACACTGGAACAGGTTCTGGTGCGAGGGGAATGAGACTGTCAATAACAACTGACAAAATAGGAGGACGTGCTCAATCAGACTAAAACCCATTTTGGTCTTTCACTTTTAATTCAACTGCAAAAATTATTCTTTATCATTTCTGAAATAGGATAATAGACCAGAAAACAACTCTTCATGTCATTGGGTCTGGGAAACTGTTTATTCTGACCTGGTACAACCGACATGTGAATCCAGACCCTGAATAACGTGGTTGACTCTGAACCATCTCTTGGGCAGTCAGAATGGATGACAAATGCTGCCCCAGCAAGTGATGCCGTGATCCCATGAACAAACAAAACAAATCCAATCACTGTGGTTACTTGTGAACTCGCTCGTGTTTCATCAAGCTGGATATCTGAGTGAACTGCTTCCCACACTCAGAGCAGGTGAATGCCCTCTCCCCAGTCTGTATTCAAAGGAGTACAGTGAGGCTGGATGATGGACTGAACCCAGTCCCAAAGTGAGAGCTCCTGAATGGTCTCGCACTGGTCTCCTGTGCCTGGGAGAGATATTCACTATCCCCGAGGATACTGGGTAAAGATACCTTCAAGAGGGGTCTCGTGAGAGTAGATCAGGACAAACTGTTCACATTCAGGAAAGAATCAATAATGAGGAGGCACCGATGTAAAGGGATTGATAAAAGAAGTACATGTGACATGAGACAAAATGTTTTCATGCAGAGGAAGGTTATGGTCAGGAATGCACTGCCAAAGAGTGTGGTGGAGCCAGGTACAATGAAGAGGATAGAATTGAACAGTCATTGGAAGGGGATGAATGGGAATGTTTATGGGGTAAAGGTAAAGAATGGCATTTGGTGAGGTGATCTTTTGGAGAGCTGATGAGCCAATCAGCCTCTTTTTGTCCTTCTGTGAACATTTCATTCTGAGCCCTCTAAGGAAATATCAGAGCAGGGATTGTGAAGAGGTCAGATTGATTGAGAGTCTCTGTGAACAAAAGTGAGACACCTATACAGAAAGACTTTGGGATGGATTGAATCAAATGTTATAAATTTGCATGGCCCCCAACAGTACAGCCATTACAAATGGGAGTGATCAAGAGAGTGGAATTAGAGCAGCAAATACATCTTAAACATTGATGCAGCTAAAGGGGATGCTGGGTAAAGATACCACAGTTAGTGCTGACTTCATTCCAGATACACTAGCCAGGGAGCACATCCTTCCTGTATCTGTCCTATCGAGCTTTTGAAGAATTCTGTTCATTTCAAGTGTTTCATTTTATAAACTCCAGAGAAGACAGTTTCATGCTCTTCAATCTGTCCTGCCAGGGCAACACTGTCGTCAGAATTCAAGTCACTGGTGTGTGTAACTGGCTGCTTCATGGACTGGAACTGGCAATTGAGACTGTAAGGCTACTGTATAAAATATCTTCAATTGTATTGCCAGATTGCCAGAAGCATGAGGGGCTTTAAGAAAAAAACACAACTTACGGGCATTGAGTGTCAGAGCACTTCCTGTTGTGGGGGCATCCTGGTTAGATACAATCTATTGATAATTGTTAGAATTGACTTACATTAGCTCTGTAGAAGTGGTCAGAACATTATAACGGTCATTGGAGAAGCTAACAAATTTCCCACGGGTTAAAACTTGTAGATGATAGAATAGGTATGGGTTCTTCTGGTAAAGTGTGCAAAGTTATTCAAAATGTTCCTAATTTACTTTCAGAAACAAGTGAGAGAAAGGCACATTGCTGAGGTCATTGCATTAGTCCAAATTTAGAAGTTCAGGAGAACTGACGGGAGAGCTGGTATTGGGGGTTGTAATAATGATAGGGAAAACCTTGTTTTACAGAGAGAGAGAGTTCCCAGATGGGAAACTCAGCTTTAACATCACATCAACTGCAGAGTCGTCCAATTGCACAGGTCCAGATCCTTATCGGTAATATGGAAGGAGAACGCAGCATTCTCAGTCCAGACAAATCATTCCCATGTTTTGCTTGTGGTCGAATATTTAACCGGTCATGTGATCTGGGAACGCACCATTATGATGGGACCAGGGCGAGGGTACGCAAAAGTGAAGATTGTGGGAAGGAATTTACCTACCCCTCCCAGTGGACACTCACTGACACAGTCACACTGCGGAGAGGCCGCTCACCTGCCTCACATATAGGAAAGGGTTTACTCGATCTTACAATCTGCTGAGACACCAGAGATAGCACAGTGGATTTAGATCCTTCAGCTGCTCCATGTGTGTGAAAGGATTCATTTAAATTTCCCATCTGCGGAGACATCAGTGCATTCCCATCGGGGAGAGGTCATTCACCTGCCCAGTGTGTGGGAAAGGATTCACGCAGTGACCTGCTTAAACACCAGCGAGCTCACTCTGGGGAAAGGTCATTCACTTGTTCCCAGTGTGGGGGAAGACATACACACAATGAGATCCTCTTCATTGTACCTGGCTCCACCACACTCTTTGGCAGTGCATTCCTGACCATAACCTTCCTCTGCATGAAAACATTTTGTCTCATGTCACATGTACTTCTTTTATCAATCCCTTTACATCGGTGCCTCCTCATTATTGATTCTTTCCTGAATGTGAACAGTTTGTCCTGATCTACTCTCACGAGACCCCTCTTGAAGGTATCTTTACCCAGTATCCTCGGGGATAGTGAATATCTCTCCCAGGCACAGGAGACCAGTGCGAGATACACACCACCTGCTGAGACCCCAGTGAGCCCACACAGGGGAGAGACCATTCAGATGGTCAGTATGTGAGAGAGGATTCAGTTATTCATCCTGTCCCCTGAGACCCAAGCGGGTTCACACTGGGTAGAAGCTGTTTCCCTCTCTGTGTGACAAAGGATTTGCTGAGTCTTCAACATGACTGAGAGCCCAGTGAGTGGTCACAGGGAAGTGGTCACCCACCTGCTCCGTGTGGGGTAGAGTTCCCACTTCGCTGCAGGACTCTGATTCTGGAGTTACTGTCCATCAGAATCAGCACAGGACCTTGTATATGACGACACTGTCGGAGTTTTGATGTTGTGGTTGTTCATCACATTAACTGGGCTGGAGTTGACTGAATTTATATTGCCACTTTCTGAACCTCAGGGTGTCTCTCTGTGCAGTTAGTCTCCACAAACAGCAATGTGACAATAAGCAGTGATAATCTGTTTTGATTTAAATTATGATCATAGCACTGCTGCTTCATAGCACCACGTACAAGGTTGGAGTCCAGCCTTGGTCAATGTCGAGTTCCCACATTCTCCCCATGATAGTGTGGGTCCCCTCCAGGTGCTTCCTCCCACAGTCCAAAGATATGCAGGTTAGGTGGACCAGTCGTGCTAAATTGTCCACAGTGTCCAGGAATGTGCAGACGAGGTGGATCAGAAATGGGAAATGCAGTGTTACAGGGATGGAGTGCTCTGGGCGTGATGTTCTTCGGATGGTCGGTGGGTTTTGATGGGCCAATGCTCTCCTTCCACACTGTCGGAATTCTATTCTATGATGGAGGATAAAGGCTACACGGCAGGGTGTCCTTGGAGAAGGAGCATGTGCTGTGTATCAATGCTCTTGATGCCTTGAGATAGAGGTGGGCACCGCAGGGGATACAGTGCTCTATCTCCACCGCTGCCCCCTCCATACAACTCTACTTTGATTTAGTCCCTTCTCACTTTGTCACTTATAATGGTTTGCTTGGCCCGTAATGGGCTTTGTTTGGAAATATTCAATTGGTTACACAAATGATTGGTTCCTGCTTTTCAGTTCTCGTTCTGTGAGCTGTGAAGCGTTCTTTTTCCCATTTCTCCGACCCAGAAATGTTATCACAGTAACTTTCCCACCATCAAAATCATCATTACGCCATTTTGCTTTTGGTTAACATAATCACCAGCAGAGAAAAATGATGTCTAGATTAGAATGGCGCTGAAAAGAACAGCAAGTTAGGCAGGATCCAAGGAGAAGGAAAAGCAACGTTTTGGTAAAAGTCCTTTTCCTGCACCACTCTAATCTAGGGTCTGGCTTCCAGCATCTGTGGTCCTCATTTTTCTCTGCTGATGATTATGTTAACCAAAAGCAAAATGGCGTAATGATGATTTTGATGGTGGGAAAGTTACTGTGATAACATTTCTGGGTCGGAGAATAGGGAAAAAGAACGCTTCACAGCTCACAGAACGAGAACTGAAAAGCAGTTAAATCAAACCAAAGGTTCAGACCGGGAGGGAATATTTTCCCGGAGTTTGAGTAGCTGGAAAGTGATGGGGTCCGGGAATAGACAGGATTTTGTTTTACAGAGGTTGAAAGTTTTAAAACTTATATTCAGACAGTTTAATTTATTTTCTTTAATTTTATTTGCTGTGCAAAAAACTTTTACAACATTTTAAAAGCAAAATTTACAAATCTTGTGTTAAAGATCAATGTTAAATAAAATCCATCAAACCATCCCTCACTGAAAAAAGATGTGGATGTTCAATCTCCTGGAAGATAGCAGCAGGAGGAGACCATTCAGCCTTTCAATCCTGCTCCACCATTCAATGGGAAACAGCTGACCATCCAGCTCAGTCTCCTGTTCCTGCTGTGCTACAATCCCCTTTCATGACTTTACCTCGAAGAACTATATCGAAGTCCTCTTTTGGCTTCACTGCCTTTTGTTTCAGTGACGTTGCTGTGTTACTGTGTGGGTGTAGGCAGGGGTAATGTGATGGTGCTGCCTCCTGGAGGATGCACTCAGCATCCCTTATCATCCTGCAGTAACATCAACTGGGTTTTAGCAACTAGAGATAGAAACCGTTTCCAGGATATGGGTATCACTAGCTCAGCCAGTATTTAATGTTGTTTAACTTAATCACAATCTGCACATGATTCTGAGATTTCAGTTGCAAATCTTCACCATCTAGCACCCTGTATAAAGGAATATGTACAGATGAGAAATTCAGAACAGACAATTCTAGTTTCTCTTGAATATCTTTTTCCCCTTTCTTCCCTCAAAGCTGTAACCCTCCAGCCCACTTACTCTCTCCCACCATTCTGACTCTGCTACCCCCAATGTACACCCTCATTCTCATAGCATTACTGATAAAAAGATCCATGCCATCACTTCCCGTCCCTGGTTAGACTCTGCACCCTTTCTGGGTTCACTTCCTTTCCCTTCAGTTGCTGCAAGTCAATAATGTAACAGCAGAATGAAACAAAAGGAAACAGAAAGGGAGGTGGCAGATCCTGGACAGAAGAGAAACCTTCAGTCTGGGAGAATGGGTCAGATCCTTCTTCGTTCCCCATTAGTTGATTCCCACCATTACAATGAACTGGGGACAGAGAATGGTCCTCCATGGGTGTAGTGAAACTTTGACCCCCCCAACTGATCAATACTATGAGCAGATGCATTCCTCCTCCAGCCAATCACAGTGTGAAATACTTTCCGCAAAGTATACTTACCCAAAGCACATGCTCCAAAACCCACCCATTTTCTGTACATGTACAGTGCTGGGTTTCCCCACACATGCGTGGTCCCTGCCTCAGGGATTGTGGGAGTTGTAGTCCCCATGAAGCCACTGGAGCCCTGTCTCTGGGAAGTGATTAAAAAGTGTAGACTGGAGGGTTGTGTGTAGGATCCCCTTTCAGACACACAGAACATATGGACTGTCACTGGGTTTTACTGAGACATCTGCTTCCACAACCTGATTTTTTGATGTAAGGAATATAGATTGAGCCAACTGGGGCGTGGGGTGGTTAATAGGAGGAGCAGGTTTTAAGCAGAGGTGGCTCAATTGTTAGCATTGCTGACTCACAGCGTCAGAGACCTGGATTTGATTCCAGCCTTAGGCGACTGTGTGGAGTTTACACGTTCTCCCCGTGTCTGTGCAGGTTTCCTCTGGGTGCTCCAGTTTCATCTCTCAGTCCAAAGATGTGCAGGTTAAGTGGATTGGCTATGCTAAATTCCCACAGTGTCCATGCGTGTGCAGGTTAAGCCATTAACCATGGGAAATACAGGGACTGGGTGAGTCTGAATGGGATGCTCATTATAGGGTTGGTGTGGACTCCATGGACGAATACCCTGTTTCTGCACTGTAGGGACTCTATTCTATTCTCATGAAGAAGAATGTACCTATCTCAAAGTGCTGTGAATCTGGGGAATTCCTTATTCAAAATGCAGTGGATGCCAGGACAATGAGCAAATTTACTGAAGAGATACAGATGTTAAATTTGCAATGAGATGAAGGGTGAGAGAGAGCAGGTGGGAAAATCCAGCTGAGACCGAGGTGAGCTCAATCATCATGGTATTAAATGATGGAGCTGGTTCAAAGGGCTGCATTGCCTCACCTGGGCCCAGGGCTTATCTTCCTACGGTAAAGACTGTAAAGCTGAATCCAAAACTCACTACCTTTACCAAAGGAGATTTTCGGAAAAAGCAGGATAGTCAGGTGGATTAGATAGTGAGGAAGTATGTGGGAGATAATGATTTTGCAATTTTAAACTGAGGTAAGTTAAAAATCACAACAACAGGTTATAGTCCAGCAGGTTTAATTGGATCATGATGAAGGAGCGACGCTCCGAAAGATAGTGTGCTTCCAATTAAACCTGAGGGACTATAACCTGGCATTGTGTGATTTTTAAAATTTTGTACACCCCAGTCCAACACCGGCATCTCCAAATCATGTGAATGGAGGGGAGACAGTGATTTATGGTTTTAGACTGTGTCGTACATTCACACTGTCCAGAATACTCTGTTGTGAATATCTATCCTGTACTTTATTACAAAGCCAAGGTCTCTGACAATGAAACCCAAAACACCCAGGTAACATCGCCTCACCTCATAATCTGATAAAAAGACTTGTGTTAAGTATGATTGAATTGAGAATACAGTTGGAAAGCGGGAAGATTAAATCCAATCCCAAGATCCTGTGCTTAAACAAAGGAGACTACAATAGGATGAGGCAGGAGTTGGCTAATGTAGACTGGAAGCAAAGACTTTACGGTGGGATAGTTGACAGACAGTGGAGGAATATCAAAGAATTTTTCAAACTGCTCAGCAAAAGCATATATCAGTGAAAAGGAAGGACTGCAGGAAAAGGAGTAATCTGCCACGAGTGGCTCAGGAAATAAGGGAGTCTATCGAATTGAAATAGAAAGCATACAAATTGGCAAAGACCAAGGAGAAACTAGGAGATTAGAAAAACTTTAAAGATCAACAGAAAGCTAGATGGGATTGAGTAGCTATCCCCAGGGTCAGAATAGCAGTTTACACGGCTAGAGGGGAACCTATTATGTGGGGAACATATGGCCTCTGTAATTGTTGAAGCACTTAACTGTTACCATAGAGATAATCCTGATCAAGTTCAAACTCACAGCACACCGCAAAAGCTTATAGTCCAACAGGTTTATTTGGAAGTACAACTTGGTGATGTGTGGTTTTTAAACTTTGCCTACCCCGCTCCAACACCAGTTCTTCCACATCAGAATCCTGACAGACAGCCTCACTGAAACTGAAGTGCCTGAGCCACAGGGGCGTGGGGGAGGGGGTATGTGATTTAACACAAAGTGTTGAGCTGAACTCGACTTTTTAAACTGCCGTTGCTATGGAGATAATATTGAGAGACAGCCTCCATTCAAAACCACAAAGGTATAAGAATGGGAGCGGCACATCAGACAGGCGGGGGGTTACCTGATGCTGCCTGGAGGTGTTTTGCATGTACACTATCCAGGTAACTGCCATGTCTCATCAATAAAGACTCAAAGAAGACCTCTCAGAGTTCTGTACCTAGTTATTCCTATTCCGCAGGGTTCAGGAATATGAGGACACAGCAGTCAGTCTTCACAGTGGAGGATATGAAGAACATGCCAGTAATTGATAAGGAGACAAAGGAAGGTGAGGACCAAGAAACAACCATCATCACGAAAGCGTTAGAACTGGGCAAGCTAATGGAGCTAAAGGTGGACACGTCTCCTTGCTCAGATGAAATACATCCCAGGGTGCTACCAGAGATAGCAGGAGAAATAGCAAATATACTTGGAGTCAGAGCATCCTATAGCAGAGGCTGGCCCTTTGGCCCAAACTGGCCCATGCCCGCCAAAATGCCCATCAAGTGAACCACATTTCCCTGCACTTGGCCCATCTGCTTCTGACCCTTTGCTATCCATGCATTTGTCCAAATATTTTTTACATGTTATTAATGTACCCACCTCAACCACTTCCACTGGCAGCTCAGTCCATATACATACCACCCTCTGTGTAAAACTGTTGCCCCTCAGGTTCCCTTTCATTCTTTCTCCTATAACCTTAAACTGATGCCCTCCAGTCCTTGATTCCCTGGGCAAAAGACTGAGTGCATTCACCTTACCCAGGCCTATCATGGTCTTATAGACTTTGAGAAAAGATTCCCCCCCTGTTTCCTCTGCTCTAAACAAAAAAAAAAATCCTTGCTTGTCCAACCTCTTCCTATAACTCGGACCCCTGAGCCCTGGCAAAAATCCTTGTAAATTTCTTCTGCACTTTTTCCCAGTTAATAACTGAAACCTACATTAAATTCATCACATTTCCACTATTTCCCCACGGCGCTGGAACCGACGTGACAACGCCAATGAATTATAAGCCATGATGGATAATTAACTCCTTTACAACAATCCCGTTTTCATCGTTTGTTCCATGGTGCAGGTGTCCTGGTCTCTTTCTGGTTGCTTGGTTAATTAAAACCTTGTCCTCATACAAAACAAATCTGTAGCTTAATTGTTCCTGGAAAATGTGCCATGTTTTTCAGACTTTTAAAAATAAACAAAATCTCTCTCCACAGTCACCACGATAACATGGACTTGGCTGTGTCTCAGTATTTTTTTCCAGTCACAGTGATATTTGAAATATTCGCCCACGGACAGAATACACACCTTTCCTTCCACATGAAAAGGTCAATGATATCCAGATCGGCACGGATCAAGTAACTATCAAAACTGAACATGAAGTTCAATTTGAATTTCTCATCCGCAAATCCGCCATTTCAGTACCGTACAGAGAAAACAAGATACCGGATGGATCTTTATAAGACAATGATAGTATTAAATTGTAGTTTCCTTGTTGCCCCAAAGCTTTAAATCTCAGTCTCACAAATTCTCTCTCGTTAACCAATCTCCTCACTCCTTTCCTCCACACCCAGTTCTCACACTCTCGTTAACCAATCTCCTCACTCCTTTCCTCCACACCCAGTTCTCACACTCTCTCTCCTCTCCTTGGATTCAGCTTCCTAGCTCCTGCCTGCAGGCTAAGGACCAAAAAAAAAGGGGGTGGCACAATGGCACTGCTGCCCCACAGCACTCGGGTGCCAGGTTCGATTCCAGCCTTGGGTGACTGTGTGGAGTTTGCACATTCTCCCCGTGTCTGCGTGGGTTTCCTCCGGGTGCTCCGGTTTCCTCCCTGACTGATGCTCAAGTCAGGTGAATCGGCCATGGGAAATGGGTCTGGGTGGGTTACTCTTCCGACGGTCGGTGTGGACTGGTTGGGCCGAAGGGCCTGTTGCCACACTGTAGGAAATCTAATCTAATCAAGTCTATTACTCTGAATCAGAGCCTCCTGGGTGTTGGTGAATCCTCCTCCCACCTCCCAGGGTTTCCTTCCCGGTCAGACCCAAACTGATTTTTTTCCCCAATCTGGAATCTCTTATTTACTTTCCCCACACCGACCCTCTGATGAGAACCATCCTGCACACACTGGCCAAATCATATCTTGTTGAGCTAAAATGAACCAAATTAGAACTTTAATTGCAGGCCAATCCTTGTTCCTTTCCATAACATTCCTGAATCTTCACACGAGTTCTGATAACTTTCTGCAAAATGCTCCCTCCACTGATACGCCGACCACTTGTCACGATACCAGGGCTGGGACCTTTCCCCTGGGTCCTGTTCCCAGAGGAGGAAAGGAGTGAGCTGCCCAATGACAGATTAATCCCACACACCCACAGCCTCCCTGGCACTGACCCGCCCTGCACATACGCCAACAATTGGCCGGCACTGCGCCCGTGCACTGGTTGCCCCTCCTACAGAGCATGCTCCAGATCACACAGGAGCCTGGGTGATTGACAGCAGTTGCTGCCCAATAGGGTGGAGGGGGCGGGGCTGGAAGACTGGAGTACTGGGACAATGGGATGGTAAACAATGAATGAATGTGGAGGACACTGGGGGGATGGACAGCTCAGTGAGGGACAGGAGCAGTGCAGCAGCAGGAGGGGATCCTGGAGAAACTGAGCAATGGGAGAGTCTGACAGGAGAGAAACTACAGGAAGGTTATGTTTGGAGGCTCAGGCAGGGACAGCTGGAAGCTTGGGCATGTTTTCCAAACAGCCTCTTCAAAGATGCTGTTACTCAACTTTGAACCCAAACCTCGTGGTTCAGAGGTAAGGACACTACCACTATTTCCTGGTGGGCTAATGGAATGAAGGGAAGATTTTCTCAATTTCACTCACATGGAAACTCCATGAGCTCCTCCCACTTACTCTCTACGGTGGGGATGGAGGAGACAATGTACAGTTAAGTCATGGATATTAATAACTGCTTTGTGTGTGAGAAATCACCTCTCATGAACATGAGTCAACTTTTTTGAAGAAGTAACAAAGAGGATTGATGAGGGCAAAGCGGTGGAAATGATCTACATGGACTTCAGTAAGGTGTTCAACAAGGTTCCCCATGGGAGACTGGTTAGCAAGGTTAGATCTCAAGGAAGATAGAGAGAACTAGCCATTTGGATACAAAACTGGCTCAAAGTTAGAAGACGGAGGGTGGTGGTGGAAGGTTGCTTTTCAGATTGGAGACCTGTGACCAATGGGGTGTCACAAAGGATTGGTGCTGGATCCACTAATTTTCATCATTTATATAAATGATTTGAATGTGAATATAGGAAGTATTGTTAGTAAGATGACACCAAAATTGCAGGTGCAGTGGACAGTGAAGACGATTACCTCAGATTACAACAGGATCTTGATCAGAGGGTCGAATGTGCTGAGGACTGGCAGAAAGAGTTTAATTTAGATAAATGTGAGGTGCTGCATATTGGAAAGCAAATATTAGCAGGGTGTATACACTTAATGGTAAGTTCCTCGAGGGTGCTCCTGAACAAAGAGACCTTGGAATGCAGGTTCATAGCTCCTTGAAAGCAGAATTGCAGGTAGATAGGATAGTGAATTAGGTGTTTCGTATGCTTTCCTTTATCGGTCAGAGCACTGAGTATAAGAGTTGGGAGGTCATATTGCGGCTCTACAGGACATTGGTTAGGTCAATCTTGGAATATTGCATGCAATTCTGGTCTCCTTCCTATCAAAACAATATTGTGAAACGTGAAACTGGTCAGAAAAGAATTACAAGCATGTTGCCAGGGTTGGAGGATTTGAGCTACAGGGAGAGGCTGAATATACTGTTTTCACTGGAGCATTAGATGCTGATGGGTGACCTTATAGAGGTTTATAAAATCAGTAGGGGCATGGATAGAGTAAATACACAAGGTTTTTTCCCTGTGGTGGGGAGGAGGCACGAGGAGTGTGGGCGACCGTGGGGGGGGGGGGGGGAGGGGGGGGGGGAGAAACCGAGAGGCGAGAGAGACAGTTATTTTATAGATCTGCAACACAACCCTGCTCCTGTTTTTTCCCTGTCCCCTTCAATCCCTCTGAAGGGCTCAGAACAAGTGCACAGTCCCTGGAAAATGGAACTTCAGGGTGGTCAAGTGCTGCAGGTTGCATTTGGGACGCTGACCTTTATTGGTCTGTGCACTTATCAATAAATGAACCTGGGTTCAATTCCACTGTCCTGGATTCATGTCTGTGGCCACAGACATGCCTGTCTTTGTCTCTGACTACTGGATCCCCTGTCACTACAGCTCTGCCATTCTCCCTCCTCCTGTTCTGTGCAGTGGAGCAGTGTCATGAATCTGGCTGTTGCTGATTTCTCCTGAGAGGCCACCCCACCTGTTCTCCCCTTATAGAATTCCAAGTGGTGCATAGTATCTGTATGAGAAGGGAATAACCGCAGGGGAGTCCTGCATTTCCTTCCTGAGCCTTTTACTTGATCTGATGGTCACCCATTCCCTTTCTGCCTGTGTAACCCTCACCTGCAGTGTGACTAACTCATTAACCATGCTGTCCATAACATTCTCAGTATTGCTCCACAGCGAGTCCATTCTCAGCTCCAGGTCTGAAAAACAGTTTCTCAGTAGCGACAGGTGGGCACACTGCCTGCACACATAGCCGTAAGGGACACTGGAAGCGTCCCTTATGTCCCACATTGTGCGAGAGGAGCACACCACAGATCTGAGGGCTCTTGTAACAACATCTCACTACATTCATCTAGTTACTCCCATTAAGAGAATTTAAATGAGTGAGCAACCCTCCTTCACTTCAAACATGCCCATTATAATAAAAAAAATCTTTAGTTAAGCTGATATGTCGTACTTTTATAAACTTAAATACTCCGCAGGTATCACTGACAAATTGGCTATTCCCATTGGGACTGTGAATTTCTGAATAGTCTGAAGTAAAACGGAGTTTCAGCTTCACCTTCTCCCTGTCTCACCTCACTCTGTTTACATTCAACTTCAAAACACTCTCATTGATCCAAGCAGCACTCACAGTGCAGCACTGTCATTTTCATTGTCTGCTCACACCTACACTGCCCTCAGCCTCCTGTACTGTTCCAATGCACCTCAATGGGAGCTCAGGACCAGCATCTCATCTTTCAATTCAGCCCTTTGTAACCCCAGAGTCAAAATGGACTTCAGCAGTTTCTGAATGAACAGACAGTTGTCAGAATCTGGAACATCCCACCTGAAATGGTGCTGGAATTTGAGTCCACAAGGAATTTCAATGAGAAATTTGCAGGGAATTGGAAGTAGGGAGTTTACAGGTTAACATCATAAAGTGGATGATTGGGACTAAATCCGACAGTTCCTGCAAAGAGACGAGGCGTAATATGGATAAATCTGTGCTCTCGCTCAGGCCAATACCTCCTTCCACAGCTACAGGGGCAAGAATTAAACACATATCCAAAGGGTGATCCAACCATAAACTTAAACATCGTTCTGCTTTTTGCTTGACAAAAATATTGAAAATATTTTCCCACAGACGGAACAAACAAACCTTTCTCCTTTCACAGTTAAATGCCAATGATATTCAGATCGTGATGACTCTGTGGACTGTAGAAACTTGCATTTGAGATCCCAGTCTCAATTATTCTCAATTAAGATCCTATAAAATGAATTCACAAAACAAAGCTCACACTCAGTGCAAGATGAATAGTGAAGGCAAACACTTCTTTTGGTAGGTGTTGGATGCTCCTCTTCAAATCGCACCGCCCCCACCCAGGAAGAGGACAAGTGCATGCTCCTTGCTGTACCTTGGCCCCAGATAAAGATGGCAGCCATAACCCAGCACCTCTCACTGCCTGAGGCCCAAGCCATCTTCCACTTTGCTGCAAACGTGGGATCAGGAGTTTCTAATTCAGACTAGCGACCTGCACAGAGTGTAACTAAACCATCCCAGTCTACACTGATACATTTCATCCAGTTTCTGCTGCCACTCTGCCCTTTCCCGTTTCCTCCTCCTGCACATACCAAGGGTCATCACGAGTCCAGTGACCCTTCCTCAGAACCGATGGCAGCTGGGAAAATTAGAATCCCCACAGGAAACCGGCCCTTCGGCCCAACAATTCCACACCCACCCAGACCCATTCCACTACCCTATTACTCACCATTTCCCCGGACTAATGCACATCCCTGAACACTATGGGAAATTTAGCTGGGCCAATTCTCCTAACCTGCACATCTTTGGACTACAGGAGATAGGGGTTAAAGAGTAAATAATAGGTGGGGACAGAGCCCAAAGAGAGATTGGAACATTTGGAAAGACAAAAGAGTGGATAACGATCCGGCTGGGAGGGCGGAAAGCTGTTAATGGAGGAGACAGGAACCTGGTAGCATCTCAGTAGCGGTGGTGGAAATGGCGGCTGATGATCTACGTTCTGTTGCAAAAAAGACCCGGAGCATCCAGTTGCCCCCCACTTTAACACACAAGGCTGTTCCCAGGCCAACATCTCTGTCTCATGCTTACTGCAGTGTTCCAGTGAAGCTTTATGTAAGCTGGCAGAACACTTCAGAACATACCAAATGGCCTCCGATTTCAAGGACTGCAATTTCCCCTCCCGGGTAACTCCTCCACTTCCCACAGAACTGCCCTTGGCACCCGCACCTCCAACTGCAACAAGGATGGAATCCCCCCAGTCCTCACCTTCCACCCACATACAATGCATCATCGTCTGCCATTTCCACCACCTACAATTAGACCTCACCACCAGAGATATATTTCCCTCCCCACCCCTTTCAGCATTCCAGAGACCATCCCCTCTGTCACTTCCTCATTAGATCCATGCTCCCAACCAAAGTATTCTCCACTCCCAGCATCTTCACTTGCCACCGGTGCCCACACCTTCCCCCCTCACCTCCATCCAAGGCACCACAGGATCCTCTCATATCCAGCAGAGATTTTCCTGCACATCCAAACACCTCACCTTTTGTGTCCTTTGCTCTCGATGTAGTCTCCTCGACAGTGGGGAGTCAGGATGCCAACTTGTGGAATATTTCAGGGAACATGCACCAACCAAGCCCACTGCCCTGTGGCCAACCACTTCAGCTACCCCCCTCCGCCACCACGCTGCCAAGGACATGCAATTCCTGGGTGTCAGCCATCCCCAAATCCGAGCCACCCGACGCCTGGTGGAAGAACACCTCATCTTTCACCTTGGGACTTTTCAAACACACAGCATCTAGGTTTCATCATTTCTTCTCCCCCACCTTATCACAGATTCAACCTTCCAACTCAGTACTGGCCTCTTAAACAGTCCCACCTGTCCATCTTCCTTCCCAATTATCCATTCCACCCTCTCACACTACCCCATCCACATCTACCTAGTCTCTTCCTAGCTCCCTTCCCCCCCCCCCCAACTCCATACATCCCTCCCTATTTATCTCTCAGCCCACTTCCCCCACTCCCACATTTCTGATTAAGTGCATATATGCCCAATATGTCGATTCCCCTGCTCCTTGGATGCTGCCTGAATTGCTGTGCTTTTCCAGAGGCACACTTTAAAGCAAGCTGGAAGAACAACACTTCATCTCCCACTCGGGGACCCTGCAGTCCTCTGACTTCAACATCGAATTCAATAATTTTAGGTCCTGAACTCTCCCACGTTCTAGTTTCTTTGCCCCCTACCTCACATACCAGGCCTTGTTATTACATAGCCTGCTATTAAACACTACCTATGGATAACCACTAACAGTCCCCATAAACAGCTATTTACCCTCCCCCAGCCAGGTTGACATCCACTCCTTTGTCCAACTGCTCCTCTCTCTCTCTCTTTGGACTCTAACCCCACCTATCATTTACTCCTTAATCCCTTCCTTCTGCATATAAACCAATAGTTTTTTCTCAGTAATGTCAGTACCTGAGGAAGCGTCACCGGATCCAAATGCAAACTGATTTCTCTTCACAGATGCTGTCAGATCTGCGGAGCTTTTCAGGTAACTTCTGGTTGTTGTGCGTGATTTACAGCATCAGCAGTTCTTTTGGTTTTAATTTACCCCGAGTATTTTTTTCAGGTCTAGCAGACTGAAATCGTGTTTATCAACCCTCCCAGTCCACACTAACTCCATCTCTCTCCCAGTCCCTTTACACTCACTGAGACCCCTCCCCCCTCACAGTGACACTGCGCCTGCAAAGCTCATGGTCAGGTGTTGGCCCGCTGGAACCACCCCTCATTCATTTCTATTGGCTGGAGGATCACGCGAACTGTCCTATTGGTCTGAAGCTGTGTCAATCAGCCAGGCTCCATTGTGACATAAGTGGTGGGATCCTCCCAGCTGCATCAGAGGCTGAGGGGTGACCTCAAAGGTTTATTAAATCATGAGGGGCATGGATAGGATAAATAGACAAGGTTTCTTCCCTGGGGTGGAGGAGTCCAGAGCGAGAGGGCATAGGTTTAAGATGAGAAGGGAAAGACTTAAAATGGATCTGAGGGGCAATTTCTTTCACAGTGGAGTTGGTGCGTGGATGGAATCTTCTCTCGGGAAGTGGAGGAGGTTGGTACAATTATACTATTTGGCATCTGGATGGGTATATGAATAGTAAGGGAGTAGAGGGATATGTGCCAAGTGTTGGCAAATGGGACCAGATTAGGTTAGGATATCTGGTCGGCATAGACCAGTTTAACCAAAGAGTGTGTTTTCATGCTGAACATGTCTATGGCTCTGCCCTGTTATGAGCTTCATCATTCACAGTGAATGGGACAGTATCTCAGAGAACAGGGGCTGGGGGCTATTCAGCCCAATGGGGCTGTACACTCTCCCTCTGGAGATGGTGCCAGTCAGTCCCAACTCACCTTCCATTTGGACATAGCCCTCCAAATCTTTCCTTTAAAAATGAAAATTGCAAATTTGTTTTGACAATAACTACTGAATCTGCATCCAGCTGTCGATCAAACTGTTCCAGATGCTCAGAACTTACTGAGTAAAATAATCTTCACGTTTTTACCCTGCATTATTTGCCAGTTACCTGAAAGTAGTTCATAAAAATTGTGACAATGTTAATAATTTCTCATGCTGTCTCTATGTAAATTAAATTTCCTGGAAACAATTCTGCTCCTCGTTGAAATCACTGCTTAACCTTTTCAGCTCCAAGGAGAATTTTCTGACCTTCTGCTAACTCTCCATAAAAGAGAAACCGATCTTAATTTTAATATATTAATGTCATAGAAATGTACAGCACAGAAACTGACCCCTTGATCCAACTTGTCCATGTCCACCAGATATCCTAAATTAATCTCATCCCATTTGCCAGGACTTGGCTCATATCCTTCTCAAACTTGCCTGATCACATATCCAATCAGATGCCTTTTAAATGTTGCAATTGTACCAGCCTCCACACTTTCTCTGGCAGCTCATTCCGTACACATACCATGTTCAGCTTGAAAACATTGCCCCTCACATCCCTTCCGCTGCAGCCGGTGTGGCCTCCTCTATATTGGGGAGACAGGCCGCCTACTTGCGGAGCGATTCAGAGAGCACCTCTGGGCCACCCGGACGAACCAACCCAATCACCCTGTAGCACAGCATTTCAACTCCCCCTCCCACTCCACCGAGGATATGCAGGTCATTGGACTCATCCACCGCCACCGCGACGGTCGGAGGAGGAGCGTCTTATCTTCCGACTGGGAACCCTCCAACCACAGGGGATGAACTTGGACTTCACCAGTTTCTTCATCCCCCCTCCCCCCACCTTGTCTCAGCCGAATCCCTCCAGCCCGGCACCGCCTTCCTGACCTGCAGTCTTCTTCTTGACCTCTCCGCCTCCACCCTACTCCGACCTATTACCCTCACCTTGACCTCTTTCCACCTATCACATTTCCAACGCCCCTCCTCCAAGTCCCTCCTCCCTACCTTTTATCTTCTCCTGCTGAACACTCTCTGCTCATTCCTGAAGAAGGGCATGTGCCCGAAACGTCGAATCTTCTGTTCCCTAGATGCTGCCTGACCTGCTGTGTTGTTCCAGCAATAAAGTTTCAGCTTTTAAATCTTTTCCCTCACAACTTAAGTCTGTGCTCTCTGGTTTTGGACCCACCTAACGTGGGAAAAATACCCTTTGCTGTTCACCCTCACCATGTCCCTCACGAGTGTAGCAACCACTGAGGTCACCTCTCAGCATGCGCTGCCCCAGGGAAAACAGCCCCAGACAATTCAGCCTCTCCATATATCTCAAACTCTCAACCCTGGCAACATCTTTGTGCATCTTTTCTGAATCCTTTCAAGTTTCACAACATCATTCCTATAGCGGGGAGACAAGGACTGAAAGCATAATTCGAGAAGTAGCTGAATCAATGCCCTGTACAGCCCCAAAATAATGTCGCAACTCCTATACTCAATACAAAACACCTTCTTCACTAGCCTACCTAAGATTCCACTTTCAAGGAAGTGTGAACCTGCATTCCAAGGTCTCTTTGTTCAGCAACACACCCCAAGACCTCCTCATTAAGTGTACAAGCCCTGCTCTGATTTGCTTTTCCAAAATGCAGAACCTCATATTTATCTAAATTAAACCCATCTGCCACCCCTTAGCCCATTTGATTGAAGTCCCAATGTACTGAGGTAAACTTCTTCACTGTCCATTACACCTCCAATTTTGGTGTCTAGTGTAAACCTACTAACCATACCTCATATATTCACATAGAAACCATTGATATAAATGACAAAAAGTAGTGGACCCAGCACCCACCCTGACAGCATATTTCTCACACAGTTGTTGGGTTGGGTAAGTTGTTGGCATGGACGGTACGGACTGAAGGGTCTGTTTCCATGTTTTACATCTCTATGACCTTCTAGACAATTCTGTATCTAAATGTCTAGTCCTCCCTGTATTCTACAGTCGCAAACTTGCTAACCGGTCTGTTATGTAGAACCTTGTGTCTTCCTGGAGTCCAAGTTAGTGACTTCCATATACAAAGCCATGCTGCCTCTCCCTCATCACTTCTTGCCTTTCCAATTACATGTAAATCATGTCTCCGAGAATCACATCCAACAACTTCTCTGCCACTGATTTCAGGCTCACTGGTCTATTGTTCACTGGCCTTTCCTTCCCATCTTTCTCAAATAATTGCGCCCATCTTCCAGCACCTCACGTGTGACTATCAATGACACAAATATCTCAGCGAGGGGTCCAGCAAATACTTCCCTATATTCCCACAAAGTTCTGGGTTACACCTGAGCAGGTCCCAGGGATTTATCCAACTTGCTACCTTTTAAGACATCCAGTACCCCCTACTCTGTAATATGGACACTTATCACGTTATCACTATTTATTTCTCATTATTTATTTATTTACACTCTAGCTGCCAGATCCTCTTTCAGTAAAAGAATCTCATATAGAATCTCTCCCACCTCCTGCGGTTCCACAGACAGCCTTGATGATTTTTGCGGGTCCTATTCTCTGCCTGGTTACTCGTTTGTCCTTAGTGTATTTGTACAATCACTTTGGATTCTCCTTAAACCTATTTCCTAAAAGCTATCTCATGTCCCATTTTTGCCCTTGTGGTTTACCTCGAGTATACTCCTACTGCCCCTACACTCCTCTAGGGAGTCACACAAACCCAGCTGTATGTACCTGCCATATCCCTCCTTCATTTACTTGACCAGGCCTTCAACTTCTCTCGACAGGCAGAATTCTCTACTCCTACTAGCATTGGCTTTAACAGGAACATACTGTCTATGTACTCTCATCATCGCAGGCCTATGGAGGCAATGGCAGATGAGGATACAGAAGCAATCATTCTCAGTAAAGAGTTTATGTTGGGAAACATAACAGCCTAAAGGTAGATGGATCTCCTGGCCCTGATGGAATGCATCCCAGGGAAAAAAAAAAGAAATGGCGGGGGGTGGGGGTGGGGGGTGGAATAGCTCATACAACTCGTGATAATTCACTAAAAATTGTTGGATTCTGGGATGGTTTTGACAGAATGGAAGCTGCCAATGTGGTGCCACTATTTTTCAAAAAGGACCCATTAGCGTAACTTCTTTAGTGGAGAAAATGCGTCAATCTCTCAAGGAAGTAGTGGTGAGATATCTGGGTAGAAATTGTCTCATTGAGCAGACACAGCATGGATTCATGAAAGGCAGGTCATGTAAAACGCATTTACTGAAATTATTTAAAGATACGACGAGCGCGTTGGACAAGGCGGACTCGGTGGATGTGGTGTATCTGGATTTCCAAAAGGTATTCATTAAGTTGCCACACAAAAGGCTGCTGAATAAGGTAAAGATGCATGGCATTGTGGGTAATTATCATTGATGCAGGATCGGTTAACCAACAAAAAATAAAGAATGGGGATAAATAGGTGTTTGGATTACTGTTGGCACTACAACTGTTTATAATTTACACAAGTGTTTTGGAGTTGAGGACCAAGTGTACGGTGTCAGAGTTCACATTTGATACAAAGATAAGGGAGAGCACTGTCTGCAGAGGCCACTGTCAGTCTGCACAGGGATACAGATAGGTTAAGTGAGTGGGTAAAGATCTGGTGGATGGAGGACAATGTTGGGAAATGTGAGGATATCCATTTTGGTTGGACTAACAGCTAACTGATGACGAAATGGTGAAAACTTGCAGCATGCTGCTGTGCAGAGGGAGCTGGGTGTCCTTGTGCATGAATCACAGGAAGTTGGTTTGCAGGTGCAGCAGGTAATTAAGACAGTGAAGGGAATATTGTCCTTCATTGCTAGAGGGATGGTTATGCTGCAGCTGTACAGGGTGCTGGTGAGGCCACACCTGGAGTACTGTGTACAGGTTTGGTCCCCTTACATTAGCAAGGGTGTACTGGCACAGGAGGTTCACTAGCTTGGGTTGGCAGTTGAGTGGGTTGGCGTATGTGGAGAGTTTGAGAAAACTGGTTCTATAGTCATTGTAATTTTGAAGAATGGGAGGTTGGAGAGGAAAAAATAAAACTTTGAAGGAACTAGATAAGATAGAAGCAGGGAGGTTATTTCCACTGGGGACGGGTGAAACTAGAGCATAACCTCAAAATAAGGGGAGCAGATTTAGGACTGAGTTCAGGCGGAGCTTCTTCAGGTAAAGGCTTGTGAGTCTGTGGAATTCCCTGCCGAGTGCAGCATTTGATGTTATCAACTTGAACGCCTTGAAGGCAAAATGTAGATTTGTGAACAGGAAAAGAATTAAGGGTTATGGTGGGAGAGCAGGAATGTGGAGCTGAGGCCATGAAAAGATCAGCCCTGATCTTGTGGATGGCAGAGCAGGCTTGAGGGGCCAGATGGCTTACTCCTGCTCTTATTCCTTATGTTCTTATGTTCCCACTTTCCAGCCATCCCTTTCCCTGGGAATAACCTCCCGCAAACAAATTTTGAAAGTGCTTGCCTTGTGCTGTCAAAATTGGCCTTTGTCTAATTTAGAACCTTAACTTTTTGATCTTGTCTATTATTTTCTGTAACTATTTTAAAACTAGTAGAATTATCAGAGAATCCCGACAGTGTGGAATAAGACCATTCATCTCATCACATCGACACTGACCCTCAGAGCCGCCTAACCTCCCCCTGCAACGTTGCATTTCCCAGGGCCACCCTGCACATCCCTGAACACTGTGGGCAATTCAGCCTGTATAATCCACCCAACCTGCACATCCCTGAACACTATGGGCAATTCAGCCTGGATAATCCACCCAACCTACACATCCCTGAACATGTGGGTAATTCAACCTGGATAATCCACCCAACCTGCACATCCCTAAACACTGTGGGCAATTCAGCCTGGATAATCCACCCAACCTGCACATCCCTGAACACTATGGGCAATTCAGCCTGGATAATTCGCCCAACCTGCACATCCCTGAACACTGTGGCAATTCAGCCAGGATAATCGAACCTCCCCAGCATATCTTTGCACTGTGAGAGGAAACCAGAGCACCCAGATGAAACCCACGCAGACAACCCCAATAAGGAGATCATCCATTCCTTATTTCCCAGTTCCACCCAAATAACTTCACTGGACGTACTCCCAGGAATGTCCTCCCTAAGCACAACCATAGTGCTGTCCATAATCAAAAATGCCACTCCCCCTCCTCTTGTTCTCCTTTCTATTCTTCCTATAGCATCTATACCCAGAAACATTAAGCTGCCAGTCCTTTCTATAATACCCATGATATCCCAGTGCCATGTTCAAAACCATACCCTGAGCTCATTTGCCTTCCCTGTCAGGCCTCTTGCATTGAAATAAGTGCAGTGTAACTGCTAAATCCCACCTTGTTCTGTGCCTTGCCCTTGTCTACAATGACTATTTGCCTTCTGAACTGTACCAGCCTCAGAGATACCTCTTTTCTCACTATCTATTTGCGATCACACCTACTCCTCGCTGGTTTACTGCCTCCCGAGTACCATTAACAAATCTCCCTGCCTCGATATTAGACACCTTCCAATTCAGGTACAATCCATCCTTCTTATGCAGGTCAACTCTACTCCAGAGTTGATCACAATGATCCAAAAATGTGAATCCTTTTCCCCTGCACCAGCTCCTTAGCCACTCATCCAGCACCTCCTCCTCCTCTGTAATATGGACTTTTTTTCAAGATGTCACCATTTATTTCCCCACATTCTATATCTCCCATGTACTTCTTCACAGTAAACACTGATGCAAAATACTTGTTTCCTATCTCGCCCATCACCTGCAGCTCCACACAATGGCTACCTTGCTGATCTTTGAGAGCCTTTTGTTCTTCATGTATTTATAAAAGCCATTTGGATTATCCTTAACCCTATCTTCCAAAGCTATCTCGCGTCTCCTTTTTTGCCTCCTGATTTCCCTCTTAATTATACTCCTACTGCCTTTATACTCAAAGGAGTTTTGGATTGGAATAAATGCAAAATATTACATTTTGATAAAACAAACGGAGGCAGGACTTACACTCATTACAAGTAAGGCGTTAAGTAGTGATATGGAACAAAGAGACTGAGGGCTTCATGTCTTTGAAGTTCGTGTTACATGTAGACAGGGTGGTTAAGAAGGTGTTCAAGCACACTTACCTTCATTGTTCACACCTTTGAGTATAGGAATTGGGATGTTATGTTGAGGTTGTACAGGATGTTGGAGAGGCCTCTTCTGGAATTCTAAACCCAGTTCTGGTTGTGCTGTTATAGGAAGGATATCATTAAATCGGAGAAGGTTCAGAAGAGATTTACTGGAATGTTAATGGGAATGGAGGGATTGTGTTATCAGGAAAGGGTGGGACTTTTTTCACTGGAGTTTAGGAGGTTGAGGGGTGACCTTATTAAAAGGTTTATGCAGTTATGAAGAGTGCAGATAAAGGTGAATGGCTGGGAGAGAGGGGAATTCAAAATTCGGGTGCATTCATTTTGAGAAGAGATGAGAAAGATTTGAGAAAAGACATTAGGGTTTTTTAAAAAAAATTACACGTGTGGAATGAACTTCCAGAGGAAGTGATAGTTGTCAATACAATTACAATATTTAAAAGACATTCAGATAAGTGCATAAATAGGAAACATTTGATGGATGTGGACTAAACGGAGGCAGGTACAATTAGTTCAGTTTGGAATTATGGTTGGCATGGACTGGTTGGACCACAGGGCCTGTTTCCTTGCTGTATAACATTAGGACTCTAATTATCACTGTCTCCAAATTCCTCGATCCTCACAACTCTCCTGATCACTGTCACCTCATCCAGCCTCAAAACTCTTCCTTATTTATATAATTCCTCTCCAGGCACAGAACGCTCCCTATCTCTAATCTCCTCCAGTTTCTCAAATCTCTGCTACATGTGCCTTTCTTTAATTCCCGCCTTAAGGATCCTCTCGTTCACTCCGATTGGTTGGAAGATAAACTGGTACTGCCTCGTGTACAAGTCCAAACACTCTGCCTCCTATTGGCCTGCGCTGACATCAATCACCTGAGGCCCATTGTGAGGTGAGTGGTGGTATCCTCCCTCTTTGCCCTGGGATGAGCTTCATCATTCACAGTGAATGGGGCAGTATCACAGAGCATGGGGCTGGGGGCTATTCAGCCCATTGGGGCTATACTCTCTCCCTCTGGAGATGCTGCAAATCTGTCCCAATTCCCCTCCCATTTGCCCATAGCCCCCAAACCTTTGCTTAAAAAGTAAAATTCCAAATCTGTTTATGAATAACTGCTGAATCTGTGTCCAGCTGACATTCAGACTGTTCCAGCTGCTCAGAATTTACTGAATTAAATAATGTTCACATATTCACCCTGCATTAGTTGCCAATTACTTGAAAATAGTTACTAAAATTGTGACGTTGTTAACAATTCCTCTCTCTCTCTGCAAATTAAATACCTTGGAAACAAATCTGCACCTGGTGGAAATCATTGCTTAACATTCTCAGCTCCAAGGACAATTATCTGTGCTTCTGCTAGCTCTCCACAAAAGAGGAACACATCTTATTTTCATTTATTAGTGTCAGAGACGTACAGCACAGAAACAGACCTTTGGTCCAATTGGTCCATGCCAACTAGGAATCCTAAATTAATGGGAGTCCCGTTTGCCAGCTATTGGTCCGTATCATTCGAAACCCTTCCTATTCATGTACCCAATCGGATGCCTTTTAAATGTTGTAATTCTATCAGCCTCCATTACTTCATCTGGCAGCTCATTCCACACAGCTCAGCTTGAACACCTGGCCCCTTAGATCCCTTTTAATTTTTTGCCCTCTCAACTTAAGCCCATGTGCTCTTGTTTTGGACCCATCTAACCTGGGGGTAAAAGACTCCGGCTGTTCACCATATTCATGCCCCTCGTGATTTTATAAATCTCCGTAAAATCACCTCTCAGTCTTTGACTCTCCAGGGAAATTAATCCCATCCTATTCAGCCTCTCCCTTTAGCTCAAATCCTCCAACCCTGGCAAAATTGTTGTAAATCTTGTCTGAACTCTTTCAAGATTCACAACACCCTTCCCAAAACAGGGAATATTGAACTTAAAACAGAATTCCTGAATGGCTTAATCAATATCCTGTCCAGCCACAATATGACGTCCCAGCTTCTGTATTCAATGCATTGACCAAAAATTTAAGTGTACCAAAAGCCACCTTCACTAGCCTTCCTACCTGCAGCACCACTTTTAAAGAACAATGAACCTGCACACCATGGTTTCTTTGTTAGCAACACTCCCCAGGATTTTACCATTAAGTGCATACGTCCTGCACTGATTTGCCTTTCCAAAATACAACAGCTCACATTTATCTAAATTGAACTCCATCTGCCATTCCTTGTTCCATTGGCCCATCTGATCAAGATCCCGTTGTATTCTGAACTAACCTTCTTCACTGTCCACTACACCTCCAATTTTGGTGTCTTCTGTAAACCTACTGACCATACCTCATATTCACATCCAGGTCATTTGTTTAAGGACTCCATATCCATTCCTGCAGCACACTGCGGCTCACAGGCCTCCAGTCCACAAATCAACCCTCCGCCGCCTACCTTCAAGCCAGTTTTGTATCCAAATGTCTGGTTCTCCCAACATTCAATGTTATCTAACCTTCCTAACCAGTCTGCTCAGTGTCCATATAGACAACGTCCATAGTCTGCCTTCAAAAAATCTCAATCAAGTTAGAGAGAGAGAATTTCCCACACACAAAGCCACGTTGACTATCACTAATCATTCCTCATCTTTGCAAATACATGTAAATCCTATCCCTCAGAATCCCTTCCAACAGCTTGCCTGCCACTGACGTCAGGATGACTGTCCTCTTGCTCCCTGGCCTTTCCTTCCTACTTTTTAAAATAATGGCACACATTTTCCAACACCTCACCTGTCATAAACGATGATATAAATATCTCAGGGAGAGGCACTGCTATCACTTTCCTAGCTTTCCACAAGTTCTGGGATACACCTTGCTACGATTTAAGACATCCAGTACCACCTCCTCTGTAATATGGGCACTTTTCAAGTTATCACTATTATTTCTGCAAACTCTAGAGAACAGAATAGCATAGTATCTCTCCCACTTCCTGTTGTTCCATAGATGGCCTTCTTGATCTTTAAGGTGTCCTATTCTCTGCCTGGTTATTCTTTTATCCTTGATGTATTTGAAGAATCTCTTTGGATTCTCCTTAAACTATTTCCTAGAGATATGTCATGTCCCCTTTTTGCTCTCCTGATTACCCTCGAGTATATTCAGTAAAAACGTGATCCTGTACTCTCAATTCCTCTGCTTCTGCCATATGTGCTCCCAAGAGAAGTAATTCCACTCTAGGACATCGCAGAAAGTTTTCCTACTTCAAGCACCACATCTCCCTTCCACGTGATCAACAATGCCCTGCAATGCATATCCTCCACTTCCTGCACCTTCGCCTTTACAACAGCCCTCCAACCACAAGAAGAATATAATCCACCGGTCCTCACTTGCCACCCCACTTATCACCAGATAAAGCGCCATTTCCGCTACCTACAGTCAGACCCCACCACCAGGAATATATTTCCCACCCCAGCCTTTTCTATGTTCCGCAGACACCATGGGAATTTTGGTGCTGATGTGCTGCCCTACGGACACCTCAGTCACTCACCCTGCCAAATGGCCTCGTGATATTTTGGCTAAACGGATAATCCAGACACCCAGATAAAGTTCTGGAGCTCTGTGTGTGAAGCCTGCTACGGCAGATGGTGGAATGTGAATTCGAAAAAAAATTGGAATTAGGAATCTATGAAAGACTATGAATCCATTGTCGTTTGTTGCGAAGAAAAACCCATCAGATTCACTAATATTCTTCAGGGAAGTAATCTGCCATCCTTACCAGGTCTGGCCTACGTGTGACTCCAGTCCCACATCAATGTGACTGCCCTTTGGGCCCAGCCAGTGACACCCGCATCCTGTGAATGAATAAAAAAGGTCAAGTCTTGTATACAACCATACTATTCTTACAGATAAGTGATGTCTTTGTAAATTTGCTTCTCAATTCCCCGCTGACTATTGGGGAAGGGGTGAGGAGGCGTCAATAATACAATCCCAGTAAGAAGATCATCCCTTTCTTATTTCTCAGTTCCACCTGTAAACGTGCCTCGATGTACTCCCGGGAATACCCTCTTGAAGCCCAGCTGTAATGTTATCCCTAATAAAAATACCTCTTCCACCTGCTCTGTTGCCCCCTTTCTATCTTTGCTATAGCATCTATACACAGGATCCAGACTCACCATTCTCGGAGAATTCCCTCCCTCCGGCAAACACATACCTCCTTAAAGTTCCTCCTCCCATTTCCCTTGCAATCACTTTCACATTGATCCCGTTAGGCCTGTGCTGCTGTGCTCACTGTTGCTGTGTGACCATGCCCAAGTCTTACCATCGGGACGTTCAAACCAGTTGATCCATTTCGAAACCGCAGTTGTGAGTTCAATCCACATGGCGCAGCTTTTACTGACATGGAACAGCGATTATTGAAATAGGGAAGCATTGAGGACAATAAACTTTATTCAAAAAACACCAGTTTCTGTCGACTTTCGCATCATTTATTTCACTTGTTCATTCGGCTCCAGCGAGACTATTGTGTGTAGTTATGCAGGGGAGATTTGCCAGGATATTGTCTGGCTGAAGAAGAGAGATTGGATAAACTGGAGGTGTTTTTCTTAGAGAAGAGGAGATTGAGAGGGGCATGATTAAGATGTACAAAGTACTGAGGGATATGAATAGCGTAAACTGAAATATATGTTTTGCTTTGATGGAGATTTCAATCACGGGAGGCCATCGATTTAAGGTCAGAGGCGGAAAAATTAGAATGAATGCGTGGAAAAACGTTTTCAAACAGTGGGTCGTTGAAATGGGGAACACAGTGTATGCAAGGGTGGGAGAGGCAGAAGTCCACATAACTTTCCGAAATATTCAAATGTGAATTTATGATGCCAAGACATACAAGGATGTGGGTCAAGTGATTTGAAAAGGAGTTAGGATAGTTAAGCAATTGTTATTGAGCAATACAGATACTCCGTTCCAAGTACTGATTATTGATACCTGTCCTTCCATTCTCGAAGGGACAAGTCACAGGAAGAACTGTGCTGTCTGAATCAGCGTGGGGGAGTACCACTGCTCCCGGGGAGACAGGGTGACAGTGACAGTGCAAACACGTAACTTCTCAATCTGTACCTGGTGCTGTTGTTGAAATGAAAATCATTTGATACTTTTGCTCTGTAGTGAGCTGTTTACTTATAGCAGGTAGCTGAGGAAGATATACATTCTACTGCCCTTTCCCCACCTGCCCACACCACTGAATACCGGCACTATGCAGGACAATTGCTCTCTGGACGCCATCGTCCAATCCTCCTTGACCCCCAGCACTTCCCCACTTAGCACCATTACAAGAAATCCCAGAAGGTGTAATGCTGCTCGTTTACGATGTCTCCCTTCACTGTGGAAGGTTCCACTGATTTATCTGCCCATCACTCAATTTAGCAAACTGCATTTCCTGCTCAGAATGTGGTCTAATCGAGACTGTGGTGAGAAAAACAAAGCGGGTGACAAACATGAGTACACCTACGTTCTGTCGGCAAGCAAACTGAGACCCTGAGGTTCCATTTTCTTGTCACTGCAACATCCCACTGTGTTCCCATGCCTCCATGTCAGTTTGGTGTGCTGCAGCGCTCCCGCATAGCACAGCGCGAGTTGGAAGAGCAGCACGTCATTACCTACTGAGAGACCATACAATCTTCAGTACCCAACATTGAGTTCAATCATTTTAGACCCTGCCCACCTACACATACCATTCGTTCCAAAGGCCGATCATTTGGCTCGAAAATCTCTCCTCAGATCCACTAGACCTGCTGGTTTTGTTCAGTTATTTCGGCTTTTCTTTTGATGACTTTATTCTATTCTGATTGCCAGCCTTTTGCACGGGAGGGTGGTCAGAGGAGATTTACCAAGGTGGTGTCTGAGTTCGACCATTCCCCCTGCGAAGATAAGCGAAAGTGAGGGCTGCAGGTGCTGGAGCTCAGAGTCGAAAGTATAGTGCTGGAAGAGCACAGCACGTCAGGCAGTATCTGAGGAGCAGGAGAATCGATGCTTCGGACACAAGCCCCTGCCGTTCTATTACCAGCCAATGCCTGGAGGAAGAACGTCTCATATTCCACCTTAGGACCCTACAACCACACGGAATAAATGTGTATTTGAACAGCTTCTTCATTTCACCTCCTCCCACATTATCCCAGTCCAAAGCCTCCAACTCGGCACTGCTCTCTGGACCCGGCCATCATCCCCCTCTCAACTATCACCTTCTCCCTTACCTTCATCCACCTATCGCTTTCCCATCAACCTGACCACCAACCCCATTCTCCTCCCTCAAACCCCACACAAAAGTCTCATCCCTGACGAATGGCTTATGCCCAAAACATCGATTCTCCTGTTCCTCGGATGCTGCCTGACATTCTGTGCTTTTAAAGCACTACACTCTCGTCACTGCAAATATAGATGAGCTCGATTGGGGCACTTAATACACTTCAGGAGTATTTAGCCGAACACTTGAGGAGCTAGAGCATGTACGGATAAGGACCAGGTACTGGAAAGTGGGGCGAGGATAAATAGATGTTTGATGAAAGACTTGAACACTGTAACGTTGGGTGCAGTAAAATGTAGGCTATCTCGGCTCTGTGGTATAATAAAAGTCGTGTTGGACTTCTACTGCATTGTTAAGATTGTGATTCAATGTATCTGGGTTTGAGTCCCAGCAGAATCGGATTTTAGTTCAGATTTCCGCTGAATCAATGATTGTTCTGCTTATTCGTCGTCAGTTTCCATCGTCTGGAGTTCTCGTCCCCGCTACTGACCAGAGAAGATTCATCACAATCTTTGTGGTGAGTTTTGAGGGAATCGCATTATTTGAAACATGATCAGTCCAGAATACGCTGCTCATTTCCAAAACCAACTGCGGATGCCCACTGTCTCTAAACACATTTCCCTCCCACAGTTGCACAGTGTTTCGGTTTATTCAGTGTCTTTTCGCCTTTGGGCTACAGGTTGATGTGGATGGGCTGGGAAAAGACATTGACGTGTTCAGTCAGCCATGATGATATCAAATGGGGGTAGCGCTTACGGGTGAAATGGCCCCATCCTATTCCTCTGTGTCTGTGCTGTTTCTGACAGAGGGTTTTAAACAATAACATGATGAGCACCCTGTGAATCTACACCACGGAATACCAAGGTACTCCCCTTTATCCCACCGCTCTCAGCTGGAATACACAGCTCCTGTTATAGCTTTAGATCAGACAGTGGAGGGTTCTCCCAGGCGCTCAGTCAGACTTCACACAGGTTTCCAACTGGAGACATAGAGCGAACGGCCGTGTGGATATTGGGGATTCAGGGACAGATTTCCCCTTTGCCTGGCTAGAGTTCTGGCCACAGTAATAATCATGAATTTCGGGCATTCTGGATCTTACTCTGGATTTTTGTCACTTTTCAATTTAAACTGAAATTCAATTTACTCTTACATGACATTCTGATATCTTCAGTATTCATGAAACCTTTGCAACATGTCCTTGGATGTAACCATGTTGAATATTGATGATGAGTGCAGTATATTTCTTGTTGTCTGTAGAAACATGCAGAAGGAAGATAGTGAAGTGTCGTTGAATCGAATTCTGTGCCAAATTGAAGCCGACCGAATGAGAAGTCCTGTGACAGCGATAATATAACACTGTCTGTAAACAACGCAGCGACCTATAGAAACCCAGTTTTCAATCAAGTGTATTTTGCACAACGTTTTTCTATGTCCCATTTCCTGAACCTGATGCTCGAAAAGTAATAGGTCCATATCAGTTCCTCCTCCTCTGCCTTAGCTTTAATTTCAGAACCACAGCAAAAGTAGAACAGGCGGGTCGAAGGTCCCAGAGGTACGATTAGGGCACGTTATAGGTTTGCTGCCGGCGACTCCAGTGGAGCAACTGATCAGCGCCTGGTACTTAACAGCATGTAAAAACGCTGTTGTAATTCCAATCGTTATCTAAGGCTGCTTTTACTGACGTTAATCAGGAATTATTGGTGCATCAGACTGAAGGATAGTTGAAGAATAATGTCGAATAAAGCCGCATCTATTCTAAAACTCCAGTTTCTGATTTGGGAAAGGTATCAATTGTTAACCGTAAAACTGCACATATTCCCCAAGTAATTATCCATCTGTGGATCGAGAAACAGAGATGATATTTTAGCTTGATGACCTTTTTCAAATCTATAACACTGCACTGGATTACTTTCTTGAAAAGGCTCTTAAACTCGTTTCATATAATCCTGTTTGCTGCAAACTCACACAGCTCAATTAACCGTTCGAAAGGAATTAGATTTATTTCTTTGGGTAGATTGAATGTTGTCACCGAATCTGATAAAGTCATGACAAATAGTTTTGATGCTGTGTGGAACAAAGGGTTCAAACAGGAATAAGGACGAGTCTTGTCGCTGGATTTTTCGGACGGAGATGAGTGAGTATTAAAAGGAATCAGTCCCGTTCCTGGTCATTGTGACCAAATGTTCAAGGCAACAGATGGCAATGATAATGATGCTTGACATCGACAGGTCCGTTCCTACTCACTATAGTCAACATTGTATTACAGATCACGTGAGCGGAGGAGATGATGATCCTTATGACAAACTGAGACAGTGCGACATTTAATCCCACGTTGTTAGTCTCACTCTATACCATAAACCAGTTATCCAGCAGACTGAGCATACCGGCTTCCACTTAATGCAAAGCTAAAACAAACAGCTCAGCACATTAACAATCTTTAGTAGTTCACGGAGAACCAGCTGCTACACCTTTCAACACCATTAGATCTTCTTACACTTAACATGCTCAGCTGCAGGTATTTAGCAATTTCTTTCCGATGAACGCTGAACAATTTGTGAATGCGTCCATTTTGCCTCCCCATTCAGGCAGCTCAGAATCCCTGTCCCTGTTATAGTCGCTCCTTGTGTGTCTGCACGTGACCTTTCAAATATGCTGGAATCATCTCATAACATGTTTTCTTCTGCTGAAAAATCATCTCCGATTTCAATAACTCTCAGAATAAAAGTACCTGCTGTAAACTTCTTTGTCGTTCCTCACTGATATTGAAGCTTTAACCTTTAGTTATACATTCACCTGAACGAGGGAATTTCCCTCCTATTTATCCTTTCCAACCTCACATCAGCTGGAAAAGCTCCAATAGGACACAAATCAGTCATTCCTGATTTGTGTCGCGTGATTCTTCGTCTATTCCACCATCCAATTAAATCCCTTCTTTTCTTTTCTCGTGGCTTTATCTCCCAATAAACCTCGTTTCCGTCATCTCTAACGATTTTGTATCAAGGGAACTCTGGCCATATCCTTTTTAACTATATTCCACACCCCAACCCCCGTCTATATCAGCATCTCATTATATCCCAGTAAATTTCGTCCTGAGAAATGAAGCTGAGTCTAATTCAACTCATTAAAACTTACCACTATGCTATGCAGTCTCATTACTGTCACAGAAAAGGAGTGGGCTATTTTGCTTGCAGCTGAATCGGTTGGCTGCAGCAACATTGTGTCAAATCACAGTCACACAGGTTACTTTTGTTCTCATTTTAATTTCTTCTCAACGGGTGTTGAAGTAACACAGTGAGGAATCAATTAATATTGTAAGACATACATAACCGGGTGTGTTAAATCTAAGGTTATGTGAATAGGGCAGTTTTAATTAACATAGACCAGAGATTGTTCAAATCTCAGGCACATGAGATTGACAAAGAGCGAAGTTGAGCGAAATAGACTGTCTTGGCAAATGCCATTGTTATGAAGTTGTGGTGTAATGTACTCTTAATGGCGCTGAAAAGTCTGTTTAGCACAAGGAGTCCAGAACAAGGTAACAACATAACATTAGGTCGAAACAACTAACAGCTGTGTTACATGGATACAAAAACAAATTCGAATTCGGCCAATCAGTTTCAATTATGCCCAAATAAAGTTTGGATGTGGTATTTTTACAATGTTAAAACCAATGAAACGACCCGACGTTTTGTGGGACAAATATCGGCCATTTTGAACAGTTACCCAGAGCGGCGAAGAACAGCAAAGAGAGCATCTAAAAGACCAACAGATGGAGGATGTTAGTAACATCTCCAAGATGTGCCTATCTGGAGAAATAGATTGCATAGAAAAGAAACATCAAGACCGACCTGGAAAAAAAAATCTACAGAGAAAGATACGAAGAAAAGATTCGACAACAAGCTGGTTTGTAAATTGATTTTTTTCGTAAATGTTAATGGGGTCGGGGTTGGGGAAGGTATTGTAGAGCACAAGGTTTAGAGAAATGAGTTGTAAGTAGTTATAAGTTGATTATTCTCCGTCAAATGTTAAAAAACAATAGAATTGTTATTTTTAACTTTAAATAGTGATTTGTGGAATAGTTCTTGCCTCTTGAATTTTTACAGAATACAGTACGGGGTGAATCCTTTCTGTTTTGTCGGTTTACATTTGCAGAGGGGTTTACCCCGTCACGTAACACCAAATTCTGTGGTTGCTTTGCTGTTTCATATATTTGTGAATTTTGCAGCACTAACGATTTTGAAGTTGTCCCCTCTACACAAAACGTCCGTGGTTTTGCACCATTGTACAAAAGGTGCAGTGTGTCTAAGCAACAGGGCTCCCTACAATGACATCCGACGCTGTTTCAATCTATCTATCCTGATATCGACCCATGGAAACAGCACTGCGAACTCTCCTCGAGTTTGGAAAACAATCCCTTCACAGAAAATGTTGCATCCTGCTCTCAAGCGGCTTTTCATTCCATCGCTTTCAATTCCGCACAGAATCCGTTTCAACAGAATTTGTCACTGAGTCATTTGTTTGTGTTCAAATCCTGTGAGCAGAGGGTCACAGTTGGAGAGTGCTGAGCCCATAACCCAGAGATTAGACCATACTCTGTGGACTGTAGTCTGCTGTTCATCATTTCACTAACAGCAGGTAGATGTGTCTATGCTCTGAAAATTTTCACGCCTGTTTTAAGAAGCAAGATAAACATTTCCTGGTACCTGCTCTTGTTGTCACACAGACAACAACAACAGCACTAGTCGAGATTGTCTGCACTCCGACATCCATTTTCTTCCCAGGGGTGTAAAGATGATGGTCTGAAACGATTTCTTCTGTTCACTGTCACTCTGGGATGGTGTAAGCTGTGAAATTTATTCTCTGAGCTTGGGGTAACGTGATAAAGCTTATGCATATCAGGTGCAGTGTGCCTGAGCGACAGGATATGCTGCAGTAACATCCCATGCTGAATCAGACAGCAGAGCCCTCGCTGTAACTTAGAGTACACAGACACAGTTCCCGATGATGGGGAGAGACTCTCTCTTTCCCTGCAGTTCTGCTTCAGAATGTTTCATCTGTTTCAGGTGGCGATATTTGCACAAGGTTCCCAAATGAAAGATGGGTTCCTGTGCATGTGCAATCTCCCTTTTGTACAGCTTTCCAGAATTTGCATAACTCCCAATCCCTTTCGCCGCCTCCCCGATCCCCAAACCCGTGTTTGATATGGAGCTGAAGAGCGCGTTCACGTTTCTCTCCCACGACACTGATTGCCATGCCACACGCCAGATGAAAAGCTGAAGACTGCGGGAACCTGCTGTGGTTAGCGCTAACAGAGCGGCCCAGCGGGAGCGTATTGGGCTCATAACCCCGAAATTAATGGATTGAAAACATCCTCTGCTCGTTGGTGCCTGTTCCACCACCAGAGCTGTGAATGCCTGTCCCCCACTCCCCCAGAGCTGTGAATGCCTGCCCCCCTCCCCCAGAGTTGTGATTGCCTGTTCCCCTCCCCAGAGCTGTGAATGCCTGTCCCTCCTCAGACTATGAATGCCTGTGACCCTCCCCCCAGAGCTGTGAATGCCTCTACCCCCCCCCAGAGCTGTCAATGCCTGTGCCCCTCCCCCCAGAGCTGTCAATGCCTGTCCCTCCCCAGAGTTGTGAATGCCTGTGCCCCTCCCCCCAGAGCTGTGAATGCCTGTCCCCCCTCCCCCACTGCTGTGAATGCGTGTCACCCCACCCCCAGAGCTGTGAATGCCTGTGCCTTACCCCCAGAGCTGTGAATGCCTGTCCCAACCCAGAGCTGTGAATGCCTGTCCCCCCTCCCCCAGAGCTGTGAATGTCTGTCCCCCCTCCCCCAGAGCTGTGAATGCCTGTCTCCCCCACCCCCAGAGCTGTGAATGCCTGTCCCCCCACCCCAGAGCTGTGAATGCCTAACCCCCCAGAGCTGTGAATGCCTGTCCCCCACCCCCACCGAGCTGTGAATGCCGGCCCCCCTCCCCCAGAGCTGTGAATGTTTGTCCCCCCCAGAGCTGTGAATGCCTGTCCCCCCAGAGCTGTGAATGCCTGCCGTTCCCACCCCCCCCCCCACCCCGGCCAGGGTCAGTCCCACAGGCCCCGCCCTATTTCCATTGTCTCCATCGTCTCTGTCACTGGGGCCATCGGCCCCGCCCACTCGCTGTGCGTCACCAGAATGACCGCGCATGCCCCTCGTCCCAAACAAAATGGCGGCCACGGCCCAGGTGCCGGGAATTAAACTCAGGGCTGAAACCGCGGGACCCGCTAATACTTATTCGGTTCGCGGGGCCTTTACTGGCTTTTACCAAGACGGATTGCACCACCTCTCCCACCGCTGGCTCTGTTATTCCTCCGGAACCACCCCCTCCCCGCCATGGTCGGGAGACTGAAAAAGGGGCCTTCAGTCAATGTGCGCATGCTCCAATCTGCTCAATCGGCGCCTGCGCACTTGTGTCCTTTGGGGTAGACATCGCGCGCCCTCTTCAGGAATGTCCTAGAACTTCATCCTGCAGCCAAGTCTCAGGGAGGACCATTCAGTCAGACTGTGGTCTTCTCTCACTCACTTTCCTTCTCTTTAATTAGCTTCACAGATTATGTGAAGGGGACAGTCTGTGGTCAGGAAACAGAACCAGGTATCATATTATAATTCGAAAGATTGATTTTTATTTTATGATTGGAATATTGTTCAACTCTGAACTTGGAAGGAGAAAACACCAAGTGAGGAGAAACTGTGCACCTGTCCTGTGTGTGGATGAAATCATCTGAACTGTCAAGATATAATCACAGTCACGCTGGGAGAAAGTATGGGAATATGAGGAAAGTGAAGGGGGATTCAAATCCCCACCTCAACTGGAAATTCATTAATGCACTCACACTGAGGAAAGGCCATTCATCTGCTCCAAGTGTGGGAGGGGATTCACTCAGTCTTCTCAACTGCAGGCGGACCATAGAGTTCACCCAGATAAAAGAACTTTTAAAATGACAAGATTGTGGAAAATGCCATTTAATCTGGGCAACTGATGTGCCATTGATGTATTCGAACAGAGGAGAGACCATTCAGGAGTTCTCACTGCGGCATTAAGTTCAGGCAATCATTTCAACTCCCGACACACCAGCGAGATCACACTGGGTAGAGGCTGAGAACCTGCTCTGACTGTGGCAAGGCGTTCATTCAGTCATCCAGTTGCAGATATATCGGCAAACTCAGACTGTTCCCCTGAGCCGAATCAGAAGGCATTCCATATCATATCCTATGTGCAAAAACACCGGTGAGTTCACACAAGGGTGAGACCATTTCGTTACGCTGTGTTTAGGGAGGGATTTACTCACTCTTCTGCCCTACTGGGAGGCCAGTGAGTTCACACTGAGACCAGGCCTTTTAAATGTCCAGACTGTGAGACGTGCTTTAAAGGTTCCAGGAAACTGATGTTCCACCAATATGTTCACAATGATGAGCAACCTTTCTGGGGCTCTCACTGCAGGACCAGGTTCAGTCAATCATTTGACATCAAACATCAGTGAGTTCACACCAGGGAGAGGCCATTCACCTGCTCCGTGTGTAAGAAGGGTTTGCTCACTCATTCCACCTGCTGAGACACCGACGTGTTTATAACGAACTACAGCAATGAGATTGTGCTGTGAACCACATCCAGGCCCAAGCAATGTTCACTGAGTCTGTTTATGCTCAGGTTCATTAACCTGTGTGAGACAGGTTTAATATTTTGGATAATAGTCAAATAAATTAGTTTTGCATTAGATATATTGAGCCATTTTACCATCTCTGATGCAAGTTAGTTCCTTTTTGAAGGGATCACCCCCACTGTGGCATTTCACCATTGGCCCTACTGAAGGTTGAAGGTTCATGGATTAAGAACTCCATAAATGGACTGGAGGACAGTCAAGTTTCAGTATCTTAAGGAATAGCTGGTGAGAAACAAGAGAAAACCTGACTGAAATCTGGGCTTTCCTTGACAGTGTACATCTAGGGTGAATGATACCTGACGCCCTGATCTGTCTGACATTCAACCAGGTTGGTACAAGATAGGCTCAGTTTCTTCGAGAATACGGACAAATATTCCTCACAACTGAAGGCATTAAATGTAGCCATTAGAGAAGTGGAAAGGTCTTATAAAAAAGATAGTGAATTATTGTTATAGAACTGAACAAAACCGAAATGTTGCTAAAAGAAAAACAAAATTGAACATTTCTGCCCGACACTGGTCAGGATTAGAAGACAAGTAAGCAAACTGAAACATAGAGAACCAATTGATGAGTGATAGGGATTGCCATGGAGATGGAGCAAAAGCTATCAGGATTTGGGTAATCCACGATGGAGGATGGGAAAAGCTTTGGCTGTAAGAACTGCTCGCTTTTAGGGTATATTAGGTGTTGGAAGTGAGTTTCTCGAATTCCACAAGCAACAATTACTGTTTCTAAGCCGTTGCATTGTTTTGGAAGTTTGAGAGAAAAGATCAAAACAATCATGCTTTAAAAAGGAGGAAGTGAACAAAGGTAGTGACCACATGGTCAGGGAGAGAGACAGAGAGGGAGAGAGACAGAGACAGAGACAGAGACAGAGAGAAAGAAACCTACACCGCTGACTGACACAGCAGTGAATCTGCACAGTTACTGCCTTTTCTGTTTGAGTTCAAGTGTTTCCAGACATTGGGATGCGTTGAAGAAAAATTGACAAATAGCAAAATTCACAGCTGACATCCGAAGAAACTATGTTGGAGAGCACACAGCACAGGAGCAGATAAGTGCATGGTTTTTAAGTGTAATATTGCTGTCATTTTTAAGAGTGAATGGAGTTGGTTATTTTTTGTTTTTTTTTAGATCTGCCCTTTGATTGAAATTAAAAAATATGAAACATAGATATTAGGTTAGACTGGATTAGTGTTTTCTTGAGTGCATAAGACTATGCTATTTTTTGTAGGTTGTTACGGTACAAAGATGGCCCTGAGTGGAGTGATGTGCTCTTCCTGTCAGCTGTTGGAGATTAGGGAGAGTTTCCTTAATACTGATGATTATGTCAGCAGTAAGTGTGTTTGGTTCTGAATCATATCAGATCGCATCGATCAATTGAAGCGGCAGTTTGAGGCAATGAGGAATTTACAGGAACTAGGGGCATCTGACGGATGGTAGTTTTAAGGAAGGGAGAAAAACCAGGAAAAGTAGGAGAGGGAGGCAGGTAGTGCAGGTGTCTCCTGTGACTAACCCCATCTCAAACAAGTATGTTGTTTTGGAAAAAGTAGGGAGTAATTGACTTTCAGGAGAACGCAGCATGAACAGCCAAGTTTCTGGGACCGAGACAGGCTGTAATGTAACGAGCGGTATGTCGTGTACCAAGCGATCAATTGTGAGAGGGGACTCTCTAGTCAGAGTCACAGACAGATGTTTCTGCGGCCGACCGCGAGAAATCAGAATGGTGTATTGCATCCCTGTTTGCAAGATCAAGGCAGAATATTCTCAAAGGGCAGTGGGACCAGCAGTAGGTGACTGTGCACACTGGAATCAATGACACAGGAAGGAAAAAGAATGAGATGCTGAAGAGAGGAGAAAGAAAATTAGGCAGGAATTTTAAAAGGAGGTCCTCGAGGGTAGTAATATCTGGATTACTCCCGATACTGTGAGCTAGTGAGGCTAGGAATAGAAGGATCGAGCAGATGAACGTCTGGGAAAAAGTGAAGACTGCAGATGTTGGAGATCAGAGTCGAGAACATGGTGCTGGAAAAACACAACAGGTCAGGCAGCATTTGAGCAGCAGGAGAATAGACATTTTAGGAAAATGTCCTTCATCAGGAATGAGGCTGTGAGCCAAGGAGGTGGAGAGATAAATGGAAGGGGGGGTGGGCGTGGGGTAAGGTAGCTGAAAGTTCATTAGCTGGATGGAGTTGGGGGTAAAGGTAAAAGGTGGGAGGGGAGGGGAGGGTGGAGTGGATAGGTGGGAAGGAAGATTGACAGGTAGGACAGGTCATGAGGGCGGTGCCAATTGGAAGGTTGGGGCTGGGATTGGGGGGGATGTTGAGGGGGAGGAGAAATGAGGAAACTGGTGAAATCCACATTGATAGTGTGTGGTTGCAATGTCCCAAGGCAGAATGTGAGGCATTCTTTCTCCAGGTGTCGGGTGGTTAGGGTTTAGTGATAGAGGCCCAGGACCTGCATGTCCTTGGCAGAGTGGGAGGGGGAGTTGAGAGGTTTTCAGCCACAGGGTGTTTGCGTTGGTTGGTGCGGGTGTCCCAGAGATTTTCTCTGAAGATCTCAGCAAGTAGGCGACCTGTATCCCCGACGTAAAGGAGACTGCATTGGGAGCAACGGATACAGTAAATGACATGTGTGGAAGTGCGGCGAATGCTCTGATGGATGTGGAAGGCTCCTTTGGGGCATTTGGGAAGTGAGAGGGAGTTCGGGGCACAGGTTTTGCAATTCCTGTGGTAACAGAGGAAGTTGCCAGGAGGGGAGGGTGGGTTGGTGGGGTATGGGGTATGGACCAGACAAGGGAGTTGAGGAGGGAATGACTTTTACAGAAAGCAAATAAGGGTGTGCAGGGAAATATATCTCTGGTGCTGGGGTCCATTTGTAGGAGGCGGAAATGGCAGAGGATGATGAAAAGCATCCGGAGGTTTGTGAGATGGAAGGTGAAGATCAGGGGGATTCTGTCCTTGTTTAGCTGTGGGAGCCGGTGGGTTTGTAGAAGATGTCTGTGTTGAGTCGGTCACTGTTGATGGAGATGGAGAGCCCCAGCAAGGGGAGGGAGGGCAGTGTCCAAATGAATGTATAGCTGTGGAGCTGGTGTATGGGAGAAGGGATCACATTTTAGATCACTAGAAGCTCTTCTCGCGTAGGAATGACCTATACAAGAAGGATGGATTGCACCTGAATTGGAAGGGAATTAGAGGGAGATTGCTGCAGTTGCTTGGGAGGATTTAAAGTAATAAAGTGGGGGTATGGGACCCAGGGAGATAGTGAGGAAAGAGATCAATCTGAGGCTGGTACAGTTGGGAAGAAAAGCAAGTCAAACAGTCAGGGCAGGCAGGGACAAAGCAGAGAACAAGGTAGGACCGATAAATCAAACTGCATTTACATTAATGCAAGGGGCCTAACACGGAAGGCAGATGAACTCAGGGCATGGTTAGGAACATGGGACTGGGATATGAGAGCATTTACAGAAACATGGCTCAGGGATGGACAGAACTGGCAGCTTAATGTTCGAGGATACAAATGCTACAGGAAGGATAGAAAAGGAGGCAATACAGGAGGGGGGGGGGAGTGGCGTTTTTCATAAGGGATAGCATTACAGCTGTACTGAGGAAGATATTTCTGGGAATACATCCGGGAAGTCATTTGGGTGGAAGTGAGAAATAAGAAAGAGATTATTACCTTTGCGGGACTGTACTATGGAGCTCCACAAAGTCAGCGGGAAATTGAGAAACAAATTTGTAAGGAGATCTCGGTTGTCTGTAAGAATAATAGGGTGGTTGTGGTCGGGGATTTTAACTTTTTAACTGTAGACTGGGACTGCTGTAGTGTTAAGGGTTTAGATAGAAAGGAGAAAGTGAGGTCTGCAGATGCTGGAGATCAGAGCTGAAAATGTGTTGCTGGAAAA
The DNA here is from genome assembly GCF_037043375.1 of Chiloscyllium plagiosum. Lineage (NCBI taxonomy): Eukaryota > Metazoa > Chordata > Chondrichthyes > Orectolobiformes > Hemiscylliidae > Chiloscyllium > Chiloscyllium plagiosum. The sequence continues at coordinate 80,456,042 of NW_028270180.1, forward strand.
GCGCAGCAGGTCAGGCAGCATCCAGGGAACAGGAGAATCGACGTTTTGGGCATAAACCCTTCTTCTTAAGATAGAGAGGAATTTGTTAAGTGTGTACAAGAAGATTTTCTGATTCAGTATGTGGATGAACCTACAAGAGAAGGTGCAAAACTTGACCTACTCTTGGGAAATAAGGCAGGGCATGTGAGTGAGGTGTCAGTGGGGGAGCACTTTGGGGCCAGCGACCAGAATTCTATTAGTTTCAAAATAGTGATGGAAAAGGATAGACAGAATCTAACTGTTAAAATTCTAAATTGGATAAAGGACAATTTTGGCAGTATTAGGTAAGAACGTTGAAAAGGTGATTGGGTGCGAAGTTTTGCAGGTAAAGGAATGGCTGGAAAATGATGAAGATTTCAAAAATGAGATAATGAGACAGAGTGTTCCTGTTGGGGTGAAAGGCAAGGCTGGTAGGTGTGGGGAATGCTGGGTGACTATAAAAATTGAGGGTTTGGTCAAGAAAAAGAAGGAAGCATATGTTAGGTATAGACAGAATAGATTGAGTGAATCATTAGAGTATAAAGGCAGTAGAAGTATACTTAAGAGGGAAATCATGAGGGAAAAAAGGGGGCATGAGATAGCTTTGGCAAATGGGATTAAGGAGAATCCAAAATGATTCTACAAATACATTAATGATAAAGGGGTAACTAGGGAGACAATAGGGCCCTTCAAGGATCAGCAAGGCAGCCTGTGTGTCGAACCACAAGAGATGGGGGAGATACAAAAGAAGTATTTGCATCAATGTTTACTGTGGAGAAGGACATGGAAGATATAGAATGTGGAGAAATAGATAGTGACATCTTGAAAAATGTCCAGATTACAGAGCAGGAGGTGCTGGATGTCTTAAAATACATAAAGGGTAAATCCTCTTGCTGAGATATTTGTATCGTCGATAGTCACAGGTGTGGTGCTGGACGCCTGGAGGTTGGCTAACGTGGTGCCACTGTTTAAGAAGGGTGTTAAGGACAAGCCAGGGAACTACAGCCCAGGGAGCCTGACCTCGGCGGTGGGCAAGTTGTTGGAGGGAATCCTGAGGGACAGGATGTACATGTATTTGGAAAGGCAAGGACTGATTCGGGATAGTCAACATGGCTTTGTGCGTTGGAAATCATGTCTTACAAACTTGATTGAGTTTCTTGAATAAGTAACAAAGAGAATTAGTGAGGCAGAGCGATGGACGTGATTTATATGAACCTAAGTAAGACATTCGACAAAGTTCCTCATGGGAGACTGGTTAGCAAGGTAGGATCTCATGGAATAAAGGAAGAACGAGCCACTTTGATACAGAACTGACTCGAAGTTAGAAGACAGAGGGTGGTGGTGGATGTTTGATTATCAGATGGAGGCCTATGACCAGTGATGTGCCACAAGGATCGGTGCTGGATCCACTGCTATAAGACTTGGATGTGAACATAGAGGTATATGGAGTAAGTTTGCAGATGACACCAGCATTGTCGGTGTAATGGACAGCGAAGAAGGTGACCTCAGAATATAACGGGATCTTGATCAGATGGGCCAATGGGCCAAAGGTTGGTAGATGGAGTTTAATTTAGATAAATGCAAGGTGCTGCATTTTGGAAAGGCAAATCAGGGCTGGGCTTACACACTTCATTGTCATGTCCTGGGGAGTGTTGTTGATCAAAGAAACCTTGGAGTTCATAGTTCTGTGGAAGTGTCGTCCCAGGAAGACAGCATAGTGAAGAAGGCATTGAGTATGCTTCCCTTTGTTGGTCAGAGCATTGAGTATAGGAGTTGGGAGGTTATGTTGCGGCTATACAGGGCAATGGTTAGGCCACTGTTAGAATATTGCGTGCAATTCTGGTTTCCCTCCTAAAGGAAGGAAGCTGTGAAACTTGAAAGGGTTCAGAAAAGATTAACAAAGATGTTGCCAGGGTTGGAGGGTTTGAGCGACAAGGAAAGGCTGAAGACGCTGCAGCTGTTTTTCCTGGAGCGTCGGTGTCTGAGGGGTGACCTTATAGAGGTTTGTAAAATCATGAGGGGCATAGTTCGGGTAAATAAGGTTTTCTTTGTTTAAAGGAAATGTGACATTGATGTTCCAGGTGTGATTCAGTTGGTTAAACCACTCTGCATTAAGCCAAACAGAATTTATTTAAACACTACGGTTGAAACACAAACAAAAGAAAGTGGCATTAAGAATAAGTAAACGATTGGAAAACATAACCGACTACTTGCTACAGTAACTTACTCATTTCCTGATCCAATGTTGTAACATCTCATAAACACACCCCTTGACAAAAAGGTAAATTCAAACTCGTATTCTTACAGGCGGAGGGAACAACATCCAGAGAAATGCCCGAGTGCTCAGTTAGGAATCATTTACTGAAGCTTGCAACCTTCTGATACTCAAAACATCTTGGGATTGCTGCAGCTAGACCAAAACTAGAAGAACCTGAACTGGCCACTCCTTTTCCATTGTTAAACTGCTTTTAAGAAAAACCTACAGGCACTCTAGACTCTTTGGCACCTCTGCCTTTACAATCCCTCTTCAAAAAAATACAGGCCAAAGTAACCTTTTTAAAGTGACAGCATCCTCACACCACCACACCCCCCACTCCCCCTGCCCCCCTGACTCTCTCTCACACACACACACACAGAGTCTCTCTCTCTCACACACACACAGTCTCTCTCTCTCTCTCACACACACAGTCTCTCTCTCTCTCTCTCTCTCTCTCTCACACACACACACGTGGTCTTTCCCTCTGTCATGCACAGACATGGTCTTTGTTTGTGTGTCTGTCTGTCTCACTTTCTCTCTCACACACAGGCATGATTTCTCTCTCTCTCACACACACACCCACACACGCACTCGCACACACACACAGGCATGTTTTTTATCTCTCTCTTTCTCACTCACTCACTCACACACACACTCTCAGGCATAGTGTTTTTCACTCTCTCTTATACACACACACACACACACACGGTCTTTCTCTGTCTGTCTCTCACACACACACACAAGCATGTGCTTTTCTCTCTCTCTTTCTCACTCACTCTCACACACATACTCTTAGGCATAGTGTTTCTCTCTCTCTTACACACACACACACACACAGATATATGGTCTTTCTCTCTATGTCTCGATCTCTCTCTCGATCTCTCTCTCGATCTCTCTCTCGATCTCTCTCTCGATCTCTCTCACACACACAATGAACTATTATCTTTTATTCATTTTATGGGTTGTGGGTGTCACTGGCTGGCCAGCATTTTATGCCTCTCCCTAGTTGCCCTTGATAAGGTGGAGGTGAGTTGTCGCTTTGAACTACTGTGGTCCACCTGCTGTGGGTTAACCCCCAATGCCATTAAGGAGGGAATTCCAGGACTTCGACCCAGTGACAGTGATGGAACGGCATTATATTTTCAAGTCAGGATGGTGCATGACTTGGAGGGAAACTTGAAGGTCGTGCAGTTCCCACACATCCGCAGCCCTAATTCTTCTAGATGGAAGTGGTTGTGGGTTTGGAAGGTGCTGTCTGAGGATCCTCGATGAATTTATGCAGTGCATCATGGAGATAGTAGCAGCAGTGTGTACTGAGCATGTGTGGTGGAGAGAGGAGACACTTGTGGATTTGGGCTGCTTTTCCTGGATGGTGTCAAACTTCTTGAGTGTTGATGGGGTTGCACCCATCCAGGCAAGTTGGGAGTATTCCATCACACTTCCAACTTGTACATTGTAGATGGTGGATAGGGTGCAGAATTCCTTGCTGCAGTATTCCTAGCTTCTGACCTGCTGCTGTAGCTACTGTGTTTGTGGTAAGTGCAGTTGAGTTTCTGGTCAATGATAACCCGCAGGATGTTGACATTATGGGATTCAGTGATGGTAACATCATTGAAAGCCAAGGGGCAGTGGTTGGATTGTCTTTTATTTTTGATGGAAATGTTTCTTGCCATTTGTCAGCCCACACCTTGATATTGTCCAGATCTTGTAGCATTTGAACATGGACACCCGAATCTGAGGAGTCGTGAATGGTGCTGAACATAGTGCAATCATCGGCGAACATCCCCACTTCTGACCTTGTGATGGAGGGGAAGGGCATTGATGAAGCAGCTGAAGATGGTCTGGCCGAGGACACTCCCCTGAGGGACTCCTGCAGAGACGTCCTGGCCCTGAGGTGAATGACCTCCAACAACCACGACCATCTTCCTATGTGTCAGGTATGACTCCAACCATCAGAGAGTTTGCACCCATTGATTCCCGATTTCCGATGGTTCCTTGAAGCCACATTCAATCGAGAGCAGCCTTGATGTCAAGGACTGTTACTCTCACCTTCCCTCAAGCACCCAGCTGTTTTGTCCATATTTGAGTCAAGGCTGTAATGAGGTCAGGAGCTGCCTGGACCTGGCAGAACCCAAACTGGGCATCACTGAGCAGCTTATTGCTAAGCAAGTGCTGCTTTATAGCACTGTTCATGATACTTGTCATCACTTTACTAATGATCGAGAATAGACTGATGGGGCATTAATTGGAATTTGTTCTGTTTTCTTTGTGTGTACAGGACATCCCTGGGCAAGTTTCAGCATTTTGGTTACGTACCCATGTTGTAATTTTACTGCAACATTAATAAGAGACAAAGATTATTTCATTTTAAAACCCTTAGTCTTAATCTGTTATTACGCGACAATACACGCAAATTGCATCAACTATAACCATGCATTACTGCATTCTGTTTCTGTCCATTTACTCCTGCAACCAACTCCCTCCATCTTACATCATCCAAGTTGTGACAACACGTCAGCAATTACACTTTCTTATCCTGCCACGTGTATAAGTTTCAGATTGAATGGCTGCAGTAATAAGCTCCATGTAAACCATCTGAAAGTGCAGTCCTTACATTTCTCCAAAAGCTTTAATAGGTTATGATCAGTACAGACAATTGTACAAGACCCATTACTGACAATATAAATGTTGGAACACCAAGCTCAAGGTCTCCTCAATCATGGAATATTCCTGATAAATATTCAGTTTCCTGATGAAATAACCAATGGGGCTTCCTATCTTCTCATCGCCGTCTTGTAAGAATACAGCACCAACGCCTACATCAATAGCCATCTCGAGTAGCTTTGTGTAATTAGGTGTAGCTAACACTGGGGCAGTGGTTAACACAGCCTTCAGGCTGGCAAATGCCTTCTGACATTCTACTGTCCGCTAAAATATCCAGCACTTCTTCAATTAGTCAGTCAGTGGAGCAACCACACTACTACAATTTTGTACAAACTTCTGGTAAACTTGTTCACTGCCAGGAACCATAGTCCTGCTATCTTTGTCAATGTTATGGTTGGGACCATATGTCCATGCCTGATAACAGGGCCCAGGCACATGACTCGGACTTTGGTGAATTCACACTGAGCCACGTTTATCACCAGCCTGCCTCCCAAAGTCAATTAAATAGTTCCAATAAAGGCTGCAAATGTTCCTTCCCTGTGTGACTAAAAGAGCACAAGTTTGTCGATGTACATCATACAATTGGATAACCCAGGAATAACTTGATTGCTTACCCTTTGAAATGTGGCTGGCACATTTTCCATACCAACTGGCATGACTTTAAATTAGTAAATTCCGTTCAGTGTTACAAAAGCCAAAATAGTCTTCACTCCTTCGGATAAAGGTACCTGCCAGTATCCTCTGAGCAAGTATAAATTACAAATCTAAGTTGCTTGTCCTTCCTTTTTCAATACAGTCTTCCCAATGTGGAATCGGATATGAATCAGACTCTGCAACCGCATTCACTTTGCAACAGTCTGCACACAATCATGGGTACCATCTGGCTTTGGCACCATTACTATGGCTGAGCTCCAGTTGCTGCAACTCTCTTTGATGCTGTTGTTTTTGGAACATCCGTTCAGTCTGTCTTTGAACATATGCCAACTTTCTTTGGCGTAAGTGTGTAAGGATATTGCATAATTGGAGCCAACACCCCCTCTCAATTTAATCATTCACAGTTCAAATATGTGGTCGTTGAACTCTGACTCACTAATTTCTCCTTATTTATTTTCAGTGGTCCTCTCAGCTCATGCCCCAAAACTCATTGATGTACAAATGGAATTCCTTTATCCAGTCGTTTGGATTGTCTTGACAATAAGCCCTCGATATGGTCTTCTCTAAGCTCACTAATGGTCTTTAAAGTTTAACGCCACCTTTCGAACACTCCCTTACCATGCTTGTTGGTAAGCAGGTGATAAGCTCCCCATGCTGAAAATGTGTTGCTGGAAAAGCGCAGTAGGTTAGGCAGCATCCAAGGAACAGGAGAATCGACGGTTCAGGCATAAGCCCTTCTTCAGGAATCTTCCTTCTTCCTGAAGAAGGGCTTATGCCCGAAACGTCGATTCCCCTGTTCCTTGGATGCTGCCTGACCTGCTGCGCTTTTCCAGCCACATGTTTTCAGCTCTGATCTTCAGCATCTGCAGTCCTCACTTTCTCCTCCGATTAGCTACCCATACCTTCCATGCATACATTTGATGTAAAATTTGACCCTTGACCTGATTGTGGGTGGTCTGTATCGAGTTAAACATTGGTGTACCTCTTCTACAATCTTTCTAGCAGTGGTATTGCACAAATAGAATGGCCTGTGAATATCAAATGGACGCATCTATCATTGTTAACAAATACTGATAACCACTTGTTGTTTTGTGTAGGGGTCCTACACAATCAAGTAAGACCCTTGTAAAAGGTTCCTCAAATGCAGGGATGGGCATTAAAGTTGCCGGTTTTATTGTTGCCTGAAGTTTTCCGGTTACATGACATGTGTGACATTTCTGGCAACTTTCATCTCCACCTAAATGAAGTCCAGGCCAGTAAAAATGTTTTTGTATTTTGCCGGGAGTTCTTCTCACTCCCACAATGACCCACAGGTGACTGATGTGCTACCTGCCACACCTCCTTTCTTTAAGTCCCACGTTCCCATCTGCCTGAATGTCTCATCAAGACATCATGTTTAAGTTAGTAACATTTGGGAATGCACTCAGATTCTTCTTCTGTCTTTGCTTTTCAATGCAATTGCTTCAGTTTTTCATCTTTCTGTTGTAGCTGAGTTCATTTCTCTGAACTAAAAATATCCATTAGTTCTCCATCTGTTCTTGTTTTGTCTGAGCCATTCAATCAAATGTGGGCTCTGATAATTCTGCTTCAACTTGCTTTTCTGTATTCTTTGATTTCTTCTCCTGTTTCAATTGGTGACTTTATGACCTTGTTACCTCTCCGTTAATGTTTTCCAATTCTTTCATGATTCACATAGCAGTGATGATCATTGTATTTTATTTAGAACATGAGATAATCCATCCACAAGAATGTTGAATTATTGCCCTCTATTAGAATGAAGACGAAGTTATTGATTTTTACTGCCCAATTCCAACAGCAGACCTTGTCCCAACAATAGTCTTCACTCCTGACCGAGAAGTCGGTGTTTTGGGCAGGAAACTCCATGAAAGGCTTATGCCCGAAACGTTGACTGTCCTACTCCTTGGATATACTGCCTGACCTGCTGTGGTTTTCCAGCGCCACACTTTTTGTCTCTGATCTGCAGTCCTCACCTTCTCCTTTTCCCTCGGATGTCTTGTCTGGTCTGAAGTAAGCTGAGGGGTACAGATGCACTTGCAAGGAGTTTTGTGGTCCTGGAACATGCAGAGGGAGGAGTGAAAAGGCTGTTGTATGGAGACCTGCAGGGGTTGTTGGGTTAATTGAGATGTGGGTGAGGGTATCCCAGTTGGAATGCTGAGATTTGGAAGTGACATGACAAATTCTTGAATTCTGTGTCCTCTCAAATGGAGAGTTCCTAAATCATCTAACAAGTGTGTCTTGGACATGTCAACAGAATGGAAGCATGTGACGTGTGAATTTACTTCCTGCATGGTGAGATTCCTACAGCCAGGCAGCTAGTGATGGACCAAAGGGTCCGCTTCAGGAATGCTGAAGAATGGTATGACAGCCCTGAACATCGACTATATATGGAGAGAGTCCCTATTGGCTGAGAGAAATGAATGGGAAGATTTCCATTGGTTTGCCATGAGCTATCAGGGTGACCAGACATCACCTTCGACGCTAAAACTAAAGGCATAAAATGACACTCTGTAAGTGTTAGTGAGAAACTGGTGATAAAAGTTGTCTGTTATGAATTAGTATCTTCGTCAAGCAGCAAAGTTACATTGCATAGAGGCACGCAATCTGAAATACATCAGAGCACCTTCCAGCAACTGGAGCATGCTGGTGGCCTCTGACAAAGAAAGTAGTTTCAAGAAAATATGATGTGCTTCAAAATGCCACGGACACAGAAATGTACATCCGCGCGCGCGCGCGCGACACACACTCATACTCGCATTCACACTCACACACACACACAGAGACAGACACATAGCCATGGATATGCACAGACATACACACACACACAGACACACACACAAATACACATGCACACACACACACAAATACAGACACACAAATACAGTCACACACAAGCACTCACAGAACAAAATGACATCCTGTGTTAAGAATGAACAAAGGTGCACCCCAACCATCACACCTTGACTCTTGGGAGGAGCTGTGTCATTGAAATTTGAGAGGTTATGTCTCCACATTATTTTTCGGGTGGGGTGATGAGTGATATTTTGAGGTAAATGGGAAAGCACTAATGTCCACAGTTTTCTCAGGGCAATATCCTCTTAAACATTGAGGATAGGAGCAGGAGGAGGCCATTCAGCCCTTTGAGCCTGCTCTGCCATTCATCATGATCCAGCTCAACAGCCTCGTCCTGTTTACTCCCCATGACCTTTGGTCCTATTTGCTCTAAATGCTACATGTAGCCGCGTCTTCAATACATTCAATGCTTTGGCATTAACAAGTTCCTGTGGTAATGAATTCCACAGGCTCATCACTCTTTAGGTGAAGAAATGTCTCCTCATCTCCATCCTACATGATCCACCCCGAATTCTCAGTCTGTGTCCCCTGATTCTGGACACGCTCACCATCAGGAGCATCCTCCCTGTATCTACCCTGTCTCGTCCTGTTAGAATGAGATCCCCTCCCATTCGTTTAAACTCCAGCGAAAACAATCCTAAGCTAGACAGCATGTCCTCATATGTTCGTTCCACCATCCTCGGAATCAGTCAGGTAAACCTTCGCTGTACTCCCTCAAGAGCAAGAGCATCCTTCCTCGGAAAAGGAGACCAAAACTGCACACAGTGTTTGAGGTGTGGCCTCACCAAGGCCCTGTACAACTATAACAAACCATCCCTGATCCTGTACTCGAAACATCTCTCAATGAAGGTCAATATAACATTTGCCTTCTTGACTGCCTGCTGCACCTGCATGCGTACCTTCAGCGACTGGTGCACAAGGACATGTGGGCCCTGCAGCACACTCCCCTCTCCCAATTTGCAGCCAGTCAGGTAGTAATCCACCACCTTCCTTTTGTTTCCAAAGTGAATAACCTGACATTTATCTAAAATAAACTGCATCCGCCATTGATTGGCCCGCTCACCCAATCTGTCCAGATCATGCCATAGGGTCTCTGCATCCTCGTCACAGTTCACCCTTCCACCCAACTTGGTATCATCTGCAAACCTTGAGATGTTACATTTTATTCCTTCATCCAAATCATTAATATATATTGTTAATAGCTGGAGTCCCTGTGGCACCCCACTCGTTACTGTCTGCCTATTTGACACGGGCCCCTTCAGCCCTCCTCTGTTCCTTCTCTGCCAACCAGTTTTCCATTTATCTCAGTACACTTACCCCAATCCCATGTGCTTTAATCCTGTACAGTGACCTCTTAAATGGGGCATTGTCAAATGCTTTCTGCAAGTACAAATATACCATATTGACCAGTTCCCCTTTGTCAACTCTGATAGTTACATCTTCACAGAATTCCAATAGATTTGTCAAGCGTGATTTCCCCTCCATAACTCCATGCTGACTCTGTTTGATTTTGCCACGGCTTTCTCAATGCTCTGTCATAAAGGGTAAAGGATTTGAGAATTTTCCCCATTACTGATCTGAAGCTTACTGGTCTCGAATTCCCTTTCTCTGTATCTCTCTTTCTGAGTGTTGGAGTGGCAGTAGCTGCCCTCCAATCTGCACGACTGCACCAAAATCTAAAGAATCCTGACAACCAAACCCATCCACTATTTCTAGAACGACTTCCTTAAGTGCTCTGGGATGCAGATTTACCAGGCCCTGAGGATTTATCAGGTTCAATCCCCTCAATTTCCCAGCACCATTTCTCTACTAATATTGACCTCCCTCAGTTCTTCCCTCTCACTAAATCTTGCATTCTCCAGGATTTCTGGTACTTGATTTGTATCTTCAAGTCAGAAAGTCCTAAAGCACAGAGACATGTCGTTTGACCCAAAGTGGTCCATACTGACCAAATTGTCCACCCATGCTAACCCCATTTCCCTGCATTGGTCCACATCCTATCCATGTATTTGTCAAAATGCCTTTAAATGTTGTTAACGTACCCACCTCAACCACTTCCGCTGGCAGCTCATTGCATACACGTGCCAGCCTCTGTGTAATCAAATTGCCCCTCAGGTTCCCTTTTGTACTTTTCCCCGCTAACCTTAAACTAATGCCATCTAATCCTCGATTCCCCAACCCTGGCAAAAAAGACTGAGTGTATGCCTCTCATAATTTTGTACAGTTCTGTAAGGTCCCCTCTCAGTCCCCTAGACTGCCAAGAAAAGAAGTTCTCGCTTGTTCAGCCTCTCCTTATAACTCAGACCATTGAGTGCGAGCAACATCCTTATAAATTTCTTCTGCACTCTTTCCAGTTTAATAACATCCTTCCTTGAGCAAGGTGACCAATACTGAACACATGCTCCAACTGCAGCCTGACCAACCTCCTGTACAACTGTCCTTTTTTTGTGAAGACAAAACTAAAGTATGTATTCAGTTGCTCAGCTGTTCCTTTGTCCTTTGTCATACATTTCCCCATTTCTATCTGTAGGGACCTATATTTGTCTTCACCAATCACTTTCTCTTCACGTTCTGTAGAACCTTGTAGCGTCAGTCTTCATGTTCCCTGCAGCTTACTTCCTTTTTACTGTGTTTTTCCCATCTTAATCAATCCCTTGGTCCTTCTTTGCTGAATTCGAAACTGCTCTCAAACATCAGACCTATTATTCTTTTTGGCCAATCTCTATGCTTCTTCCTTCAATTGAATACTGTCTAATTTCCTTTATAAGCCATGGATTGGCCCTGGTACCCATTTTGCTTTTGTACCAGACAGGAATAAATAGTTGTTGCAGTTCCCCCATGATTTCATTGAATATTTGCCAATGCCTATCTACTGTCGCACCTTTAAGCAACTTCCACTAATCTATCAATGCCAACTCATGCCTTATGTACCTTCATAGTTTCCTTTATTAAAATTCAGCACCCTAGTCTCCAAATCAGCTGGCTCACTCTCCATCCTGATAAAAAAGCTGTATCATGTCATGGTCGGTCTTCCCCAAGGAGTCACACGCCGCTAGATTGGCAATGATTCCCTTCTCATTACACAGTACCCAGTCTCAGATGGCCTGCTCTCTAGTTGGTTCATCCACATGTTGGTTAAGAAAACCATCCCATATGTAGGCCAGGAATTCGCCCAAGAAGACATTGTGGCTAATCTGATTTGTCCAATCTGGATGCAGATTAAAATCACCCATGATCACAGATGTCTCCATATCATTAGCTTGGCTAATTTCCTGTTTAAGGAGAAAGTGAGGACAGCAGATGCTGGAGATCAGAGTTGAAAATGTGTTGCTGGAAAAGCGCAGTAGGTCAGGCAGCATCCAAGGAGCAGGAGAATCGATGTTTCGGGCGTGAGCCCTTCTTCAGGAATGCGGAAAGTGTGTCCAGCAGGCTAAGATAAAAGGTAGGGAGGAGGGACTTGGGGAGGGTCGTTGGAAATGCGATAGGTGGAAGGAGGTCAAGGTGAGGGTGATAGGCCGGAGTGGGGGTGGGGGCGGAGAGGTGAGGAAGAAGATTGCAGGTTAGGAAGGCGGTGCTGATTTTGAGGGTTGGGATTGAGAAAAGGTGGGGGGAGGGGAAATGCGGAAACTGGAGAAATCTGAGTTCATCCCTTGTGGTTTGAGGGTTCCTAGGCGGAAGATGAGGCGCTCTTCCTCCAGCCGTCGTGTTGCTATGGTCTGGTGATGAAGGAGTCCAAGGACCTGCATGTCCTTGGTGGAGTGGGAGGGGGAGTTGAAGTGTTGAGCCACGGGGTGGTTGGGTTGGTTGGTCCGGGTGTCCCAAAGGTGTTCTCTGAAACGTCCCGCAAGTAGGCGGACTGTCTCCCCAATATAGAGGAGGGCACATCGGGTGCAGCGGATGCAGTAAATGGTGTGTGTGGAGGTGCAGGTGAACTTGTGGAAGGATCTCTTGGGGCCTTGGAGGGAAGTGAGGGGGGAGGTGTGGGCTCAAGTTTTGCATTTCTTGCGGTTGCAGGGGAAGGTGCCAGGAGTGATTACTTCAGATTCAGATTACTTTACAGTGTGGAAACAGGCCCTTCGGCCCAACAAGTCCACACTGACCCGCCGAAGCGCAACCCACCCAGACCCATTCCCCTACACTATGGGGAGGGGAGAGAAATATATCCCTGGTGGTGGGGTGGGGTCCGTTTGGAGGTGGCGGAAATGACGACGGATGATACGATGTATATGGAGATTGGTGGAGTGGTAGGTGAGGGCCTGTGGGGTTCTGTCCTGGTGGCGATTGGAGAGGCGGGGCTCAAGGGCAGAGGAGCGGGAAGTGGAGGAGATGCGGTGGAGCGCATCGTCGAATTTCCTGTTTAATACTATTCCAACATGACCACTGCAGTCTGGGCGTCTCTGTATGACACCCACTAATGTTTTTGTCCTTTGGTATTTCATAGCTCCACCCACACAGACTCCACATTGTCGAAGCTAATGTCCTAAAAAGAGATGAGCAAAAATACGTGACCAGGAATTGAGATATTTCTGCTCAAATATTGATCTTGGTTGGATGCTAATTAGCCTTGTCGACTTTCAATGAATTGCTTCGTAAAATCTGGGACCGCCAGCAAAAGGTGGTGAGCTCGAACATTTGTGGAATTGTTTTCTCAGTAAATGAACATAGATACATTTTGTTGAGTTTTTCACAGTAGATGACAGTGCTTCTCCAGCAGTTGGAAGTGAGGGCTGATAGTAGACCCTTCACCCAACACCTTCACTCACAAAAATTAAGGCACACAAAAGATTGACTGAGGCTACTTAGTTTAACATCATTTATTGAAAAAAATGGTTGAGTGTTTAAAAAAGGATGTTACAGCAGAAAACTGAGAATGGTTTTATAAAATGGAAATCTTGCCTGATAAAAGTATTGGAATTCTTGGAGAAAATGGAGGAAACCGTGATTGTAATATGTTTTGATTTTCTGAAGATGTTTGATAGCACCCATGCATAAGATTACTGAATAAGATAGGAGCCTTGGCTTTGGAGGTACTGGATTAACACGGAGAGAGGATCTTTGAAATCCCAATCAGAAGTTTGATTAAGAGTTTTATTTTACAGAATGTCAATCTGTGGAGTATCACATAAATCTGTTCTGGGGACAAAAAAAATTTACAAAGTATTTTGATGACTTAGATGAGGAAAGTGAGTATATTATAGGTAAGTTTGCGAATGACTCAAAAATTGGAGCAGAGACAAGTGGTGAGTATGACACAAAAAGAAGTTTGTGGAGGGATACAGATCGGACAAGAGAGTGAACAAGGAGCTTTGCATAATAATGTAATGTGGATTGAATAAATAAGCACAGACATAAACAGTGAAGTTACGCATTTTAACAGGCAAGATAGAGATTGAATTCAGAAATCTACAAGGAGTCAGCATCTCCGAACCACAAAAAGTTAGCTTTTAATTTCAACTGTTAATAAGGATGGCAAATGTCATGTTGGGGTTTGTTTAAAAACTAATGGAATATTGAGATTAGGAACAGTCAGATAGAGCAGCTAATGTGTGGCTGAGGAGCTGCTGCAGGGATTAGGATTACCATTTTCAATCACTGGGATCTCTTCAGGGATAGAAATGACCTGTATAAGAGGGAGCTGAATTGGAAGGGGACCGATATTCTTGTGGGGAAATTTGCTAGCAGTATGCTGAAGGTTTTAAACTAGTAAGGGGAATGGTGGGAAACAACAAGATAGTGAGAAAAGAGAAATGTTTGAGGTGAGATGCAGTGGGCAATTCTAGGGGTCGAGGCAGACAACAGTTTGGCAAGAGCGAGGTAAGACTGCGAAATTGCATTTACTTCGATGCAAGAGGCCAGACATGTGAGACAGATGAACATGGGGCATAGATGGGAATGTGGGACAAGGATATCATTACCATTACAGAAATGTGGCTCATGGATGAACAGGACTGGCAGCTTAATGTTCCAGGAGATAGATGCTATAAAATGTATAGACAGAGGAGCAAGACAGGAGATGGAGTGATGTTTTTGGTTAGAAAGAACATTACAGCTGGATGTAGAGAGGATACGTCTTGGAGACTGCCCAGTGAAGTTATATGGATGAAACTTAAAAATAAGAAAGAGGTGATGACCTTGCTGGGATTGTAAAATGGGCCTCCTAATAGTCAGTGGGAAATTTACAAGCGATTATGCTATCTGTAAGAAAAAAGGAAAACGGTAGGGAATTTTAACTTTCCAAACAGAGTTTGAGATAGTGTTAAGATCTTGGAATGTGGAGAAATTGGTTAAGTGTGTACAAGAAACCGTTGTTATTCAATATGTGGATGCACCTACGAGACAGTTCGCAAAACTTGACCTTCTGTTGGGAACCAAGGCAGGGCAAGTGACTGAGGTGTCCATAGGGGCAGGCTTCAGCGAAAGTGATCATAATTCTATTGGTTTAATAATAATGATGAGAAAGGATAACATTGATTTAAAAATGAAAGTTTCAAATTAGAGTGTGGCCAGTTTCGATGGTATTAGACATTGAGAAGTTGGTTGGGGGAGGTTATTCACAGGTAAAGGGATGGCTGACAAGTGGGAGGCCTTTAAGAATGAGACAATGAGAGTTCAGTGATGGTATGTTTCTGTTTGTGTGAAGGGCAAGGTGTGGGAAAAGCTCAATGATGAAGGAAATTGCAACTCCTGTCCAGACAAAGAAGGGAGCATTCATCAGATATAGACAGCTGGGATTGAGTGATCCTGAGAAGGGTATAAGGGCAGTAGGAGTATACTTAAACAGGAAATCATGAGGGAAAAAAAAGGACATGAAATTGCTTTGGCAAATAGAATTAAGGAGAATCCGAAAAGATTCTAAAATTATTTTAAGTTTAAAAGAATAACTAAGGAGAGAATACAGGCCTTAAAGATCAACATGGCTTTCCAGCATGTAACCACAGGAGATGGCAGAGACACTAAGGAAATATTTTGCATCAATATTTACAGTAGACAGGAGCATGGAAGCTAAAAAACTTGGGAAATAAATAATGTGATCTTAAAATGAGTTTATTTTACAGAAAAGGAGGTGTTGGAGGTCTTAAAGTAGAAAAATGGAAAAAAACCCTGGAGACCTGATTAGTAATTTCCCAGAACTTTGTGGGAAGCTAGGGAAGAGATTCATGGTCCCCTTGCTGAGATATTTGTATCGTTGATAATCATAGATGAGATGCCAGAAGACTGGAGAGTGACTAATGTGGCAGCATTAGTGAAGAAAGTTGTATGGAAAAACAAGGGAACCATAAACTGGTGAGCCTTTCACACCAGAGATGCTGCCAGACCTTCTGAGCATTTCCAGCAGTTTCTGCTTTTGTTTCTGATACACAGCATCCACAGTTCTTTCCCTTTTTATTTAGTAGTTAGAGAACATTACTTTTTGAATTAGAGGCCTGT
The DNA here is from genome assembly GCF_037043375.1 of Chiloscyllium plagiosum. Taxonomy (NCBI): domain Eukaryota; kingdom Metazoa; phylum Chordata; class Chondrichthyes; order Orectolobiformes; family Hemiscylliidae; genus Chiloscyllium; species Chiloscyllium plagiosum. The sequence goes on from NW_028270180.1 coordinate 80,471,934, forward strand.
TAAAACATAACAACATCCGAACATAAGAAATACAATCAGGAGTAGGCCATCTGACTCCATGAGTCAGCTCTGCCTTTCAATAACATCATGGATCATCTTTCAATGGACTGGGACTCCACTTACCCACTGCTCACTATAACCCTTCATTCCTTTACTCTTCACAAATCTATCTTCACCTTTAAATCATTCAACAGGTTAGCCTCAGCTGCTTCACTAGGCAGGGGATTCCAGAGATTCACAAGACGTTGGCTTGACCAGCTATCCTTAGTAGCCACACACGCAGATGACAAGCAACATGAGTTCGACTGGGACAACACTACTATTGGGACAAGCCAAACAGAGAACAGCCAGGGAATTCCTAGAGGCATGGCATTCATCCACAGATTCAATCAATAAGCACATCGACCTGGACCCAATATACCGGCCACTGCAGCGGACAGCTCGAACTGATAACCGGAAGCGGCAGATACAAACCACTATAAATGTCAGAGGAAACATCGCAGAAGCGCTTCACAGGAGGCTCCCAAGCACTGAGGATGTCACCTAGACAGGGGACGAAACGTCTGCAACACAAATTCCCAGCTCGGCTAACAGAAGCACAACAACGAGCACCCGAGCTACAAATCTTCTCCCAAACTTTGAGCCTCCCTCCTTCTGTCTTATCTATAGCATTTATAATTTTACAATCCCCTTCCACATTCTTCTGAATTCCAATGAGTATAATCCCAGTCTGCTCATAAGCCAACCCCCTCATTTCCAGAATCAACGTAGTCAAACTCCTCAGCAAACCCCACCCCAGTGCCATCTCATGTAAGGCGATGAAAAGTGTACAGAGTACTCCAGGCGTGGCCACACCAGCGCCCTATACAGCTGCAGCAAAAAGTCCTAATTTTAAACTCTATCCAATGGCAATGAAGGACATTATTCCATTTGTCTTCCTAATTAGCTACTGGACTTGCAAACCAGACTTTTGTGTTTCATGCACAGGAACAACCAGGTCCCCCTGCACAGCAGCATTCTGTAATTTTTCACCATTTTAAAGTAGTCCACTTTGTTATTATTCCTACCAAAATGGATGACCTCATGTTTACTAACATTATACTCCATCTGCCAGACCCTTGCCCACTGCCTTAGCCTATCTATATCCTTCTGCACACTTTGCTCCATCACTCATTTAAGTGGCTTCTGTGAACTACAACACACTACACTTGGTCTCTAACTCGAAGCAATCTCCCTGAATTGTAAACAATTGCAGTCCCAACAATTGTAAACAGTTGCATTCTCAACACTGATCCCTGAAACACATCACTAGCCACTGAGTGTCAACCAGAAAAACACCCATTTGTCCCTAATTTTTGCGTTCTGTTAGTTAACCATTCTTCTGTCCATGCTAATGCATTGCCCGGAACACTGTGCATCTTTATCTTATGCAGCAGCCTTTTGTGCAGCACCTTGCTGAATGCCTTTTGGAAATCCAGATACACCACGTTCACCAGTTCCCCATTGTCTACCACGCTCATTATAACCTCAAAGAATTCCAATAAATCAGTTAAAGATGACTTGCCTTTCATGAACCCATGATTCATTAAATAAATGTAGGTGTTGCATTTTTGTAAGGCAAACCAGGACAGGACTTATATAATTAATGGCTGGGCCTTGGGGGGTGTTGCTGAGCAAAGAAACCAAAGGGTGCAGATGCATCATTCCTTGAAAGTGGAGTTGCAGGGAGACAGGGTGGGGAAAAAAGGTGTTTGGCACTCTTTCATTCATTGGTCATAATGTTAAGTGTAGGAGTCGAGATGTCATGTCTCAGCTGTACAGAACATTTGTGAGGCCACGTTTAGAATTATTATAGACAAATCTGGCTGACCGTTTCTATGAAGAATTTTGTGAAACTTAAGAGGATGTAGAAAAGATTTCCAAGAATGATGCTGGAACTGGAGTGTTTAAGGTATAAGCTGAGGCTGAATAGGCTGGGGCTTCTCTTTTCCCTGCAGTGAGAGAAAAGGAGGCTAAGGAGTAGCCTGAACAAGACTTATAAAATCATGCAGGGCATTGATATGGTGAATAGCCAAGGCCTTTTTCCTCGAGCAGGAGAGTCCAAAACGAGAGGATAGCGGTTTAACGTGAGAGGAGATACGTTTGAAAAGAACCTGAGGGGTAACCTTTTCACATGTATGTGTGGGAAAAGCTGCCAGCGGTAGTGGTGGAGGCTGGTTCAATTACTGCGTTTAAAAGGTGTATGAACAGGTCACATTTAGAGGAAGATTGGCCAAATGTTTGGCAAATGGTACTCAGTCAGATTGGGATATCTGGTCAGTGCAGTTGGACCGAAGGGTCTGTTTCTGTGCTGGATATCTGTATGACTATAATGTTTGTTAAAACTGAAAAGAAGCTGTATTCTTACCACAGCTGGAATACTGTGACCTGTTCTTGGGACTCATATCACAAAGAAAAGGTACACTGGACAGAGAGACAATCCACACGAGGTTCAGTCGACTGATCCTAAAGATGGAGGGACTGTCTTGAGAGTAGAGATTGAGTCGTTTGGGCCTATACTCATTAGAACATAGAAGATTCAGTACTGACATTCTGAAACATCTATTATTTTCAGGAAACTTGATGGTGTAAATGCAGAAATGTTGTTTCCCCTTGTGGGAGAGTTTCGGACCAGGGAGTAGAATCTCTGAATTAGAGGTCACAAATTTCGAGCAGAAGAGAATTTTGTCTCCCAGAATGTAGTGAATTTGTGGAATTCTTTACCACAGAAAACTGTCGAGGTTGGGTCATTCAGTATTTTGAAGGCGGAAATGGACAGATTTTGATTGGTAATTGAATTAATGCTGACAGTTAAAACGCTGGAAAGTGGAGGTGAGGATTATCAGTTCAGCCATGATGTCATTGTTTGGAAGACCAAACCCCATTGGCTGAACAGGCTGCTTCTGGTTCCCGATCATTCACCTTGGCTCTAAGTTAGTCTTTTCAGAATTATCTCGGCCTCATTTCAATTAACCTCCATTTCATGTTTCAAGCCCAGCTGCTTCAATGCCTCCTCGTCATGAAAAAAGACAGGGATCGCCTTTCTCCCTGTTTGATGGCATTGCATTCTGCCTCTAATGCAGTGACTGCATTTAAATTCCTCCAGTTCTGTTGAATATTTGTCAAACACAACCACAGCTATCACAGAAAAGGTTAAAGACAGATCAAAACTACATTTAAACTACCATATCAAACGCATTGTCGGTATGCATTGCATGGAATACACACATTGCATATTAAATCTCTCTCAGCACTTATCCATTAAACACTGCAAGGGTCGTTCATCGATGATTTGCTTATGTGTGTATGTATGTTTGTGCCTGTAGATGATAACCTACTTGTATAACAAAGTTTCGATGCATCGTGTTGTTCCCTTTTTATTCTGGTATCAAGCATTTCAAAATCAGAAAGACAGTGGGTAGGAGTTCAAGTCCCTTTACACGGCTACATCAAATGTCTTCTGTGATTGTACAGCTCATGTAATGTGCTGGGTAAATCTCCCTCTATATTGTGCTGTCCAATGCAAACATGTCAAATACATTTTGGTTTAGACACAGTATAGAGCTGCATCCAGGGTTCCCTAAAAAAAACCCTCCCAGAGCAGGTACAACACAGAGTCGACACAGAATAAATCACCCTCTACAATATTAAACATTCCATGAGATGTGCAGTAAAAGTTAATTATAGACTAAATATGCATTGCACTGAACCATTAAACATTCCTCAGCCAAGAATAATACTGCTGAGTTACAATGAAAACACTATCACAGTAAAGTCTTTCCGATCAAGCATTTCCAGATCACTCAATACTCAGACAGATTTTTGAGAAAATCTGGTTGTACTGACTCAAATCTCTCGAAAGAAATGGATGAATTTGGCTGAGAGCATAAGTTGGTGAGGTGTTGGCTTCATGTTATTAAGGAAAACGTTGTCCGATTGTGGAGAGGCAAAACAAGGCATCAGATATAAAGGAAAATGGGGGGAGGCAGGAGGGGAAGAGAGACAGAAATATTAGCTGTGCCAATGTATCACTTAATTATAGTTTTTTTTTGACTAAACATGACAATTGATACCTCTGTCATTCAACAATTATACAAATTATGTATTAAAAAGTCCTAACATCAATTAGTATTGGAATCCATTGAGTTATTTGCATTTTTTCCACAATTCGTGTGCTGTGCTTGTGGGGAAATATAAATTGCGGTTTTGTTGTTCTGTAATTTATTCTGAGAATTCTATTTCTGTGTTTATTTACATAAATGCTTAATTGGTTTCAATGAAGTGATGGGGACAGCAAAGCCAGATGAAAGAAGTGATTTGTTGGTAAGATTCAAATCGAAACAAGTTTATTTTAAGAATGGTGACCATTTTCAGAAGTGAATACCAATTTATGAAGACGAATTGCAACAGATTTTATTTATTTCTGAATGATAAACACAATTTAAAACTTTTATTTAGGTTAAATATGCAGTGCGGAAAATTCTGCAATTAAACTTCAATGTTGAACTGGATCTACTCTGAATGTCGCTGCTGAAAATGTGTTGCTTATGCCTGAAAGGTCGATTCTCCTGCTCCTTGGATGCTGCCTGACCTGCTGCACTTTTCCAGCAACACATTTTCAGCTCTGATCTCCAGCATCTGCAGTCCTCACTTTCTCCTACTCTGAATGTCCCACTAATTTATATTGTAGTCCGTTTAGACGGTTCAACATCACTCAAAGTGCATTTTAGAATATTCACATGAAATACTTAAAATGACATCAGGAACTGCGCAACAATTACATTTAATTGATATAGTTGTTGTGAGGTTTTGTTACACGTATTACTTTCTGGTAAGGGTCAGCAATGAGTCCCTATCCCCAACTGCCCATTCAATAGCTTGCGAAAGCCACTTCAGAACACAGTGGGTCTGGGATCTCATGTCGGCCAGACCATGGAAAGGTGACAGATGCCTTGTCATTCGTGAACAAGCTGTTTTTGTATTTTCCCATTGACTCGGGTGACATGGTCACCATTTGGCTTTCTTTCCGATTCCAGGCTTTCTTAGAATTCAAATTTCACCCTGGGCAAACGATGGTATTCCAAAGGCCGTCCATTCAGCATCAAACTGGAGTTTGGGAATACTGGTGGCATGGTGTCACCGCTGTGATCCTAATATTGGGAATGCACAGAAAGCGGTCACAAACAGAAATGCAATAAATCTGACACTTTACCTCATGAACAAATATTGGAGTGCAATACTGGCAAGAACTCTCCTGCTGTTCACAGCAACGTCACAGGAGACTTTGCATCCAATCATCAATCTAAACTGTGTACCGGACTCTGTCTGAAGAGCCTGACTCACCGTCATTTGCATTTTTTGAATTCTTCACTGACTTATGAAAAAGTTAGTCACATATCCCAAGAAGGTGGTCATCAGCTACCTTTTTGAAGGGCTGCCATCTTGCCCGGCTAATCATGGTTGATCTTTCTTTAGAAGCTTTATTACAGCCAAATGGCTTCTCAGTCGAGACTGTAGTGCTGGAAAAGTCCAGCAGGTCAGGCAGCGTCCGAGGAGCAGGAGAATCGATGTTTCGGGCATGAGGCCTCCATTAGGATACCTGATGAAGGGGTTATGCCTGGAACGTTGATTTTCCTTTTCCTCGGATGCTGCCTGATCTGCTGTGCTTTTCCAGCACTACACTCTCAACTCTGATCTCCAGCACCTGCAGTCCTCACTTTCACCTGATGGGTTTCTTAGTCAGGTTCGGCACTGGAAAAGACCATCACCTTATTGTTGAACGGGTAGTGCAGGCCAGGTATGAAGGTCAGACGTCCTCCTCTGAAGGACAATACTGAACCATGTAGCATGCTTCAAACCTTTGGTAGGTCTGTGATTATCGTTCATTATTCCAGCATTTTCATTTCATACTCTTTTATTAATTGGAGCTACCATGGTAGGGACTGATTCTGGAACTTGACTCCAAACCTTTTGATTGCTTATTACATACTCATAATGCCTCCTCAACCACTTTATCAAACTGTCATGTTAGCTTCAATGATTTTTTTATTGACTCCTGGAACATGGTGGTTGCTTTTAGTTGTCCGTAGTTGTCCTTCAGCAGATGGCAGTAAGCTGCCTTTCTGAAATAACATGTTCCAAAATGGCCTGAGGAAGGGAATTCCAGATTTTGACCCAATTATAGTAAAGGATCGGTGACGTATTTCCATGTCAGGATGCCGAGTGTTTTAGAGAGGAGCTGACAGTGGTGCTGTTCCCTTGTATCTGCTGCTCCTGTCCTTCGAGATGCAAGTAATAGTGGGAAGGTACTGTCTCAGGAAGTGGCTAAGTTACTGCAGTGTAGTATTTTAGATAGTGCATTTGGCAGATACTAAGAATCAGATTTGGAGGCAATGGACGCTTGTGGATGTGCTGCTGATCAAGTGGGATGCTTTGTCCTGGACAATGCCAAGCTTCTTAAGTGCAGTTGAAGCTGATCCTATCCATTCAAGGGCGAGCTGTGCTATTAGCCTCCTGACCTCTGTCTCTTAGACAGTCAATTGGCTTTGCGAGTCAAGAGGGTGAGTTACTCGCTGCAGTATTCCTAGCCTCTGGCCTGCTCGTGCAACCATTGTATTTATATGGAGTGTCCATTCCTGAAGAAGGGCTTATGCCCGAAACGTCGATTCTCCTGTTCCCTGGATGCTGCCTGACCTGCTGCGCTTTTCCAGCAACACATTTTCAGCTATGGAGTGTCCAGCTCAATTTCTAATGAACAATAAAACCCAGGGTGTCGATGGTGAGGGATTCAGTGATGGTAACACTATTGAATGTCAAGGGGTTTTGGTTAGGTTGTCTCTTATTGTCAATGGTCATTGTCTCGCAGCTTTGTGGTGTGAATGCTATGTGCCACTTGTCAGCTCAAGTCTGGAAATTGTCCAGATTTTGTTGTGGTTGAATGTGGACTGAGGAGTCACAAACAAGTGCTAGATTAATGCAGATTTCACTTCTGACCTTCTGATGGAGGGAAGGTCATTGCTGAAGCAGCTGAACATGATTGTGCCAAGGACACTTTCTTCAGGAACTCCAACAGGGCTTTGCTTTGGCTGAGACGACTGCCCTCTAACAAGCAAAGCTATCTTTCAATGTGTGAGGTATGACTGCAGGCAGCAGGGAGGTTGTCACCTGATACCCATTGAACCCAGTTTTGCTCGGCTCCATAATATCACCCTCTGTCGAATGTGACCTTAATGTGAAGGGCTGTCACTCTCCCCTCATTCCTGGAATTCAGTTCTTTGTCCATGTTTAAATCAAGTCTGTAATTCAGACATGAGCTGAGTAGGCTTTGTGTAACCCACATTTACGCAGGTTATTGCTGAGCTCGTGCTGCTTGATAGCACCTCCCTACATCTAACTCATGATTGAGCATGGACTGATGGGACAGTAATTCGCCAGGGTGGTTTGACCTATTTTCTGTGCACAGGACGTGCCTGGCCTATTTTCCACATTGTCCATGCCAGTGTTTAAGCTGTACCGGGATTGCTTGGCTAGCACAAGTCATCAGTATTATTGCCAGAATTTTGTCAGGCTCCATAGCATTTGCAGTAACCCCTGCCCCCCCCCCCCCTCCCCCCCTCACCGGCCAACAGTGTCTTGATTTCACATGGAGAGAGGCGAATTCCCTGCTGACAGGTAGCTGTGATATTGGTGATCTATGAAAAATGCCGAGATGGATCACACAATTGGCACTTCTGGCTGAAGATTGCTGTGAATGCTTCAGCCTTACCTTTTGTGCTGATGTGTTGTGCTCTCCAAAGCAGAGCAAGGGAATATCTGTGGAGCTTATTCCTTCAATGAGTTGTTTAATTATCAACTTTAATTCATGTCTTGATGTGGCAGCACTGTGGGCTCACACCCCTGTTTCCTGAAAGAATGGTCTAGGCACAATATCTCCAGACTATAATTCCAACCCCCACTCCATAATGTGGATATTCACAACAGAAGATTGCTTATCCTTTGTATTGTGTAGATTCCAACAATGCATCGTATATTCGCTTAAATTGTTAGTCTCGAAAATGCTTTACTTCACAGACTTTAGGATATAATGTTCTGTTTTCAATTCTTCTCTCCGACAGACAAGGTCATCGATGTCACACTGGCTTTCCTCCTCACTAATTGCAAAACCAAACGTTTTTCACCTCATCTTTGAACTTACTGATGAAAATTGCTACATTCTTGACTAGACCGTTCATATACGCTGCAAACATCAAAGGATCCAGCAACCAGTCATGTAGTAAGCCACTGGACACAAGATGTCTTCACAATGACTACCTTCGACCATTACCTTCTGCCAACAAATAAACCTTCGAATCATTTGCCAAACTGCACCAGCTCCCATGAACCCTTACCATATTAAAGATGCAAGATCTGGTCAAAAACCTGATTGAAGTCAAGAAGCATTACATCCACTTTTTACACCCGATGTTACATCTCATTGCCTCTCCGGAAAACAGAATCAACCACTTCCGATATGATATCACTTCCACCAAAGCCATGCTGAATTTCATTGCTTAAACCTTACAATTCCAACTTTTAATGAATGCTGTCTCTTAGATTTACTTATTAACTTCCCTCAAGCTTTCTACTTTTAAACATAGGTTTATGAGTGAAACTACACATTGTCACTTAGCTCCTTTCACCCGATGACAACTCTTCTTATCTCTCTGACAGATAATTTACTCTAGCTGAAATAATCTTGTGTCTCTTCTGTTTCATTCTGGGAAATGGGAATGGAATTGAATACAGTGTTGAAACCAACAGCAATCTATCCGTTTGTTCTTGACACTGTCAGTGTGTGTTCCCCCTCAGAGGCAGGAAGACTTTGTGCTGATAATACGGAAATTAGCGCCTGATGTATCATTCTCAGCTGGCACACAACTTCCTGTTTCTATGTGCCAGCAGCAAGCCACACATCTCACTTCTGATCAGAAAATAAACCCAGGGGATGCAATCTGGCGGAAACATCTGCCAATGTGGCCTATATCAGGACACAGAGTATGAAGTGATTACATTGAAGTGACATTTGCAAATTGACCTTTTGATCTCTGTTTCGCGGTCTGATTCCAGGACATCATTGGACGAGTCTCTCGACCATCTAACACGCTCATTCGATTCACTAAAGTCTGGGACATATCGACATGCACCTTGTCATGTCTTTGATCTTGTCCTACTTGTTACTCTCTTTTCAGATTGAATGTTCCCAGTTTTGATTCTGTCTTCTGTATCCATCACCTTCCCAGCCGAAAACATTCTGTTTGATCTGTGTGGGATATAAATGAATTAATGTTATTTCTGCAAGTATAAATTCTGATACAGAATAGGAATGAGAAAATACATATTCAGCAAAAGGAAAGGATATGTGAGCATGAGACATGAATACAGAACAATGGTGGATATATGGGCAAACAGGAAAACATCTGTTCTCCTCGCTTGTACAGAGACACAGGAACAAACCCTAATTAAAGAGGTCAAAGTGGCCTCTGGATGGAAATAGATGCTGATAGAAGAAAAGATATGCCTAATCAATAATCTATAATAGACTGACGTCAAACACCCTTATGGGAGTCAGAGATAAGAGTTTGTCACGGACAAGACAGGATAAACAGAAGTTGTGGGATCAGTCTTAAGGAAATGAGTGACGTAAGCGAAGCAGGGAACAAACAATGGAATAAGGAAAAATATGGGGATTCAAACTGTATAAATTTCGAGAGTTTGTTGGATTTGGTGTGCATTTTGTCATTACCTTACCGGGTAATGAGACAGGGCACCCACCTATAGGTGTATAAATAAATGGCGGATTCAGATATTTGTCTCGGACTGAAATTATTAAAGTGAGTGAGCTTTTGTTTCTCACAATTGGGGGCTCGTGTCCGGGATTTTCTTCCATCACCGGGGGGAGTGGCTGGCCTTGGACACTGGGAAGACGCGTCCCGTTCCCCATTGAGGAGCGGTCTCGTGTCCCGGTTTGGTCTGCTCCCTTGGGTGACTGATGTGAATCCTATAAGAGAGACATCTGAATCAGACAGTGATAGGAGCTCGATAGAAAATACGGTGACAAAAGGGGCCAGGCAACTCTGTGCACAGACCAAGGTAAGAAAATTGACTTTTAAGTATTGCCTTGGTGGCCGGGATTGAGTTTTAGTAGTTAATAAGGGACTAACGAAGGAACTCAATATGGCTTGCGCTTTGGGTTAGGAAAAAGCCTCCGGGGAAACAAAGTAAGGAAAAGGCAATGGAAATGGAGGCGGGGTCCCTTACAACATTCCTCCGGAAAGTCCTTTGGGCAGGATGTTGTGGAAATTGGCAAAATAATACTTGTACAAGGGAGAAAGATGATTAAATATTGTTGCTTTGTATGGACTAAGGACTCCATTCTTCGTCCCGCTGTCTTCTGGCCAAAGTACAGATCGGACGAAGACTGGGTTTGTGAATATCTGAGTTTATATGTCAATGTGCGAAAGAGGGAGAGAGAGAGAGAGAGAGAGAGAGTGTGAGAGAGAGAGAGAGAGAATGAAAAGAGCTGTACAGCTGGTAGGAAGTTTAACCCTTTGTGATTTGGTTTGAGTGAACATTTGTTTGTTGGTGATTGAATGTTTGTGTTTTATTCCCTGGAGCTTGTGTTCCAGGACTGTTTTCAATCTGATTTTGTTATGGAAACTTAACATGATTTCTTTTAAGGTTAAGGATTCTATTGTGATTATGAAAAAAAAAGGAATGATAACTCCTGTTCTTTTTACAGATCATGACTGCCTTACTATCAGTTTCTAACTAATCTCTTTTATCTTTACATAAAAGCGATTTATGGAGGACAGTTGAAGTTTCAGTTCAACATTAGATTGTAGTAAAAGCAAAATTCTATGGTTAATATCTGTGACCTTGGATTCAGCCATTGTTCATGCATTAGAAGTTTTTTTTTAAAAAAAAACTTGAGTAGACAAATTCTTTTAAGGCAAGTTCTGATTATTTTACGACCTATAGTATTGTAATTGAGCAATGATTGGTCAGGACTATTTAAGAAAACTAATTCTGGATCTAAATTAAAGGACTAAAACTGGGTAATTACAGTGAATTGCAAAATTGGGAACTGTATGCATTGTGCATTTTGACTATTAAATACTGAAGAAATGAACGTAAATATATATAAATATATTTATAAGTTAGGAACAGGCTTTGAAGGTTAGTCAAGCAGTAATTGATGAATTGGTGTTTGAAGTTATGGGGAGCTAGAAATATTGCAATATTTCTTTAAAAAAAAGAAAAAGGGGAAAAACGTAACGACTTATCCCCTTTGGGAGGTACCCATAGGGGACAAAGAGATTGGGTTTGTAAGTGCCCCCCTCACCAGTGGGGAGGTCAGAACATTTAAAAAGGAAATGGAGGTCCTGGTTGAGGATCCGGTGGGGTTGTCTGAACAAATTGTTCAATTTTTGGGGCCCAGTCTGTATACCTGGGCTGAATTAATGTCTATTTTGAATATATTATTTACTGGGGAGGAAAGGGGACTTGTACAAGGAACTGCCATTAAAATATGGGACAGGGAACACCCGATTGGAGATGGGGATGCTGGACAGGGAGAGATGAAGTTTCCCCTCAGAAACCCCCAGTGGGAAAACCAAAACCCAGAGCATAGAGAAGAAATGAGGGAATTGAAAGACCTGATTCTAAAAGGAATAAGGGAGGCAGTTCCGAAGTCACAGAATTTGATTAAAGCCTTTGAAATTAGACAGAAGAAAGATGAGACTCCCTCAGCTTTCTTGCAAAGATTAAGGGACTCAATGCGGAAATACTCTGGAATGAACCCTGAGGACCCAGTGGCACAGGGTCTTTTGAAAGTACATTTTGTGACAAGAGCATGGCCAGACATACAGAGAAAGATACAGAAGATAGAAGGATGGAGTGAAAAACCATTAGATGAATTGTTGAGAGAGGCACAGAAAGTGTTTGTAAAGAGGGAGAGGACAAGGGGGAACATTTGATAGAGGGTTTGAGCGACAGGGGCAGAGATGGAAGTCGCTACAGGAAGGATGCTATTATTGTGGAAAGATAGGGCATTTTAAGCGGGAGTATCCTGATCTACAAAGGGAAGAAAAAGGCAATTCCGCTTATGAATTATGATGAAGAATAGGGGTGTCAGGGGTTCCTGCCCTCGGGGGCCCACCAGGAACCCTTGATAAACTTGAAGGTGGGACCGTGTAGGGAGGAGGTAATCTCCCTAGTAGATACGGGGCAGCACGGTCATCGCCGAATTTTAAACCAAAGAAAGTAGAAATGTTTACACGGTCAATTACTGTTTCGGGGGTGAAAGGGGAAGGATTTACTGTTCCAGTATTTGAACCTATGATGATAGAAGGTCCTAAGGATAGGATCACAGGGGAACTGCTGTATATCCCTGATATAGGAAGTAATTTACTGGGGAGAGACCTAATTATCCTTATAGGACTGGAGATTGAAATTCAGGAAAAAGAATTAGTTGTACAACTGGCAATATTGACAGAGGATGCAGAGAGAGAGATAGACCCTATTGTATGGGCTAGAGAAGGGAATCGTGGAAAACTACAGATCCCTCCCCTTACAATAAATTTAAAACGGAAAGGGGACGTTGTCTGTGAACAACAATATCCTATTTCCATAGAAGGTAAACGAGGACTGCAGCCAGTAATTGAGGGACTGATTAGAGATGGTTTGTTGGAGCCATGTATGTCTCCTTATAACACCCCAATTCTACCAGTGCGGAAATCTGATGGAACTTATCGATTGGTGCAGGATTTGACAACATTAAATCGGATAGTGCAGGTCAGGCACCCAGTGGTGCCAAACCCCTACACATTATTAAGTAAGATCCCTCATGATCACAAATGGTTTAGTGTGATAGATTTAAAGGATGCCTTTTGGGCTTGTCCCTTGGCGGAGGAAAGATTTGGGACTATCCCCCTATGAAATCTTATTTGAATTACCTTATCTGGGAACACAGGGAGAATTGCCAATTCCCGAAACTAAAGATTTGTTTTTAAAGAAGTATATACTGGGCTTGTCCTCCTCTTTATCTTTCCTCAGAAAACAGGGTCTATTGGCACAGACTCCGCCCCTTGAATTTGCTGTTCATCCCATCCAGCCAGGAGATTGGGTCTTAATAAAATCATGGACAGAGACTAAGCTGCAGCCGGACTGGGAAGGGCCGTACCAGGCTCTTTTGACTACCGAAACGGCAATAAGGATGGTGGAGAAAGGCTGGACTCATTATACTCGGATCAAAGGGCCAGTGGACCCTCCAGTTGAGGAAGAAGTCTGGACAGCCGAATCAACGCAAGACCCGCTGAAACTCAGACTAAAGAGACTTTGAGTAATTGACTATACAGTGGCGACGCGAGCGCGGGATTATTTCTGTAAGATTGTATATTAAGCCTTTTTGTGTTCTAGCATAATGATCAGAATACTGGGAATACTTAGAGTTATGATGCTAGCCCTCTTAGTATTGGGATTTTGTCACATATCATTTTCATATGTATTATTAATGGTTCCTGAGTCTGATAATCCACAAGTAATAGACACTGATATATGTAGCTTAGTAAATTGTGGGAATGTAGCTAATCAGAGACAATACCGCAACTCAGAGATACATCTTAAGTCCTATGGGGATGGCCTCGGGGATGGTACCTGGTATAATGGTCTTGTCACAATACACCGGGCCCCCTTTCAACCAGCACCGATTGTCCTGATAAAAAGTGTAACCCCATATATTTAATGATAAGAAAAACCACATGGCACGGAGCGGTTTTGGGAGGTGGCACTTATGAGGTACAATTAAATGAAACATTTGGGATTGAAATGAAAGCAAATAGGAAGGAGTTTGTGGGCTGTTGTTTTCGAATTAGCATAGGACAGGGAAAAATGGGTAGAATTACTGGGTAATGAGATACAACCTTTCACCCCTCCCAATGATCCTACAGTAGTAAAAATTATAGAGGTAAAGGATTTGAAACAGACCATCGAGATAGAGACTGGGTACGGGGATACAAATGCCTGGGTTGAATGGGTAAAGTATACTGTAAAAAGTCTGAACAAAAGCAATTGCTATGCATGTGCCTCCGGTAGGTCAGTGGCCCAGGTGGTTCCCTTTCCGCTTGGGTGGAAGCGAGACAGGAAGGGCATGAAATGTATGATAGCCCTGTATCAGGATGAGACTGCATGGAATGATAGGAATTGTACCTCCCTATCTCTGATGTTCCCTCCCTTGGAGGAGAAAGATGCAAAAGTTCCCCCCACATTTTCCGCCGCAGTTGGAAATCACACGTCATGTGTGCACAGGCGAGGTACGAGTCGGTCGAGACATTTGGGGGAGCTGAAATTATGTACAGAGATTAAGAATGTTACCGAAACGAAGAAGGGAGGGAACTACTCAGCATTAAAGGTTCCCCGAGCGGATCTGTGGTGGTACTGTGGAGGAAAAATATTGAGACCCACCCTACCTCCGGATTGGAGAGGGATATGCGCAATTGTACAATTGGCAATTCCATTTACCCTGGCATTTGAGAAGGAAAAGATAGTAGGGAAAAAGAGAAGGGGTAAGAGATTACTGTTAGATAATTATTTTGATGACGGGATTTATCTTGATTCGGTAGGAGTCCCTAGGGGAGTACCTGAGTTCAAGGCTCGTAACCAGATTGCAGCAGGCTTTGAGTCAGCTCTCTTTTGGTGGGCAACAATTAATAAAAATGTAGACTGGATAAATTACATTTTTTATAATCAACAGCGATTTATAAAATTATACAAGAGAGGCGGTTAAAGGAATATCAGAACAGCTTGATGCGACAAGTAGGATAGCATGGGAAAATAGAATAGCCCTTGATATGATTTTAGCAGAGAAAGGGGGTGGTGGTTTTTATCCTTACTTCCCTGATAGTAGCAGTCGGGGTATTGGTGGCCAGTGGCTGTTGTGTCATACCCTGTATACGAGGGCTCACCCAGAGGCTGATTGAAACAGCCTTGATGAAACGAATGCCCCTGAGGGGAATCAGACAGAGGAACTTTATCAACTAAATAATAAGGAAATGAGTGAGACTAAGATGGATGAAATCTCTGAAATGATGCTTGCGAATTTTGGGAACAATGTTTAAAAAAAAAAGAGACAAAAATGCAGAAGATAACAGATAGTAATGAAAAGAAAAAGGGGAAATTGTGGGATATAAATGAATTAATGTTATTTCTGCAAGTATAAATTCTGATACAGAATAGGAATGAGAAAATACATATTCAGCAAAAGGAAAGGATATGTGAGCATGAGACATGAATACAGAACAATGGTGGATATATGGGCAAACAGGAAAACATCTGTTCTCCTCGCTTGTACAGAGACACAGGAACAAACCCTAATTAAAGAGGTCAAAGTGGCCTCTGGATGGAAATAGATGCTGATAGAAGAAAAGATATGCCTAATCAATAATCTATAATAGACTGACGTCAAACACCCTTATGGGAGTCAGAGATAAGAGTTTGTCACGGACAAGACAGGATAAACAGAAGTTGTGGGATCAGTCTTAAGGAAATGAGTGACGTAAGCGAAGCAGGGAACAAACAATGGAATAAGGAAAAATATGGGGATTCAAACTGTATAAATTTCGAGAGTTTGTTGGATTTGGTGTGCATTTTGTCATTACCTTACCGGGTAATGAGACAGGGCACCCACCTATAGGTGTATAAATAAATGGCGGATTCAGATATTTGTCTCGGACTGAAATTATTAAAGTGAGTGAGCTTTTGTTTCTCACAATCTGTTTCCTAAATTTTGATCAACTAAACAAATAACACAGTTTTGTACAGACAGGTATGTTGGTGTGTCAGATTAACAGAATCAATATATGGAGAGATCACCTTGGCTGTATCGAACTCTGACCGACATTGAATTCAAATAAAGCACAGCACTGTATGGTTTCAATCTTTGCAAATCCTCTCTCTTTGAAAGAGCTTGTTCTAACGGTTAATTCTTTTCTTGATTATTTCAGAAACTATGACTAAAAATCCCTATTTTTAACAAAGTTTAAAATATTATTAAAAGTTGCAGCCCAGGCATTTCCTACAGTGAGCTTTGTGATGTTTAAATGTTCTGGTCAAAATGTGCTTCAAGCAGAAGACTGAAACATTGGTTTCTCCGAGTTCCCAGCCATTGCCCTTGCAGTTCCATAATAACTGCAAGCTCTTGCTAAGCCCCAGAGAGAACAGAATGTCCAGGCCCTGTACACATCCAAACGCCATGATGTCGGCCTCGAAGCCCTCCGTTTCTTCCTGTCACGCCAACCCAAGCAGTACATGCTCAAACTCAACTACATTTCCTTTCAATCCTCCCACTTCCTCCAAACCAAAGGGGTAGCCATGGACACCTGTATGGACCCCAGCTATGCCTGCCTCTTCGTCAGATATGTGGAGCAGTCAATCTTCCACAGCTACACCGGTATCATTGCCCATCTTTACCACCGCTACATTGAGGACTGTATCAACGCCACCTCATGCTAGCACAAGGAGATTGAACAGTTCATCAACTTTACTAAAGCATTCCACCCTGACCTAAACTTCACAGGCACCGTCTTGGACACCTCCCTCCCTTTCCTAGACCTCTCCACCTCTATCTCCAGTGACCGACTAAACATTTACTGCAAGCCCACTGACTCCCACAGCTACCTGGGCTACACTCCTCCCACCTGACCTCCTGTAAAAATGCCATCCCTTATTGTCAATACCTCTGCCTCCACCGCACCTGCTCCCAGGAGGACCAGTTCCACCATAAAACATCCCGGATAACCTCCTTTTTCAAAGACTGCAGTTTCCCCTCCCATGTGGTCGACGATGCCCTTGAAATCCAACCCTCCAATCGCAACAGGGAGCCCTCCTGGCCCTCTTCCACCGCACCAACCTCGCATACATCATATCATCCTCCGCTGCTTCCACCACCTGTAAACAGACCCCATCACTCGGGGTATATTTCCCTCCCTACCCCTATCTGCATTCCGGAGACACCATTCCCTCCGTGACTCCCTCATCAGGTCCATGCCCCTCCACCAGCCCACACCTCCCCCCTCACCTCCGACAAGGCCCCAAATGATCCTACCACATCCCGGAGCAATTTATCTATACTTCCACAAATGTCATCCACTGTGTCTGTTCCACCTGCTGTGGTCTCCTCTACATCAGGGAGACAGGACACTAACTTGCGGATCATTTCAGAGAACATCTCTGGGACACCCATGCCAACCAACCCCACGGCCCTGTGGCTGACCACTTTAACTCCCTCTCCCACTCCACCAAGAACAGGCCGGTCACATTCTGTTCATTTCCAATGAGTAAATACAAAATAACCGAGCCTGAATTTGGAATGATATTAACAGGATTTATTTTGATCTAAGCATGAACAGATTATTTTGACAAAACAGGTGGAGAGATTCACTTCCTGAAAAAGCAGCTCAAGTGGTATCAGCTGGCACCAAACCGAGTTTGGTCAATACTGAGGCAAAAATACAGCATACAGTCTTGAGTGAAATAAATAAAGAAACTGTGTTAGCTCCGGAACAAGATAGAGTGTATTAAATATGAACAAAGACACAAGTATTTTAGGATATAATAGAAAAGTAATTTATAGTATATTGAAATGCAAACAGAGATGTGAATTTGTGTCTCGACATTCTTCCTAGCTAAATTAATCATTTCAGAAATGCCTTTGTTAAATTTCATGAATCATTTGGTGGTCCATTCCACGAACCTTGCGAGGTCCTTGTTAAATTCGGAAACATCGCCTTCCAGGTTCACAGTGGCTGCGAGTTTCATGTTACAGCAAATTGTGAAGTTGTGCACTGTATGCCAATGTCTTAGTTCAAAATTTAAAGCAATCCCAGCTCCAAACATTTACAAAATATCACTATGGATCTTCCTGCAATCCAAAAAAAATTGTCCCTTTGATCAATGATTTCTAAAATTTACTCACATATCTGTTGTGAAGGACATTTTCAAATAACTTGAAATGCAAATGGTTCACATCAGTCAGAATACAGTAACATTTCATGTGTTACCCCACACAAAAAGAAATCAAGCAATATTCACGAGTTGCTCTCAGCAAGTCTATGATGGACTGTTTTATCAAACAAAATCATTTCCAATGTTGTGAGGGCTCGTCTATCTTCTGTGCAATGGTCTGAATTTTGTGTCTGACTGCAGATGAAACTGGCTGATCTGGGTAAAAGTACAGTTTGTGCCTTTCACGTTGTTAATGTATATTGCTGACTTTAGTTGAATAACGTGATGTTGTCCCAGGCATCATCTGGCACCATTAATTAGACCATTAATTTCCACATCACTAGCCAGACTATCAGGTGGGGTGTATTGATCTCATTGAAACGAATGCTTGGAATATTTCCGGTATGAATCATGTGAAGTGGAGCCTCTGAACGAGACATAGAACATAGAACAATACAGCACAGAACAGGCCCTTTGGCCCACGATGTTGTGCTGAACATTTGTCCTAGCTTAAGCACCCATTCATGTACCTATCCAATTGCCACTTAAAGGTCACCAATGATTCTGACTCTGCCACTCCCACAGGCAGCACATTCCATGCCCCCACCACTCTCTGGGTAAAGAACATACCCCTGACATCCCCCCTATACCTTCCACCCTTCACCTTAAATTTATGTCCCCTTGTAACACTCTGTTGTACTCGGGGAAAAACTCTCTGACTGTCTACTCTATCTATTCCCCTGATCATCTTGTAAACCTCTATCAAGTCACCCCTCTTCCTTCGCCTTTCCAATGAGAAATGGCCTAGCACTCTCAACCTATCCTCGTGCGACCTATTCTCCATTCCAGGCAACATCCTGGAGACAAAGTATGAAAGATGAATTTCGAGTAGTAGGATGTTTTCACGACAGAGAGAGGTCACTTCGCCCATCGTACCTGTATCACATGAAGATAGAGCCTTCCAGCCAACACCCCTTTTATAGCATGTTGTCCATAACCCTGCAGGTGATAGCACTGTAAACATTCGGGAACATTGTGTAGGGTCTAATCCATTATCAACATCGATATGATCTCCAATGCTGTAAATCCAGGCTTATGGGGAAAACATAGGGGCAGAACTTTATCAATATTCAAACAGTTGGTCCAGCCCTGAGGAGCTAATTGGCCCGTTTCTAAACGTTGTTCCTCAGGACATTTTGACTATTCTTGACTTAATATCATTGTAAACTGACATGAAAAAAATGCAGACATGTTCCCCAGAAATGCTGACAGCAACATACCTTTATTCAGCCAAGATCAGCAACATGAATTAAGAAAGTTTTGAAAAAACTTTATTTTAACTGATTATTGACAACACGGATTTCACAAAGTGCAAAGTACAGAGGGGAAGGGTGGAGGGGTGGGGGTGGGCGATGTTCACTATTCCCTGATGTCTGGATGCGTTTGTGAGCAACAGATGAATCTGCGAACCAGATTCAGGATGGTACTACAGGTATTTCAGCAGATACTGTGGACACGGAATTCTCCCAAAAATCAGCAATGACATGAACATTTATTTGTGATAGTGTTTGAAGCCAACTAAAATTGAACAATATAGTGGGAGAAGTTCCTTTCATTTCTTTGAACTAGTAACAAGGGATACTGTCTGTGGATCTGGGGTGGCAGGAGGATCTTTCACAGCAGAATGAGAGGGAACAGAATCATGTTGGAAATCCAGATAGACTGTAACTTTTGTCACTGGAGGGTGAGAGTTCGGTGGGGGGCGGGGGGGTGGTGACCTCATATAAGTTTATAAAGCCATGAGTGGAAAGGTGAATGGCTCTAATTGACATGATTCATACTGGGAATGTACGAAGCTTTCGTTTCAAAAATATCACATATCAATAAACTACACCTGACCCTACGGTTAGTGATGTGGAAATTAATGGTCTAATTAATGGTGCCAGACGATGCTGGAACAACATCTCTTTATTCAACTAAAGTCAGCAATATACATTCACAATGCGAAAGGCACAAACTGTACTTTTACCCAGATCAGCCAATTTCATCTGCAGTCAGACACAACTTAAAATTCAGACCATTGCACAGAAGATAGACGAGCTCTCACGACATTGGAAATGATTTTGTTTGATAAAAGAATCCATCGTAGACTTCCTCAGAGCAATTCGTGTTAACAAACTTGTTTTTTAGTGTGTGGGGGTAGCGCACGAAATGTTACTTTAATCCGATTGATGTGAAAAAAATTTGCACCTAAGAAGTTATTTGAAAACGTCTATCACAGTAGATACGCGAGTAAATTTTATAAATCATTGATCAAAGGGGACAATCTTTTTTGGATTCGAGGAAGATGCACAGTGATATTTTGTAAATGTTTGGAGCTGGGATTGTTTTCATTTTTTGACCCAGACATTGGTGTATTTTCCCTATGGTGGGGGATTTCAACAATAGGGAACATGTTTTTCAAATGAGAGGAGAAAAATTTTAAAAAAGTTATCAGAGACACAGAGAATAGTTTGTGTGTGGGATGATCTGGCGGTGGATACTTACAACCTTTAGAAGATATTTGGATAAGTAAATGAATATCAAATGTTTGGATGGATATGGGCCAAGTACACACAGGTGGGATTAGTTTAGTTTGGGATTAGGACTGGCATGGACTGGGTGGACCGAAGGGTCTGTTTCCATGCTGTATCACTACATGACTCTCTATTTATCAATTTTTCTCAATACTAAACAGTGCTGTAGTGATCCTTGAATGAACTGTTGATGTTAAGGTTGTGTCTGACACTCTGCGAATATTTCCTTCAATGAGAGGAGGGACTAGTTCTCCAAGTTACACAACTGAAAATAAACTTTTCTCCAGCATTGTTGCTGAGTAGATGTGTTTCTGCGGAGGCGGTGGTTATAGTTTGCAGTTGGCTTTCCACCAACTGGTCAACCGTGAGACAAGATATCTTTGATCCACTGCAGAAACTCCACCTGCTTCCAGTAAATGAAACTGGGAACTCAAGGACCTTTTCTGGAGTCAGCTTAATTGCTGCCAACTCTTGGATCCGGCCGATTAAAGGGAAAATGAATCAACTAAAGTAAAATCCGACCAAACAAACTATATTTTCCCATTAACTCACAATGGATGCATTTCGCTTGGTATTTCTTCTTTAAAAGGAAAGTCACTGAATACAGCATTCACTGTATGACGATCAGAAAACAGGACATTGAATGCAATGACGTTCTGGTTAGTTCAGTCTGTTTATTGAGTATCTTTAAAGCTCCTGAAAATGAAGTTAATGGATCCAAAATCCCACATTGAAGTAACATTTGTTATCATCTCAAAGTAAATTAACAAATTTGAATTGGTTCAAACTCACATCACTTGTTACACCATTCTCTGATTCATGTATCTCATTAAAACTGAGTGGGCCCTTTATACATGGTTAACACTGGTGTAGTGTAACAGCGAATTTTTGCTGATTTTTATGAGTTAACTGCCCTGTCAGAGCTATCAGTGAGCAGAGAAATGTACTGTTTATAACCTACATTCGTGGTAATTATTACTGTAATACTCTCTAACTTAACCAAACATTCCTGATGTACCCAGACTGTTACATGCAATGGTTTAGACGTTGAGGATTTAAAAAAAAAATTATGGAATGTCTTGTTCTAGTTCATTAGATGCTCTTTCAAAAGTGTACTTCGGTGTTATGTATCACTGCAAACTCACATTTTGTTTCTCAGGCACACAGCTTTCCTTTACTGTGCATTTTAGTGTCGGAGCAATTTGAAAAAAAAGATGCAGGGCGAGACATTCTGCAATGTAAGGAGGTGCTTCTAATCTCCGGGTCCAAACTGTTCAGTGACATTCTGAACATAATCACTTTAGACATGCTCTATATTAGGTTGCTGAAACTGAATTTAGAAACGCAGATTAGAAATGGTATGCTATTTTGTAATGTGAGAGAGACTTTGAGTGACAGCAAAAATAAAGTCATTCATTTTTTTTGGCTAATAATATTATTGAAGTTCTTTTTAGCTTTTTCTGCTTGTGGTTGAATGTAGGATGAAAGGGAGTTAACTTCTAATTGAATATTCTAAATATAATCACTTTGGACACGCTCTGTATTCAGTTGCCTAAATTGAATTTTGAAATGTTTAGTATGAATTACATGTTATTTTGAGTACGACAGAGACTTGCAGTATCCAGGGAAGAAAAGCTCAACTGTTTTATTAGCTAGTTATATGTTTGAACTTTAATTTTAGTTTTATCTGCTTGTGAATGAATGTAGAAATAAAGGGAGCTAACTTCCAGTTGAATTTGTTTTTTTTAAACAAAATACATGCAACTATCATGTGAAACAGACCTGAAGCTACTCAAATTTACTTCCAAAGAAGCTATTCAGCAAAACCAATATCCCAAGATGTGTATGTGTCCATGTTTAAGCAGAACCTCATGTAAAGACATGACCCCATGTGTTCGGGCTGTGCAAGCTGATATAAGGATCCAGTCTGAGCCTCCAACAGGAAACCAACATGCGGAAGCTGTAAGCCTGCCCCTTCCGATGGCCATATAAATCCTGGGCACTGGACC
This sequence comes from Chiloscyllium plagiosum, assembly GCF_037043375.1. Taxonomy (NCBI): domain Eukaryota; kingdom Metazoa; phylum Chordata; class Chondrichthyes; order Orectolobiformes; family Hemiscylliidae; genus Chiloscyllium; species Chiloscyllium plagiosum. The sequence continues at coordinate 80,494,594 of NW_028270180.1, forward strand.
GTAATTCAACACTCCTGGGTCGGCTCTGTTTAGAAAGATCTTAGCAGAACCGCTTCCCACAAGTTATCAGAATGATTGTGTCGACACTTTTTCTCAGTTTGTTACTGACTTTCTTATCATGTGAGTGTTTGTTGTTCAAGTCTCTCTTTGTGACTGTCTCAATGTTAGTCTACCGCAGGAATATAAAAGACTCAGCCATCATTTCACCAACATTAATGCTCATGGTTTGTTTGTTTTCTTTTTAAAGGTGTCCAGTCGGAGGTTATTTTGACCCAGCCAGAGGCAGAGACTGGCCGTCCCGCAGGCAGCCTAAAACTGACCTGTAAAACCAGCGGGTTCGATCTTGGCAGCTACTGGATGAACTGGGTCCGACAGGTTCCCGGACAGGGTCTGGAGTGGCTGCTGGACTACTATAGTTCATCCAACAATAACTATGCACCAGCGGTTAAGGGTCGATTTACTGCGTCCAAAGACACTTCAAACAACATTTTCGCGTTGGACATGGGGAACCTGAAGATCGAAGACACCGCCATCTATTACTGTGCAAGAGACCACAGCGGGAGGAACCAGGGCTGGACCCGTTCAAAAACAGCTCGAGGGAACATTTTGTCAATTCCATCATAAACTGACGGTCAGTACGAGTTTTAAATGCAATTATACCAACTGCAATCTGAAGCAGACCTCAGGCTGCCTCTTATAAAACTATCAAAGAGGAAGTGTACCATTTAAACTAGCAAACTGGTGACACAATGGGACAATGTTTTGGGCATGTCATATGTACTGCTCACACTTCCATCAATTAACTGCTCGGACAAAATGTTAGTTTTAATATATCTGACAGCTCAGGAAATCACTGCTAATTGTTATGTCAACTATGGCATCAATTCTAAACATGATCAGTACTAAATGGCTCTTTCAAATGAAAATTGAGACCTCGAGTAAAGAACAGAGAATGAGTGTACTGGTCTACATCATTGTGATACTACAGTGGGTCACAGTGTTGTGCACAGCAACATCCTCATACAAAAACCACTGACAAGTGTTTATCTCAAATTGGTGATTTCTACCATGGCAGGAGCGAGAAATAATGTGAGATGCAATTTAAACGCAATCCAGTAGTGCTAGTTTGTACAAATGTATAAATTTTTCTACCTTCTTCGTGTTGATTGTCAAGTTCAATGCAGACCAAACCTGGAAAAGTATTCCAAGCTTTCAAAATACAATGGATCGTAAAAGCTGGAATAACACACTGAATCATTTTTAGAGGAGTCTGAATCACTGCTTTCTAGGAAGTGAAGAAATTCTCTGCATTTTACAGTTTACAGTCTGTCATAGTATTTGACACAACGTGTCTCACAGTGATATAGCTGGAGTGACACTGCAATTATGACCAATACAAAAACCTATTCAGCCTCCATTGTTTAAAACTAGTCAGTGATTGCTTCTACAAACCGTCTTAACTTGCACTGCAGTATTACTTCTGTGCGGTTTAATGCCAGTATCACTATTTAATTTGTGAAAGTGTTTGGGTAATTATCGATACACCAGTTGGGGATTTTGAGAATCAGCTCATGTGTTACTCTGTGAAGTATAAAACAGTATTAACATTAATCAAGAATGTTCAGAATTCACTAGCGCAATTATGTGATGAAGATTTATCGTGACTTTATTTTGCCTGTGGTTCTGAAAATTTAAAATGATGGTAGATTTTTGATTTGTTTTATGCAGAGCTAGTTATTGTGTGACCCAGTCCAGAGAATGTAACACTGTGACTATCTTGATTACTGGTGCCAAGGGACCATGGTGACAGTGACTTCAGGTAAGACCCTTGAACTTTCTTAGTGACTTTTTAAAAACTTTCTATTCATGTGACTAATTTCTGAATTAAATGAAACTCAGATTCTGTGCTGAGTTTGGTTTGGTTCGGATTGATTTTTGTTCAGACTGATTACGGACTTCAGCAAATAGTTACAATGGGGATAATGGAGTCAGTTGATCGTTGTATCGCTTTTTTGATCAGATGGGCATTCTGTGTGGCTGGGTTACTTGAAACACCTAATGTCTCTTAATCAGTCAGCTATAAATAATGGTTAATGTCAGTGACACCCTGACTGAGTTTTATTATCATCAACAAACACTAAGAAATCAAAGATGTTCGAGATATTACTCAACATGATTAAAATATGCTAAAATATCATTATTCACTTCGTGAATATATGCTCTTACCCTGATTATATTTTCTCATTTATTTTGTTAATTAGTTGATGACAAGCAGGTTAGAAACTGTCATAAAATTTTCTTGCGGTGCTATATTGCATTCTGTTGATTAGATTCTGAGTTTGTTTTACTTGATTCTGTTGAATTGAGTTGATTGGATTTTGGCTTTGTTTTAGTTGATTCGGTTTGAACTGTGTTGATTGGATTCTGACTTTGGTTTTACTTGGTTTTGTTGAATTGTGTTGATTGGCTTTTGAAATTGTTTATTTGATTCTGTTGAATTGAATTGTTTGGATTCTGATTATGTTTCATTCAAATCTGTTGTTCTGAGTTGATTGGATTCTGATTTTATTTTCCTTGATTCTGTTGAATTGAGTTGATTGGATCTTATTCAGTTTGTGAAATTGATCAGCGTTTTTATGCTTTCTGTAATCGGTGTTTTCTTTCTGGTGAGGAGATTGACTCTCTGGATTACTTTTCAGTACCAATATTTGTGAAGTTCTTTGGTTTTTCATGAATCATTTCTGCATTTGTTAAACTTATATGACACATTTTTCTCTGCTTGATTGAAAACATTACATCCATTTGTAACGGTCTGAAAAACAACTTAAGGCAGAAACCCGGAAGTGTGAGAAATGAAAAAAAAAATGAGTTTTTAATGCATTGACTTTAAAAAAAAAACTCAGTTCTAATTGTAAACTAACTGAATTTTGTTTTGAGTAGCCTCATTCAAAATAAAATTTGGGACTCAAATCTGAAACTGCAGAATTGATCAGATTATGTAATTGAAACTAACTTAAAATTATAATGTGGTAATATTTGTCCATTCAGTAATTTTGTTTTGATCATGAAGTGATTAATCAATATATGCCTTCAACCGCTCTACTGTGCGCTGCGCAAGATTGTCATGATCAGGAAGGGTGTACAGGTTGGAAATAAATTGAACTGTTGCCAGAAACGTTACAGCTTTAAGTGTTAAGTCCCCTCACAAACAAGGCTGCTGTTATGACTTGTTATTTCTATTCAATTTAATCATTAGTTTGCTGGATTCTGAGCAGCTTTGTTAGACTTCAATTTGGTTTTTTTTGTGAGGTTACATCATGTTCTTGGTTCTGTTGAAAATGTTTGCAGAGCTAGTTCTGCTGCAAACACACCGTGTTGTTATCTGGTGATCATTGATCTGTTGAGGAGGGACTGTGCTTGGGTAACATTAAATATGTTATATTTGGGAAACCGTTTCTGGTTTCTACATTGTTTTTGCAATGTTAACACGGTTGGTGACAGTGAACCGCTCCAGGTTCCTCATTCAATGCAATCAGCATGCGAGGTGAAATTTCATAAAGCCTATTATTAAATGAAAGGCAAATCGCAAAGGTTTTAGAAATGAAGGGAAAACAGATACCTTCGGGCGCCATTTTTACTTAAAAGTAATAATTAAGGATTAATCTAATCCATGCTTTACAATCCAAATTCAGAACTCCACTATCTAGTTCAATCACAAGGTGTGTTTTTTAACAGTTTACAAGTCATAGAGAAATATAAATTGAATTCCAAAAGTCTAATGTTCTAATAGTTCTTGCTCTTGAGCAAAAATGCCATGACTGTGTTATAATTGATCAACACACACCTTTCAATTCCGCTGTACACTACATACATATTTTTCTGGCTGGAAAAGATCATTGGCAAAGACCATTTGGAAATTCTGCTCAATTCTATGAAGAACAGGTCAGTTTCACTGCTTTGATCAGTTTCACACGTAACTTGAGTTAATTAATTGTTATGTCCCTGATTAAACTGGATTTACTGGATAAAATAAAACATTAACTGAATTATTTAATCTGCACAGTGCTTTAGGTGTTCCCAATCTGTGCATTTTAAATAAATAATTACATTTTACAACAAAATATCAACTGAAGAGTCATTCTTTCGGAGCAACTGCTATAGTGAATTATGTGACCAAGGCCAAATTTCGAATTAATTAAAATAATCCATTCATGACCTCGCAGGGCAGCAAGGTGGCTCAGTGGTTGGCACTGCTGCCTCACAGTGCCAGGGTCCCAAATTCGATCCCACCCTCGGGTGACTGCCTGTGTGGAGTTTGCACATTCTCCCTGTGTCTGCGTGGGTTTCCTTCGGGCACTCTGGTTTCCTACCACAGTCCAAAAGATGTGCAGGTCAGGTGATTGGCTGTGCTAAATTGCACATAGTGTTCAGGGATGTGTCGGTTAGGGTGCATTAGTCAGGGGTAAATATAAATTAGGGGGAATGAGCCTGGCTGGACTACTTATTGTTCAGAGGGTCAGTGTGGAATTGTTGGGCCAAATGGCCTGTTTCTATACTGTAGGAACCCTACTCTTAAAACCATGGGAGTGCTTGCTGCAAACGCAGAGAATTCATTTTACATCGATGTGTTCAGACGGATGCAGTGTTCACAAATTTGCAGAAGACATGAACTAGAGGATAACAGAGCACATGGTTTATTCAGACACTGAAAATAGAGTAATATTTATTTTAATTAATATACTTGACCGATTTATTGCAATGTCGCGATCGGAAGGAATCTGCTCACATTAGTTAAGTGTGACAATCATTTAGATTAGATTTCCTGCAGTATGTATCGGGCCATTTGGCCCAACAAGTCCACAACGACCCTCTGAAGAGTAACCCACCCAGACCCATTCCCCTACCCTATATTTACCCCTGACTAATGCACCTAACACTATGGACGATATAGCATGACCAGTTCACCTGACCTGCACATCTTTGGATTGTGGGAGGAAACCCACACAGACACAGGGGAGATTGTGCAAACTCCACATAGGCAGTCACCCGAGGCTGGAACCGAGCCTGGGTACCTAGATCTGTGAGGCAGCAGTGCCCACATTTACTTAGACATCCGCTAAAGTGGGCAACTCCAGACAGAAGCATATTTTCAATTCGTACCTTTTTAAACATTTTAGTTCATTAAAAGCAGTTAACAAAAAAATGACCTTGCCCTAATTCCTTCAACAGAAATGCTTTCCACACTGGAATGCAGTATTGACTTTATGCAGTGCATGCAAAATCTCCACAGTTCAAGGAACGTTTTAAGAATATGTAAAAACAATTTAGAGAATAATCCATTTCCTCCGGATCTGTGCTTTAATTGGCGATATTTCCCACCTCAATAATTTTGTTAAATACAATGACTTATTAAGTTTATTAACTCAGTGGTTATTTATGTTCATTGTGAACACATTCTCGTTCACATTAATCCTCTGGTTAGTTCCTCTGATGAATATTCAATTACAGTGAATATATTTGACGTGAGGAGTTGAGCAATGTATCCTCTAGGATTAAGTCTGTTGTGCAGTTTGTTTCTGTGCTATGTCTGACTAACTTGTCAATGGTCCAGACCATTTGTAAATTGTCCAGTTCGGATACCTGATTCTCAGACAGTTCAATTTCATCTCGCGCTTCAAAACCACTTTTATCTGCCAGAAATACAATATTCGATTAGGTGCCCCAGAATTGAGAGCCCTGACTAAGTTGTTCCAATCAGAACGAACGTTTCAGGAACAAAAGGCAGATAGCAAGAGTTTTGAAATTGGTTGTTGGCAACAAGAGATATTTGATTGAGCGAGGCAGAGGGAAATATGCTGTATATTTTCTTTGTGCCTCAGTTATGCAGGACATATTCCGTGGCACAATGTAGAATAGAATTTTTTTGCATCTTATTATTTGAAAACCTATTATCAGCTTTTAATGTCACTGGCAACGGTCATATTACACTTCAAAACATTTTAATCTTTCCCAAACTAAGTCGACCGTCTGGTGCAGCAACATTCACAGGGGAAAGAGGAAGGGAGTTCTAGGTTGGAATCCAGTGACAGTGAATTGATGGCAATGCAATTCCTAGATTTATTCCGCTGTCGTTCCCACAGAGTTTGAACAATTTGGAGCTGCTGTCAAAGCATTCTTTGATAAATGTTGAAATGTTACTTTCATTGTACAAACATTCTGGAACAATCCCTGGTTGTTGGAAGGTGATAATAACTAACATGGTTTATGTACTGTCAAAACAGGTGGGCTGTGTTCTCCGTGATAGTGTCAAGCTCATTGTGTTCAGGTCTGTTGTGATGTTGTATTAGAGTCCCTGATTCTGTGCCAGGTGGCCTGTGTTCACTTACAACCTGTTAGAGAGGTATGTAACACAATCTCTTATCAGGATACTTCAGTGCAAGAAAGCAGATTGACATGTTTGGGTGTTTGTTGGAATTCCACTCACAGAGGCCAATGAAATCTATTCAATCGCAGTCCTGACTTGTGTCTCTTAGATATTAAACAGAAATTTGGTGGTTAGCAGCTTTTTCCAGATCAATATTTGTTCACAAGCTTTTGGGCATCGCTAGATGGGGTTAATGGAGTAAGTGCTCAAAGAAATCCCAGCTTTTGATTTGCTGTTCGAACAATATCATTTATAACTAATCCAGAATGAATCATTTTCGAAGCATATTTGATGAGATTAGGCTTAGGCTGGTTTACTTTATATTAAACCAGTGCTGTAGCTGAATTTGATTGTTCAGTACGCTGGGAGTTCCGCTAAATCCAACACTTACTGCAGATGGTGATAGCTTTTCAGTTGGTCTTCAATTGCTATCTCAGACCATCCAGTACCTCTGCTAAGAATTCTTTTTCCAACAGGAGTCAAGCCAACGTAATCACTGTTTATCTCAACAGGTGAGAGCTCTTGTGCCAAAAACATGAAAACAATTTGGTGAAGAGGGGGCGGCGGGGGTCTCTGGATGCGAAAGGTTAACCTTGCCTTCTCTCCCCAGGAGCTGCTAGACCTGCTGAGTTTCTTCAGAAATTTCTGTCTTTATTTTGGTTTTCTAGCATTTAAAGTTTGTTGTTTCATTGAAAAAAGTTCTGTTCGATGAAACACGTTCTTCAGAGAAAAGATGCATTTGAACAAATTGCGAATGTTCAGAGATATTAAATATCAGAGAATCATTGAATTGGAGCGCCCTGATCTCGAGCTGTAGTTTCACAAGAAACTATTATGAAGTAACAACACACTCCAGAGTGCAGTGGCTGCTGTAATTGGGTGGAAGTTATTTTGATCACTCAGATAGAGAATGTCAATGATCCCGTTCCAAATAATCAACAGAAGGTTTTTCTAAAGCATGTGTGAAACAATTAATTTGTTGAAATTAATAAAAAGTGTTATTAATAAAATAATAAAATAATATATTTTAATAAAAAGTGTTCACCGCCAGTGCTAGCTTAATGAATGACACAATGATAGGAAGGTCGGAGCAAGAGGAGGGCACTCAGCCCCTGGAGCTGTTCCACCACTTACTTAGATCATGGAGCATCTGTGAGCTAAATCCACAGGTCTCCCTTTGGCTAAACTCTTCAACACCTTTGATTAACAAGCAAAAACTATCCCAGATTTACTGATTCGACTGCCCGTAACAAAGGGAGACACCATTTCTGAAAGACATTCCTGTGAGTACTGTGACACAATGAGGCTGGAATTAATTGCTCATGAAAGTAAACTTTCAATCTCTGACAATTTCCAATTGAAACATCCCAATCATCATATTTCATTAATTTAACACTGTACTTCCCTGGAATAAAGAAATATAATGTGTGATAGCCTTGCTAAAAATGAGGGAAGCTTCCTTCCTATTATATAATTAAGAAATAGCTCTGTTCATTCAATGAAAACACAGTCAAATCACACAAAAGGAAACCACGTCATCTTGTGTAGACACACAAGTGCCTCAAATAATTTTCAATTCTTCCGGTGGTTGTTCGAATCTCTAGACAGGTGTGGAAGTGTCAGACTTTTTATATCGCTTTGATAAACCAGTTATCATCAGCCTATTTGAATTGCTGAAGTATGTGTGGTATTAGCACATTCACAGCGCTGTTAGGAAGTGAGTCCCATGGCTGTGATTGAGGAAGAGGAAACGGGCAGGGAAATAGTTGAGAGTCAAGTTGAAGTCTAATTTGGAGGAGAGCTTTCAGGTGAAGCATTTACACGCATGTGCGCCCTTATCCTCAAGGATCACAGTTTTGGAACATGTTGCTGAAGGTACATGTCAGCATGCAAACTGGAAGCTGAAGAAGGCCCCGCGGCCCCTCTAGAATGCTATTCCATTCATGGGATCATCATTCATCTTGCTGCTCACCAGTCTTCCCAACACACCGATAACATTGAACCTGATTGTTTACTCTTCAGCAAAAGAATGGTGAACCTTTGGAATTCTCCACCACAGAAATTGATTCAGGACAAAACATTAAATGATTTCAATAAGGAGATAGATTCCTTCAATCCTTAAAAAAATGCTCCGGATACGTGGGAGAAAGGCAAACAGTATTGGTTGAAAGCCATGAAAACATTGAATGGGGCATGGTTTGTAAGTTTGCACGTAACACCAACATTGGTGGTATAATTGGCAGTGAAAGTTATCTAAACGTACAATGAGATCTTGATTAGCTGGGCCAATGGGCTGAGGAGTGGCAGATGGAGTGTAATTTAAATGAATACGACGTGTTGCTTTTTGAGAAGACAAATCAGGTCACAACTTACAGAGTTAATGGTAGGGCACTGGATAGTGAAGTTGAACACAGGGCCCTGAGGGTCCAGACTCATAGAGTCTTACAGAGTTCATGGTAAGGCACTGGGTAGTGATATTGAACACTGAGGACCCTGAGGGTTCAGACTCATAGATTCTTGAAAGCGTTGTCTCAAATAGCTAGTGTGTTGAAGGCATTTGGCACATGTACCTTCATTGGTCAGAGCACTGAGTGCAGGAGTTGGAGCTTCATGTTGTACCTGTCCAAAACATTGAAATGAACTGCCAGAGGAATTGGTAAATGCAGAGATAGGTCCAACATTTAGAAGACATTTGAACAGCTCCAGGAACTGGATAGGTTGGGATGGATATGGGCCAAAGGCAGGCAAGTGGAATTAGTTTAATTTGGGAACTCTGGTCAGCATGGATGAGCTGGACCAAAGGAACTGTTTCTGTGCTGTATGACTCACTGACTTTATGGTGGAGTGGGCTCAAGGTTGGAAGGTGGTGAGCAAGTGAGGGGCTAGATTGGGCATGTGGGAGAGTTTGGGCTGGTGTTGGCTGGCTGCTGGGTAAGCTTGCATGCACTCTGTCTGGCAAGGTGGCATCAAGGTAAATGGTAATGGTCACAGGATAATTTGGTCGAATTGTGCTTGGTAGGTGAGGGGTAGTTTGAGCTGAAATGCAGGAGGTCTGTCTTTGCCAGGCTGATTTATGGAGAGGTGAGCAGCATGCCGGGCTGGTTAGTGTAGACGTGGGCAGGATGCCAGGCTGGTTAGTGTAGAGGTGGGCAGGATGCCAGGCTGGTTAGTGCAGAGGTGGGCAGTGTGCCAGGCTGGTTAGTGCAGAGGTGGGCAGAGTGCCAGGCTGGTTAGTGTAGAGGTGGGCAGTGTGCTGGGCTGGTTAGTGTAGAGGTGGGCAGTGTGCCGGGCTGGTTAGTGTAGAGGTGGGCAGTGTGCCAGGCTGGTTAGTGTAGAGGTTGGCAGAGTGCCAGGCTGGTTAGTGCAGAGGTGGGCAGGATGCCAGGCTGGTTAGTGTAGAGGTGGGCAGTGTGCCAGGCTGGTTAGTGTAGAGGTGGGCAGAGTGCCAGGATGTTTCGGGGGTGGAAGGTCACTGTAATGAAGTGACAGGGGGACGTGTTTTCAAAATGCAAAGCTCGGAGTCTGGCAAAATGGTGGGTGGTAAAACACAGATGCGAAAGGAGCTGGGATGCAATGTGCACAGGTTGACTTGGGGAAGATGAGAGGTCAGTGATCAAGGACTGAGGTCATGTCTTGGGTAGTAGGCTTTTGTCCGAGGTTGTGAAAATGATGGTGCCAGGTCCAGTCAGGGCCAGATTCACCATGGGCCAGGTGCAGGGCGGCAGGAGTGTAAATGAGTGAAAGGAATTGAGATCATATGTCCATCTGGAATATAGAATATAGAACATTACGGTGCAGTACAGGCCCTTCAGCCCTCGATGTTGCGCTGACCTGTGGAACCAATCTGAAGCCTATCTATCCTACACTATTCCATTTACATCCATATGTTGATCCAATAACCTTTTCAATGCCCTTAAAGTTGGCGAGTGTACTATTGTTGCAGGCAGTGTGTTCCATGGCCCTACTACTCTCTGAGTAAAGAAACAACCTCTGACATCTGTCATCTATGTCCTCTCCTGCTAGCCATCACTATTCAAGGAAAAAGACTTTCACTGTCCACTCTCTGTTTATCTTTTATGTCTCAATTAAGTAACCTCTCAACCTTCTTCTCTCAAATAAAAACAGCCTCAAGACCCTCATCCTTTCCTCATTAAACCTTCCCGCCATACCAAACAACATCCTGGTAAACCTCCTCTGAACTCTTCCAAAGCTTCCACATTCTCCCTATAATGTGGTGACCAGAACAGTACTCAATACTCCCAAGTGCAGCCACACCAGAGTTTTGTACAGCCGCAGCCTAACCTCGTGGTTCTGAAACTCATTCCCTCTATCGATGAAAGCCAACACCAAGTATGCCTTCTTAACACTCTATCAAACTGGCTTTTAGGAATCTATGTACATGGACACCGAGATCTCTCTGCTCAGCTACACTACCAATATGGATTGCCTTGGATGTGTTTCGTGTGATAGGGGTTGTGTGTTCCGGGCATGAATGGGTGTATAGCAGGGTAGGGTTTGTCAATGTGAGTGGGAATTTAGGTCTAGACAGAGTAAGAGCAGTGGTTAGTCTGAGACATGAGGTTTGGCGGTGAACTGTGTGTCAGTTTGATAGTTATTAAAGTTAAAGATTACTTGTTCATTTCTCAAATCATATTTACGTCAATACTCAGCTGTAACACTCCAAAGTCTCTGAACCTTAATAGTCCTCCATTTTTCAGAGGCCTCCAGAATTCAGATAATTGTAAATGAGATGTTTCATCTTCCAGATAATTGGCATGAGTTCAGCCCTGACAGCCATCCTCCCCGTCCCAGTGCTCAGCTCCTGCCTGTGCTGCTGCTGCAGTGACCTTCCTCCCAGAGAGAACATTATGCCTTGCACTGATAAGTGAGGAAGGCTCACTGGACCTGATTTCCAAGTACGGGGACGGCAAACACGAGGGGACACAACTTTAAAGTGAGGGGAGATAGGTATAAGACAGATGTCAGAGGTAGTTTCTTTACTCATTGAGTAATAAGGGTATGGAATGTTTTGCCTGCAACGGTAGTAGATTCGCCAAGTTTAAGTACATTTAAGTCGTCATTGGACAAACATATGGACGTACATGGGATAGTGTAGGTGGGATGGGCTTCAGATTAGTATGACAGGGCAGCGCAACATCGAGGGCCGAAGGGCCTGTACTGCGCTGTAATGTTCTATGTTCTATGATTCACTCTGACTTCTCTGCGGGGGTACTGCCAGCTGTTGGGTATTTCCAGCAGCACGGCACCTCATGGGGCAGTACGCTGGTTCCGTGGTTAGTGCTGCTGCCTCACAGTGCTAGGGACTCAGGTTCCATTCCAGCCTCGGGTGACTGTCTGTGTGGAGTTGGCACTTTCTCCCCATGTCTGTGTGCGTTTCCTCCCACACTCCAAAGATGTGCAAGCTGGGGGAATTGCAAATGTTGTGTTCAGTGATTGGGAGGTTAGGTGCATTAGTCAGGGTTAACTGTAGCATAATAGGGTAGGGGAATGGGTCTGGATGCGTTACTTTTCAGAGGGTGGGTGTGGACTAGTTGGGCCAAATGGCCTGTTTGCACACACTAGAATTTCGATGAATCTGCATTTCCTTGGTTTGTAGTTTGTGAAACTTCTCTGCTCTTCACAGCAATCCAGTGGAAGTGTCAGTTGGTGAGATCTTCAAACAGTTACTGGGGTGGGATCAGGATGTTCTTCTTCCGAAATTATATGGCAATGGTCAAGGTCGAGGGCATGTTTCTAAAGAGGAAACCAATGATCATGATCAGCAACTGATAGGAAACAAAAATAAACCCCAGTTATGCTGTCGACTTCAGCGGGAGCATACTGGCAAACGTTTACAGCTGAGGATACATTTGAGTAACTGATAAGGTCAAATTAACAGAAACTAACATGCTCAATTGGTCATTCTATTGTAGAGACACCATCTCCCCCCACGCTTTATGGCCTGGTCTCCTCCTGTCAGGAGCACAACACCGGTTCTGTGATCTTTGGTTGTTTGGCGATGGACTATTCTCCTGACGTCACCAAGGTAACCTGGAAGAAAGGTGGGGAGCTAATCACGACTGGATTGAAGACTTACCCATCAGTGAGAAACAAGAAGGGAACCTATACCCTGAGCAGCCAGTTAACCCTGCCCGGGTCAGCGGTAGATTGCCCCAGCAAAATCTCCTGTGAGGTTCAACACAGCGGGTCACACAAGAGCAAAGAAATGCCAAGTCCAGGTACGTGTTGTAGGAACTGAGATAAACAGATCATCTGTGATTAACATGAATAAGGCATTATTTATAACCGTTTTCACAGACTCACCTTATACAGCACAGGAAAAAGGCCCTTTGATCCATCCAATTCAGGCCTATCAATAACAGCCACCTAACTATTCCAGTCTCATGTGCCAGCCTTGTGTGACTTGCCCTTGCAAGGATACTTCATACTTATAATGAGGGGCTCAGTCTCTACATGACTTATAGGTGCTGAGCTCCAGGCTAACACCACCCTCTGTTTGATTTTGTTTTCCCCTGAGATCCACTTGGAACCTCCTGGCCTTACCTTCACCCTGTGCCCCTGGGGCATTGATCTCTCCATCAAGGGGAAAGGTTTCATCCAGTTTACCCTGTCTATGCCTAAAATAATTCTAGACATCATGATAATCTTCTCCCTAATTCTCCTCTGCTCCAAGGAAAACCCCTGTCTATCTAAACTAGTTTCATAACTAAAACCCTCCAACCCAGGCAAGACCCTGGCAAATCTCATCAATACTGCCTTCAATGTAATCACATTCCTTCCATAACATGCACACAACGCTTCAGTATGGCCTAACCAGTGTTTTATTAAGTTCCAGTATCATCTCACCACTCTTCATTGTCAATGTCTAGGCTAATAAAAGCAAATATCCAACCACCTTCTTAGCCTCTTTATCCAGACGACACAGTACTATAGGGGATCGGTGGGTACATGCACCAAAGATCCTCAGGCCTTTCCAGGGTTCCATCATTCAAAACGTCATACCTCACAGATTCTTCTGCCGAATTACATCACCTTACATTTATTCAGAATAATTTCCATTTGCAACTTTTCTCTTCACATACAACCAACCCTTTTATATCCTCCTGCAATCTAAAGCCATTATGCTCATGACTTACCAACATGACAGTTTTCATTTCATCTGTGTATTCACTGGTTAATCCTCCTAAATTTGAGTCTCAATCATTGGTATGTAAGAGAAATAGCATGGAAATCAACACCAATCCCTACAGAACACCAGGAGACATAGATTTCCAGTCACGCAGACACCCGATGACTATTATCCCTTGCGCCCATCACTCAGCCAGTTCTAGATCCAATCTGTCAAATTAACTTGGATCCCATTGGCTCTGATTTTTGCTATCATCTGGACATTGAGTTATCTCTCTGAAAACTACTATCAAATTGTTACACGTGACTTCCTCTCAATAAAACCGTGCTGAAAATTGTTGATTTATCTTCCAAATGAAGACTAATTTCACTTCTCAATAGTTTCCTTACCACTGAGACTAGCTTGACAGATCTGTGTTTTCATTATTTATCCCTTCCTTCGTCCTGCATAACAGTGCAACGTTGGCTGATCTACACTCACTTGGCACAACTGCTGTGGCCAGACAGGAATTCTAAATTATTGTCAGCGACCCAACTATTTCATCCTTTGCATCGCTCAACCGCTTGGTATACTTTTCACCTGCCCTGGAAATATAACCACTTTTCTTTCAGCAAGACAACACAGAACATCACGTCATGTGTCCTAATTTCTGAAAGTACATCACAATACCCCTCCATGATTTCTGTCCCCACACTGTCCCTCTTACTAGTGAACACTGACACAACACATTCGTTTTGACCACAACCAAACCCTCCAGCTCCACTCCAATAAGAACACTTAATGGGCATTACTGTTTCCCGAATAATTCTTTTATTATGAATGAATCTGTAACTTTTAAAAATATTTTCCTTTATTTTGACTGCTATTATTTTCTCATGGTCCCTTTTGCTCTTCTAATTCCTTTGTCTTTCAAACTCCCCCTTGCACGTACTGTACTCCATATTAGTTTCTATTGTTTTGAGATTTCAGTATAGACCAGAAGCCTCCCTTGTTTCTCTTTATCTCCCCCTCCATGCCCTTTGGTGTCCAGAGCCCGCTGCATTCTTGGTACCACACAGTGGCTTCCTGGGAAATGTCCTCCCTGTGATTTTCCTATCTCTTTCTTAAATGTGTCACACTGCTCTGACTCAGATTTACCAATAAGTGTCAGCTTCCAGTCCACTCTGGTCAAGTCATTACCTGATCTTACTAAAATTGTCCTTCCCCTTTTCAGAACTTTGGGCCAATTTCTATTCCTTTGCAGTACAATCTGAAATCCAACTGATTTACGATCACTGTCTGCAAAGTGCTCCACCATTGATGTTTTACCCACTGGGTCGACTTCATTCCCTAAAGTTAAGTTGAGGTTCACCCCTCTCTTGCAAGGTCTGGATTAAAATTCTCTGTATTAAACACATACTTTGTTCAAATATTCTCCTGGGGGCATTTTCAGAATTGTGCTCCCTGTAAATTTTTGACAAAATGAATATCCAAGCCTATGCTGAGGAAGTTAAAAACCTCTTTTCTCATTCCCCTATTTCATTTACATGTCTCTGAAATTTGCCCATGTATTTGCACTTGGTCTTTTGGACCTATAGTAAGGTCTATCGTGCTCTGCCAGTAGTTATGTTTGCTGTGTTTTGGTTTTGAAGTACTGTCCATTTGCCTTTGTTCAAGGAGGTATCCATGATTTCATTTCTCTTTACAGCCTAAAATACTCTTGTCAGAATTGCGACAGAAGCAACATTCTGTACCGCACACCCCCGCCCCCATCATTTTCTATCTTTCCCTGTCTCGCCTGAAGGCACTAAATCCTGGAATATTGAATAGCCACTCCTGCCCGGCTCTCAATATGTCTCCGTGACAGCAACGGCATCATATCTTCATTTATGCCAGTAATTCGTCTGCCTTGTTCATCAGACTCTGTCATTAAAACGAATACCATCCAACGTTGCTATCTCCCTTCTGATGTTACCAGCCTATAGTTTCTGTGCCTCCTTGACTCCCTTGCGGTGTCCTCTAAGTTTAGCCTTTCACATTGTCCTGCTGATCTTTCTGTGTGGATCCCAGCTTCTCCAGCATTCTGCACAATTATGATTCTTGTATACATTAACCACAAGAAACCTTGATATATGAGAACTGATTGTATTTGTTATGAAATTCGTCAGATAATGTATGTGATGTGTTTCCTAAAGGTCCAGATATTCTCCAACCAACCCGTCTCCTAACTGTGAGCTCCAGTGAAGAAATCGCAAGCAGCAAGTTTGCAACCGTCGTCTGTTCAATCATCGAGTTCCATCCGAAGTCAATCTCCGTGAGTTGGTTGAAAAATGGCCGACGCTTGGATTCTGGCTTCTTCACGTCTCCCGTGTGTGAGGCGGACGGGAACTTCTCGGTGACGAGTCGGCTGATGGTCCCTTATGGTGAATGGTACAACAGTGTGGTCTATACCTGCCAGGTCACTCATGGAGAGAACACTCAAAGTAAAAACATCACCGCACTCCAGGGTAAGAGACACAGACTGAGAGAGCTACAAATCATTCTGAACTCTGATGTGAATCAAACACACTAATTTATCAGGCGTAGTAAACAGCACGGTACAGCTTCTCGTTTCCCAACATGCCACGTGTCTCATTTCAGTTTGAGTGTTACATTAGCATTGCTCATAATTCAACCTTTTGGCAAGTCAGAAAAGCATGTTTCGTCTCTGTTGAAGATAGATATATAGACAGTGAGCTTTGTTAAATAGCCTGATCATGCTGGGAGAGGCATTCAGAGTGCTGAATACTTGCCTGGTAGCTGCTTCAAGGATAAGTTTGGGGTTGAGGGGGATATTGGAGAGATATCTGATTGAAACATAGAAAATACTGAGAGACTGAGGTCGAGTGAATGTGGAATAGATGCTTTGACTGGTAGGCGAGACTAGGACCCAAAGGCACAGTCTCAGGGTCAAAGGGGCACCGTTTAGAACTGAGATGGGGAGGGTTTCTTCAGCCAGAGTGTAATGAGTGTGTGGAACATGTTGCTGCAGAGGGCTGTGGGGGCCAGGCCATTGTGTGTACTCAAGCCAGAGATAGATCGGCTCTTGTTTAGTACGGAGAGAAGGCAGGAGAATGGCTTTAGCCCGAAACGTCGATTTTCCTGCTCGTCGGATGCTTCCTAACCTGCTGTGCTTTTCCAGCATCATTCTGATCTAAACTCTGGATTGGCCGAACAGCCTTATTCTGAACCTCTATCAAATTGACGTGGTTAACATATGCAGTGACCCTTACTTGAAAATAAATCAAAATGCGTTCAATTCTTCATTCCCTGCTCAGGAATGACCTGTTGGTTGGACATTGTACGACATCGATTTTTATCTGGTACTGAGCTCTTTAACTTCATTTATGGGATCAGACCACAGACCAAGTGGCTGTCACATTTGATGAACTGGGATAAACGTGATCTCACTGAGCTTCTTTAAGATGCTCTCTGTAATTAGTGGATGAGGCAGGAGAATAAATTCTGGTGGGAATGCTACAATAGGGATGAATGAACGAGGAACTTGAGACAGGCTGATTTAGCCTGTTTGGGGTGATGATGTTTACACAGTGAGTAGTGGATGTCTATAAAATTAGTGACTTTCCATCGCGTTTGTAGATTAATTTAAGATGCTTTTGTTTGTTTTTTTGCTCCCCTGCTCTATGAAGAAATTAAAAAATGCAGCTTGGTAAATAAAGTAAAAGTACAGACCAGTTATGAACTAACTGAATGGAGGCAAAGACTTTAGGAGATGGGTGTCCTTCTCGATATCCAGTGATGTACTCAATGTCTTGTTTTCAGATCTATTCCAAACACAGCCCACGAGGAACAATGACATAAATTAGAGAATGACATCACACCAATAACGCAAAGTATTTTTGATCACGTTAAATATAATGAACAGAATTTCCATGGCTGTACACCGCTCCTGTAACACTTTAGAACTCTGCAAAGAGAATAATTATTATTTATTATAAATTGTCCAAAATTTGGGATGTGATTTGGCAGTCAGTGTGACCAGCAGCACTTGCACCTAAAGGTTATGAACATGGAAATGAACTCATTATATTCAGATTACTCTTCTCACAAGTATCAATAGATGGTCTTAAGTGAGAGACAAACTCCGAAAGAAAGATAATTTCATGGGTTACATGATGGTATCTTCGATGATTTTACTTTTTTCACAGGTTTCACTTGTTACAAAGCCAGTGTTCTTTAGGAATAATTACACAGGGTATGTTATAGGTAATCACAAATGTTTCACAGATCAAAATACATCAACAATAGTCAGCATCGTGTCAGCAATAGTTGGAGTTGCCATTTTGAAGGTGGTGTCTTCACCCTGTGAAGGAGTAATCTGAAGATTGGCTGTTTGTATCAGAAAGGGGCATTTTTCATTGACTTTGATTTTTGTTTCATAGAAGATACCGAGTGCCACCCTAACACCGTTAAAATCCTCCCACCGCCAGTAGAACAAGTCTTACTGGAGGCGACGGTGACGTTAACCTGCGTTGTGTCCAATCTTCCTTCTGGAGTCAATGTGACCTGGAGACAAGAAAAGAAGCCTCTGAAATCAGAGATTGCTGAGCAGCCTGGACAGAATCCCGACAGCGTGATCAGCAAATTAAACATTTCTACTGAAGCCTGGCTGAGTGGCGTTACTTTTGAATGTGTGGTGTACCATCAGAATCTACCGACTCCGCTGAGAGACTCCATCCACAAGGAGAAAGGTGAGCGGTGAGATTAAAGCACAAAGGATCCCATGTGTAATCCAGATCCAGTTACATCAATGACAGGCTTTGATTGGAAATGAACCAACACCGTTGGGGGCATTAACGATGCATCTGAAGGCAGGATAGCTAATTAGCTGATTAAGAAAAAGATGGACCAAAGGATATTGTATTCTGATTAAGTCAGAGAATGTGGGAAGAAGCCTGGGTTGTGACGTCACCATCAGCAATGACAAATGGACAGAATGTCCTCGTTGTGGGCTGGAAACATGGAGGCAACATTCACATTAAACGTTCTATTTTTTACTGAACAGTATGTGTACCATTCTGCTCCTTTCGAAAATGAAAGTGAATAAATCCCAAATTTAAAATGGCGTGTTTTAATATTTAGTGAAATTGTGATATTGGTTCAGGATTTTTTTGGTTGATTTATATTTGTCTCAAATATTCTGCAGTGATTAATCCGCTGGAGCCATCAGTGTCGGTCCTCCTGCCACCAACAGAAGAATTCTCCGCTCAGAGGTTTCTCTCCCTCACCTGTTTAGTGAGAGGTTTCTCCCCCCGAGAGATCTTCGTCAAGTGGACAAACAATGACAAGCCGGTGAATCCCAGTAACTACAAGAACACCGAGGTGATGGCGGAGAGTGACAACACCTCCTTCTTCATCTACAGCCTGTTATCCATTACAGCGGAGGAGTGGGCCAGCGGTGCTTCTTACTCCTGTGTGGTGGGACATGAAGCGATTCCATTGAAGATCATCAACAGAACAGTCGATAACTCTAGCGGTAAACCGAGTTTTGTAAACATTTCACTTGCACTGATGGACACAGTTAATTCATGTCAATAAAAATCTCAAAGTTGCATTTAATAATTCAACAGAAGTAATGAAGTGTTTTTTTTTTCCTCCAGCTGTGTGTTAAATACTGAATTAGTTGTTTCTCACTCTGACTTACATTCCATCTGTGTAGTTAAAGTGGATTATTAACAGGTCTGTAACAAGTGTCTTGTGCAGTTAATGTTCCCTGCTCAGATACACCCTGGGTCAGAGACAGAGTAAATCTCACTCATTGCAGGATTCCACCAAGTACCTTATCCATCCTAAATCCCTCTGTGACAAAATCTGACAATGTCCATTTAAGTCAAGGGGAGGGCACGAGTTTTGAACTTGGTGTTTTTGATTCCCCCGATTGGACATTCTTACAAAATTCATGTCAGTTTTAAACTGCCAAATTGCAACAATTGGAAATGTAAATTTAAGACACTTTAAAATTAAATTTGATTGGAACATACCAATCGTAAAGAGTGCAGAACAGTTTGAATGTAACCTTTGTTTCTGGGGAACTGCCAGGGATCTTGCGCCAGCGCATGAGTTGACAGAATGTATCTTCACTTTCACACCAAAGAGAATCAACAGATAAGTTGTTGTGGAGCAGAGGGGAGGGGAACGATGAATGGTCTGTCCTCTTGCTCCCTGTCCAGAGTTTTCATGGTAGATGTCCTCTGTAATGTAACCCAGTTGCGAACAGGAACAGTCAGCTTCTTGCTTACTGTCCAAAGATTTTACATTTCCATGCAAAACAATACCTTTGAAGCAAGTTAGACACGCTTGGCTCTGTTAACAAATGATTAACATTGATTCCCATAATCCAAAACTGGTGTTTGCATCGTCCCAGTTTGAATTCCATAGTTTTGTCTCAGTTTACTGGAGCACATGGGATCAATTCTGGTATTCGAATACCTGATATCATTTTGTTTCACATACAGAACCCAAGTAGATATTTTCTAATAAACATATTCAGAAATGTTATCTCTGGGGCAGTGGGGATTTGAACTCACGCCTTTTCTCTCATAGACAGAAGTTCTATTACTGCAACAGAAGAGTTGCTCATAAAACGCTTATCTCTGCACGACGATGGGAAACGTTTCCTGCAACACCAAGGTCAAATCTAATTATGGGCAATGCATTAAAATTAGAACAATAAATTAGAATAATGAAAATTACAGTCTGGTATAAGAACAGATGCAGAGAGATGATCGCAAATACACACGCAATGACACATATACGGGCTCTCACCTAAAGACACATATTTATGTGCACACTCAAATGTGCATATAGATAAGATGTCACACACGCATACTCGCACAGAGCCACACATGCAAGTGGTACTTGAACACTCACCTAAGCTCATACAAAAACTCACATACACCAAAAGAAAATCATTTGCACAAATGAACAGGAGGACTCACATATAACCATGAGAAACATCGACACACGGTAACACACAAATGGGCATGAATACATATACATTCATACAGCACAATGCGTACAGAC
The DNA here is from genome assembly GCF_037043375.1 of Chiloscyllium plagiosum. NCBI lineage: Eukaryota > Metazoa > Chordata > Chondrichthyes > Orectolobiformes > Hemiscylliidae > Chiloscyllium > Chiloscyllium plagiosum. The sequence goes on from NW_028270180.1 coordinate 80,515,230, forward strand.
ATACACACATGAACTCACAGATACAAATTCCGAAAAATGTCCTCCCACATGTCAACTCACACAGGCACGTACGTGCACAGAGATAAACATTAATATCATTACTTTCCCATTTTCAGAATCACAAACATACGATGACAGAAGCAGCTTAATTAGTTATTTTTAAACCACATTGATCAGCATGTATACAATATCACACGCACACACTAATTCAGAGTCTCACATGCAGACACACAAGTGCATAGATGAACAAATAGAGGGGCGTTCATTCAAAAAGGATAATGGGCACAAGGATCAGCAAGCATCCACAAACAATAGCACAAACAAGCTTATCAGGAGATGGTTTGGGAAAGATTGCCACACAAGCAATTATCATCATATAAATATAAACATCCATCAAAACATAACATTGCATGCTAACATTTATTCAGCATAAACATGAAAATAACCCAGAGTATGTAGGATCTGAAACAGACACATAAGCATACATTTTAGATAGCACTAATGAAAAGTGAACACTCACAAAGACATTACAAGATAAGCATAGGCAGCAACGAAGTGGCATATTAGCATGATGATGCTTACACACTGTGAAAAGACAAAATATTAGGTGCACAAACACATGAGCACACCAGCAGTAAAGGAACAGGAATATGTTTATTCATGCACAGACTCCAACATGGGCTATAGTGAAGTAAGAGACTCTTATAACCACATACACAAACATTAAAGGGAAAACAAACACACCAAGCAGTAGATCAAATAAATTAAGGGACACAGGGACAAAAACGTATTCCTAAATATACAGATCCTACAAACTAAAATATGAAGCAATGTCCTGATTGTGATGTCACTTATATTCATGATTTGCCAAGCAATTGGTCACCAATACAAAAGATGAGAATCACATTTGAACTTTTATTCAGTGATGGCCACAATTTTCAACTATAGTGCTGTCACAGCCTATATTTAAAATATAATGATATAATTAAAATCATCATTCATAATAAGCATTCCTCAAATAATAATATCCTTAAATAATATATGAAAAGAAAAATAATTTAAAAAGTTCTGACATGGACAATGAAGAAAGAACATATGCAGGTAGTATTTGTAATTTCTTGCTGAGAGTCAATAACGTACTAATAGATACAGATAAGAGTCACACTTGAGAAATACCTGACTGCTTTATGAAGATGTAATGTTCTCAAATTACATGACTTGGATGCAGATAGATCGATCTGGATCAATATACAATCTAAATGCGTTCTCTCGGCTTTATATTCACAGATTCAATAGATCGCACTTGGATTGAAGACTATGAGGATGATAACAGCAACATCTGGACAACTTCCACGTTCATCACCTTGTTCTTCCTGAGTATTTTCTACAGCGCTGCCGTCACTCTGGTGTAGGTGAGAATAATCACATCTTTCTCACGCCAAGCAGCTCAATATGTTTTGTGAAATTTCTAAGTGTGCCATTGAATAAACATTATATCTGAAAGTCCCTGATCATAAATATCTGCGTCATTGCTTTCTCTCTCTTTTCCAGGTTAAGTGAATGAGTTGTGGACCCCTATGATTTTCCTGATCTGCTTATCAAGGACTGAATTCCCAATCTCCAATCTGTCCTGGGGTTGCTGACTCTAACATTACTTCTGAGATTACTTCAGTTTGTCAGCGTGTAACTGAGACAATTATTGATGGATTTTCCTTTTTACTTTGATATCTTTGAGATGGTTGTGGTTGGAGAATTTTTAGCTTCCCAGTTGTTTGAAGCCCGTTTGTTTTGTTTTTATTTGTTCCTTACTCAGAATGGTTGCCTACCCTTTCTCATGAGCCTTTGTATTCCCTTTCTTGTGACTGGTACTGAAGTACAGACAATTCCCAGCTCACAGCGCATGTGTTCTCGTCTCAATGTGGCATCCAGCCATTATATTCACTTCTGTTAGCTTTTACATCAACTTTTGGATAAAAATGCTTTCTGAAATGGTTAATAAATCTCGTTTGAATATGCACTAACCTTGAGTTTGCTTAATTCTTTCTTCAAGGCCAGTCAGTAATAATACATTTTCCCACATCCTCCTCCTTTCCCAGCCAAATACTTTCACTTGTTCTGTTTGGTTGTGTTTCATCCAGTCATTTAGTTTATTGCTGCGCTACCATGCAGCCCACTAATGTAAATACATCTTTCACACGATATGCCTGATGGAACACTCCAGAGACAGAATGATTAGAGAACATTTCCGCTTATGCACCAAGGGTCACGGCCTCGGGTCACCTAATGATAATTTTATAGGCTCCACCAGAAGCTTATAAAAGGCAGCCAACTGAGTTTGAAAGTTTACTCTACACTGTCTAAACTAAAAGTACTCCCAATGTCAGGGCAGCCTGGGTTAGTAATGCAGAAATCTCCACCTAAAGCGCCCAACGAAACATTCATCAGCCAAAAATGTCTACATTCAGTCAGGTATTCAGACAACAACACGTGCACAATCCAAGGGCGGATTCTCAGAACTGGAGTTTTTCTCACACATAAATCTCATGGAGCACAATTCCTGGGATCTACTTGTCACAGCACACCTGTCAAATCCCAGGGAATGAGACTGCGATCTGTCTGATACAGGGATATTACTGAACAGCAACCCTCAAAAATAATAAATCAGAGGCCGCTGTGATCAGGCAAGGAACAGCTCATGAGTACTTGAAATATTCAGCCATTGAGATCTATATGACGCAAGACAGAATTGAGAACCAATCATAGCAACTGTTCACAGAGTCGGGAAACTATCAGCAGAGGAGAACATTGTCAATTTCTCAGAGTTGGTGAGGTGTATCATCCCGGGAATAATGTTGTGAATCAGTCACGCACCCAATCTCATAACTTTGCATTTTTTTCAAAAACATGGCACCTGAAACTAGATGCAACATTCCAGGTGAGACAAGAGACTGCTTTATTTCAGTTTAACATAATTGCTGTGTGTTTGTTCTCTACAGCGTAGGGTGATGAAGTAGGGTTTGTTTGCTCTTCTGTCCACGTGTCATGGTACATTCCCTGATTTGTGCACGTACACACGGGGGATCATCTGCTCCTGCACCCCTTTGGGTTTAACCCCTTACTATTGTATGTTCCCCTGAGTTCATAACAAAACAAAGAAGCAGGTCACCGCTCCCTGAGACTGAGATCTATCTGACACACCGATATTAACGAATAACAATCCTCAAAAATTATAGATCACAGGTTGATTTTGATTACGGAAGGCAGAGATGAGAAGTTCTGGAAACCCGACTGCTTTCCATGCCCTTTCCCACAAGCCGTCTGTCAAGCTTTGAAGCTCTTAGCTGTTCTTCCAATATCCTAACATTTTATTTTAAATTGATATTAATATTTTTCTGTAATTTTGCATTATAGACCAAAGCACAGGTTGAACCAACAAGGACTCCAAACACTGAATGGAGTTCGTTTTTTAAAATTCTTGTTTCTATCCAGAATTTTCCTTCCATACAATGTAACCTTATATTTCCCATAACCCAAGTCACCCATAGTATCTTTATTTTCAGCTACTAACCATCACCAGTAAATTGAATAATTTATGTTCAAAGCCCCTCCCACCATCAAAGGTACGGCAGAAGGAGGAAGAGCTAGAAGGAGATTGGAGTCAATTTTTCTTGTGGTGAAACATTACTACTCTTCTAACACAAGGTATTTCTGAGGGATGGTCTAGTGAAGCTATGTGGATGGAACTCAGAAATAAGAAAAGCATGATTATTTTGCTGCGATTGTAATAGTCCCCCCAGTAGTCAGAGTGAAATTGAGTATCAAATATGTCGAAAGATCTTGTTTATACGTGAGAATAATAGGATTGTAATAATAGCAAATTTCAACCTTCCGAACATAAAGTGGGACAGCCATGGTCTTAAGAGCTTGGATGGTGAGGAATTTGGTAAGTGCTTACCTGGGAAATTTGGTAAGTGCTAAAGTCAATTTTCTTCATTAATATGCAGATGTAACTATCACAGAAGGAGCAAACCTGACCTACTCGTGTAATATAAGGCAGGGCAAGGGACTGAATGGTTAGTAGGGGAGCTTTTTGGGGCCGGGGTCATAATTCGATTAGTTGTAAAATATTTATGGAAAGGATTGGCATTATATATAAGTTAAAGTTCTTAATTGGACGAGGGCAAATTTTGATAGTATGAGACAAAAACTTTCAAGAGTTGATTGAAGTAGACTGTTTGCAGCTCAAGGAATGGCCGGCAAGAGTGAGGCTTTCAGAAGTGAGATAACGAGAGTTCGGAGGCGTGATGTTCCTGTTAGTATGAAGATAATGCTGGTAAGAGGAGGGAACACTGGAGGAATAAAGATATTGAGGCTCTGGTTCAGATTAAGAATGAATCGTTTATTAGATATAGAGAAATAAGATCAAGTGAATCCCGAAGAGGTGCAGGGACATTGTAAAGAGGGAAATGAGGAGGGCAAGAAAGGAAAATGAGATAACCTTGGGAGATAATGTTAAAGATAATCCAAAGAGATTCGACTAGTACATTAAGAGCAAAGGGGTAGATCATAGAGTCATAGAGATGTACAACTTGAAAACAGATCTTTCAGTCTCACTTGCCCATGCTGACCAGATATCCTAAACTAATCTAGTCCCATTTGCCAGTAGTTGGCCCATATCCCTCGAAACCCTCCTATTCGTCTACACACTCAGATGCCTTTTAAATGTTGAAATTGCACCAGCCTCCACTGCTTCCTGTAGCAGTTCATTCCATACACACCATCCCCTGCATGAAAAAGTTACTCCTTAGGTACTTTCAACTTTTTCCCCTCTCACTCTAAACCTATACTCACGAGTATAGGTTTAGATGAGACTCCACCCACCCCAGGGAAAAAGACCTTGTCTATTCACTGTATGCATGCCTCTGATGATTTTATAAACCTTTATAAAGTCACCCCTCAGCCTCCAACGCTCCAGGGAAATCAGCCCCAGCTCATTCAGCATCTCCCTATATAACTCTACATGGCTGTGAATATGTATAAGCCGAGAGGGATGGTTTCATAAATCATGTTACAATTTATATAAACGCTGTTTTTTTTATTATCATTGAGTTTAAAATGGAGGATGGGTGCCTTTTCAATTTCATACCAGTAGCACAGAAAGACCTGGGGAAATAAACTGCAACAAAAAAAAAATGGACAAAAGTGATTGCACTACGGATAATCTCACCATATCATTCGTGTAAAAAATAATTCCCTGTTTTGACCTTGAAGTTAATAGAGTCTATTAATTAGTCCTGAGTGTGTAATATTTTTCATCTATCTGTCATTCTACATTTAGTTGTTATAGTTACCGTGTGGATTACTGCATCTCTCTAAAAATTCAAAACAAAATAATGTAAAACGGCAAATTAATATTGTATATAATTCCGAGAAAAATAATTAGCAATTCAATGACACCAAATTGGAAAGGAATGTTGAAATGTAGCCAATTCGGAGGACTACAAGAAGTTGCAAGAGATCATTAATTAATTTATGGCATGTTCAAATAATTAGCAAATGAATATCCACACAGATAAACGTCAGGTGTTCCATCTTGGTAGGAATAATGTGCAGGTCATTTATTCAAAGATGCACGGCTAAGTGAGGGAGACAAACAAAGGGATTTCAGACAATTACATCAGTCACTAACAATTTCACCACAGGTTCCAAAGGCCATAAAAATGCAAACAAGGCTCTAAGCTTTATCTCTAAAGGCATAGATTTGAAAGTAGGGTCACTATAGAAATTTGGTTGACTATAATAAAGAGTATTGCATGCAGTTCGAGTTGACATATTATAGAATGTATGAGAGAGAGTGAAGAGAAGATTTATAAGAATGCTACACAAGTTTCTGGCTGTGTATATCAAGGAAGAATTGTTGTGCTGTTCACTTCTCTCTTGAAAAGAAGGATGACAGTTCTAAAATTATGAAAGGTTTTGAAAAGAGAAGGTACAGAGAAAACATTTCACTACGGGGTAGAACGTAACTGCAGACTGTCAATATAAGACAGTACCTCAAGAAATCCAAAAGGGAATTCAGAAGAAACCTCTTCACTGAAAGCATGATGAGAACGGGGAATATGTGACCAGTCAGAATAGTAGAAATCAATTGTTTAGATGTATTTCAAGGCAAGCACTTGGAAGGGATGGGAATAGAGAATTACAATGGGCGATTTAGATGAGGAAAGATATGAAACATCTTGAGTGGAACATAAGCGCTAGCATGAACTGATTGTGCCAAATGGTCTGTTTTTCCTCTGTAATCCTATGTAGAAAAACACCATTGTATGAAACAAAAAGTGTATTAAGAACATCAAGAACAATTACAAAGTTTCTCACAAAAAAGTCTCAAGTATTCAGCACTGAATGAAAATGATTTTATCAGATGGCCACACTTCACTATTTGCTTGATAGCACTATAACAGCAGTAATCACAGTACTCTTACTAGGAGTAGGAGTAGCCCAGTGTCCATGCACCAATTGGGGGATCTTAATGACTTATTAATGGTCTCAGTAGGACCTGATAACCTGGTCCTGGGAATGTTATGAACACTCTAGCCCTCACGGCTTCTTTCACTCACTTACTCTGATTTCCAGTTCCCGTGATGATCGCCACCATGGACAGAAGACTGTTCCAGTATGCAGATGGGATACCCTGTTATGAGCCATAAGGTACTTCATTAGGAGGAACATCCTGCAGGCTTGTCTCTAGGATGCAGGAGGAGGTCTCCCACACAATGGAGTACCCACCTACTGCTAACAAACTGCCAGCATTGGCGAACAGGCTCTACATTGACCACCTGAGTGGCCATCCTTTCCCTAATTTTGGATCAATAAAATACTACGGAGGTGGAAATATGAGAGCCACTGAAACTCCTTCCTTCCCTTATTATTATCCACCTAATGACCTTGCAGCCTCTCCCGAGAGGGCTGATAGAACCCAGTCCCATTCCAATATTCAAGAACATGAAGAGCTGGCAAACTGGTCAAAATTGATAAAGCTTAACACAAACAGTCTTGCCCTCAGTGTTAAATTCTAAAGTGTAACTTGAGATGAGTTCAATAAAAATGGCAGAAGTATCGAAACAACCACTTCCATCCATCAGTAACAAATTTCTATGAATGGGAACGGGTGGTCCGCTATTTGGAATGGAGCAGTGCATTTGAAACGTTAATGTGGAGCAGCAATATTACATGGTGGATGTGTGCACAGTTTGAATCTGTTTGCTGATTCAGTTTTGCTAAAGCTTTGGCAGATACATTCCAATTAGAATCAATTAAATCTGCCAAAGTGGACATTAAATACTCACATTTATGAGATGCTTTAACAGAGAACATAGAAAAGTACAGCACAGAACAGGCCATTTGGCCCACAATGGTGTGCCAAGGTTTAATCCTAATGTAAAATATAATAACAACCTACACACCCCTCAACTCACTGCTAAACATGTGCATGTCCAGCAGTCGCTTATAAGTCCCTAATGACTCTGCTTCCACCACCATCACTGGCAATGCATTCCATGCATTCACAACTCTCTACGTAAAGAACCTACCTCTGACGTCTCCACTATACCTTTCTACTAATATCTTAAAAATATGACCCCTTGTACCAGTCAATCCTGTCCTGGGGAAAAGTGTCTAGCTATTGACTTTATCTATTCCTCTCATTATCTTGTATACCTCAATCAGGTCTCCTCTTTTCCTCCTTCTCTCCAGAGAGAAACGTCTCAGTTTATTCAACCTTTCTTCATAAGGCAAGCCCTCCAGTCCAGCCCTTCTCCAATTCCTGAAGAAGGGCCTGTGCCCGAAACGTCGAATCTCCTGTTCCCTGGATGCTGCCTGACCTGCTGAGCAGTTCCAGCAATAAAGTTTCAGCTCCAGTCCAGGCAGCATTCTGGTAAACCTTCTTTGCATGCTCTCCAAAGCCTCTACATCTCTCTTATAGTAGGGCGACCAGCACTGGACACAATATTCCAACTGTGGTCTCACCAGGGACTTGTAGAGCTGTCGCAAAACCTCGCAGCTCTCAAACTCGATCCCCCTGTTAATGAAAGCCAAAAACCAAATGCTTTCTTAACAACACTATCCATTTGGGTGGTAACTTTGAGGGCTCTATGTACTGCACACCTAGATCCCTCTGTTCCTCCACACTGCCAAGAATCCTGTCTTTAACCCTATATTTATTCGAGTCCGACCTTCCAAACGAGAAAAGGATGCAACGAATGCCAAACAGGAGAAGTTTATTGGCATGTATCAGAAGAGTTAGGACCAATGCCAAAAACATGAAACCGGCTTTTAAGCAAGCTTTCAAAGAAAGAATGAGTACCAGAGGGCATCTGAGGAAGTTTATCAGTAAAGTACAGCTAATTAAGGGGGCTTGGCAATACCCATGCACAAAAAGATATAAAGCAATCAGAGAACCAAAGAACAGAGTGTGTATATAAGGGGTACAAGAGTCAGCGTGGATCAAGGACTTGAAGAATTTAGAGATAGACATAAGTTTAAACTCAATACATTAGTTGATAATGAGCAAGTTAGGATCTCAGTTCTTTCTCTGTAAGTACAAGTTTAAGTTTACCAGTCTTGTCCAGGCCAGCAGTAAATTGGATTTTTATTTGCACTGTGCACATCTCCTGATTTCACAAGATATCTTAGTTTTGTAAATGCAATAGAATGCATTTTGCACCGTTTCAGCAATTCATTAAATAGAAATTGACCAAAGTAAACAACTTTCCAAAGCTGTCTTTCAACAGCCAGACTGATACAATATTCAAAGAGGATCTTCATGAACAAAATGGGCTTGTCAGGGGGTTAAATCATTTCAAATTCGAAAACTAGATTCCATTTTAATCATATCAGCTGGATGTTGGATACTCCATTAACAAAAGGTTCCCAAATTCAAACGATTGTTTGCAAATACAGAAATATTTTGACCTAAAGGGAAACAACATTTTATACTGAACAGGAAAAGAGTTCTGATGCGTTGGAAAGTGCACAATGCTTGATCGAGATGTTCCCAATGGAAAAATGGACTGGTCAGATGGTGATGGACAGTTGACAACCGAACTTTGTTATGTTTTCAATTGGCAGGTTACCTGAGTGGTCAAGCTATTGTCATGCCAAATGAGGCAGAGAATGGCCATTACCAACTTAGTCGAATCACAACAAGCATTGGCAGTTAACTGCCAACCATCACCTGGTCCACTCTCCATACCTTTACCAATCAGCACTCATTACCCAGATAGATTAAATCCTTTCTCCCTTTCCATTGGAATTCTTGAGAGTGTCCTGATAAGTACAATATTAAAGACTAAAATAAAATAACTTTATTTTCATCAATGCTCAAATGTCCATGTTGTATAAGCTGGCAGAGGTGACACTTAACGATAATGTATCAGGCCTACAATGAACTGGTAAAGTTCTGCACTGGTCTCAGAGTTAAACCAGCAACAATGTCCTTGTGGAGACAATACTTTGCCTTTGATCCTATACAGCAGCAATTTCAATGTCATTGAGGAAACAGAAATAAATAGAAACAAACCACATGCACATACATACAGCACACTATTATTTAAAGTAATAGAGAGAAATTCTACACTAACAGAAAACCTAATTTTCATTCTGAATACTGAATGTGGCACCAAAAGCACATTTGTGATAATGACAGTTTGAAAATCTAGCCCATATTGGTTTGCAGCAGTTGAAGAATTAGTCATTCTATTAGGAACCCCGGTTAGTTCCGACACCAGTATTTGACCATAGATTCAGATTGTTTTTAAAGGCAGATATCAATATGAAGTTGAACAGTGGCAGGAGCACGGCTATCCTAGGGACAGCACTAAAGAGATCTCACACACATTGGCCCTTTAATAAAGAAATGGGGCAAACCTCAGAGATAGGGAAATGTAAATAAAGGAATCACTATCAAGATTTCATCCAATTTCATAGTAACTGACACCTGATCACCAAATTCAGCTGCCACTTGAAAGGATGAAAGAAGCCCCATAAGGAGAACTCCAAATTTCACTTGATTCTGTGTCACATTATCGCAAGAGAGCTTTGTAGTTGTCTTCTAGCAGATATCATTTTTTTTCCACAAACTACAGAGATCAGAAACGAACAGTGCAGAACCACATCATAACTCATCTTGAGAAACTGTGTCAATGGGTGTTTGGGTTTGCAGTGCCTCTGTATTCTGAGCTTCGGCCTCAACCTCTCGCTGAACCCTAGTTTTCTTGATAAGTTGCAGTTCCAGTCAGTTTCTATTTCATCATTGTCCCAGATGAGAGATAGAACATAGAACCTAGAACATAGAACAATACAGCACAGAACAGGCCCATCGGCCCACGATGTTGTGCCGAACATTTGTCCTAGCTTAAGCACCCATCCATGTACCTATCCAATTGCCGCTTAAAGGTAACCAAGGATTCTGACTCTACCACTCCCACAGGCAGCGCATTCCATGCCCCCACCACTCTCTGGGTAAAGAACCCACCCCTGACATCTCCCCTATACCTTCAACCTTCACCTTAAATTTATGTCCCCTTGTAACACTCTGTTGTACCCGGGGAAAAAGTTTCTGACTGTCTACTATATCTATTCCTCTTATCATCTTATAAACCTCTATCAAGTCACCCCTCATCCTTCGCCGTTCCAATGAGAAAAGGCCTAGCACTCTCAACCTATCCTCGTACGACCTATTCTCCATTCCAGGCAACATTCTGGTAAATCTTCTCTGCACCCTCTCCAAAGCTTCCACATCCTTCCTAAAGTGAGGCGACCAGAACTGCACACAGTACTCCAAATGTGGCCTAACCGAAGTCCTGGACAGTTGCAACATCACTTCACGACTCTTGAATTCAATCCCTCTGCTAATGAACGCTAATACACGATAGGCCTTCTTACAAGCTCTATCCACCTGAGTGGCAACTTTCAAAGACCTATGAAATTGGACCCCAAGATCCCTCTGTTCCTCCACCTCACTAAGAACCCTACCGTTAACCCTGTATTCCGCATTCTTATTTGTCCTTGCAAAATGGACAACCTCACACTTGGCAGGGTTGAACTCCATCTGCCATTCCTCAGCCCAGCTCTGCATCATATCTAAGTCCCTTTGCAACCGACAACAGCCCTCCTCACTATCCCCAACTCCACTAATCTTCGTCTCATCTGCAAATTTACTGACCCACCCTTCGACTCCCTCATCCAAGTCATTAATAAAAATTACGAACAGCAGTGGAACCAGAACTGATCCCTGCGGAACTCCACTTGTAACTGGGCTCCAGGCTGAATATTTACCATCTACCACCACTCTCTGACTTCGACCGGTTAGCCAGTTTTCTATCCAATTGGCCAAATTTCCCTCTATCCCATGCCTCCTGACTTTCCGCATAAGTATGTTTCCGCATAAGTATGTTTCAGTATCAGTGAGTTCACCAGTATAGAGCATTGGTTAAATCAGCAGTGGCTCCACTGAAAAGGCTTTTAAATCTTGAGGTTCATAGAACAGCACATAGTTATCCATGTTAAAAAATGTAATAACAATTAACAACATTATATTTGATCTGCTATATTTTCCATTACTGACTGCAATGAATCTACCTCATGGGATACAGAAACTCACCAATGTGAGTAAAAACCTCTTAAACTTTGGCCAGGCCCAGGCTATTGACTTAAGAGAATAAACTCCATACAATAATGCAACAAAGAAAAGCAGATTGAAGTCAAATGATGCACAGGTTTGATAGAGAGCAAAATCCTCTCAACCCCAGCAGAGTAGAAAAGTTGCGCATTTATATAACATCTTAATGCCACCTCAGAGTATCCTAAACATCTCTTTCCAGATCTCTGAAACAAGTGCAGAACCCCTGGGGCCATAGACAACTACATACTATCAAACCCAGGGAATCATAGACGGAAATATCAACATGTGCCCATGTAACAGTTTAAAATGTGTTTAATACCTCCGCTCGAGTAACTAATAAATTGTTTCGATGTATGAACAGTAAATGAGAATATGTCACTTGGCGCTTCGAGCCTGTTTCACCATTCAATAAGATTCTGACTGACCCGATATTAACAAGCTTATAAAACATTCCGCTGACAATATCCCACTTTAGCTTCTCTCATTCTATCATTTCAGTATATCCCACTCCACATCTATTCTAATCTGAAGAATAATTTTCCTGCTGTTAGTCACTGTTCCACACTGTACTCCTTTCCTCATTCTCGAATTTAAAGAGCCTACAATGCTTTTCCTCAGCCTATTCTTTAGACAAGATAAAATAGATTGCAACAGACTCCACTGTTTGCTTGTACTTGACACAAAGAGAACTATTGAAATATTTCAATACACTCCTTTGGTGAAAAATATAATTTGTTTTAATCCTTTAAAACCCGTTCAGTTCGTTTTATATTTGCATTGAATGGTATTTCAGTTTGATCTAGATGTTAGTATAAAGTGAAATATTACAGCACTGAGCTTTGTTTCATTCTCCTTTGGTGGAAGTTGGAAAGGAGCGCTTTCTTACAAAAGAGGGTCAAGAGAGTGAAAAATGAACGGCCAAGTTGAGTAATAATACATGCAGGTCCTGACAAAGCCAATTTTCAGTCAGAGATGTTCTATACAACAACCGAAGTACTTTTGATCATGTAGTCACATGTCAGAAATGTGATATCTAATTTGTGTACCTTGAGAAAAGCAGGAAGGAGATGATGACCAGATGGTCTACTCATCGGGATTGAGCGATAAATATTGGCCGGGCCACCAGACATAATAACACTTTAATTCAAAATAATAAGGGTCCCTTTAGAGTGCAGAGTGGCTTTGGTTTAATGCCTCATACACGTCTGATGTGCAGGATTATCTCAGGATTACACTGCCGTGGCAGTATCAATTAGTGTATTCTAACCCCGAGGATAGATCTTGAACCCTCCGACTCAAAGATCAGATTTATACTCAGTGGCACCTGAGCAACACACAATGTTCTGACAAGTGGCTTATTATTTACATCCCCAGTGATTAATGAAGCAATTAAGGGCAATTGCATCAATTCTGTATGAGATACAAAACAGACCTCTGATGATAGAATGATAGTCTCCCTACCCTTGGTCAGTAGGCTTAAGTTCCTAAATTAGATTTAGTAGACTTGGATTCCTGTCCCACCTACTCCAGAGGTGTGACATACATCGCTGACTATTTTAATTTTAAAAAAAGGAAAACCTCTCAACCAATGGGCTGTTGTCATTTGGAAAGTGCAACATGTGTAATTAGGAACCAACACTTTGGGTCACCTTTGCTGATTCCCTGTGTGTTCTACGGGAGTCAGTAATTTCTAGCAGTGTCCATCGTTAAAGCTACTAAAAGTTTTCTAATATCTCTCCTCAGTAGGTAATTCTTCCCTTTTGAATATGGGCAGTGAGCCCTCAGTCTTATCTCTTTTTTTTTAGCAACAAATGGCTACCTTGCTTCCAGCTTGCTATCAGCAAGAGGTTAACTTGCACTGTCAAAGTGTGGCAATACAGATAACAACCCTCCCCGTACATGACCCAGACTAAGATCACAAGATGCAGCACAAGCCAGTGTTTATGCCCAGAATTCGATAACCAGGAAGGATGTTCTCCTCGACTGGGGAGTTCCGAACCAGGGCTCACGGTCTAAGGATACTGGCTCGGGCATTTTGGACTGAGATGAGGAAACATTTCTTCACCCTGACAGTGGTGACTATTTGGAATTCACTGTCATAGAAATTGATTGAGTCCAAAACATAATAGTTCTTTTGCGGACTAAAGGGATCAAAGAATGATGGAACAGGGTCCTGAGTTGGATAATCAGCCATCATCATTTTGAACAGCAGCGCATGCTTAAGGTGCTGAATGGCTTCCTGCTCCACCTATTTCTGTGACCATTCTGTGGCTTGAAGAGATGTATTTTTTTCAAAAGCTAATCAAGATGTTTGTGAATTAGACATTCCTCAAATTAAATTGAACAATGATGAAGTTCTGGAAAACTGGGATAAACTGCTGAGTTACTTCCAGATGAAAATCGAAATGACCTGAAAGAGTTGGCATAATTACATGGGGAGTTATATGGGAATAACCTGGGAATTACTAATCTCACTACACATAATATTGATTGAGGAAATGCTGTTCCAATCAATCCAATCCAACATCATACAGACGAAAACTTTGAAGATTGGCACAGGTTCAGAAAGAGACTGAACACATGCTGAAGCATAACATGGTCGTACATTGGATCAAACTTACTTTTTGACTGTCACTTTCTTTTCTCGTCAACTTCCGTTTGGGCGTGTGCGCGGCACGGTGGCACAGTTGTTAGCACTGCTGCTTCACAGCGCCGGAGATCCGGGTTCAATTCCCGCCTCAGGCGACTGACTGTGTGGGGTTTGCACGTTCTCCCCGTGTCTGCGTGGGTTTGCTCCGGGTGATCCGGTTTCCTCCCACAGTCCAAAGATGTGCAGGTCAGATGAATTGGCCATGCTAAATTGCTTGTAGTGTTAGGTAAGGGGCAAATGTAGGGGTATGGGTGGGTTGCGCTTCGGCGGGTTGGTGTGGACTTGTTGGGCCGATGGGCCTGTTTCCACACTGTAATGTAATCTAAAATAATCTAATCTTCCTCAGAATTTGTCCAGAGTTTGGACTCCATGTTTGTTTCTCAGCTTCAATTGAACGTAAGGACAAATTAAGACACTTCAAGCAAGCACTTTCAACTACAATTAACGAGGCAGCTTGATATCGCACTTGGGGCAAATGGGATCGAATGTTAGGGGGAGAAAGCATGATTAGGCCATTGAGTTGGACAATCAGCCATGATCGTGATGAATGGCAGAGCAAGCTCGAAAGTTTGAATGGCCTCCTCCTGAGCCTATTTTCTACGTTTCTAAACCGGTTTAAATACCCAAGAAAACTGGAGATTCAGAATTATAAGCCGTCATCAGATGCTTTAGGTAAACAGGTTACACATTAGATTTTCTCGTCAGAATATAAAGTTAGTCCATATGATTTCCCAATATTGTTGCTTGATGCTGAGATTACCGTTCATTAGAAGCTTTCTCACCACTAAGATGAATCTGGTTGCTGGATTTATCCAGACAATTTTGAACAAAAATATTTTAAATGTTGTGATTCTCCAGTCTCTGATTCCATGCCTCTATTTGAACAGGATTAGGTTGTTGTGGATATTACCGCGGCAGTTTCAATGCTCCTCTTCTCTGTATCCTCAGATGTCTTCAATTCAGTTGTTATCAGCTACCAACACTCAATGACAATCAGCCTTTCTAAATGAAGCAGAAATAGCTGGAGATGTTCAAGTGTCACAGGACTCAAAAACATTAAGTCTGCTTTCCCGCCACAGATGCTGCCAAACCTGCTGAGATTCTCCAGCAGTTTCATTTTTGTTTCCGATTTCCAGCATCTGCAATCTTGATTTATTTTAACCTTTCTAAAATTCTGTCAAACTTCATCTCATCCAAGTCTCAACTACTTTTTTTCACCATGAACTGGGCATGAACTTCCTCTTCATAATACCACAGCCAGGCCCCTGCACCTGTGAATTTTAAACAGGGGATTCATGATAATTGGCCCCAATCATTCTTTTGCCACCCTTTCACTGTTTGTGACGAACGATAACTTTTAGATTCCGTTTTAAAGTTAGCTGTCAGTCTCCGTTAATCTTTATTTCCCCTCTGAACTGTCTGTATTTAGTATGGGTTCTCACTGGGGTTAACAATAATCCATATTCTTTGCAACATCATGCAGGGAATTAGAGTATTGATTTGCCACCATTTCCTGCTTGTAGAAATGTTAAGCTGTACTGTACAGCTGAAGCTGAACATTGCCCAGATTTGTGCTCAAATGCCCTCTTGGCCCATTAAATTCAACCCTCCTCCAGCTCAGAAGTTTTCTGGATTGTTCCTTGTTCGTTTTATACACAAGCTAAATTCTTTCGATACAAGTATCAATGCTTCCTTAAATGATCCCAGTCTAATATTTAATGCATTTTATACATATTGTGTGTATGCACACAAATTATGAAGTTGGCAGTGCAGATTGAAGATATCATTAGGATTCTGAACATTATAAATAGGACCGTGGCATGCAAAAAGGAAATTATGACAAATGGTTATAAACAGTCCTGCTTTTCCCTCATGTCTAGTATTTATGCAGCACGCTTCAGGAAGGGATTTGAGATGGTGCAGAAAAGGTACACAAAATTGGGACCAGAGATGAGCAACTGGACAACTATTTGGATAGTTTGAAGAAGCTCGGGCTGCTCTTTTTGGAGAACTGAAGATAAATAAGACATTTTACAAGTGTTCAAAATGATGAGGGATTTGAATAGAGTAGGGTAAAGGGTAGGAGAATGCATCTGGATTGGTTACTCTGTGGAGGGTTGGTGTGGACATATTGGGCCAATGGCCTGTTTCCATACTGAGCGGATTCTATTTTAAAAAGGCTTGAGAAGAAAAGGACACTGATTTA
Organism: Chiloscyllium plagiosum; assembly: GCF_037043375.1. Taxonomy (NCBI): domain Eukaryota; kingdom Metazoa; phylum Chordata; class Chondrichthyes; order Orectolobiformes; family Hemiscylliidae; genus Chiloscyllium; species Chiloscyllium plagiosum. Next base: position 80,531,769 of record NW_028270180.1, read on the forward strand.
AGATGATCAGCAAAATAAATCAGTGGTAACAAGGAATACTTTATACAAAAAACAGCATTGTTCGGAAACTGGAATGTACTGCCTAATGGTATACTGGAGGAGGCAGCTTCAACTGAGGTCTTCAAAAGGAATCTACAAATTTCATAAGGAGAGGTTTTGCAGTATCACATAGTAAAATGACATGGGATTGAACATATGCAAGTTCCTCTTTGAGAGCTGATCAAATCATTGCGTCCGATCTGTTACCATTGATCGTTGTATAACATTGCACAAACGACCAGCTCACCAGTTATTTCCTAATTGTTTGTCATATTCTGATATAATGACTAACTTAGCCATGCCTGCAACTAAACGTACTTTGCAATTACTTCACTTGATGCAGGAGAACCTGCATTCCCATTTCCCTCACTGTTTGCACTGACAATGTTTCCAGAACTGCAATTCATCAAAGAGCACAAATTCAGTCATTTAACATCAGTAACCTTATCCAGAATTAAGTCCAAAGCAATTTAACAAAAAAAATCGCAGACTTGAGATTCAATCTTCCAAGCCTGATCGACTAGTTTTCTTAAGTTAGTCAATGACTGTCCAATTTTCATAAATCGCATTATTTTGCCATAGTGATAAGAAAGAACAGAGATATCCATGCAAAGTGAGAATCAGGTGCAACAGACCTTTAGCTGATCGTTGTTCTCTTCAGAAATAGAGATTACAGACGGGAAATATCCTTTCAGTGTAAGTGTAATGAGTTGCTGTAGTCCATTCCGTGGAGTGTAAGTGCTTGGTAGCCCAACATAGTAGCTCAGTGATGGTGAATGGAGTGGAAATTAGGTACGTTAGTTCTTTTGGCAGGCAATCAAACTGCTCTCTCTTTGATCATATTGAGCTTCTTGACTATTGTTGCAATTAAACCAATCACCAGGTGAGCAGTGAAGATTCCAATGCTCCCGAGTTTAGCCTTGTAATGGTGAAGTTAATGAGGGGGTAATGACAAAGCAGTATACCTTGAATCCTATTCCTGTAATCTTGCTAGTGTTATTAGTTATTGCTGCCTTCACCACCCATCCCCCTGGAGTGTATTGGCAATGCTGTCCTATGATCTGGAAAATGTTGCTGGGACTTTATTTGTTTTCAAGTTGCAACATGAACCATCGTGGTCGTGTTGGTATGTGGTCCTTTTGACTTCCACAGGATTTATACAGTACACCACACTGAGGGAATGCTGAGGTTGGGGTGTGGAAGAGACAGTACAGGGTGAAAAGAAGAGTAAACCGTTTATTTAGTATGTCACCATTGTTTATAGCCATTTCTGGGTTATGCAAGACCTTCATACTAAAAAACAAGCAAAATTCAACCGACCATTGAAAAACTTTGGATATTTTATGCTGATTCAAGATTGGTCTCTCAAAATAAGCCAAGCATTTCTGAACCAGTCAAGCAGTTGTTTTCTGTGATTGTTCTCATCTGTGTTAGTGTTCACCACAATGCCATTGGATGCCTTCGTGAGGCAACCCTGACATAATCTTACAACAACTCCCAGCACTTCCCTTTCACAATATTGGATCCCTAACATAGCAGATTTAAATCTGACATTATACCAGACTTACTTGTCAATCTGTTTCCTTTTGTTTCTGAGAAACTTAGGTTTCCACCTAATTCACAGTGTGAGGTGTCAACATTTTCACAGCTGCAACTCATCATAAAGTACCAGTTAGATCATTTTAAATATATGCATGATCACCAAGTTAATATTTGGCACTTCTTATCAACATCGAGAGTTTTGGCTGTGAGGGCAGGAGCTCGTGGTTGGGGAGTAAAGAGGTCAAATAAAGACTTTCTGCACTAGGACAGAGGAAAAACATCCCAAATGCAAGGATTTAAGTTTAACTTCCTGATCTTAGAAAAAGAAACTCAAGCTCTTCACATACTATTGCTAATTTAACCCTTACAAGCACAATTTGTAACTCAATGTTTGATTCAGAATCCGAATATAGTAATTTCTCATTTTTTAAATTCACTGAAGGTTCATGTCATATTAGTCAGTATTGGCTGTATTGTTGAAAAGAAAATTTTATTCCTTTTCCTTTCCTGCTTCTTCATCCATTCGGAGTTTACTGCAAGATCTGACCATAATAAACCCAGAAGTAATTATTGGTCTCTGACCCAGAGCAGTGTCATGACCTCAGTATTTAGGCTTCGATTAATTGATGACATCAGTGAAACGGTGTTGATGTGATGCTGCCTGAATTGAATTCACCATGAAAGCACTTTATAAGTTTGATTCAAACAAATAACTATTACTAGGGAATGTGCCTGACTCCGTGGATACACATGGCGTCTGGTCAACTTAAATTATAAAAAGTGCGAAGCATTCAATGGCGACATTGTATGGTAGATAGACAAGGCGAGGAGACCAGGAGCTGGTCCCAATCCCTAGCCATATTTCATCAAATGTCACCAAAGTCTGGAGGCCATGGCAATGGTTTTGGAGGGAGTGTGGAATGGTGGGTGGGGGAGTGAGGATGAGCAGGAAAGAGAAACAAAGAGAGGCGATGAGGTGGGGTGAAGGAGAGGAACCCAATTCTTCAGTATTTTCACTATAGCTCCAATGGCCAGAAACAGAACCTCAATATTGATCAGCAAGTAATTTCCCGTCTCAGCATTTCGGATGGTGGTACTACTGTTTAAGACAACTCTGTCACTAATATTAAATTCCTTGGAAGCCAGTCTAGCAGCCTCGTTAATATAGCTGCTGTTGTCTGAACTGGCATTTGTCGCATTGCACAAAACATTTTAAAAGTGTCAGAGGTTCTCCAACATTCCCTTTTCACATTGTTGTATTCCAAATGAAGCATAATTAAACCACATCAAAATCAGATCAAATCAAACTTGCTTCCTCATGGTTGCCCTCACGTCTGGCAAACTTTGATTCCCATCCTCCTGACAATCTGGTCTGTCAAAACGTCTCCAGTCACAAGTCATCATGAAGCACAAATTAAGCAAAAGGCTTACACCTATAAACAACTTGCAAACATTTGAAAATAAACCCTGACGATCAAAAGGCTCTGTTGAGCTGATGCAACATTTTTTTTAAAAAGAGGAATCACTCTACTCACCAGGAGTAATGCAAATATTGGGAGGGGCTGTAGTCTGGAATGGTGGTGTTTCCTATAGCACTGGGAGATGTTGTCAAGAGGAATCTTACGGAAATTCCGGCTTTCCAGAAATTCCTGTTTACATTACATTCTGTTAAAAAAGGCCACTTTCAAAAGCTATGACTGCAATATATGTTGCCTTTTTTAAAACTTGCACAGAAGTTTGCAGGACACCATTGTCATTTCTTTTTGAAGAGATGGGGATGAGGGGAGGTGGCCGATGTAATAGTATTGGGAAGCAGAGAATTAGGTAGTCAATGTGTTTTCAATATGTTTAGCCTCATTGCACAGTCCAGTGCTTTGAAGTGAACAACTGAAGGCCTCAACATTGAAGGGCTGGAAATGATTATTGAATGACTTTGTGTTAATGCATGCTCAATTATTCACTGGCTTTTAACTGGGAGGTGGTAGGATTTAGAAAATGGCAGGTAGGGACTTTGGCACCTTCTCATTGCTAAGCCATGCTGACATAGACCAGTTCTCTTTGACATCTTGACTCTCCATGATCTCTCAAGCCTTCCTCCCTCATTTCCCTGATTGTGCCCACCTTTGCAGCCTCAGCAATGATCAGTATGAACAGTAGGGCTCAGAAATGTGTTGATCTGTCCTCCTCTTACTGGTGTAGCAACTCTTGAAACTAAGCTGCGCTGTCAACTGATGAGTAACCCTGGCAAGAATCTCTTCGTTTTAGATTAGAATGGAGCTGGAAAAGCACAGCAGGTCAGGCAGCATCTGAGGAGCAGTAAAATCGCCGTTTCGGGCAAAAGCCCTTCATCAATGAAGAATCTCTTCATTGGTCACTGCTGGCAATATACCATCCTTAGCATACTCCAAAACCTCCAGGTTTCAGTCCCAGCATCAGGTCTGCAGCATTCACTGCAAGCTTCACCTAAAATGTTTTTTTTTTACAAGACTAACGATAGAGCAAAAATTATATGCCAGTCAATAATTTTTTCAATGTAAAATAACAAACTGTGGAAGTTGACAATCTGAAAGAAATACAGAAGTTGCTGGAGAAACTCAACATATTTTGCAGCATCTGCGCAGAGAAAGCAGAGTTCACCTGGGGTCAAGTGACCCTTCTTCAGAGAGATCTGAAGTTGTGAACATGAGTCATTCAACGAAAAACATTAACTCTGCTTTCACTCCACAAATGCAGCCAGATCTGCGAGCTGTTAGTAGACAGTCACACATTGTGCTCAGCTTACTTTTCAACGACCTTCTTAGTTTCTGGAGAAGCAGAAACACCAGCTCCCTTGCACTTTCAGCAGTTGATGTTTTCAGAGCTGCAAATGGTCTTCAAGGGCCATTAAGTCAATTGAAGCAAACATTTACGTACAGAATAAAAACATTTTTAGAAACTTGAATAGGAGTGTCAGGATTTCAAGCCACTGACATTCAGGCTGGAACATGGAAATGAAGGATGTGACAAACCCATTTCTTCAATACTTTTCACGTGTTGCATAGTCTAGAAAAGTCTCAAATAAAGAGCTTATGGCAGTTAGAGAAGGGCAACTAACTGTCCAATTTCTGCATTTAAGAGCTTTGAAATTTGGTTCTACATACAGGATTGATTTTTCCTCATCAAAGGGTGTTGGTTCAGCAATTGCAAACATTAATAGTGGCACAGAAAGGTTTGCCACTCTGCTATTGCTCCAATTGATCCACCAGCTCTTTAGATTTGTCCGTTTCCTTCTTGGGATCGTGACCCAGCAACAGCTTCTTGATCAGTCCGCATCAGCAGCATGCCAACATTAGTGGTACCATCATTCACAGCAGCGCAGGGTCCAGCTCTCAGTCCAAGCAGCAGGGCTCCACCACAATTCACATTATTAATGCAAATGGCTTGTTTTTAAGAAAAACCACCACAATCTGACTTCGAGAAAAAATACACACTTGGGAGGCAGAGCCCAGCAGTTTCCGTCATGTGCTAACTATGGCCTGGAATAGCGTATTTGACATTGTTCTCGCATGTGTGCAGAAGGAATTATCCACATAACTTCACAGGAATTGCTGGTTCTCCAGCAATAACCTTTATTCCAAATACAATATGAATCAGGAATTAAATTGCACTTTGGATCAAACTGACTCTTTAATTTCTTCAATTGTTCCTGACGGACTATAGGTTTCATTTCCAGCGCAGTTTGGATTGTCGCACTTACCATGCCTGCAATTGGTCATAAAAGATAAATGAAGTTATTTAAATGAGCATTTGGCTCCATCCCACAATTGTGTGACAGCTGTTTGAAAGACTGAAGATTCTGGATTCAGAACTGCAGCCTGCATTAAGCCGTTTGAGTGATACTGGTCACACTCCAGATGGGTGACTGCAATAGATGGCGAATTTGTTCTTCAAAACCTTTGTTGCTGGTGATGACGATTAGCAACAGAAAGGGGATATCAAGTTCTTGAATGTATTCATATTCAGAGTTTAGAAACCTCAATAACAAAATGCAAGCAAACTTACAATGAAGTGTCTTTGATGTCCTCTCCAAATACAATATTTTTGAACGAAAATTCTGTAGCCCTAATTCTAATGCAGATAACAGAGAGACAGTAATGCAAATGCTCTTGCCTGGAGTAGTGTTCCCTGCGCTGCTGTGTGATGTTTCCTGAAGAGTACCGAGAAAGTAATTTCCTTTCTATTTTCTGTACTCTGAATGAAACAAAACATTAATCACATATTGTTTTCAAACTTACTTTTTTCATGATAGATTTTGGAGTGTACAATTTTCCATCGACCTGGTAGTATGGACAGTCAGGTGGTCTGCTAATAGTCAGAAAAGTGCTATTCAGTCATTTTAAGCGTACATCTACATCCACAATAAAATCATCATTATTAACCTGAAACATTGAGTCAGTATTTCAAGCCATGGACAGCTAGTTTTGTAAAACTAGTTCAAGGCACAATTACAGTAGATGGTGATTTATTACCCCAAAACCCTCATTGGCTGTTTGCAAAACAAAGTAATGAGGCTGGAGTGTGGGAGCAAAGAAAGGGAGATACGATGCAACCAATTCATTTCTTCAATACTTTATACTTGTTGAAACTACTCAAAATATCTCAACTGAAGAGTTCCAACCCCAAATGGAGACGAGGCAACCAATTTTCCAATGACTCCAATGAGGACCTTTGGTACTGTCTCGACATACAGGGCTGAATTTTCCACGTCAACTTGCTCTTGCCAAGATTCTGATGAGTCAGGCCAAGTGGAGGGGGGTTCAGGAGCAAAGCCCAATCCCTTCTGCACCATTATATTATCTTGTCAGTGGTGGGCAAATGAAGGCACCATTTGAGAGCGACTCATGTCTGTCTATGTTGTGAACAATAGAGCTCCTCAACTCCCACAGTGAGCTTTTGCTTGCAAATCTCTTTAGTACAGGCTCAGCAATACCCATCACTAATGACAGCAAAGGAAACGTAGTTGCCCTGCCTTCGCTCTGTTATTGCTGTTAGCTCCTGAGATCATGCCATTTCAATAATGGTTTGTGACCAGGCGAAGGTAAGACCGTATTCGCTACTGTCAGTACCATGCCACTCTTGGCACTGCCAACCATCGCGTTATAATCCAGCTCGCAGTTCAACCAGCAGGCTTCACCAGAATTCATAAAATTAGGACTGCAAAGGTATTGTGTAAGAAAGAACATCATCTTCCAACTTCTGCTCCATGGTTCCTGGATGCAGAAGAAAATATCTACATAACTTCACAGGAACTGCTTGTTCTCCAGTAATTGCCTTGGAGAATATAATATCAAATGAAGCACGAATTACATAAAAGATCAAACATATTTTGTAGTTATTGCAAACAATCCTGGAGAACTATATTTTCCATATCCCAAGCAGTTTGGATTGTCAAACTTGCCATGCCTGTAACTGGTCAGGCAAGATAAATTAAATCCTTATGTGAGCATTTGCCTCCAGCTACTATTGAGTGCCAGCTATTGAGCATTATTGACGTGCGGAACGTGGCACAGTGGTGAGCACTGCTGCCTCACAGCGCCAGAGACCCGCGTTGAATTCCCGTCTCAGGCGACTGACTGTGTGGAGTTTGCACGTTCTCCCCGTGTCTGCGTGGGTTTCCTCCAGGTGCTCCGGTTTCCTCCCACAGTCCAAAGATGTGCAGGTCAGGTGAATTGGCCATGCTTAATTGCCCGTAGAGTTAGGTTAGGGCTGTGGGTGGGCTGCGCTTCGGTGGGGCGGTGTGGACTTGTTGGGCCGAAGGGCCTGTTTCCACACTGTAAGTAATCTCATCTAATCTAGCTGCTTGAATGGTTGAAGACTCTGGATTCAGTCGTGCAGCTGGAGTTCAGCTGCTTTTGTTAAACTTCTTACAATCCAGACGGATACTGCAATCAATACTGATTTTATTCTTCAACCCCTTTCATAGGACACTATAGCTGGTGATGAGGGTGAGTGTGTGATGGGATACATATTTCTTGAATATATTCATTTTAAGAGACTGGGAATATCCATTTCCAGTGCGAGCAGCAGCGAAGGTAAGACCGTTTGGTTTTAAAAGTACTTACCGGTAGCGGACAGCGGTGTTTTTTTTCTCTTTCACTCTCTCTTCACAGGAAGAGCGGGAGCACCAGGGGGAAGTGACGACGACCAGAGGGGCAGCCGGGAAGGAAAGCGGTGAGTATTTATACTCACCCTTCGAAGCCGTCGGTCATTTCCAGTGCGAGCAGCAGCGAAGGTAAGACCGTTTGGTTTTAAAAGTACTTACCGGTAGCGGGCAGCGGTGTTTTTTTTTTTCTCTTTCACTCTCTCTTCACAGAAAGAGCGGGAGGACCAGGGGGAAGTGACGACGACCAGAGGGGCAGCCGAGACCCGGAAGCAGTTAGTGTAAGCTTACCTGGGTAGGTTTTTTCCCCCTTTAAAAGCACGAAGGAGAGGAACCCGAGGCACTACACGGGTAGTGCCTCCCACCCGCCATCCTCCTCTAACCTAATAATAACATCTGTTGTGGTAAGTAGGTAAGTGCTGAATTTTGCTTGTTGTATTATTTAGACCCAGTTTTTTTTTTAAATAAAAGTTAGCTTTAGAGGGATGGCAGTGAAGGCAGTGCAATGTTCCTCCTGCAACATGTATGAGGTGAGGGATGCCATCGACGTCCCTGCCGATTATACTTGCAGGAAGTGCACCCATCTCCAGCTCCTCCACGACCGTGTCAGGGAACTGGAGCTGGAGTTGGATGAACTTCGGATCATTCGGGAGGCAGAGGGGGTCATAGATCAGAGTTATAGGGAAGTAGTAACTCCAAAGATGGCAGATAGATGGGTGACAGTGAGGGGGACTGGGAGGAAGCAGCCAGTGCAGGGACCCCCTGCGGCCGTTCCCCTCAAGAACAAGTATACCGTTTTGGATACTTGTGGGTGGGATGACTTACCAGGGGTAAGTAACGGGGCTCAGGTCTCTGGCACGGAGCCTGTCCCCGTTACTCAGAAGGGAAGGGTGAAGAAGAGCAGAGCAGTAGTAATTGGGGACTCGATAGTTCGGGGCACAGATAGGCGGTTTTGTGGGAACGAGAGAGACTCACGTTTGGTATGTTGCCTCCCAGGTGCAAGGGTACATGATGTCTCTGATCGTGTTTTCCAGGTCCTGGAGGGGGAGGGGGAGCAGACCGAAGTCGTGGTCCATATTGGTACCAACGACATAGGTAGGAGGAGTGCCGAGGATGTTAGACATGCTTTCAGGGAGCTAGGTTGGAAGCTCAGAGTTAGAACGAACAGAGTTGTTGTCTCTGGTTTGTTACCCGTGCCACGTGATAGAGATTCGAGGAATAGGGAAAGAGAACACTTAAATGCGTGGCTACAGGGATGGTGCAGGAGGGAGGGATTCAGGTTTTTGGATAACTGGGGTTCTTTCTGGGGACGGTGGGACCTCTATAAACAGGATGGTCTACACCTGAACCTGAGGGGCACCAGTATCCTTGGGGGGAGGTTTGCTTGTGCTCTTGGGGGGTGGGGGGGTTTAAACTAACTCTGCAGGCGCATGGGAACCCAGATTGTAGCTTCAGGGTGCAGGGCCTGGAGTGTAGGGAGGTTAGGAACATGGCACCAATTTCAAAGGAGGCTGCCTGTAAACAGGAAAGTGGCTTGAAGTGTGTATACTTCAATGCAAGAAGTATACGAAATAAGGTAGGTGAACTTGCAGCATGGGTTGGTACCTGGGACTTGGATGTTGTGGCTATTACAGAGACATGGCTAGAACAGGGACAGGATTGGCTGTTGCAGGTTCCAGGATTTAAATGTTTTAGTAGGGTCAGAGGTGGGGGTAAAAGAGGGGGAGGTGTGGCATTGCTTGTCAAAGATAGTATTACAGTGGTGGAAAGGACGATGGATGAGGACTTGCCATCTGAGGTAGTTTGGGCTGAGGTTAGGAATAGGAAAGGTGAGTTCACCCTGTTCGGAGTCTTTTACAGGCCTCCTAATAGTCCTAGAATCATTGAAGAAAGGATAGGGAAGGTGATTCAGGAGATGAGTGACAGTAATAGGGTGGTTGTTATGGGGGATTTTAACTTTCCTGATATTGATTGGGAAAGCTATAGCTCAAGTTCGTTAGATGGGTCAGTGTTTGTTCAATGTGTGCAGGAGAGTTTCCTGACACAATATGTAGACAGGCCAACAAGAGGTGAGGCCATACTGGATTTGGTTCTGGGTAACGAACCAGGCCAGGTGTTAGAATTAGAGGTAGGTGAGCACTTTGGGGATGGTGACCATAATTCGGTGATTTTTACTCTCGTGATGGAGAGGGATAAGTGTGTACTACAGGGCAAGAGTTATAGCTGGGGTCAGGGAAATTATGATGCGGTGAGGCATGACTTAGGATGTGTGGCTTGGAAAAGTAGACTCCAAGGCAAGAGTGTAAATGATATGTGGAGCTTGTTCAAGGAGCAACTATTGAGTGTCCTTGATAATTATGTACCTGTCAGGCAGAGAGGAAAGGGTCGTGCGAGGGAGCCGTGGTTTTATAAGGAATTGGAATCCCTTGTTAAATGGAAGAGGGCGGCCTATCTCAAGATGAGACGTGAAGGTTCAATTGGGGCGATTGAGAGTTATAGGGTAGCCAGGAAGGACCTGAAGAGAGAGCTAAGAGCAGCAAGGAGGGGACATGAAAGGTCCTTAGTCGGTAGGATTAGGGAAAACCCTAAGGCTTTCTATAGGTATGTTAGGAATAAAAGAATGACTAGGGTAGGAATAGGTCCAGTCAAGGATAGTAGTGGGAAGTTGCGTGTGGAGGCGGAAGAGATTGGAGAGACACTGAATGAATACTTTTCTTCAGTATTTACTCAGGAACAGGGCATTGTCGTCGATGCGAATACTGAGTCACAAATAAGTAGAATGTATGGCTTTGAGGTATGTAGAGAAGAGGTGTTGGAAATCCTGGAAAAGGTGAAAATAGATAAGTCCCCTGGGCCTGATGGCATTTATCCTAGGATTCTCTGTGAAGCAAGGAAGGAGATTGCAGAGCCATTGGCCTTGATTTTTATGTCCTCTTTGTCTACAGGAGTAGTGCCAGAAGACTGGAGGAAAGCAAATGTGGTTCCCTTGTTCAAAAAGGGGAGTAGGGATAACCCTAGTAACTCTTGGCCGGTGAGTCTCACTTCTGTTGTGGGCAAAGTCTTAGAGAGAATTGTAAGGGATAGGATTTATGCACATCTGGATATGAATAATGTGATCAAGGATAGTCAGCATGGTTTTGTGAAGGGCAGGTCGTGCCTCACAAACCTTATTGAATTCTTTGAAAAGGTGACGAAGGAGGTTGATGAGGGGAAAGCGGTAGATGTGGTATATATGGATTTTAGTAAGGCGTTTGATAAGGTTCCCCATGGTCGGCTGCTGCAGAAAATACGGAGATATGGCATTGAAGGTGAGTTGGAGGTTTGGATTAGGAATTGGCTGGATGGAAGAAGACAGAGGGTAGTAGTTGATGGCAAAGTTTCTTCATGGAGTGCCGTCACTAGCGGTGTTCCGCAAGGATCTGTTTTGTGACCATTGCTGTTTGTCATTTTTATAAATGACCTGGAAGAGGGGTTAGAAGGTTGGGTGAGCAAGTTTGCGGATGATACGAAAGTCGGAGGAGTTGTTGACAGTGAGGAAGGATGTGGCAGGTTACAGCAGGATATAGAGAAGCTGCAGAGCTGGGCAGAAAGGTGGCAAATGGAATTCAATGTAGTTAAGTGTGAGGTGATTCACTTTGGGAAGAATAACAAAAAGATGGGGTACTGGGCTAATGGTCGGGTACTTGGTAGTGTGGATGAGCAGAGGGATCTTGGTGTCCATGTACACAGATCTCTGAAAGTTGCCACCCAGGTAAATAGTGCGGTGAGGAAGGCATATGGCGTACTGGCTTTTATTGGTAGAGGAATTGAGTTCCGGAGTCCTGAGGTCATGATGCAGTTGTATAAGACTCTGGTGCGGCCGCATCTGGAATATTGTGTGCAGCTTTGGTCGCCATACTATAGGAAGGATGTGGAGGCATTGGAACGGGTGCAGAGGAGGTTTACCAGGATGTTGCCTGGTATGGAAGGAAGATCGTATGAGGAAAGACTGAGACACTTGGGGCTGTTTTCATTAGAGAAAAGAAGGTTTAAGGGTGACTTGATTGAGGTGTACAAGATGATTAGGGGGTTAGATAGAGTTGACAGTGTGAAACTTTTCCCGCGTATGGAGTCGGGTATTACAAGGGGGCATAGCTTTAAATTAAGGGGGGTAGATATTGGACTGAAGTTAGGGGTAGGTTCTTCACTCAGCGAGTCGTAAGTTCATGGAATGCCCTGCCAGTAGCAGTGGTGGACTCTCCCTCTTTATGGGCATTTAAGCGGGCATTGGATAGGTATATGGAGGATAGTGGGTTAGTATAGGTTAGGTGGGCTTGGATCGGCGCAACATCGAGGGCCAAAGGGCCTGTACTGCGCTGTATTCTTCTATGTTCTATGTTCTATGTTCTAAAATGATCAGGAATAAGTAACCCAAATTTGCAAGCAATTTTGAATTCAAGCTTCCTTGATGTCCTCTCCTAAAACTGTTTGTTTTGAAAAGAACTCTCCAACCCAAAGAACAATATGGATAATGGAGAGGCAGTATGTGATTGCTATGGTCGGGAATGGTAATCTCTGCACTGCCGTGTGGTGTTTTTATGAGGGGCCTGTACGTTATCTTACCATAACTGCCTGCCCACCAGCAACTTACTTTCACTTTCTTGTCCTCTGAATGAAGCACAATCATGGTCACATATCGTATGAAACATACTTTTTCGAGACCGCCTTAGATTTGGAAGGCATGGTTTTCCATCTCCATCGCAGTTTAGGCTGTCACGTTTACCAGGCTTGCAATTGAACAGGCAAGTTTAGTCACTGAAATCAGCATTTGTCTGCATATACAATTGTGTGCCAGCTGCTGGAATGGTTGAAGGATCTGGATTCAGTATTACAGCACTTATTCAGCTGTTTGTTTTTTTAAAAAACTGCTCACACTGCAGAAGGATAACTGCATGAATTGGTGATTTTTTTTGTCAAACTTACATAACTGGTTTGCAAGAAGTCAGAGCACAGGTCGGGGGAGAGGCAACGAATGTCGGGGAGATGGATTTTTCCTTGCAGTATAGACCAGAGAGGTCAATGGGAGGTAAAACGTTCAGGACCAGGCTGATGAAGGGGAAACGTTTCACTGAAGAGATGTGGATGTTTTAAAGCAATGGCTTTTCCAACAACTCTGTTTTTCTTTCTGATTTACAGCATTCGCAGTTCTTTCTGGTTTTATTTGGATGCTTTCTGTTGTTCTAGTTAAATAAGAGCATCAATCAGTGGGAACAAAGCAAGCATTAGGGATGCAAATTTAGTGCGATTGCTGTGGTTTGGTCTGCAAAGGGGCTTGTTGCACTGCTGTCACATGCTTTCAAGATGCAGCCCCTGAACAATCTAAAGAACAGCTCTCCAGCAATTTCCTTTCACATCTTTGATTTCTGAATCAAGGATCATTTATACACTGGAGCAAACTTATTTTCTGCAACTGTTCCTCACCGAACGAGTTAGGGAACTGGAACTGGAGTTGAATGAACTGAGGATTATTCGAGAGGCTGAGAGGGTGATTGATAGAAGCTACAGGGACATAGTTACGCCGGAGAACAGAGGTAGCTGGGTAACAGTTAGAGGTGGGAAGGGGAAGAAGCAGGCAGTGCAGGGTTCCCCTGTGGTCGTTCCACTAAAAAATAAGTATACAGCTTTGGAAACTGTTGGGGGGGACAGCGTTGCAGGTGTAAGCTGCAGTGAAGGGGTCTGTGGCTCTGAGACTCAGAAGGGAAAGGGGGAGAGGAGGAGAGCGCTAGTTATAGGGGACTCTCTAGTTAGAGGGACGGACAGGCGGTTCTGTGGACATGGGCGAGACTCACGGATGGTTTGTTGCCTCCCGGGTGCTAGGGTCCGAGACGTCTCAGACCGTGTCTTCAGAATCCTTAAGGGGGAGGGTGTGCAGCCAGAAGTCGTGGTGCACATTGGCACCAACGACATAGGTAGGAAGAGGGGTGGGGAGGTCATTCAAGAGCTCAAGGAGTTAGGCTGGAAGCTAAAAGCTAGGACAGACAGAGTCGTCATCTCTGGGTTGTTGCCGGTGCCACGTGACAGTGAGGCAAAGAATAGGGAGAGAGTGCAGTTGAACACGTGGCTGCAAGGCTGGTGTAGGAGGGCGGGCTTCAGATATTTGGACAATTGGACTGCATTCTGGGGAAGGTGGGACCTGTACAAACAGGACGGGTTGCACCTGAACCAGAAGGGCACCAATATCCTGGGGGGTAGGTTTGCTAGCATTCTTCGGGGGGGTTTAAACTAATTTGGCAGGGGGATGGGATCCGGACTTGTAGTCCAGCAAGTAAGCTAGCTGTGTGTCAGGATGCCCAAGACTGTAGGGAGGCTGTGGAGAAGGTAGCACTGACAGGGACTACTTGCGGACACAGAGATGGGCTCTGTGAGGTGAGGTGAGAGATGGAACACGTCTGATGTAAGTTTAGAGACTGGGCAAATGTTTGGAGACGAAGTAATAAAAGAGGATCTGAGTATAAAGTTGGAAGTCACTGAGACATTCAATAAAAAGGAAGGGCGCGTAAGGCAGAGGGAGATGGACATGGAAAAAGAAGTGTCACTGGTGTTGAAGTCTTAACTCTATTTTCCTTTGCAAGATTCTGCTAGACCTGCTGAGATTTTCCCGCAATTTCTTTTGTTGGTACTGAAACAGAAGATGGGAAGGAGTTCCTGGATCAACCAGCTCTCTGTTCTGTGGGCGTTTGAATTCCCCGTTCGACCAGATCACATCTCAGCCACACGAAAACCTCACTATCCTGCCCCACCCCACTCCTTTTACTGTCAATAAACCGTAACAGCAACAGCATCATTTTCCGAGTGAATTGGGAAAAGTTTAGGGAGAGTTCCGTTCGGTTTCATTCAGAGCATTCTAAATCCGTTACTTTTGTTTCAGCACGATTTGACATTGAGCCGTCACTCTCAATCCCCCGAGCATGTGGCCATTTGCATTCCACGGCCCTGGATATTTTGGTTGGTGCATGGTTGGAATGGAACCTCACGTTTGGAAAGGGACATTGTTTATCGTATATTCGGCTGAACTGATAAACGTGTATCTGGTACCTCCGGTACAGTGGAAACAATTTTCACTCAGAAACCAACACATGATCAAAAACAGTGGTAACAATGTGTCAACAAAATCTGCAACAGCGAGCGATTGCGCTCTTGTGTGGGGTTGCAACATAGCAAATTGAATGGAGAGCTGTGAACCTATTAACAGATAAAAATGCCCCTACATGAAACTGCATCTGCCAAGACTTCTCCACTCACTCATTCTATCGATACCTGTTTGCAAAATTCCACATCCTTATCACAATATGTTCACCCACCTATTGTGTATCGGCAGCATTTCACTCTGCCACTTCCTCCAAGTCATTCAGTCAGATAAAACATTAAATCCGATGACAGAACAATCTGGATTTCACTAAATATATCTTTCCAAGTTGAAAACTGCTCATTAATCTTGATTCGGTGATTTCTGTTAAATAGACAACGGACAGACAATGCTGCTTTATTATCCAACACCGAGAAATCCTTTCTTGTGCAATGGACATTTACATAGCCCCTTATTGATTGCTTGCTCAAATTCAAAAGAACTTTACTGAGCATCGTCCTTTACCAAGTCTGCAGGTCATGCTAACAAAGAAATCAGTCAGATTGTCATCGTGTGATTTTCCTTTCAAAAATGATGTTGACTCAGTTTGACTGTAATCATCACTTCTAAACTTTCTGCTTTTCTTAATTTGCAATGGTAGTTCACATTTTCGAAATGACAACAAAGACATTTGAGCAGGTGGAAGCAATTTAACCAATCAAGTCAGCGACAAGTTTCAATGCGATCACGGCTGATTTGGTTAATCCTCAAATCCCCTTTCTGTGACCAAATGCCTGTCTTTCTCAGCCTTGCATGTGTGCAGCCTTGAAAACCCTCTGTTGAAAACAACTTCACAGATTTGCTACCCTCTGAAAGAGAAAATATCCTCCACACCTCAGTCTTACATAATTGGCCCCTTCTGCTGTGATGAGGCCTTCTGGTGCCACATTATCCCAGGTGTATATCAGAGCAGAAAAAACCCTCAAGGTCGGTCTGCTCTGTCCAGTGCCAGCTCTGAGTGTTTGCCGCATTGTCTTTTTTGACTTTTGAATGAACAAATAGACCTGAATCTTCTTCAAAAACACTTGAATGGCTGTAATTTCGCTGGCAGTGTAGTGCGCTAGAAAGTCGAGTGCTTGATCACAAGTATATCACTCTCAAAATGTCATCTCTGTTTCTCTTTCCACAGTTAACGCTCGATCCGTCGGTTTTCTGCAGTATTCTGTGAATTTACTGCACACAAGTGCTGCATTTCATTAAATTCCTTCATTCACAGTCCTCTGGACACTGACCCTGTTCAGTGACAATACATCCTCCTGCTCGTCAATGTGCCAAGCCCCACCGCTCCCTCCCCCATCAAGATAAACAGCTGCAGAACAGGACCTCTCCATCTCCATTAATGACGACCGACTTGCCACTGACATTTTTTACAAACCCACCGACTCCCACAGCTAAATGGATAACACCTCTTCCCACCCTACCTCTTGCAAAAATGCCATCCCGTATTCCCAATTCCTCCGCCTCCGGCGGATCTGCTCCCAGGAGGACCAGTTCCACCACAGAACCCACCAGATGGCCTCCTTCTTTAGAGACCGCAATTTACCTTCCCACGTGGTTGAAGATGCCCTCCAACGCATCTCGTCCACATCCCGCACCTCCGTCCTCAGACCCCACTCCTCCAACCATAACAAGCACAGAACGCCCCTGGTGCTCACCTTCCACTCTACCAACTTTCGCATAAACCAAATCATCCTCTGACATTTCCGCCACCTCCAAACAGACCCCTCCACCAGGGATATATTTCCCTCCCGACCCCTTTCCACCTTCCGCAAAAAACTGTTCCCTCCGTGACTACCTGGTCAGGTCCACACCCCCCTACAACCCACCCTCCCATCCTGGCACTTTCCCCTGCCACCGCAGGAACTGTAAAACCTGCGCCCACACCTCCTCCCTCAACTCTATCCAATGCCCTAAAGGAGCCTTCCACATCCATCAAAGTTTTACTTGCACATCCACTAATATCATTTATTGTATCCGTTGCTCCCGATGTGGTCTCCTCTACATTGGGGATACTGGGCGCCTCCTCGCAGAGCGCTTAAGGGAACATCTCTGGGACACCCGCACCGATCAACCACACCGCTCCGTGGGCCAACATTTCAACTCCCCCTCCCACTCTGCCGAGGACATGGAGGTCCTGGGCCTCTTTCACCGCCGCTCCCTCACCACCAGACGCCTGGAGGAAAAACGCCTCATCTTCCGCCTTGGAACACTACAACCCCGGGCATCAATGTGGACTTCAACAGTTTCCTCATTTCCCCTTCCCTCACCTCACCCTAGTTCTAAACTTCCAGTTCAGCACTGTCCCCATGACTTGTCCGGACTTGTCCTACCTGCCTATTTCCTTTTCCACCTATCCACTCCACCCTCTCCCCCGTGACTTATCACCTTCATCCCCTCCCCCACTCACCCATTGTACTCTATGCTACTTTCTCCCCACACCCACCCTCCTCTAGCTTATCTCTGCACACTTCAGGCTCACTGCCTTTATTCCTGATGAAAGGCTGTTGCCCGAAACGTCGATTTCGAAATTCGTTGGAAGCTGCCTGAACTGCTGTGCTCTTCCAGCACCACTAATCCAGAATCTGGTTTCCAGCATCTGCATTCATTGTTTTTACCATCTTCAGTTAATTGTCTTGGCTGCAAAGAAAACCTCGGGAATCTCTCCAAATGCCAGGAAATCTCAACCCTGGACATGGTGCAAGGCAGAGGAGTGTTAAAGAGATTTTGGGAAAATATTTTCAATTGGCAGATGGAAAAAATGTTAAAGAGGCATACCATATAACCCAGTCTCCAACACTGTGAATCTTCAGACACGCTGTGAGAAGTGAAATCCATGGAGAATAAAGAAGGGTGAACTGCCCGGTTGAGCAGAGACAGTCAAGACAGCTTCCCCTTCTTTAAGAGGACAGACCATTAACTTTGATGTTCTCGGGACATGAACTGATCTAAGATATTGAAATAATTCTCGTTCCTCTACATGTCAAATCCAACCTCATCTTGAATCCGGGACAATGAAAAAAACTCGGGACCACACAAGGGGCAAGGAGGCTTGAAGGGAGATGGTCCCAGTTCGAGGAGAGTTGGTGCTCAGTGACATGGGTGTGTCTGTCGTGGATGGGATAAGACTGTTCCCATGCCTCCATAATGAATGTTCCAGACTTTATTTTGGAAAAATAAAACTGATAAGAGGACACATCTTGGTCTGGTAAGGATAGACTGAAGTCCGTCACAACCTGCTTTACATGTTCGAGTTTGGTTTTAGGTTGGAAGTTTCAGCGTATTAGACCGTTAAATGAAAGGCTGGTGGTTCAAGACCTCCAAAGGCGACAGCGATCGTTGTTGTTAAAGCATCTGTTTTCTCTGCTGCAGGGTTTCTTATTTCTAATTGGGGCAGGAAAATGTTCATCAAACGGAAAATTCCCGTGTGAAGAACCACAAAGAACTTTCTGCAATGATTTAAAGGTTAATGTAATGAACTGTGGACTCTGGGAATCTGAAACAAAATCAGAAACTGCTGACAAAACTATCTGGTTTGGCAGTACCTGAGGGAGATTATTGAGTTCTGATAAAGTTGTTAAATATTGTCCACGATTATCTCTGCATGGATGCTGCCAGACCTGCTGAGTTTTGTCGTGGAAAAAGTACAGAGAATCACCAGGAGACGTAGAGAGTTCTTCAAGAAGTCGGTCTGTTATTTGCAAACGAACAACCGTGACCTTGAGAAAGCAGATTCTCGAATGCTCTCGAACTTCATTGTCCATGGTTTTTTATACATTTTTCCCATGCTTTGTTTGCTTATCAACATGTCTAAATATATTAATCAAAGTACCTCACACTCGCTACACAATAAACCAGCGATGTTAGTTCCCATCATCTCTTTAATTGTTCATTCTACTTAACGTTATTCTCATGTGACGGTTAGATATTTAATGTCAGTTTTCGCAACAATGGTCTTTCATTCCAGACCCTACTTCATACTTTCCCGATGCCATAATTAGTTGTTTATTGTCAATAATCTCAATCAGGCTGACTCTATTAAATATTAATTAGATACTTAATGTCATGTCCCAAATATTTATGTTCCCAATCGAGTCATAATGATACTTAACAGGAAGCCTAACTTTACTAACTGTAATCTAATCTCACCAACGAGACCTTTCAGCGTCAACCTTTCTTTGCTAATTGGTGTGAGAGAATTCCACTATTCTTATCTCATCCTGCATTCTACAGATCTCTTGCAACAGATCGTCAGTGGGGTTCATGCTTTAAGCCTTCCCTTGCTTTCATGCTTTAAACCTTCCCTTACTTTCATGCCCTTTATTTTCCATAATAACATTTTGTCATTCTGACCAATGGCAGTCATTCCTGGCACTGGATATACTGACGGTGAAGGGTCAGTGATCAGAGCGGACTGTCCCTGTAGTTCTGTTCCCGACTATCCACCTCCCGCTCTGTTAGTAACCTCTCAGTCTCCTGGGAATTGCATTGTTCCCAATTTTGCCGGATTCCAGGCCTTTAACCTTGGCTGAGCAGACAGTCGATGGTCTGAGGAATATCGTTCCCAAACGTCTCATGTCCGAGGTAATAACAATTAATAACGATGTCTGTGCATCCTCCTCATAATCTGTGAAAATCATTCTTGCGGACTGTAGGAACATTTATTGACCGAACTTGAGGAGGTTTTGAACCAGATCAAACTCCTATTAATTAAGAAGATGGTATAGATCCCTTTTTCTTTTCTCCTGAAGGCAAATGTACGGCAATGCAATTCAATTGGTGAAATTTCCAGGCTTGAACCGAAACACAATTTACGTCGCACTATCGTTGTAACACAAACAAAAAACAAAGTGTGGACTAACCCAACTCTATTGGAAAACTGAACGAAATGAAACATCATTTAACTACGAAACAGTCAATGTTCGCATATAGTAACAGTGCATAAACCATACAAAACTGGTCGTCCTGCTACCGGAATGATATTGTGAAACGTGAACGGATGAGGAAAAGTTATAATGTGATGTTTGTAATTCTTAAGCTTCCAAATGGTTTTGAGGTGCGAATGTATTTTAACCTTGAAGAAATTTGACGCACTTAAACCTCCTTCCTGTCCACGATAGAAGCTGTTGAATCTGTTCCGAATTTCCAGCGGCTTCTGTAATTATTTAAGGTTTCTGACGATAGCAATCTCTCACTTTTCCAACAAAACAAAACGAACCTTATGTTGCGAACAATATTCAAATAAACAATGGGCAGCAGAGAGGAAAGCTTTCGAGCAACGCTGCCCGGATTGTCACGGCAATTAACAGGAACCATCGCCATGAAAACCCTAAAGCATCCTGACAAATCCATTTCGCCACAGAATGCAACGTTGGTGCTCAAGACATTTCCTTACAAAACCACAGGGAAAGCCACGACACTGCGATGCTGGGAATCGAACCCAAGTCAACTGCTTAGAAGGCAGCTATACTCGTCACTATACCACAACCGCGCTAGCAGCTGAACTATCCCTTTTCCCAAACACACATAACAAGGCCATGATAGTCACCAACTGAACTGGGGCTGACAGCAAAACAAGAAATTGCTTGTAAAACTTCAACAGGTCTGAGAACACCAGAATCAGAAGCCTTCAGCCCTTAAGAACAATCACTGGATCCAAAATGTTCACTCCCCACAAATGCTGCTGGACCTGCTGAGTTTCCCAGCAATTTTTGTGCTGTCTCTCAGATCTGCAACATCTGCAATTCTTTGTCAGATAGAAAACAAACGTTGACCCATTGAAGGGGATATTTGATCAGGTGATAGTCCACTTCATCCACAGAGATAGGTGGGATGGAGTATAGGTTCATAAAATTCTTACAGTGTAGAAACAGGCTATTCGGCTCATCATGCATCCCACCAAGTCACACCCAAGTGTAACCCCAAATTTCTCATGGCTAACCATATAACCAACACTCACTTGAACACTATTGACTATTGAGCGTTGCATATCCACCCTAACCTGCGAATCTTTGGACTGTGCGAGGAAACTGGAGCACCCGGAGGAAACTCACGCAGACACGGGGAGAATGTGCAAACTGCACACAGAGAGTCTTCAACCAGACAGGGATCTGGGTAATTGGAGAGGTTTCAAGAGGAAGTGCAGCCTGGTTTGTGAATGATGGGCCGAAGCCTGATCTCAGTGCTGTAAAGGCTCTACAGTAACATGATTCCCTACATCCAGCACTGAACATAGTTTGCATTTTGTTTTAATCCGTCCTGTTATTGACATTATTTTGTGAAATGTCTCGAGAGCGGTTGTTTGCGCATTCACGCAGATCTCTGTTGTGATGGGTCAGGAGCAACGTACAAAATAATAACTGGCAGAGGGAGAATTGAATTCCCCCTCCGAATCTGCCGAGGACATGCAGGACCTGGAACTTCTCTATCACCATTCACTCACCACCCGCCGCCTGGTGGAAGAACGCCTGATCTTCCTCTTCAGGAACCTCCAACACCAGGGCATCAATGTGACCTTTACCATTTGCCTGATTTCCTCCTCCGACCACCTTATCCCAGTTCAATCCTGCCAGCTCGGCACCATCCTCATGACCTGTCTACCTGCCAATCTTCCTTCCCACCTATCCGCTTCACCGTCCTCTCCGACCAATCACCTTTATCCATCAATTGCGTTCTCAGCTCACTTCTCCGCAGCCCCACTCCCTCCCATTTATCTATCCACACTGGACGCTCCCAGCCTCATTCCAGATGATGGTGTTTTGCCCGAAATATCGTCTCTCCTGCTCCTCGGATGCTATCTGACCTGCTTTGCGTTTCCTGTGTTACTCTAATCTTGACTCTGATCTCCAGCATCTGCAGTCCTCACTTTCAACTCACATGACTGAATTCCTGCCCCTTACAGTTAGAATTGGGTCTCGTGTTTTCATCATGAATTTCATTATGTTTAATATATTTTATTTTAAAAATCATCACAATATATTGATGCACTCATGAGCATGTAATGCATTTGGATAGAACAATACCTCCTTTCTCTGTGAACAAACAGAATTAAAGGAGTCAGTTTGGAGAATGTTTCCTCTCACAGAAACAGGAATCGGGAGTTATAATTCTCGCTGAAATAAACACAGGCCATTCAGAGGAATCTGATAAGGTCATGCAACATCTGTCGAGAGAAGGGAAAGGTTAGCGCATGTGTTATGAGAGTAGGGGAATTCAGCAGAGCGGTAGGAAGTTAGAAAAGTAATAATTACAGAACAATTGGAATGGGGGTAACGCCGAAGAAAGAATGAGAGGTCGATGCAGCCTGTTTAAAATGTTCAGTCTGTTCTAGTAGTCAATGCAATCAAAGCTAGGCTTAGATTTCATCTCCAGTTTCCTGTGCAATCCACATATCCCGTGACTCCCTGAGAAACCAGCAATTTGTGTCTTCCAATCTGAAATGCACTCAGTGAGGGTGCATCAGCAATCGTCAGGGACAGAGAATATTGAAGACTCAGAGGCCTTAGAGTTAATCGCTCTCTCCTCATCTCATTCCCAAATAACCTGCCCCTTACCCTGAGGGTGTGTCAATAATAACCAAAAGATCTGTAAATGGTGTAACTTTAACACTGACTTCTCTTCACAGATTCTGTCAGACCTGCTGAGATTTTCCGCAACTCCTGAGACTGTGTTATCGTATTTCAGAAACCCAGACAACAGGATCAGTTTCTCACCATCTACCCTCTGAAGCCTGTTCAGAATTTGATACATTCAAATGAAATCGTATTTCAATGTTCTGGAATATGAACACAATTTATTCAAAAGCTCAGCATTGGATCACGTGGGTTCCAAATAGTGACCTTTATTTTGTGATTCATTAATGTGTTTGGCTCATTGCCCTTGGGTTACCACGTATTACTCAGATATAATTGTTCTGGCGAAGTTGACGATGAGTTAGCTTCTTGAACTGCTGCCAGTCATTTTATCCAAATAAACCCATAATGATGTAAGGGAGGGAGTTCCAGGATTTCCAACGAATGACACTTGTGGAACTGAGACATTTTTCCGAGCCAGGGTGGCGAGTGGCTTGATGTGGAATTGTCAACTGGTGTCCCATGTATCTGCTGTGCTCAGTGTTCCACGCGATAATGCCGTGGTTCTGGAAGCTGCTCTGTGAGGAACTTTGAGGAATTTCTACAGTGCATCTTGTCAGTGGTATATTCCACTGCTACTGAGTGTGGATGGTGGAGACAGAGAATATTTGTGACTGTGGTGCTGAGCAAGCTGCACTGCAAGTTAATTCTACACAATGATGGAGAACATAACTACTTGCCATCATCATCAATCCCTTTCACAGCTGGACATCCAGTGATTACACAGATGTGGTGTACAAGTCCGTTAGTTGCTCAAATGACCATGATCTTTTAACTAGATTTACCTTTTCACGGATATTATGCTGAGAGACCTCACGCGACTGTTCCACTTTCTCATCAACATTTCATCTGTAAAAACTGGGAACGAGCTGATGGGACACAGATTGTGCTGCAGATGGTTAGACACAGCGCAGTGTCAGTTACTGCACACTGAATCTGTTTGGCTTTATGCATGTGTTTCTCTGAATGTGTGTGTGCATTATCGTGAGTTCCTGTCTCTGTGATTCTGTATGTGTCTACCCATCTATCTCTGCCTGACTATCTGTGCTTATGTGAGTGTGTTTGCTTCTCATTGTGTGTCTTAGTGTGTTCACATATCTCTGTGTCTGTACCTCTGTGCGACGGGCTCTCTGTTATTTTCAGGATGGTAACGATTGAAATGTGGTTTAAACACCAATACATCTGTACCTCTGTCTATTCATCTTGGGCTTGAAGTGATACATTGCTTTTGGTTATGTTTAAACGTGTGTGTGTGTGTGTGTGCGCGCGCGTTGGTGTGTGTGTGTGTGTGTGTTTTGTGCCTGTCTCTGTGTGCGTGTGACAGACGGAAATACGTACAGAGATTCAGACACAATCACATATACAGAGAGATGTGCAAAGACACATACAGACAGAAGCACACATATCGACTTAAAGAGACACACGTGCACATATAGTCACACAGACATACACACACAAGCGCACAGATGTTTATGGAGACAGCAAAAGTGATACTATTAGAATTTCTTTTTCCTAAAACTAAATGAGAAATTAACAGATTTTTGGATTGTTTGACTTTACAGGTAATTTGTTCATAATTTTGTCCGGACAGCTGCGCCTTTAACATGTTTTTGAACGAAATAAAAGAAAGGTGGTTTAGCTAGTAGAGTGCGAGGTTAATGTTGAAAGGATGAAAGCAATTTGAATCGATGAACCTATTTTACCATCCCTGCGTTTTCCAGTCTTTTCAAAATGGCCGCTGATGCTTCTGAATTGGGTCGACGTGCTGTCTTGTTCCAGGATGATGAATTAGGAATTGAGAACCTGGAAGATATTTCTATTACAATCAATACCGATCATTGGAAAAGTCCTCTTCAATAGGAAAGGGGACTTTGGGATTGATGTTAGATCTTCAGCACTTCGAAGACCACCCAACAAAGAACAATGAAATACATAATTACACAGATTGTAATCCACTGGTCTTCTTTAAAAGTTTCAAATTAACAATGCAACATATTTTGATGGTGTCGTTTGTTGTAACCATTTTATTATACACATCACTAGAAAACCGAATGTGAATTCAGATATATTGTCCTAAAATACAAATATAGAAATACGTAAAAGCTTTAAGAAATGTGAAGGTTGTATAACATTGCAAGAAGGGAGAAATAATAAATAGACTGCACTTTTTATAAAACTTGTGCATCATGTATTTTGCAAGTAAATGCGTTTTTGAAATGGCATTTTAGTTTTCTCAGGGCGAATACATATAAAAACATTTTTTAAAAAAAGAATTGAGTGTAATTGTGGACTAAAATGTGAAAGGAGCGACCTTATAAACAGATCGAAAGTGGAGGATAGCTGCAAGGTTTGACAGCAATTCACCTGATAGTGACCCAATAATTGAAATGTGATTGGAGATGAACGGAGTTATACACAGATGCAGCCTTTGTTTGTGACAAGGAGCTCATTTATTATTGGCCACGAGTTCACCACTGACAAAGGCTGTCAGCGACCAGCAGCGATGTGATTGGTTCTCAGGCAACTAAACAGCTTGGGAATTTGAACAAGATCCAGGGAAGTCTTCAACTGCTCAGGAGCTCTCTCTGTTCGCGGCAGTGATAGGTGCTTTAATCGTGAAGAAACCTGGTTTATTTTTGTTTCAGCTGTTCCTATGAGATCTGCCTTTTAATGAGTGTGTTCGAGACTGTATGTAAGTATGAACCAGTCCTTCTGCATGGTGTAACTCAATGACAGCCTCCAAGATGCACTGTACAAATTTACCAAGGCTCTAAACAAAGTACATTCCAAAGACATGACAACGAAGAAATGGAAGGGCAAGGGAAATAGATGAATGGGAGGGTTATGACTTGGAGCCTGTGATCAAACCTGGTTAAGTGAAGAGTAGAGGACTTTAATTTATAACGTCAGGAAGTATGGGATACAATGAGATTTGGTGATCCGGATTTAGAATTGGCTGGCTGACAGAAGGCAGAGAGTAGTTGTAGATGGAAAATATTCTGCCTGGAGGACAGTGTTGATTGTAGTTCTTATAAATTACTTGGATGAGGAGGTTGAAGAGTGGGTTAGTAAGTTTGCAGATGGCACTAAGGTTGCAGGCATCATCGACAGTATAAACGGCTACTTCAGGCTGCAACGCAACATAGATAGGATGCAGATCTGGGCATGGCAGATGGAGTTCAACCTGGATAAACGCGAAGTGATGCATTTTGGAAGGAGGAACACGAATGCTGAGTACAAGATTAAAGATAGGACCCTTGGCAGTGTGGATGAGCAGAGGGATCTGGGTATGCAAGTACATAGATCCCTCAAAGTTGCCACCAAAGTGGATAGAGTTATTAAGAAAGCATATGGAGTATTGGCTTTCATTAAGGGGGATTGAGGTTAAGAGCTTCGAAGTTTTGCTGCAGCTCTACAAGTCCCTGGTGAAACCACTCTTTGAATATTGTCTCTAGTTCTGGTTGCCCTACGATAGAAAAATGCAGAGGCTTCGGAGAAAGCGCAAAGAAGGTTTACCAGGATGCTGCCTGGACTGGAGGGCTTGCCTTATGAAGAAAGTTTGAATAAGCTCGGACTTTTCTCTCTGGAGAGAAGGAGAAAGAGAGGAGACCTGATCGAGGTATAGAAAATAATGTGTGGAATAGATACAATCAATAGGAAGAGACTTTTCCCCCGGACAGGATTGACTGGTATGAGAAGTCATAGTTTGAAGATATTAGGAGGAAGGTATAAAGGAGATGTCAGAGGTAGGTTCTTTATGCAGAGAGTTGTGAATGGATGGAATCGATTGCCAGCTGTGGTTATGGAAGCAGAATCATTGGGGACATTGGTGTGACTCCTGGACATGCACAAGGATAGCAGTGAGTTGAGAAGTGCGTAGGTTAAGTTACTATATTTGACATTAGGATTTAATCTCGTGGGCCAAAGGGCCTGTTCTGTGTTGTACTTTTCTATGTTCTATGTATGAGTGTGTACACTTGGTATATCTAAACGTAAGGTGTCAACCTGGTGAAGCTACGACACAGAAATAGTTGCATGCCATAAACCATAAGAAGCAACGGATAGACAAGGCTAATTGACTTTATCACTCACGGATCAGACATCATATCTGCAGTCCTGCCAGCTCCCATCAGAAATGATGCGGGTCAATATAATAAATCATTTCTTTCTCATGAACGACGAGGCTGATGGATACGAAATAGATCCTTTCGAAATTATGACAGGCATGGAAGTAATGGATAATAGAAGCCTTTTACACAGACCACAGGAGACATAGGTTTAAAGTGTTATCGAGCAGACCAGTCCCAGACGTATGGTATGCAGATTGATTTTGCTTGTTTTATGATCGTCATACATTCTGAGAAACCGTGAAGAATATTGTGTTGCATTCTCTCCAGTACAAATCATACCTTACATAAGGCCATCAGTTTAATATAGTTTCACAGCTTTTGAACAGGTGCAGAAAAGGATCAACTCTATATGTGACAGGTCCATTAATAAGTTTGATAACAGCACGGAAGAAATTGTTCCTGAATCCATTGGTGCGTATTTTCAAACATTTGCATCTTCTGTCTGGTGGAAGAGGTTGGGAAAGAGCATTGCGGTGGTGGGAGGGGCTTTTGATTGTGTTGGCTGCATTCCTGAAGCAGTGGGAATTCAAGACTGAGTCAATGGAAGGAAATATGATTTGCGTGATGGATTGTGTTAGGTACATGCATCTCTGCAATTTCTTGCAGTACGGCCAGAGCAGTTACCATACGAAGCGTCTGGATAGAATGTTCTCTGCAGTGCAATATTAAAATTGATCAGAGTCATTACCAAAATGCTAAATTTTCTTCCCCGTCTGAGGTGGTAGATACATTGATGTGCTTTCTTGGCTGTAGAGTTGACATGGATAGACTGATTGTTTGTGATATTACTCGGAACTTGAAGCTGTCCATCACCTCCAAATCAGCACCAATGATAGAGAGCAGTGTGTGTCCTTCAGTCCAATTCATGAAGTCAATGGCCAGTTCCCTTGTTTTGCTGACATTGAGGGAAAGATTGTTGTCTCTACACCATGTCACGAAGCTCTATTTCCTGTAGGAGAAAGTGAGGACTGCAGATGCTGGAGATCAGAGCTAAAAAATGTGTTGCTGGAAAAGCGCAGCAGGTCAAGCAGCATCCAAGGAGCAGAAGAATCGGCGTTTCGAGCATAAGCCCTTCTTCATGAATGAGGAAGGTGTGCCAAGCAGGCTAAGATAAAAGGTAGGGAGGAGGGACTTGGGGGAGGGGCGTTGGCAATGCGTAGGTGGAAGGAGATTAAGGTGAGGGTGATAGGTCAGAGAGAGGGTGGGCGCGGAGAGGTCAGGTAGAAGATTGCAGGTCAAGAAGGCGGTGCTGAGTCGGAGGGTTGGCATTGAGATAATGTGGGGGTAGGGGAAACGAGGAAGCTGGAGATATCTGCATTCATCTCTTGTGGTTGGAGGGTTCCTAGGCGGATGATGAGGTGCTCTTCCTCCAGGCGTCTCTTGCCATTGTCTGGCGATGGAGAAGGCCAAGGACCTGCATGTCCTTGGCGGAGTGGGAGGGGGAGTTAAAGTGTTCAGCCAAAGGGCGGCTGGGTTGTTTGGTGCGGATGTCCCAGAGGTGTTCTCTGAAATGTTCCGCCAGTAAGCGGCCTGTCTCCCCAATGTAGAGGAGGCCACATCGGGTGCAGTGGATGCAGTAAATGTTGTGTGTTGAGGTGCAGGTGAATTTGTGACGGATATGGGAGGATCTCTTGGGGCCTTGGAGGGAAGTGAGGGGGAGGTGTGGGCGCAAGTTTTGCATTTCTTGCGTTTGCAGGGGAAGTGGAGGTTGAGTTCGTGGGTGTTGTGAAACTGACAAGGGAGTCGCGGAGGGAGTCTTTCCAGAACACTGGTAGGGGAGGGGAGGGAAACATATCCTTGGTGGTGGGGTCTGTTTGGAGGTGGCAGAAATGACAAAGGATGATACGATATCTTGAGGTTGGTGGGGTGGTAGGTGAGGACCAGTGGGGTTCGGTCCTCGTGGTGATTGGAGGGGCGGGGTTCAAGGGCGGAGGAGCGGGAAGTGGAGGAGACGCGGTGGAGAGCATCGTCAACCACGTCTGAGGGGAAATTGCGGTCTTTGAAGAAGGAGGCCATCTGGGTATTCGGTATTGGAATTGGTCCACCTGGGAGCAGATGCGGAGGAAGTGAAGGAATTGAGAATATGGGATGGCGTTTTTACAGGGGACATGGTGGGAGGAGGTGTAATCTAGGTCGGTTTTGAGACCGACCCACTATCGTGGTGTCATTAGTAAATCTGTAAATGGAGTTAGAGCTGAATTTGGCGGTACAGTCACGAGAGGGTAAGAAATATTGAAGGGGGCTGAGTACATAGCCTTGAAGGGCACCAGTATTGCGTATTATTGAAGAGGAGGAGTTTCCAACTCTCCTCATTCATTGTGATCTGCAGGTCAGAAAGTTAAAGATCCAGTTCTCGATGTGAGGAAAGTCCTAGGACTCAGAAATGTCGATGAGTCTTGTTGGCATTAGGGTCTTCAAGGCAGAGCTAAAGCCAATATACAGAAGTCTGATGTAGGTGTCCATGTTATCCAGATGTTCCAGAGATGAGTGAAGTGCCAGAGAGATGGAGTCTGCATGGATCTATTACGATTGTGGCGAATTATCGAGGACCTGAGCAATATGGGATTTAATGTTTGCCATTCCTAACCTCTTAAAGCACTTCATAGATGAGATCGGCCATGATTGCATTAAAAATCGGAGCAGGTTCGAGGAGCCGAATTCCAGACTCATGCTCCTATTTCTTGTGTTCATTTGTTCTTTATAGCTCAGAGGGAAACATGTTAACGAATGGTCCTGGCAGACAATGAAGATCCATATACACAAATCCCATTTCTCGGCTATAAGCCCATCGTCTTGAAGGTTTCAGCAATGCATGGGATTATTGAAATACCACACAGGTAATATGAATGCTTATGATTCAAACATTCATCCCAGTAATGAGAGTGTGTGAGATTTTACGCTCTACTGGGTGTATGGAAGCCAACTGTAAAATGAACCACAGCAGGAACTGCAAAGAGGAGGGGATCAGAGTAAGGAGCACAAGCAGTCCAAGAGCTGCAAATGTTGTTCAGAATAGGGCCTCCTGCACAAGAACTCCCCAAGACAGAGGAGGGGGGCCTGGGAGTGAGGGTGTCGATCCAATATTACCAGAAGTGTTAACTTGAGTTGATCAATCAATGAATTAATTAAAATTTGTTGAAGAAATATATCTGACTCTCTCTGTCCCTCTTTTTTTAAAGTGATAAAATACCGCCCTCTGCTGGCCTCCCAGTGTCACTGTACAAGCGGCAGATTTTTTTTCTCTCTGGGAAACTTTGCTTCTGTCCCTGTTCATTCTTTTATTTCTGAGAGTCTCATAATGCCCTGAATGACGCAAAGGCGCAAGCGGCTGCGCAGTGACGTTACAAAAAGGATGGCCACAACCAGCGCGGAAAGTCTGACACCGAGGAAGCGAGAGGAGGCAACAGGTGACTCGTGCCAGGGCCGTGAGGTGAGGGAGAGCGATCCCCTCTGGCCGCCACGAGAGGAACCAGCAGCCACTTTCTGAATGAAAGCAACTAGATATTTTTGGAGAACTAGGTCATTTATTCTCATTTCATCATTCCGTAACAAGGGAGCACCCACCCCCTAAAATACTTCAATACTATAGTACAGGAAATGTATAAATGTTAGGAAACACAGAACGATGAAAAGGTTTAACATTGTTGCTTGGACAGAATTTCAGCAGTGGCCCTGTTTTCTGCCTCCCTCCATTTTCAAATCGAAAAGTTGCTTCCGAGTTTGAATGAACCTTCTCTGAATTTAATGAAGGAAAACAAAAGAAATGGAGAGCAATAGTGATAAGGGGATTGCATTGTTCGGACATCAGGCAGATATCTGTGACAGTGCAGATGCGACACCAGGTAGCACGATGCCTCCCTGAGTCTGGGATGTAACTGAGTGGCTGAAGGACAGTCTGAAAAGGATACGAGCAAATATAAGATGTGGCAAAGGTTGGAGCCTTGACAACAGTATATAGGAAGCTGTGAGATTAATTGACAACACAGGGTTAAATACAGAGTAAAGTTCCATCGATGATGCCTAACCAAACATTTGGAAGATATGTATAATCTGAGAAGTGATAGAAATTTAACTCACTCTCAACTATCACCACAGAAACACATGTGCATACGCACGCGCGCGCACACGCACACACACACACGCACACACGCACACACGCACACACGCACACACACAGTAATTCTCGATTGTTATCCAAGAGGGTTCCCATTTTCAACGGAAATAGATGTATTCCAGAACTTCATCACAGAGTTCTTTACTTGATTGTTTCTGTTCAGTTTGGATTCTAAATTAGATTCCTGATTCGTAATATCCACATGGACAATTTTCCTCAACCCATGTCCTGCTCACAAAAACTGCATTTGATTCCAATACCGTATGTTGTTTGATACAGGAAATTTCTGTGTCGGGGGGATTGAGTCTTGAGTCCGACCCAGGTGTGTGAATGTCCTGTTTTTCTGACATCCAGGATTGTTTAATGAAGCTTTGATGTTTGGAAATCCCGATGTTATTTTTTTTTACAGTCCCTTAGTAGAACTCTATTTACTTTCAGTCAAGTACTCCTTTATTCTGGATCCTATTAATTGATTCAACATCATTGTCCAAAACCTTGGACACAAATCGGGAGAGTTAAAGTGATGGCGTCACCAAATATTTGGACAGTTTGGCAATTATGACCAGGACTTGGGCCTATGGAGGTGAAGACGTTTTACTATGATCGTGCAGGAGGTATGGACACCATGAAGCATCTCCAAAATGATAACGGATGAATGTGGCAATTCACAGATATTCTGGGCGAGCAGAGCGAAACAGGCAGACACACTGAATAAGGAACAGAGAGTGACAGAAGGATTTTGAGATTTCCAAAAGGCATCTGCTCAAGTCAGTCTTGATCTAAAAACTGAGTATATTATTGGTGAAACTAGTTTACAAGTAAATTGTGAAGTGGAAGTAAGCTGCTTTCAAACAGATCGATGTAGCAATGGTAAGTGAATGGGCAAAGCCCTGTCCATTACAATACAAAGTGGAGAGTGTCAGGGAGAATCGACAGAGACTTTAGTTGAAATGGGGAGATGTTATAGGACTCTGACGTAGAGAGGGATCTGTGTGTCCTGGGATATTAAAACACATTGAGTTAATCTGCAGGGGCAGCAAGGTATTAGCAAGGCAAAGGGATGAAGTTTTCGTTTGTTCACCGGACGTGAGCATCACTGGCTGGGCTCAGCATTTATCCCTCATTCCCATCAGCCCTTGAGAAGATGGTAGTGAACTCCCTTATTGAACTGATGAACTCCATAAAACATTATGTTTGGAGAACCTGAATGTCGCAGAAATTAAACTGCAGCTTTTTGTATTCCCAGTCCCAATTTTAAACTTAACTGTTTGGGTGGCACAGTGACTCAGTGGTTAGCATTGCTGCCTCAGAGTTCCAGGGATTCGTGTTTGATTCCAGTATCGTGCGACTGTAAATGGAGTTTGTAAGTTCTCCCCGTGTTTGCGTGGGGTTCTTTCGGATGGTCTGGTTTGCTTCGACATGTGAGGGTTCAGTAATATTGGCCATGCTAAATTGCCCACAGTAATCAGACATGTGAAGGTTAGGTGCATGAGTCAGGGAAATGTACAGTGATAGGGCAGGGGCATTTCACACGCTGGGATTCTATATTCATTTACTCTGAGTGAGAGACTGGAATTCCATGTGTTGTCAGCGAGCTGATGTACAGCAGATTAAAGTATCTAAGCTAATTGAGGGGAGCAATTCGTAGAACAGGGAGAGAATAGGGAAAAAAACAAATTGCTGATAAAAGCTCAGCAGTTTTGGCAACATCTGAACAGAGAAACCAGAGATACCACGTCGTATCTGGTCACCGTTTATCTGAGCCAGACCTGAAACTTTAACGTTGATTTCTCTTCACAGATGCTGTCAGACCTGCTGAGGTTTTTCAGTAACTTTTGGTTTTATTTTTGATTGACAGAATCTGCAGTTCCTTCAGATTGTATTTAGGTAGTGAATGGGGTTAAGTTCACAGTAAAGCTGATTCTGCACTTCAGCTTTTCTAACTCCCAGACCATGTTCACTGTGGAATTAGATAATGACGAAGTCAACCCCTATCCCCACACTGTCCCTATCAAATGCACTTAGCATAGTTATATCACTGGCTTATCGGCAGAGTACATTTCCCTGTACACTTTCTCCAACTAAACCTCCTAGGGTCCGGGAAAAGTAGGGTTACATACAAAGGACAGATATGTCCACAGATATGGGCGACACGGTGGCACAGTGGTTAGCACTGCTGCCTCACAGCGCTAGAGACACGGGTTCAATTCCCACCTCAGGCGACTGACTGTGTGGAATTTGCACGTTCTCCCCGTGTCTGCGTGGGTTTCCTCCGGGTGCTCCGGTTTCCACCCACAGTCCAAAGATGTGCAGGTTAGGTCAATTGGCCATGCTAAATTGCCCGCAGTGTTAGGTAAGGGGTAAATGTAGAGGTATGGGTGGGTTGCGCTTCAGCGGGGTGGTGTGGACTTGTTGGGCCGAAGGGCCTGTTTCCACACTGTAAGTAATCTAAAACATTCCCGTGTCAGGGAAGCTCTGTGTTAGATTACCGAGTAAAGCTGCCTCTCCAGTGTCTATCACAAACTCGTACATAACTCATACGCACAGACACGCTGTCATGCAGTCACACATGTTCAGTCACACGCACAGTAGAGCATTGCAAACCCCCGATCTCAGAACATCGCACTCGAACACAATCTCTCACTCAGCCAATCTCAGCCACCAACTCTCAGTCAATCAGTCACAGACACCTCAAAGCCACACTCGCTCATTAACATACACAGTTACTCTTTCACAAATGTATACTAATGATGCACAATCCGAGAGGCTTGCTTAATGGTAAATCAATTTCTTTATTTTTAGAGAACACAAAATTTGAAGGCAAATTACGTCAGCCTGGTCCTTGATAAATGCCAGTTATCTGGATAAAATACATCTTACTCCACGCTAAATTTCTGACAGATTCTGAACAAGACCACGCACCTACAATTCAGTAGCTGACCTGCCATATTACTATCGTATTTTCCTCTTGAAGTTTGGAAAGTTAGACAGACTTTTAAAAATCTCAGGGCATTGACATTAAAAGGATTCTGGAATCTGCATCTTAATCAATTGAAACTTTGTAACAAAGTACTCCATATCCTGCTTTTAGAGTTTAATTTGTAAATTAACATTTCTCCAATGTAGGAATTCCAGACTGGAAAAAAAAGCTTTTCACACATTTGCCCCTCACCTGTGCTGACGGAATTCAGACTCAAACTGAAGCTTCTCTGCTCCTGCATCCAGTTTACCATTGTACCATTTGGTTTAGATTATCCCTCCTCTAACATCGAAATTGCATCGATTCACATCCCAGTTTATTTCATCTGCAGGAGGCCGAGAGATGAAAATGTATAAAGTGTGAGATGTGTTTTAATCTGCAAAACCAGGACAAATGATTCCAAAAGTGTCAGGAGCCATTATAGGTTTGTTTCAAGTATCCATTTCATGTCAGCACAGCGCTGACAGCGACTTTATAAACAGGGAAAGGCAAGAACGGGTTGGGGACTTGAGAGTCCATGTGCAAAAGAATGCAGCGTAGATTCACAGAACTATAGTTGGACTGCACGGGTTCAATGGCCAGGGAAATGACACAAGCCCAGGACTGTATCCCTGGAATTTTGAAAAGTCTAAAATGATTAAAGTTTGAGAGTCAATGACAGGAATTGCAGGATTAGATAGGGAGAAAATATCGTTGTTGCTTCTGGAATCTATAAATAGGTTCAGTGCCGAGTAATCTAACAATAGACTGGAACCCTTTCAAATCTCAGGCCACGTTCAGCATGAGGTTAGGTTCTGTTTTAATCACCCGACACTGTCCCCATCAATCTCTAACTGAAAAGCACAGACATAGGGTTAAGTACAGATTAAAGCCCAAATACAGTGTTCCCATCAACCACTCCCAGGACAGGAACAGCACTGAGTTAGATAAAGAATAAATCTCCCTTTGCATTTTCCACATCAAACCCTCCCAGGACAGGAAAAATACTGTGCCAGATAGTAAACAAAACATGGTCCATATAACCAGAAAATGACTGCATTCCATCTGCTGCTGCCTTGCCGATTGCGGGTCACACAGTGAGCTCCGAAACATCTCCAGGGTAATCTTATCCTGTACCTGTGGCTGTGGCTCTCTATCTGTGTCTGTGAGTCTCTCCCGGTTTCTGAAATTACCTCCCATTCCCTCGGCAATGTTGAATAAATTTCAAAACCGATCAATTACGTTTAAAACATTTTCGGATACCCTTAAGATTTTTTTGCAGGGTTTATAAATATCCATCCTCACGTTACTTGCGGATATCCAGTGTAATTCCTCTACATTTATATAGTCCGTAATCCACAAAGCAAATTAACATCTCGGGTCCGTGAACAATCTGGAAGTTCCATGAAGTGTCTCTCTTTATTGCATGCGATTGGTCAATAACATTAAGGAAGCGTTCCTATGATTTTTTTCACTGAGACGCCGTCAGGAGTCCTGAGGACCACTTTGATTCTCAGACTGACTGTTCATCGTCACTGCAAAGAAAAATCAAATTTTCAAGATGCAGGAAAATCTCAACGAAAACAACTGCTGGTGTGCTTTCCCAATGTAATCACTGATACTTTTTAGGATGAGATTTTGAGGAGGACATTTAGCTGAATGCAACCAGGAGCAGGACGAAGCCATTCAGCCCCTACAGCCTTCTCTCCTTTCAATGTGATCATGCCTGATTCCCAATCTCAACGCTATATTCCCACTTGCTCTCCAGAGGTCGTGGTAGAGAATGTTACAATTACAACAATTGGTTCACGTTTGTCGGAGGAATCGAACAGAAACTGAATGATCCCGTTGAAAATGGCGAGACGTTCTTAAACATTCTCGTTCAGGGGGATATATGGTATCAGAACATTAACTGACAGTGGGGTCATTAATGTGGAGGACAATTGATACAGAAGAGTACAGTGCATGCCCTTCAGCCCTCGATGATGTGCTGATCGGTTAATCTACTTTAAGGTCAAACTGATCTGCATAAACTATCTTCCATGTGCCTATCCAAGAGTCGCGTAAACATCCATAATGCATCTGATTGAACTACCACCGGCACAGACTCTGGTCGGTGCATCGAAAGAACTTACATCTCATCTCCCCAATAACCTTCCTCCAATCACTTTTAAATTATGCCCCCTTATGAAGACATTTCTGTACTGGGAAGAAGCCTCTGGCTATTCATTCTATCCGTGGTTCTTCTCAACATATACACCCTTATCAGTTCACCCCGCATCCTTCTTCACTCCAATGAGAAAAGCCCTCGGCCCCTCAATCTTACTGCATAAGAAATGCCCTCCAGTCCAGGAAGCAAGGTGGTAAATCTTTTCTGCAGCATCTCTAAAACGTCTGCCTTCAGGATCAATCTAGTCAGATTGCAGATTTAAAAAAATCTGTGACTGATTCTGAACAAGCTTCACGTGGAATATGCTTCACAAATCACAGTCCCTCAGGTAGTTGGAGGGTTCGCCTTGTCAGAGTGTGATCTTGATTAAATACAGGAAATTTCACTCCCCCACGGTCATTGCGCGACTGTTTTGCTCTTTATGACAAACAGAAAGCTCTCGCCTCTCTCGTGTCTGTTTCACAGGAATTCTGTGCTTCATATTAATTGGCCACGAACAATAAGGAAGTCTGGCTCTGATTAGTTCATTGTGAGGATAGCAGGAATCCTGTGGACCACGTTTATCCGCGTACCGACGAGAAATAACTGCTGCATGTGTCCTCCTAAATTCTGCTACTCTTCTCTTCCCTGTTTCCTGCATTTTCAATTTGTGTCATTTGCAAATTCTGAAGACATGTCCTGTTGTCCGGAGGTTGACAGTGAGTAAAGCTCGATGTCCACAACAAAACTCCCAAGCCAAGCGTCATCATGCTGACATCTCTTGATGTCAGTGACCAAGTCCTCATTGACAAAGTGGGAGTTTGAGATTCAGAAACTAAATGACTGTGACACTCTGTTCTGTCCATTGACTCGTCACCCCTCAGTGAAATTCAAATAATGACCTAGTTCCCTGTTTAAAGCGTCAGTTGGAGCCGCCTCCATCAGAACTCCAGCAGGGCCCTCCACACAAACACCAAGCATTGTGTCAACAAAAAACATCTCTTACTACACATCTGTTACTTTTGCAGATAATTTCAGCCTGTGTTGTCTCATTCTTGAACCTTATATTCGGGGAACAGTTTCTCCCAGAGGTCTCATGATTTTTGAAAGTCCCATCAGATTCCCAATCTGAACAGTTCCATTCTTTCCAATCCATCCACAAGATTGAAGGTGCGGACCCAGGAACAAATGCATACAATATTCCAGTAATCTGTAGTGATTAAGGAAGTGAGCTCACTCTCCACGACCTTTTCGGGAGGAATAAGTGACAGCACAGACAGTGAAGGCCACATTCTTTAGGTGGGTCTCCCCATCAGAGTTTTCAGGTCCCCAGTAGATTAGAACAGAGTCCATGTCCAGGTTTTTGCAGGGGCCTGACATGCAACGCCAGCCTGTGCTTCTCCAACAAATACCTGACCAATGGAATGATTCCTTTATGAATGAGTTAATGCAGAGAAATATTTCTACTTTTCAGTGTAATTCTCTGGTTGTACAGTCGACTAGAATCTGCTGTAAATGATAGTCTCCATGAGGTGTTCGGAAGTATATCAGGTATTCGTACAGTAGATATTCGATCCTTTTGAATGGCTGGATTTAACCCAGTGGAAGAGTTCCTGTCCTAAACACACGCAGGTTCAATTCCCAAGCAAAGTCACAGGGCACAGGTGTCACATCGGTTCCCTTGGAACTAGCTGTCCAAGCTCCGTGTGTAATTGTCAGTGTCCCTCTGTGCAGCCTCCAGTGAGGCCGGCAGTGACTCCTTCCTGGATGTGCCTTTCCCCTTGGGGAACACTGAGAAATGGAGATTCTACAGAGGCTGCAGTGGGGCCTGACCCCTGAGTCCCATCAACCTGCGGTTGGGCCTCTGAGATAACCCTCTCTCAGCTCGAGCTGGAGATTCAACAACAGCCAATAGAATTTCCCCTTGGAGCACGGCCACGTAAACGTGAAGGAAAGGAAATCAAAGAAAGTTGCTCGGATAGAGAGACCATTAGGCAGAGAAACTGAAGTTCTCACGTGTCCAAAATCAGGTTGGGATGCAGTGACCTCAGCGACTCGAGCCGTCTTTTGCCATTTGAACTGAACTGATTCTGAAATATGAAAATTAAATCGAGGAACATGCTTCGTGTCAATAAGGGGGAAAGTGGACTTTATATTCCAACATCAATAAGTGTTAAGCGTAATTTTTAATGAATCCTAATCATACATTACTTATTATTTTGCAAATTAACAAATGCTCACAATCTGCTGTAGTCACTTACTTTGTCTGAGTTCCATCCGCTTTCGTCAAAAATTAAAAATGCAGCAATTAAAAGGATTTAGTGACACAGAACAAAGAGGGGAACCGGAGGGAACGAAAACAAAATGGAAGTGCAGAAATGATGAGATAACAAAATGATAAGGGTGCAAAACAGAACATCTGCATCCCAACTTTCTTGCCCAAAGTTGCTTGGAAGCACAAAGTAATAGGTCGGGAATGGGGTTTGTGGTGGAATTGAGCAGAAGTGCCAAAGTATTACTGGAAGCTATGAAATGCTGGGACCAGGATTGGAATCAGGAGGTGAGGCCACATGGGTAGGGTCAGAAAAGTCTAGAATGCAACATTGTCAGAACTGGTCAATTAACGGTCGGTCAGCAGGGGGCGTCGTTCAATCAATGTGGGCAGAGTATGTTCCGGTTCATAGAATGCAGCAATCATATTTAAAGGCTGTTATCTATTCTTTCAAACAACAGCTCTGGAGAAATATTGGCTACTAACAAACATTTAACATCAATTAGATTCAGATTGCTCCCTGATTCATAAAAGTTCCTGCAGGGTGCTTGGGCACAGGAACAGTCCCTTTTCTATCAAGGCTGCAGAAGATCAATAAGTGAATGTGGGCAAGTTCAAATAGAGATTGCTGAGGTGGTGAGTACGTGTGGGGACCCTGGTTAAGTTGACAAAAAGGGATCAGCGAGCGGACATTTTCTGGAAGGGTTACATGGTTAAACTGAAGAACTTACATGTGGCCAGAGATGAAAGTGAAATTGAAAGCAAAACACATCATATCCAGCCATTGGAAATCCATGGCAGCAGACTGTCCTTCCAAAAGGTCAGGGTAAGGAGGATCCAGTGTGCCCTGACAGGGTAGATCAGCTGCTGACTGCAGTAACTGGATTATGGCGAGTTGTGGGGCTTCGGGGGAGTGGGGGTTGGGGGCCTCACAGTCACTTCCCGTGACCAACAGCAGCTCCTCATCCCCTCTGAAAATTACACCAGAAACCACGCAGCAAGCTCCGAGGTTGTCGGCACCTCTCGTCTTCAGGCAATTAGACGAGAGCCAGAATGATCAAAACCAATGGAGAAAACAGATAGCAGCTTGACATCACTTCAGCTGTCAGTGCAGAGGTACAACAACATCATAGCACCCGCATTTGCTAAGAGGGTCACCTTGAAGTCCTCAGATTTCACAAGTATCTACTTTGTTATTACATATCACCGTGGTGTGTCGCTATTTTCAATTAATTCAGTTGGGATACATGACAAGTCAATACCGTCAATTGCGCACCCCACTGGGAGCAGGGAGTCAGGGAACTGTCTACAGAAAGGGGCCATTGACAACAGGGCAAGTGGGGGTCGAGAAGAGCGCAGATAGGTGAATTGGAGCATGACCAAGAGCATCAGGAGCTTACCTGGTCAGAGGGTTCAGGGTTGTGTGAAATTACTGCCCGCAGCATGGAATAATGGACGTCCAGGTTCTCTAATGTGAGATCCTCAGAGGAACAGTGGATACTGGCATTCAATTTACATAAGGTCTGCCGGCTCAGGAGGGCGACTGGGCAAGAGTCTGAAATAATGGCAGTATCAGTCGCAGTGGCAGGGCCAATACTGGAGTTAATGGGTTAGGAGAGTGGGATTGTTATGGGTATTCTCAAAAACCGTATAGTGCAGAGGGTCTTGCAACTCAGGCAATTTTCTGAGTCGGAAGCCGCAGACGGTTGGACAGACCCAGTATCCAACATAAAAGAAATGACCAGCTCCCCACCACCTCCACATCCATCATCGGAATTTCAGATGGGGCGTGTGAGAGACATATTGAGATCGCCTGTGAAAACTCACTCTCACGATAGCCCTAGTTAGCTTCTGGAGCACGTGGGAAGGGATCAGCCACAGTGCAGGCAGCTTGCTGAAGCTGCCTCTGTTGTGTGGTGGACTGCTGTCGTGCCTGAGGGTAGACGGAGAGGTTAGATGGCCCTGGGCGACATTGCCTGGACCAGCACTGTGTCACTCAGTGTTCCAAATTCACACTGTTCCAGCAGTGCCTTCTTTGAATTGCCCTAGTTTGCTGTACTGGCCTGGAAGTGTCCCTGTGGTTGTCAGCTTGTGCGAGCCAGTCGAATGCCCCTGTCGGTTTTGGTGCAGGGAACAGCCCATTCCCGTCCAAGTTATCAAGTAAAAGTAAATTGTCCGTCCTGCTCGTCGTTCGATTGTGCAACGTGAAAACGTGAGCATATGTGAGGTCTGCACGGCAAGCTTTTCATTCTCTGCTAATGGAATGTCGGACGAGGAGTCGCAGATCTCCCTAAAGCGGACAATGACATCGAGCAAATACTTGGCTGCTCTGCAGACACTGGATAACAGCCCGAAATCGGCGAGCCGTCTTGCACTGGCCTTTATTGCATCCTTTCCGGTGCTCGCCAGCCACTTTTTCCCAGTCTGAAGCGATGTCTCAGGGGGATGTCAATAACAGGGCTAATGGTCACCCAGTGGGTCATATGCACAAGCTGTAATACGGTATCCACATCTTGGGACCGACAATTGAAAATACAGGAAATTTCGAGGACCCAAATGTAGAATGGGAGCAGTCACTTCAACGGGTCGGGGGCATCTTGTAGCATGGTCCGGATCTCTGCGTGGATCCAGGTCTGAAACAGGGGAGTGCACCCAATCATGATGCGGGGAAACAGACAGTTGGTGCCCTGGTAATTTCGGCAAGCACTCGGTCTTCTTGTGAGTCTGGAGTTATCGTTTGTGTTGGGCAGCAGTGGTGATTCAAACTGCCCGGCGGCGAATGTGTCCCATCGCGGGCTTGCTGTGTAATGCATGGTAAAAAAAATGCAGCCACTTCCTTCAGGCCCAACGGGTCTGGCTTTGAAGCCAGTATGGGAAATTTTGAGTCCTGTGGGGCACAGGGCGGTGTGGCTGTATCTGGAATTATTTTGATCACAGTATCGCTTGTTATTGCAGCAGTCTTTCACCTTCGCGGCCTGATACTGCTGGGCAACCTGCCGAAACTTTGCAAGACACTGCAGCATGTATACAGTGTCCCAGGAGGGGTCAACGTGCCCTCCCGTAATGGACGTGGTCCAATAATCAAGCTTATCGAATTTAAAGGACCTCCCATATGGCCAATTTCCTTGTGGACATGTTTAAAAGTCTCCTGTAAAGTGGGTAAAGTAACCGCCATCCCCTGTCTCTTTCAGCACAGTGTCTGCCAGTGAACCAGGTATAACAAGAGAATCACCTATCTTTATTTTGATTTTCACGTATTTACAGGGCAGCGTGGTTGTCACTGCTACCTCACAGCGCCAGGGTCCCCAGGTTCGATTTCAGCCTTGGGCGACTGTCTGTGTGCAGTTTGCACATTCTCCCCATGTCTGCCTGGGACTCCTCCGTGTGCTCCGGTTTCCTCAGACAATCACAAAGGTGTGTTCGTCAGGTGAAATCGCCGTGCTAAATTGCCTATAGTGTCAGGTGCATTGGTGGGAGGGAAATGGGTCTGCACGGCTTACTCTTCCGAGGGTCGGGGTGGACTGGTTGGGTCGACGGGCCTGTTTCAACACTGTAGGGAATCGAAATTTACATGCCTCCTCAATATCGTCTTGTACAACTTCGGTCCTGGGCCGTTCTCACCACATGTTTGGCGTTGTCCAGCTAGCACATCCCAGCAGTGGGTGGAATTCTCTGCCCCCATGGCGTACTGGACGTCCTGCGCTGACTGCTAAGCATTGCACTTCAGTTTTCGAGGAAAGACAAAGGGAGTACTCACAGAACACACAAGCAGTGACTGATTGACAGGTCAAGCAAAAAAGGATTATCGCGCACCGCACTGTAAACAAACACTTGTCTGATGGATAAACACACTTAGACGAGACAACTGAAACTGGCAATACATGCAGTCAGCAACCGCAAAACAAGCAGACACAAGACAGAAACCACAAGACAGAAAAAAAGTGAACTGGTGGAGCCCTGGTCAATTTCCTTCGAGCTGAGGAATCTCTTAGGATTGATGCGAAAAATTTAATCAGCAGTCTCTCATTCTATTTTTTCAGGCTTCCCTTGCCCGTCCGGGTCTCCCCTGGCTGGATCCGGGTTACGGCACAAGCTCTGGCCGTGATTGATACAATCTGGACACAATCAAGCATCCAGCGGCATTAATCAGTTCTAGAATGGGATCGGGGGTTCCAGCTCTCTTCGTGGGTATGTGAGAATGTCCCTTTCCTTGGCAGTAAGGTGATACCATTGTTGCTCTCCAGAGATGAGCAAGGTATTCTGGTGCATCCCTGGCTGACCTGAGCTTCATGTGGCTTTGATATCCCTGGGGTACTAAGTTACCCTTCGGCCTTTGGTTCAGCTGTGTTTATCGGGTCGAGGAAGCTTATTGGTAGATTGTCTTGGGAAGTGTATTCCCTGGTTTGTGAATAACTGTGATCATGTATGGTTTCCCTTGTCAGCCTGTTTGGTCAATGCTGACGCATTTTGGGTGTTCCTTGTATTGCTTGGACAGGCTTGATTTTCTGTGTTCTTATTGGCCATGCTGTGTGTAGGCAGGTTTGTATGTCATTTCCCATACTGTTGAAAAATAAACTTTCAGATCTGCAAAGGTTGTAAATTCAAAATCTTAATTCAACATCAACCTGTTCACATGGGGACAAGCCACTCAGCTGTTCCATGACGGGAATGTATTCACTCGGGGATCAATCCTCATGGCACGCAAACGACTTCAACAAAGGGAGAGAAGATTTGTCTTCTCTGTTTGGTAAGCGATTATCTTCACAACACCGCCTAATGTCATCCGATCGACATGACACTGGAGAGACACCATTCGTCTGTTCTTTGTTTGAGAAGGAATTTATTAAATCAGTAAAGGTTCAGATAAACATGAATGGGCACACTGTAGAGAGGCCTGCACTGAATGTGTAAAGAGATTCACCTGGTCATCTCTATTCAGTGAGCACGAGTATATTCACACGAGCGAGAAACATTTAGTTGCTCCTTGCCTGGGAAGTGATTAACTCGGGTCTCCAATCTCAGCAGATATGGACTTGTTCCCACAAATGAGAGAAAATTTTAATGGTCTGACTTTGAAAAGAGCTTAAGGAGTAGCAATGATGTGACGAAACACCAGAAAACACATGAGAATCCCTGCAGTGCAGCAACAGGCCCTTCGGCCCAACAAGTTCACACAAACCCTCCAAAAAGCACTCAAACCCATTACCCTCCCTTATATTTACCCCAACTATTAACCTACGGTATTGGTAATACATCATGGCCAATTCGACTAACCGGCGCACCAGTTTGTCTTGTGGGATTTGAGGACCTGGAGGAAACTCACGCAGACACGTGGAGAACGTGCAAACTCCGCACAGACAGGCCTCCGAGGCTGGAATCGAAGCCAGTCCCTCATGCTCTGAGGCAGCAGTGCTAAACACCGAGTCACCGTGCGTGGAGAGGCAGTTAATTTGCACTGTGGGTAGCAAGGGATTCAATTACTCATTCGCACGTGTGACAGCCCAGTCAGGTGGAATCTGTTTCGCTCAGTTGGCTGCTTTGTTGGCTGAGAAAACAGTGTGATGCTCGCAGCGTGGTTCGAATTCCTATCGCTGGTTTGAGGTTAATTTAAAAGTTGTCTATCTCTAAATCTTCTCTGACCTGGTTAAATCACCGATCAGCCCCTTCTTTCTCAAATGAAGGCAGTAGCCTATACGTTCTGGAAAGACGGTAATAGTGCAAACAATCCAGTGAGGTCGCATGTGAATGCGATATGGAGTTATTGCATCGAGAATTGAACTGTGTTCATTCTGTCAGCCGGGGTTTACTTCATTGGATGTGTTTAATCTCTTCAATTGATCTGGTGTTTAATTGTTCAG
The DNA here is from genome assembly GCF_037043375.1 of Chiloscyllium plagiosum. Lineage (NCBI taxonomy): Eukaryota > Metazoa > Chordata > Chondrichthyes > Orectolobiformes > Hemiscylliidae > Chiloscyllium > Chiloscyllium plagiosum. Next base: position 80,575,764 of record NW_028270180.1, read on the forward strand.
TTTTCAATCACATCAAATTCAAAGATTCTTTTCCCCGGATTTCTGTACAATTAGAGCAGACTGGTAGATATCCATTGACTGCCCTGTTCTTGATCCTCTTCTTCATTGTTAAGTGTGGATTTGTACTAAAAAATATTTCGATGCATTCAGCATTTCTGAATGCTCTTCACATCGAAATGAAGACCTTGTGAAGGGTATTCACTTATATCAGAGAAACAACAATCCTACAGTGAGAGCATAAGATTGTGTTCTCATCAGCGTGAACATGTTTATGCGACCTCAATTAGTGGAAACTTATAAAGCATTTCCCACACTGCGTCATTAAAACAAATTATTGTCACAGTGAACCCGTTGGTGTATCAGGAGGATGGATGGCTTAAGTGCATCCTTTCCCCAATTCAGAACATATGAATGGCCTCTCGCCAATATGAATTCACTCGTCTTTCAGTAAGTTTGAGAAACTTCAGAGCAGGTGAATGGTCTCCTTCTAGTTGAACTCTCTTGTATTTCAGCAGATTGCCGGAATCAATTAATTACTTCAAATCGCAGCGGACGAATGGTCTCATACGAATGGTATGAACTCACTGGTGTGTCAGCAGATTGAATGACTGACTGAATGCTTTCCCATTCTTAGAACAGGCGAACGGCCTCTGTCCACTGGGTTCGCAGATGTAAAGTGAGATCAAGTGACGGCCTGAACCCACTCCCTCTGTGAGAACACTTGAATGGTTTCTCATCAACGTGAACATATCGATGGTACAGCAGTTCGTGAGAACTTTTGAAGCCTTTTCCATACTCTGGACAATTAAATGGTTTCTTCTCCGTGTGAACCCACTGGTGAGTCAGCAAGTTAGAAAACTGAGTAACTCCCTTTCCACACTCAGAACAGTTGAACGGCTTTTCCCCGGTATGGTTGCACTGATGAATTTTCAGTACAGACAAGTAATTGAATCGTCAACACATTACCGCAGTTTCTCTCCAGCGCCCCTCCAACTTTGTCTGGATAGTTCAGATAGTGCTTTCACTCCACTGTGAATGTAACATTCTGCTTTCATTTTCAAAGGCGGGTGAGGTTCAGGCTACATGGAACAAAGCAACTCCATCAAATTCTGATGTGATGCTTCGTTTCAGTTTCCCAAATGCAAATCCTCCTCTTTGATACCCATCAAATAAAACCAGATATATCTCAGTAAGAGAGAACTCCTCAAAACACAAAAGCGTATGATTTTCATTCTTCGTCGGATGTGGGTATTCCAGAACAGGTCAGCATTTATTGTTCATTCCTGATTTGACTGGACAAGGGGATGATGAGTTGCTTTCTTGAACCATCGTTTCCGTGTGCTGTCGGTAGACCCGAATTATAGGGGAGTGAAATCCACAATTTTGACACACTGATTCTGGAGGAACGGCAATATATTTCCAGAGCAGGATGGTATGTGGGTTGTAGGTATTTACTAGCTATCTACTACCCTTTTCCTTTTAGATGGAAGTAGTTGTGAGTTTGTAATGTACTGTTTAAGGACCCTTGGTGAATATCTGCAGTGCATCTTGTGGGTGGTGCAGACTGCATGTCTGAGTGTTTGGTTGTGGTGGGAATGGATGTTTGTCGATGTTTTATTAGTTGTGTGTTGCTGCTCAATTCAGTTGCTCTGTTCTGGACGGTGTTGAGCTTTTCAGTATTGTTGCAACTGCACTAAGGAATCCTCAAGAAGGTTGTGATTTAAATGTCTCTTGCAACTCAGATGCTGACTAATCTGCTGTGCTTCTCCTGTGCATTGTTTCTTTAACACTGCAAGCATTCAGGCGAACAGGAACTATCCCATCATGTCTCATTCTGTACTGTAAAGGAGTAAACAGTTGGTCGGGAAAGAACGAAAGAAAGAGAAGAACATTTGGTCAATGAGGTGAATAACGCTCTCGCTCGGAGAGTGAACAGCTGTTAGTGGAGACTGCCGGTGACAAATCAGAGGTGGCATGTCGTCGCAGGCTATGTGTTAGACAGGCTTTAGGGAGTCGCGAAAATCTCTGACTATGACCTGCTCTTGTGGCCACAATGCCTTTGGCTGCTAAAGCTAGCTTCTCAAAGATATTGTGACTTTCACTGAACCAAAGAAGGACTTTGGACCCATCTTTCAAATGTCCGTCATGAAGCAACGTTCCATTCTCATCCCATGTTTTTCAGAACATGATCTGGAACCTTAAGCGCTATGGTACTCCAAGTCATCAACGAAATATTTTCCTAATTCCACCACCTCCAGAGAAATACTATTACCAAACATATATTCCCCTCCCCGCCCTTGTCCGCCTTCCCCAGGAACCATTACCTCCGCGGGACCGTGGTGCACTGTGCCTTCTGTCTCAACACCTCCCCATGGAAGCTTTCCCTAAAATCGCGGAATATGTGACACATGCATTCATAGAACATGGGAACGAGGAGCAGGACTATGCCATAAGGGCCTTAGAGACTGCTTCGCCATTCAATAAGATCATGTCTGATCTTAACCAACCTCTGAAGGTAATCATTACTTCCTTTATTGTTCAAACAAAATCAGTCCTTGCTTAAAAAAAAACATTTATTGATGTATCATCAACTACTTCGTTGGACAAGCAGTTCCACAGAGTACTGCTCTGGTTGAAGGAATTCCTTCTCAATTCAGTCCTAACTCAGCTCGTCCTAATCTTGAGGCTGCGCCCTCTTGTCCTAGTTTCATCCGCCAATGGAAGCATGCTGTCTACTTCTATCTCACACATGCTCTTCATAATTTTATATGTTCCCATAAGATCCGGCTTCATTCTTCTGAATTTTCGATACAATCCTATTGCACATAGTCTCTTGTCATCAGCGAACACCTTCAAATCCGGAATTCCATCCGCCAGAATATTGCCCATTAAACCAATATTTCAATGTTCCTCTGCAAATTTTCACTGTCCTCCGCACTCTTTGCTCAGCTACTCACCTTTGTGTCAACTGCAGACCTTGACACGATGCGCATGGCTCCAAAATCCAAATCATCCACATAAGTTGTAAGTAATTGCGGTCCCAGTACCGATCCCTGGGGCACACCGTTGATGGACAATAGAATAGAACTGATTTATCCCCGCTCTGCGCTTCCTGTTGGACAAATAATCCTGAATCTATGCTCATACTTTACCCTTAACAGCATGCAACCGTTTGCTGTCAGCCCCTGAACCGCAAATTGTCGACGGCATTTTGAAAATCTAGGTACACCAATTCACTGGGTCCCGTTATACACCATGCTCGTAATGCCATCATAGAACTCGAAAAGATTTTCAGGGATGACCTGCCCTTCCTTAACCCATGCTGCGTCTGTTCAGTTTCTGTCGAGATGTCCTGCTATTTCTTCCTCGATAATAGACTCAAGAAATTTCTGCACTGCAGAGGTTAAACAAAGTTCTATAATCTTAGGGAATGGGTCTGGGTGGGTCGCGCTTCGGCGGTCGGTGTGGACTTGTTGGGCCGAAGGGCCTGTTTCGACACTGTAAGTAATCTGATCTAATTCCTCATATTCTGTCTGCCTCCCTTTTTAAACAGTGATGTCATATTTGTGTTTTCCAATTCAGCTGGGACTGCCCCAGAGACCAACGAAATTTGGAAAAATACCGTCAGAAAACTTCATTTTAACACACCATCGCGTTTAACACCCTGCGATGTTAATTAGCTCCAACAATCCAACACTAGCTCTTTTGTTATAATGACTGTTCCCAGTTCGTCACCAACCGTCATCACTTTGTCAATTACTGGCATGTAATTAATATCCTCCACTGTGAAGACCGACCCAAATGCCTGTTCAATGTCAAGGTTATTTCCGCATATCCCATAAGTAAATGCCCCTTCTTATCCACGAAAGTGTCAACGTTTACTTTTGCCACTCTTTTTCATTTTATATTTTAATAGAAACTTCTGCTATCGATCTTTATATTCTGTGCTAATTTTAATGCCATGCTTTTTCTCACATTTTCTCTGCATTAAATTCCATTTGCCAACTCTCAGCCCAACCCTGCAGCATACCTGTGTCCCTATGTAACCTGCAATATCTTTCAGCACTATGCACAACTGTACCGAACTTACTGTCGTCCGCAAATTTACGAACCCATCCTTCGACGCCCCCATCCAGGTCGTATATAAAAAATGACAAAAAGCTGTGAACCCAAAACAGATCGTTGCAGTACACCAAAAGCAACTGAATTCCAGGATGATATTTTCCCATCAAATAACACCCTCTGTCTTCTTTCAGCTGGCTAATTTCTGGTCCAAAGCACGAACTCCTCCTCAAGCCCATTCCTCAGTATTTTGTGCAATCATCTACCATGGCGAAATTTACCAAACGGCTAACTGAAATCCAAACGTGCATTACATGAATGGCATTATCCTCATTTATCTGTTTAGTCACCTGGCGAGTTTTAACAAGTTTGTAGCTCAGGATTAGCTTTCACATGAAGATTTGCTCGCTGAGCTGGAAGGTCACTTACAGACTTTTCTTTACCCTCCTGGGTAACATCTTCAATGGGCCTTCGGGCGGCGTACTGTTCAGGATTTCTGCTTTCTATTGACAAGTTTGGGGTTTTTTGGGTTGGTCATGTAATTTCCTGCAGTGATATCATTTCCTGTTCTTTTTCTCAGGGGGTTGTAGATGGGGTCTACCTCGATCTGCTTTTTTATAGATTTCCGGTTGGAATGCTATGCTTCTCGGAATTCTCGTGTCTGTCTCTGTTTCACATGTGCTCGGATGGATGCCTTGTCCAAGTCAAAGTGGTGCCTTTACTTATCTGTATGTAAGGAAACCAGTGAGAGAGGGTCTCGTCGTTTTGTGGCTAGTTGATGTTCATGTATCCTTGTGGCTCGTTTTCTGCTTATTTGTCCATATGCAAAAACTGATGACATTTACAAAATACCGTGCAAGAACTGGAAACAAACACTACATTCGACAAACACTACAGTCGACTGAGACAACACATCCATACTAGGACAAGCCAAACAGATACATGCGGAAGAATTCCTCGAAGCATGGCATTCCGACCAGAACTCTTCCAACAAACACTTCGAGCTCGACGCCATCGACTACCCGCTGAGGAAAAATAACAGGAAATGACATCACCACCGGAAATTACATCACCAACTCAAAGAACCCAAACATATAAATTTTAAACAGGAATCATGAACAGTTCTTCGCCTGGAGAACCACTGAAATTGTTACCTCGTAGGGTGATGAAATGTCTGGAAATGAACTTTCTAATTCAGTGAGCAAACCGACATCCAGTTTAATGCCCTACTCAAAGAACTCAATAATGTTTGTGAGTCTCGACCTCCCATTCACAAAACCGGCTTGACCTTCCCTCATAAACTAATTCCAATCGAGATGATTACAAATTTTATCTCTCAGAACTTTTTCCAACACTTTACCCACAACCGATGGAAGGGTCAATGGTCTATAATTTCCAGGGTTTTCTCTACTTCTTGAATGAGGGAACAACTTTTACTATCCTGCAGTGTTCTGGTACTATACCTTTGGACAATGACAACATAAAGATCAACGTCGAAGGTTCGGAAATCCGATTCTTGGTTTCCCAGAGAAACCTAGGATAAATCCCATCCGGCCCACGGGAATTTATATATTTTCCCATTTTCAGAGTTTGTAACACCTCGTCCTTGGGAACTTCAATCCGATCTCGTCTCGTAGACTGTGTCTCAGTATTGTCCTCTACAACGTTTTGTTTTTCCAGAGCGAATCCTGACGAAAGGTATTGCTTTTGCGCTTCCCCCATCACTTCTGTCTCCACGCACTACTTACCACGACTGTCCTTCATTGGCCATATTTTATTCCATTCATTTTTTTAGTCCTTACGTAACTATGGAAAGATATAGGATTTTCCCTTATCCTATCGGCCAACAAATTCTCATCTACCATCCTGGCTCATCTTCAGTCTCTCTTCAGGTCTTTCCTGAACTTCCTCAGTATCATGACTCCTGCACTTGACAATTTCCTCCCTCTCTGACAGGTACATATTTATCAAATACACACAGAATCTGCTCCTTGAATAAGCTCCTCACTTCTATTCTGCCCATTCCCTGCCGTTTCCTTGCCCAACCTGTGCATGCGTGATCTTATCTAATCGCATTACAATTTTCTTTCCCCCAGCAGCAGCGCTTGCCCTCCGGTGTATACCTATCCCTTTGAAAAGCTCAAGTAAACATAATTTAATTTTGGTAACTATCACCAAAGTGCTCACCTACCGCCAAATCTATCACCTTGCCGTGTTCATTACCCGGTACCAAATCTAATTTGGCCTCTCCCCTTGTTGGCCTATTCCATTACACAGTAGTTAAGGAATCTCTCGCAGATACTCAATACTCTCCTCATCAAGGCTACTCTGACTGAGCTGCTTCGACCGATCGACATGTTGATTAAAATCCCGCATGATAATTGCCACACCATTTTTTCAGATGTTATTTATGTCTTTGTTTCCTGCCCTCCCCAATGTGATCTTAAAATTTGGAGCTGGTCGACTCCGACAATCAATGACATTTTCTTCTTCGAACTTCTATTTTCCTCCCAAATGGATTCAAACTCCTTCTCCATAGAACGTATATCATCTGTCAGCATCGGTCTGAGGTTGTCCTTGAATATTTGAGTTACACCACCTTCCTTACTACCACTTCTGTCCTTCCAAATTGTCTCATGCCCGTGAATATTTACCTCCCAGTCTTGACTATGCTGTCTCCATGTATCTGCAATGTCTACTAAATTGTATTCGTTCGTGATAATTTATGCCGTTATATCCCCAACCTTCTTCAGAAAAGTACGAGCATTCAGGTATAGTGCCTTTATGGTCGCTTTCTTACCCATTTATTAACAACATCTCTAATAATATCTTCTACGCTATCCTTTCTTCTTGCTTCTTGCTTCTCTTCACTTGCCCATTTCTGAACTCCCTGCTTAGTACACAAGTGCTCAAATACACCTTCCAGGTGAAGCAACACTTTCCCTGCACTTCACGCTATCCAGTCTAATAGATTCACTGCTCATATTGTGGTCGCCATTACCTTGGGAAATGAAGTCTGGATTTAATGACCGTTTTGCAGAATACAAAGTTCAATCGCCAAAAAGTCCCAGAGCTTCCAGTTTACTGCTCCTTTAGCACAGAACCATGTTTCCTCGCCAACGTCTCTATCTCAGGCTGACTGCAGTGTTCCACCATAGCTCGGCGCATGCTGAAAAAGTAACAGGCCATTTTTTGCTTGAGCACCCAGCGACCATCCATACCAATTTCAATCATTTTAGAGGCCTGATGTCTCCCATGTCCTGGCCCCCGACACACCCAAGCGGCCTAGTTATAGCATAGCAGCCATTGCACAATACCTATGGTTAGTCATAAACAGTCTCCGTGAACAGTTGTTAATGCTCCAAACAAATCATTATCAATTCCGATGTCCAACTGTTAGTATCTCTCTTTCGGCTCTATCCCGAAATCTCGTTCACTTCTAATTACTGCGCCCCTACATATCTTCTGCATTTAGACCAAACCTTTCCTGGAAATAATCAATGCTAAGGACGGCGTCACTGGACCGAAAATGTTAACTCCGATTTCTCTTTCCAGCATCTTTTGTCTTGCCCCTGAGGAAGCTTGATACTGTGCTTGTGTAATGACCCCCTGCCACATAAGGCACAACTGTGTTAATCCTGAAAAGTTCTTTTGTTGATGAATCCCTTTACAATGTGAGGCATTGGCATCGACTTTGTAGGTCAATAAGTAAAGAAATCATGTGCTTGGATTTGTGCCGCAGTTCTGTTCTGGATATGGTAAACAACAGAGAGCTAAATTTCGGTCATGTCAGATGGGAACAGATAGGAATCTCCACAAGAGGTGGAATTAAGTGAATGTTGCTCAGTTAGAGAAAATTCACACCATTTCTCACTGTAATAGACTGTGGCTATCAAAACAAAATATTTTATCACCACAAAGGCTTAATGCAGCATTTTCGAGTTAGAATATCTGAATGTCCTCCTTCCAGTGTGACAGTAGAGTTGTGTCAGCAAATGGGATAACTGAGTGAATCACTTTACTCGTTCAGCAAGCGAACAGTCCTCTTGTGCTAAGATATAGGAACAGAATGCAGGACGTGGGATGGAAAGGTTCTGAAGAAGTTTGACACAGGGACTGATGAAGTGTTCGTGGTTCTGAGCGGCTTGAAGTGGGCATATTCCCAATTCAGGACGGATTTGTATCTTATGTTCCTCTCTGTCACAATGGAGGAAATGTTTTACTTTCCTCTTTGGGTTTGTAGTGGACTGGACTAACGCAGTTCCACTTTTCAGCAAGATTGGGAGAGATAAACCAGGGAATCACACAGCAGTGAGTCTCACATCAGTTAAAGGGAACCTTTTGGAGCAAACCCTGAAGGAGAGAGTTAACTGCCACTTGTCCAGGCAAGGTTTCATCAGGAAGAGTCATCACGGCTTTGTTACAGAATGTCATGCCGAACAGATTGGATTAAATATATTTTATTGGCAAGTGATCGGGTTTTTTAACGAGCGCAGTAAAGTTGATGTTGTTTGTGTGGATTTCAACATAGCCTTTAACACGACACCACACTGGAGACTGGTAAGAGGATAAAAGTGAAATGGGATTTAAGGTCCCCTGGCAAGTTGGATCCAAACTTAATTTGGTGGTGGTAGGAGACAAAGGATGGTGATAGAAGGCAGTTTGTGTGATTGAAACTGGTAGTCAATGGTGTAACACAAGGATGAATGCTGGGTCCCATGTCGTTTGTGGGTGTGTGTAAAGAATATAGAACAAATTCGGGGGATATGAGAAGCAGAGTTATCGATGATGCGAATATTAGCAAAATGGTTAATAGTGAGGAAGAAGGTCTTAGGATGGAGGAGCTCAGAGATGGATTTGTCAAATGTTAAATTCAGATATGGGATGTTGAAATTAACCATGAAAAACATGAGGTGATACACATTGGAAGAAACACATCAACGGATTACTCAATGAGTAAGGCAAAAGTGATTAAAGCAGATAAAGTGGTGTCAAAAGTAGACAAGATGGTGAAGGAAGTACTTGGCACGCTTTTTGTCATTAGTCAGAAAGTCGATTATCCAAGTTGGAATGTCATGTTGTGGCGATATGGAGCATTGGTAAGATCACATTTAGAATACTGATTGCAATTATGGTCAACTTCGACAGAAAGGATTTTGTGAAAATTGAAACTGTGCACAAATGAGTTACAAGGATGTTGCGGAGACCTGAGGGCTTGAGCTAAGCGTGGAGATGGGGTAGGCAGGGGATTTTTCGCTGGAATGTCCCAGGCAGCGTGTAACATTCTCACGGTTTATAAAATCATGAGTGGCATGAATCGGCAACTGGACTAAATCGTTTGCGCAGAATGGTGAAGTTCAGAACTGGAGAACACAGGTTTATGGGGACAGGCACTGAGACACACTAAATAAGGTATAGAGAGTGAGAGAATGATGGTTGATTACCAAGAGACATTGCTTCAGCTCAGTCTTCGGTTTTAAAAATAAGCATTTTTTCGTGAAAGTAGTTTAGTAGTTAAGTCGTGAATGGAACGTTAGTGGTAGTAAAATTGTGTGATGTACCAATGAATAAGTGAGTGGGTACAATATTATCCAATGCACAATGAAATGGAGAATGCCATATTTATAAGGAACAATCAATAAAGATCTTTTAAATAAAATGTGACGTTGCAGGACTCTGAAATACTCACCGAACTGGCTGTGCTGGGTTTATGAGTCACATTGACTTTGCTGCAGGAGCATCAACTGATTCGGAAGGCAAAATGATATTTTTCATCTGTTCAGCAGTGGCGGAGCAAATATATATTCCTCCATTCCTATCAGCACTTGACAAGGTGAGCATGCATTGCCTGATCGAAACATTCCAGTCCATGAAACTCTTTTTTTCTATTGAGAAACAGGATGTAGCAGTTATTGAACTGCAGCTTTCTCTTTTCCTTTACCAATTTTAATATTCAAACATTCAGTTGAACTGAAAGAATGCTGAATTCTACAACAATTATTTCTTTTCTCTCAGATATTCAGCCTCTGCATTTTTCTTTTCTTCAGTGATCTGAATGACCTGATATTTATGGGGAAAAGAATGTTGCAGTTTGTCTCGCATGCGACAGAAGAATCAACTGAGTGGTGACAGGTGCATTTTAATTTTCCCGTGCAGTTGAAATGAGGTGATGTCGAGTTAAAAGTGTGGATCCGGAAAAGTACACCTGGTAAGGCAGCATCTTTGGAGTAGGAAAGTCGATGTTTCGAGCATACGTTCTTCGTCAGGAATGTTCGAAACATTGACAGTCCTGGTCCTCAGATGTTGCCTAACCACTGTGCTATCTAGCGCCATCCTTCCTGACTCTAATCTCTCGCATTTGCAATCCTCGCCTTCTCCTCAGTCGGGGTAGTGTTCGATGCTGTTCCTGAGATGTAAGAACACGTTCATAATGATAGTTTGGATATGCAGTTGGAAGCTCATCACTGATGAAATTCATTCTCCCCCTCCCAATCTGCCAAGCACATGCAGGTCCTGCGCCTCCTTCATTGACATTCCCTGAACACCTGACGCCTTAAAGAAGAAGGCCTCATCTTCCCCTTGGGCCCTTGATGCCACATGGGATCACCAGTTTCCTCATTCGCCCTTCCCTCACATTATTCTAGTTTCATGATTCCAACTCAGAATTGCCCTCATGACCTGCACATCACCTTTCCAACCTTCCCGCTCCACCTCCTGTCATAACTAGTAACTTATTCTCCACCTTTATCTACTCCTCGCATTCACAGCTATTACGCTCCCAAACCCCCGAACCTCCCATTTATCTATCAGTCCCACGGCCACAAACCTCATTCCTGATGAAGGGTTTATGCCCGAATCATCAACTCTCCCGCTCCTCGCATGCTGCCTGACCTACTGTGTTTTCTATCACCACAGTGTCGGCTCTGAGTTCTCGCATCTGCAGTTCTTACTGTCTCCACGGGGCAGTATTATGTAAAAGTCACATTAATGGAAAAGTGCAGTTCCTGTGGCCTTCTAAGTTGTTAATTTCATTTGCTCAATCGGCTCTAGCTGGAGTACTGTGTGTCTTTCAGCAATTATCATTATAGCAGGGATGTGATAGCATTGGAAACGGTGCAGAACAGATTTACCAGGATATTGTCTGTTCGAAGAGTTTCACTTATGAAGATAGATTGGACGGACTGGGCTATCACAAAGATGTTCTCTTTTTTAAAAAGAAACGGAGCTGTACTTTTTCTCAAGAATAATGTCTCTTGATATTTTTTTAATCAAAGGCATTTTAAAACAGTTCGGGCTCAGAATCGGATGAAGTGTTACAGAGATGAAAGTGTTCGCTGTGAGGCCTTTCGTTTCTCTGTAAACAGCTGAGGCTTAAGGCCAAAGATTTAATTTTTTAGAAATGAACTGTATAATGGAAAAAGAGTGGCCATTCTGGAAAGTTGAATTCCGGTTTTTAGATCCTGCAGCAGTGGTGCACTAACTAATAACCTCTCTCCTTCTGCCCTTCTAATTTTTAGCTGTAAGCTTCTGTTTCATTTTTACTGTTTTTAAGGTGCTTTTTTTAGGATTGTTGTGTATTTTCAGAACAGCATAAGTAAGTCTACTTTGGATAGACTAGGTTCTGTGGGTATCCAAAATTCTGTTTTTTGTTTTTCGATCCGTCATTTTGTGAATAATTTTTGTAACTAGCTTACTCGGATAATTTTCACTGTAAGCTTAACGAAAAAAATATAACGTTACGGTCTGGTTTGTCTGCTTAAAAACGTGTTGAATGGTTTAGCCTCGTCCATAACAAATTGGGATGTAGTTGATGGATTAAAAGAGCAACTGATAGGTGCTTGCGTCTTTATTTCGGGTGTAGATTTGGATTGGGGTAGGCAATGCTTGGGAAAGCAATGTCTCATTTAGGTACAAAGAGTTGTCTTGCTATTGACGATGTAAAGTTGGTAGCTTTACAAAAAAGAACTCAGGAGAATCGACGTTTCGGCCATAAGCCCTTCTTCAGGAATGAGGAAAGTGTGTCCAGCAGGCTAAGATAAAAGGTAGGGAAGAGGGACTTGGGGGAGGGGCGTCAGAAATGCGAGAGGTGGAAAGAGGTCAAGGTGAGGGTGATAGGTCAGACTGGGTTGGGGCGGAGAGGTCAGGAAGAAGATTGCAGGTTAGGAAGGCGGTGCTGAGTTCTATGGATTTGACTGAGACAAGTTGGGGGAGGGGAAATGAGGATACTGGTGAAATCCGAGTTCATCCCTTGTGGTTGGAGGGTTCCTACGCGGAAGATGAGGCGCTCTTCCTCCAACCGTCGTGTTCTTGTGGTCTGGCGATGGAGGAGTCCAAAGACCTGCATATCCTTGGTGGAGTGGGAGGGGGAGTTGAAGTGTTGACCACAGGGTGGTTGGGTTGGTTGGTCCGGGTGTCCCAGAGGTGTTCTCTGAAATGCTCCGCAAGTAGGCGGTCTGTCTCCCCAATATAGAGGAGTCCACAAATTCACCTGCACCTCCACTCACATCATCTATTGCATCCTCTGCACCCGATGTGGCCCCCTCTATATTGGGGAGACAGGCCGCCTACTTGCAGAGCGTTTCAGAAAACACCTCTGGGACACCCGGACCAACCAACCCAACCACCCTGTGGCTCAACACTTCAACTCCCCCTCCCACTCCACCAACGATATGCAGGTCTTTGGACTCCTCCATCGCCAGACCACAACAACGCGACGGTTGGAGGAAGAGCGCCTCATCTTCCGCCTAGGAACCCTCCAACCACAAGGGAAGAACTTGGATTTCACCACTTTCCTCATTTCCCCTCCCCCCACCTTGTCTCAGTCAAATCCATCGAACTCAGCACCGCCTTCCTAACCTTCTTCCTGACCTCTCCGCCCCAACCCAGTATGACCTATCACCCTCACCTTGACGTCTTTCTACCTATCGCATTTCTGACGCCCCTCCCCCAAGTCCCTCCTCCCTACCTTTTATCTTAGCCTGCTGGACACACTTTCCTCATTCCTGAAGAAGGGCTTATGCCCGAAACGTCGATTCTCCTGTTCCCTGGATGCTGCCTGACCTGCTGCGGTTTTCCAGCAACACATTTTCAGCTCTGATCTCGAGCATCTGCAGACCTCACTTTCTCCTCAAAAAAGAATTCAGGCCGGGCTTCTGGAATTAGCAGACATACTGGGGTTGTATTTGCCTCTTTCTGTGAGGAAAGGAGAGATCATTCCCACAGTAGCTCAGCATTTAACTAAGCTGATAAATCCATGAGAATCTATAGAGATGGTTAAAATTTATTTGAAAATGAAGCAGCTTGAGTTAGACTCGAGAGATAAGGAAAGGACACCAGATTTGACGCAGTTTGAGATTGGATTCGAAGTAGAAAGAGGGAAGAAGAGAGAGCAGCAGAGCAGAGAGAAAGGGAGACAGGATGTGAACTTCAGAAATTGGCAATTATTAAAGGAATTCACCTTAAAAGGCTGGAGATAAATGCGGAAGATAAGCTTACTCTGGAAGAGCATATTGTTAAAACGACAAGGTTAGCAGCTGAAATGGCTGATTGTTATGAAGTGATCCATAAAACAAGGATGTGCTTCCAGAATCATTTTCAGTCTGAGGGATAGAAATTGGGGCAAAGAGAAATCCTCACGTGGAAAGGGAAAGTTAAATCTCTGTGAAAATCATTAGGATAACTTATCACAGGGTAAATAGGAAACTCTTGAAGGGAACAAGAACTGAGGTTTTCATTGCAATAAAGTAGGCCACATGAAATCAGTGTTGGAGAACTAGGGAAAGCACTGGAAAGTCAGATGCAGTAAAACAAAACAAGCCTGTGTGTTTTGTTGGCATGGTAATAGAAAGCACAGTGGAGAGTGGAAAGCTGCATCAGAGTGCACAAGCCGATCAGAGGTTGGTAAGGGGGAAGTGCTTTAATAATATACCTGCAAAGTTAATGTTTATTTACCTTGGCCAGGAGTAGCAGATCGAGAGTTAACAATATTGAGGCACACAGGATCGTGCCTGTCTGTGATTCAGAACGAGGGAGAAACATGTACTCCTGAAGAAGTATGTATACGGGAATTTATGGTGGGACGAAACATTGCTCAGTTATGTACAGTGAGGCTAGAGTGGGCAGAAAGAGTGGGGAATTTCTGGTGGGAGGTCTGGACAAACACTCAGCTCCAAGAATACAATTTGTGCTTGCAAATGATATAGCTCAATCACCGGTAAGCGTTCTGCCTACTCTAGTTGAAAAGCCAGTCGAGATGCAGGCAAGTGCAGCAATGCAGGACGTTTATCAAGGAATTTTCCCAGATTGTGTCTGAATGCGATTACAGAGTCACAAGCTGAAGCAGGAGAAATCAAAAGGCATGGATATGGAAGCTGAAATATGATTACATTTTTTTTTGTCAGTTAAGTGGGACACAGCAGGGGACAAGCGTTAAAAATGCAAGTATATTCAGCTTTGCTATACTACTGAGTTACAGCAGAAAGATGAAAAATTAAAGCAGTTGGATCAGAAGACATGTACTTGGAAGGAGAGTGAATGCATTCCCGTGTGATATTACTTAGCAAATGATATGTTAAGGAGGAAATGGAGAGCAACACATATTCAAGCAAGCGAGAAACGGGCAGAATTTATTTTTCCAGTAGGGTACAGAAAGGCGGTGCTGCGAGTGCCGCATGTGCCACAACTTGGAGGGTACGTAGGCGTGATGAAAACGGAGGCTAAAATACAAAGACATTTTTACGGCCTGGATTGCAGGGGAATGCATTTGAATTTTGCCAGACGTGTCATACATTTCAACTAATAGGAAAACCATGGGAAATAACAAAGCCTGCAACTTTAATATCTATCCCAACGTTCGAGGAATCTTTCTTAAGTGTCTTCATTCTTTGTGTAGGTTCCCTACATCCAATAAAAGATGGCAATAAGTATTAATTAACAGAAAAAGGATGTATTGACGATATTTCCAAATGTTGTTCAATTGTGCAATATGACAGCTAAAAGGATAGTGGACGAATTACGGTTTTTTTAAAAAGCTAGATTAAGACTACCATCAGAGATACAATTAGCTCAAGGGTCAAACTTCACGTCCAAACTTTTCAAAGAGTGTATAGATAGCTTGGAAATAAAACGATTCAAATCTGCTGTGTGCAATCCAGAATCACAGGGTGCACTGGAAAGGTGATGTCAATTATTAAAGACTATGTTGAGGTTTTATGGTTCGGAGTAGCCAGATTATTTCCATAAGGGAGTTGCGTCAGTGCTGTTTGCAATCTGAGATGTACCAAAAGAATCCATCAAACTAAATCCATCTGAAACCAATTGTGGGCATAAAGTAATAGGACCATTAAAATTTATTAAGGGAAAATTAGTAAGTCAGATTACAGAGACCACGCATTTGGATGATGTGTGAAATTTTAGAGTTGAACTAACTAATGTTGCCGAGTTGTCGAGACAATATTTAAAAGTATCGCAGCAAATCTTGAAGCAGGAAGTGTATGAGAAATCAAAAAATCACAATTTTGCCGCTGGGATTATTTAAAATTCATTAATCGGTGAAACTTTAAAGCAAGGTTTAAAAGACCTTATCAAATTGAGAGGAAATTGAGTGAGGTTAGCTACTTGATAGGGACTCCAGTCGTGAAGGAATCTCACAAATGTGCGATGGGAACATGCTCTAACGGTATTTTGGTAGAGAACGAACGCAAGAGGAGAATGCGTTACTGACTACGACACACTGGGAAGAACCAATGTCAGGGTATTCTGCATTGGACGTTCCTGAAATAAAATTGGACAATGCAAAAGTTGTCCAAAATTGGTAAAGTTATTCAGTTATCTTGCAGAAGAAAATCGAAAGAGTTATTACTCTTGCATGGGGAAATCTGCTGAAATATACTGGGAATTAATAATCTAATTGTCGATGATGTAAATATAGGAGATGCTGTTCTGACTCTGTAACATCCTTGCAGGCATAACCCTTTAAAGTTGTACAAGTTCATAAGGAGATGTCACGTATGCACCAAAATGGCATAACCGAAGTGAGTTTCAATGAATAGAGTTCACCCATCAGCATGGTGCCAAAGCCAGATAAGACCCAACAGTTATGTGTGTACTATCACAAAATCAATGCTGTTAGAAAGACTGATGCGTATACATATCTGCAGTTGGAGGACTGTGTGGAAAAGATTGGAGGAGCAACTTACATTTCTAAGTTGGACTTCCTCAAAGGTTACTGGTAGTGAAGTTTGTCAGAAAGATCAAAGGCAATTTTATAACACCAACTGGCCTGCAGAAATTTAAAGTAATGCCGTTTGTACGATAAACACTTCAGTCACATTTCAGAGGTTAACTGACAGGGTAATTGCCGAATACGCAACTGATTGGTGTATATTGTGCCTGGTGACTTTCAGACTCTCGTGGATTGAATATTTACAGCATTTATCGGGCTTTTTGATCGAATTCGGAAGTCAAACTGATTTGTAAACCGAGCTGAAAGTGAATCTGCCAAAGCCAAAGTCACCTTCCTGGGATATGTCGTTGAACACGGACAAATAGCCCCACGGGATGTGAAATCGAAAGTTACAGGGGACCTTTACTCATTGTTGACGAAAAGAGCAGTACTACGGTTCCCCACATTGAGTGGCTTTTACTGAAAGTTTGTGCTGAATGTTAGCAGTGGGATTACTCCACTCACGGAACTGTTAAAAACAGGCAAGAAATTTCAGTAAACACAAGACTTTCAAAATGTTGTTTTTCTCAGAGCAGAGCTGATTGTGAGGAGACATGATTGACGTGTACGAAATAATGAGGAGCAAGGAATTACAGATTGAAGGAAACATTTGCTCTTGATCGATCACCAGGGTTTGTAGATTTCAGATAAGATGCAGAAAGCTTTGAATAGACTGGTAGGAAAACTTTATCAGTCAGCGGGTGGGAGACTCTGGAACTCACACTCTATAAGAATCAGTTGGACAGTTAACCCTTCATTCTTCTCTGATTCCACTGGCCAAACAGTTTCGAAAAATGCTCAAAGCAGAGCATCACCGTGAGCAACAGTTATTCGATCGGTGGCTTTATGAAATGGAAAGGTGCCCAGGAGCAACGTGTACGACTATTCGGTTTCCCTCCTGTGATGACGGTGGAACATTGACTCTTATGTTCTCAGGGGCTTTCAATGAAGGCATTCTCGTTCCTGCAGATTAGGAACATATCCCTTATTTCGGCTTTAGAAAAATCCGGTTTTAAGCGGGATTAAAGTCTGCCCTGCCTGCGAGCCAGTAGGATTACGAACCTACAGTCTCCTGATTCGTAGTCAGGCGTGTTATCCATTGCGCCACTGGCCCGATGCACATGCACCACCTTAAAAGCCGTGATGTTAATACGGACACGCTTAATAGCAGTCATATTCACCAGTTGAACAAGCAATAAAGATAATCACTGTCACTGCTTCAGTCTAATCTTCATCACCTTTCAAAGCAGCGAACTTTCCAAAAAAAAACGCATATGTCCTCATGAAGCTTCCATTCACACTCTATCTGCTCAGTCATTCAATGGAATCACTGCTGATCTGATGAATTTCGAATCCACTTCTTCAGCATAACTGACGGGAACTTTAGCCTAATCACCACATTGTATCTTCCAGTTATCTTTCAGAGGTTTCGAGTACAGTAACGACTTTTGCGAGTATGCAGGAAAGTGAATACTGTGAACCGAGCAAAAAAATCCCTTCATGGAAATTAATCCAGTGCAAAGTGAATCATATTAGAACAGCAGATGACGTAAACATTCCTCTGCATCACTCTGCACAGATGCTTCTCCAAGAATTGACTCTTTGCAGAATTCTTCTTTGTAATTTAGACTGTCCCAGTTGTAGATATTCTTTCAATCCACAAACAAGTATCCTGCTGAAAACTACTTACTTAAGATTAAAATATTTGACTATCTATTGGACCAGCTGATGTCCCAAAGTTCCGTGTTCCATGTCAACACAAGTTCTTGCAGGTGAAATTGGACCTCCCAGCCTGATGTTCCACTACTTCTTGATGCGTGGGAATTGAAGCCGCTGTCGTTAAGGCGGGAGCTTTTAGCCTCGATATTTCACGCGCCTGTGTATCATCAGAGAATGGCATTACGCTCACCGATTGCACTTTCGCAGCCACATGCTCGCGCTGAACGCCATTACCATTTCCAATTAGTGTTGGGTGCACTGCAACTCAATTTCTCTGATTCCACGCCCTTGAACTGGGATTATATGACATGCCATTATATGATTACGTCAATAAGTGAGGAAATTGGTGAAGTAACCGATGTTAAAATACAGTGTTATTGAGAAATACATTTCTGCAATACCTTGCAGTATCCCATGACCCTTTGAAGTTTTGTAGATATCTCGCAAACGTAACATCCTACAACCTCAGTGTTGCAATCTCTACAGTCTCTCGGGACATAGAAGCGATATATTCAACCGAATCTGAGTTCCCACATCTCAGTCACTGTTTAACTCTTTGTGCGTGTGGTTCCGTTCTTGGCATAACCTCTGCCACGATCCTTATTGCTTTTTGCATCGTGCTTTTCCATGTGGCGCAAGGGTCATGAAATGGTTCTTCCTTGGCATTGTCAACACAGCAAGTTCTGCTCGAATCACTGTCACAGCAATCGGCATTTTTCCCGTTTTACTCCATGTAATATGTGCTTAGCAAACGCTGAGAAAAATAATCTTTGTTTTACATGAAAATACTCTACGTGGTGATAGGTTTCCTTCTTCAAACACCCGCTGTCTCACATCTTTGCGTTTCACATATCATAACCACCCTTTATCGGAGAAATCTCTCCCTCCCACAAGAACTAACTCGCCTAAACGTCCACCCTCCCATTTCACTGTGGTATTGCGCAATATAATACTCACATTTACACTGTTCATTCTGTACTGCTGCGGTCACTGTTTTGTGTGAAAGTGCTCAAGCCCATGGTCGGCATATTCAAGCAATTCAATCCATTTAGATACAGCTGTTCTGTAATTAATCCTCGTGGAGCACCTTTTACTCTTGTGGTTCTCTTCGCCGAGCTGGAAATGTTTGTGGCAAACGTTTCGTCCCCTGTCTAGGTGACATCCTCAGTGCTTGGGAGCCTCCTATGAAGCGCTTCTGTGGTTTTTTTCTCCGGCATTTATATTGGCCTGTCCGTACAAATCTTCACCCAAACTTTGAACACCTTTTACTGACATGTAAAATAGACTACTGGAGCATCGGGCTCAGGGTAAGTGCACAGCTCAGGATTGAGCAAAAGATGTTTTATTGGAAAAGACACGTTTCTGTGGCTTTCTCCAGTCATTTATTTCATTTGTTCATTCGGTTCCTCCGAAATATTGCGTGCGGTTCTGCAATTCACATTACAGTAGTCATGTGATCGCACTGGAAACCGTGCAGAAATTTACCAAGTTGAAAAGTTTAGGTTATGAAGACAGATTGTTTTGACTGGGGTTGTTTTCTTAAGGCAGAGGAAACTGTGAGGATACATGTTTCATATGCACTAAATAATGAGCGACATGGACAATGCAGACTAAAAGAAACGTTTCCTCTTGACCGATCAACAGAGGCGTAGACTGAAGTTAAGAGGTGGAAAGGATTGAGGAGATATGCAGAAAAATCTCATCAGCAAGCGGATGGTTGAATCTGGATTCACTGTCTGAAGGGATGCGCAGAGGCGAACCCACATAACCTTCAGAAATACACGGATCTGAACTTGAGTTGTTAATGCATACAAGGCTAACTGATGAAAATGAATAAAGATATTCAAGCGATTGCATCTGACGAAAGCATGTACAACGACCTTGAGGGCTGCCATTCTACACATTTGTGTAGCTGTCCATGGTGGGCTAGCAGGACCATTTTTTTTCGCTTCCTTCGCTGTGACCCGGCTTTGATTCTCAGTCCGGGAGTTGGGTTTGTTTTGATCCTGACAGTGACATCAGCAAAAGCAGACCACCTGCAAGTGGAGTGGTTTTAGGACCTCGGATCAATTAATGACGTCGAGAAATGAGAGATGATGTCCCAGCCACTGAAAAAAGGCGGACGGTCACTCGGCAGTCTCTGCTCATTCAGACAGATCACTCGCCATTCTCCTCTGATCCCGCTTCCTAAAGGTTTTACCAAAATTGACAAAGCTGAGACTTGGCTCTGTGTCTTGTTTCCTTTACAATTGCAGGTGCCACAGTGAATCTCGGAAAGTTGACAGGTGTAAAGGGCAACGTGAGTGACGAATTCAGCTTCCCCCCCCCACCCCCCCTCACAGTAATGACTCTGGGATATTGACTCTGACGTTCACAGATGCATTTAATGAAGGGACTCTTGTCCCTGCAGTTCAAGGTGCAAACCTCATTTCGGCTTCAGACCAGTCAGTTATTAGTGCAATAAAGTCAGTGCTGCCCGCAAGCCAGGTTGGATTCAAAACTCCACACAGCAGATCTGTAGTTAGGCACGTTATCCATTGTGCCACTGGCCCGTTGTATGTGCTACATTGTGCGGGAGATTAGCTTGTATGTGAATTTGAAGCCTGCCAGTCTTGCTCTTAAACCAAGTTGAAACTTTAACAACAATCTCTGGACCGTAACCAAGCGCATTATCCATTGTGACACTGTGCTTGCGCGTGCTTGAGGTTGGTATTCTGCAGAGTTGTGATCCAAACACAGACATGACCAATCGTACTCATGTTCACAAGTTGAATAACCAGGAAAAATAATCACCGTTAATGCTTCATTCCAATGCTCCACTCTTTGTGCAGCGGGAGGTTTTGTAATGAAAAGACATTCGTCCTCATGAAACTTCCATTCACTTTGTGTCTACTCAGCCATTCAATGGGATCTCCGCTCATCTGATGAATTTCAAATTCACTTTACTGATTTTGCTCCATCACTTTTGATAAACTAATGCCTAATCACAACATCGTATTCAAGCTAATTTTTGAAGTCTGAAAGTACTTTAACGACCTGTGCGAGTTGACAAGAGATTGAATAAAATGAAATAAGCAAAACAAATCCTTTCCTGCACAGAACAGAGTTAGCCATATGAGAAAGCTCAGAGAGCGTAAACATTGCCTGCGTTTCTCTCAGTGCAGATGTCAATAGAAGCTGCTCCAGGTAAAGTTGGAACTTCCAGCTTAATGTCCCGGTGCTCCCTGCTTCGTGTCAATGGAAGCTGCTGCAGTTGAGGATGGAGCTCCCAGCCTGATGCAACGTATACCACGTCATAAGAAGCTGCTCCACGCGATGGTGGAACTCCCAGTCCCCGGCATTTCAATTCACTCTGTACTTTCAGTGAAATACTTCGCACTCAATGATTTCATTACTGAACCCATATCTGCTGGCTCATGGCCATCCGCATTTCCAGTTTGATCTTCGTTGCTGCACCATACAGTTTCTCGTATTTCAGGCCTGAAACCTGGCACTATATGATATTCCACAGCAGTGGTCACTTCCTTGTATGACGAAATTGGTAAAGTAGCCGATGGTAAACTATATTTCTTTTGCAGAAATACATTCCAGCAATTCCCTGCACTATTCCCTGAGTCTTTCATTTTCTGGAGAACTATATCAATCTTCGCCTTCAACAAACTAAGTGATTAAATATCCATCGGCTCTGGAGATACCGAAGTTAACCATTCAGCCCACCATGAGTTTGCATGTCTCAGTCACTGTTTGTCAAGTATTCCTACTGTTCATGTTGTCCTGTTCCTCACATATCCTCTGCCACTATCTTTACTGCTTTTTGCATCATGCTATTCCATTTAGTGCCGGTATTGTGCAGTGGTTAGCGCCTTGCGTTGTGGCACCAGAAAGATCATCTGCAATTTGACTTCCAGTATTGTCAATTGTTACCGTTTTATGCAGAGTAAGACATGCTTAACAAAAGCAGGAGCGAATCAATTTTTTTTGACATGAAAATATTCGTCGAGGTGATGATTTTGCTCCTTCAAACCCTCGCCCTTTCACATCTCTGCTGTCTGTGTATCAGGATTCAAACCCACCCATTCTCGGAGATTTCTCCTCATTACACGATCAGTAACCCTACTTTCAGTTCATCCTCCAATTTCACTGAAACATTTGGCAATCATGCACTCGCATTTACATTGTTCAGTCTGTGCGGCTGCAGTCAATGTTGTTGGGCGAACGTGACCCCATCCCACAATTAGGACCTTAAAACCAATCGATCAATTTACATACTGCGGTTGTGAGATCAGTGCTCATGTAGCAATTTTTACTGGTATGTTCCGGAGATCACTGGAACATCAAGCTCAGGAAAAGGACACAATGCAGTATTCAGCAAAGGGTGTTTTTTGGAAACGATCAGTTTCTCTGTTCTAATTTAAATGGAGAAGAGGAGTTGGTGAGGAAACATGATTGAATTGTGTAAAACAATGAGAGATAAAGGCATGTTCGGATGAAAGAAATGATTCCACTCGGACAAACGCCAAGTGGTGTAGACTAAATGTAAGAGGCAGAAAGTGTTCAGTAGATAGGCAGTAAAAACTTTGCAATTCATTGTGATGAAATCAACACAACCTTCAGATGTATTCAATGTGTATTTGTGATGCTAAGGCATACAAGGCAAAGGGATGGGAAATGGAATGAGGATATTCAAGCGGTTGTTTCTGCCAAGAACGCGTCCACCACATTTTAGGGGTTGTCACCCTCCGTGCGTCTGACCGCTGTACTCGTCCCTGGTCGTGTCATAATTCTGAATTGGCACTTTTACCACTGCAGCCCGCGTTCAATTCCCAGTAACGGCTGTTTTGTTCAGCATCAACAGCACGGGCATCTGTGATAGGATTCCTTTCAATGCTTCGAATCAATCAATGTCTCCACGAACATCAGAGTCAATGTTCCAGCCTCTTAAAGTAGGAGAAGGTGCCTTGGCACTCCATGAGCCAACATGAGACTGAGATACTTATTTTGTTTCCTTGCCATTACGAGGAACTGCACCGATTGTGTCGTTGGCTCTGTGAAATTGAAAAGTGCCGATTCGCAGTTTGTGGGACTATTTGGTCTTCCTCACATGACATGACGCTGCGACATTGATTGTGATGTTATCCAGGACGTGTACTGAAAGAGATTCTCGTGTCTGCATATCAGGAGCTCAAACTTCATCTCGGCTTCAGAACAATGAGGAAGATTAGGTTGTGAGATTAATAAATACCTGCGTTAACCTCGAGCTAGAGAGAGTGAAACCTACAATGTTCTGTTCTGGAGTCAGGCACGTTAGACTTTGCGCCACTTGCACCATATGTTCTTCACGCTTTCATGCTTCAGAGTTGTGACGTTAACATGGACAGGAGAAATAGCAGTCATATTCAAAAAATTAACCAGGAAAGAAAATCACCACCACTGCTTCAGTCCAATCCTCCCCACTTCGTGTTTCAGCGCGATCCATAATGAAAACATCTCTGTCATGATGAAGCTTCCATTCAGCATCTTGTATGTTCAGACATTGAATGGGATCATCGTTGATCCTGTAAATTTCAACATTAGTTCCCTGCTTTTCCTCCATAAATCAAGATACACTCCAGCATAATGTCAACATCAAATAGAGTCATAGAGTCAGAGAACTGCACAGCACTGAAACAGACCCTTTGGTCCGACTCGTCTATGCTGACCAGATATCCCAACTCAATGTAGTCCCACCTGCCATCAGCCCGTCCATATCCCTCCAAACCCTTTCTATTTGTATATCCATCCGAATGCCTCTTAAATATTGCAATTGTACCAGCCACCACCACTTCCTCTGGCAGCACATTCCATGCACTTATGAATCTCTGTGTGAAAACGTTGCCCAAACGGTCTCATGTATATCTTTCCCCTTTCACCCTAAAACTATGCCCTCTAATGTTGGAATTGCAGACTCCAGGGAAAAAGACTTTTTCTATTTACCATATCTTTGACCCTCATAATTTTGAAATCCTCTAACAAGTCACGCCTCAGCCTCCGAAGCGCCAGGGAAAACAGCCCCAGCCTGTTAAGCCACTCCCTGTATCACAAATTCTCCAACCTTGGCAAAATCCTCATTTTTTTTTCTGAACCCTTTCAAGTTTCGTAACTTCTTTCCGATAGGAAAGAGAGCAGATATGCACGCAATATTCCAACAGTGGCCTAACCAATGTCTTGTACAGTCGCAACATGACCTCCCAACTCATATACTCAAAACTCTGACCAACAAAGGAAAGCATACCAAACGCCTTCTTCACTATCCTATCTACCTGCGACTCCACTTTAAAGTTAAATTTCAAATATCAGAATTCTACGAATGTGCACTCCAAGGTCTCTTTGTTCAGCAACACTCGCTCGGACATTACCGTTAAGTGTGGGAGTCCTGTTATGATTTGCTTTCCCAAAATGCAGCACCACACATTTATCTGAATTAAACTCCATCTGCCGCTTCTCAGCCGATTGGCCAAACTGGTCAAGATCCTGTTCTAATCTGTGGTAACTCTATTCGATGTCCACTACACCTCCAATTAAATGACAAAACGTAGAGGACCCAGCACTGATGCTTGGAGCACTCAACTGGTCACGGGACTCCAGTCTGAAAAAAAATCCTCCAGCAACACCCTCTGTCCTCTACCTTTGAGCTAGTTATATACCGTTAATTTTTGGAAGTTCAGTTTGCTTTAATGACTTGTATGGGTTTTCAGGTAATTTAATATCATGACACGAGCTGAAAATCACTTGCTGCAATTTAACCAAATACGCAGTCAGTCTTATGATAAAAGGCAGAAAAAGAAAATATTACCTGCGTTTCATTCTGCACAGATTCTTCTCCACAAGCTGTATCTTTGCCACATTTTCCCTTATTGTTGCGAGATTTCACTGCGACAGATATTCACTCAATCTACAAACATGGGTGCTGCTAAATACTACTTTAATTCAGATTAAAATAACTGAGTATCCTTTCTCCAACTTGATGTCTCATTGCTCCGTGGTCCTTATCAATACAATCTGCTCCAGGTGAGGTTGGAACGTCCAGCCTGCTGCTACAATGCCCCCTGCTTTATGCCAACAGAAGCTGCTCCATATAAGTTGGAGGTCCCAATCTGATATCACAATGCTCCTTGCTCCATGTCAACAGAAGTTACTACAGGTGAGTGTGGAGTCGCAGCCCCGGCATTTCATGCACCTTCACACCGTCACAGCGGGCTCATCATCATGCCCATTTCCAGTTTGATCTTCGATGCTGCGCCACTCAGTCTCTCTTAGTTTAGCCCTGGGAACACGAGATTATATGATATTCCGCAACACTGGTTACTTATGCGGAATATCACACTTCTCCATTTCATAAATCAGAATTCAAACCCAGGCACTTTCAGAGATTTCCCTCCCTTGCATGGTCACGAACCTTCCTTTACATCGCTCCTCCCATTTCACTGAGGTATTCCATAACCTAATGCACACATCGGCACTATTCTGTCTGTGCTGCTGCTGTCACCCTTGATGGGTAAACGTGTCCCATCCCATCATCGGGAACTTGAAACCAGTCGATCCATTTCAGTCCCGGTGGTTGTGAAATCATTCATCATGTCGGAGCCTTTACTGACATGGACCAGAGATTATCTGTTAACAATTCGTCTTGATTTCCTGCCACTAAGCCAGTATGGCACCTCACTTGCTACGTTTCCATTAATGTCACAAACGTTTATCTTTTGACCACTTTGCCATGGTAAAATAAACACACCTTGTCAAAAATACTAGACTAATTCTTGCGCTAGGTGGCTTTCAGTCTGACGTTAAGCTGACTGGTTTATGATCTCTATTACCAAGATGCTCTCCCGACGCCATTCCTCCTATTGTGCTGCTCTTGTTTGTCTTGCCATGACTGATCAAAACAGTGCTCTTGAAATCACTACAAAAGTCATTTCGCATTACAATGACACACTACATTGGAGTTGTTAAAAAAACCCTATTATTCCTCCCGTTTTATTTGATCATTATTGAGAGATTAACTGCCATTAGCTCCACTGTAACACTAAGTTGTTCTGGGCTCTGTGGCACTCTTCCAGCAGTGTCACTGCATGTTTTGTTCTGTTCCTTCGCTGAATTTTTACAGCCGCGTTTGATGTTCATTATAAAGCATCATTCCTCAAGAACTACAATTTGTCATTCGACCAAAATCGCCAGCCCTTTCATTTAAAGTCTCCTCCAGTGATATAAAAGGGGGGGAAAATGAGAGTTTCAGCAGCAGATGAACTGAGATTCGGCCGAGTCATCATTTGTCAGCGTGTGGGGCACATGTGATCGAGGTAATGATAAGATCCAACAGCGCAACCCAGCAGCTTTCATGCTAACATTTATTTGATGTTAGTTGCACAAAATGCCAGCGTCATTCCACTTCATTTCACAATCTGTCTTTTTGTTTTTAGCTTGTCTTTTTCTCCTATATTTCTCCCTTGATGACAGTAACTTTGTCTGACGTTCAACATGCCTGCCTTTCTTATACCCCAAAATCGGATTATCTCATTGCTTCGATGTTGGCAGAATAATCAATTCGAAATCGATTGACTTTTAGTTTACTGAGACGTAATTGAAACTCGTTGGTTAAATTTGAATTGTCGTCAAAATAGCAACCATCTCAGGTACCTATTTCACAGCCAAATGTTATATATTTTCAATATTCCAGTAACCTCCGACACTGCTCTCATAAGCTCTCAGTGCAGAACAACATTCTACCTCTCTTAAAGGTGCAGTATAACTTTCAACATCATAACAATCTGGAATTCCACATCAGGCTGTCACTGGCCCACCACAGACAAAACCAGAAATAAAGACGTCAAATAAAGGACAGGTATAAGTGAGTGAGGGAATAGTAAAATGTGGAGAAAGTGAGGACTGCAGATGCTGGAGATCAGAGCTGAAAATGTGTTGCTGGAAAAGCGCAGCAGTTCAGGCAACATCCAAGGAGCAGGAGAATCGAATTTTCGGACATGGGCCATTCCTGAAGAAGGGCTCATGCCCGAAATGTCGATTCTCCTGCTCCTTGGATGCTGCCTGACCTGCTGCGCTTTTCCAGCAACACATTTGCAGCAGTAAAATGTGCCATGCCACAGTCAAAATGAAACTGGGGATAGAGAAAAAATAATCTCACTCGGCCATTTGGCAGGGTGAGTGACTGAGGTATCCGTGGGGCAGCACATCAGCACCAAAGATCCCAAGATCTCTGCAGAAGATAGAAAGGGCTGGGGAGGGAGATATATCCCTGGTGGTGGGGTCTGACTGTAGGTAGCGGACATAGCAGAGTTTAATGGCGATTAGTGGGTGGCAGGTGAGGACCGGGGGATTATATTCTTATTGTGGTTGGAGGGGTGGGGGGAAGGCGGAGGTACAGGAAGTGGAGGATATGCGTTGGAGTGCATTGTTGATCAAGTGGGAGGGAAATCGGGTCCGTGAAAGAGGAAACCTTTCTGGGATGTCCTGGAGTGGAATTGCTTCTCCTGGGAGCAGACATGGCAGAGGCGGAGGAATTGGGAGTACAGGATCACGTTTTTACAGGAATATACTCGAGGGTAATCAGGAGAGCAAAAAGGGGACTTGAAATATCTCTAGGAAATAGTTTAAGGAGAATCCAAAGAGATTCTACAAATACATTAAGTATACAATAATAACCAGATGGAGAATAGGAATTCTTAAAGATCAACAAGGCCATCTATGGAACAACAGGAGGTGGGAGAAATACTATGCTATTCTATTCTAGAGAGTTTGGAGAAATAAATAGTGATCACTTGAAAAGTGTCTAGATTACAGAGGGGGAAGTACTAGATGTCTTAAACAGTAGCAAGGTGGAGAAATCCCTGTGACCTGATCAGGTGTATCCCAGAAATTTGTGGAAAGCTAGGAAGGTGATGGCAGTGCCCCTCCCTGAGGTATTTATATCATTGTTTGTGACAGGTGAGGTGCTGGAAGATGGGTGCCATTATTTTAAAAAGGTGGTAAGGAAAGGCCAGGGAACAAGAGAACAATAAACCTAACGTCAGTGGTAGGTAAGTTGTTGGAAGGGATTCTGAGGGACAGGATTTACATGTATTTGGAAAGACGAGGATTGATTAGGGATAGCTAACATGGCTTTGTGTGTGGGAAATTCTCTCTCTCTAACTTGATTGAGTTTTTTTTGAAGTTGTGACAAAGATGATTGATGAAGGCAGACTATGGACGTTGTCTATATGGACACTGAACGATGTTCCACAAAGCAGACTGGTTAGCAAGGATAGATAACATGAAATGTTGGGAGAACTAGCCATTGGAATACAAACTGGCTTGAAGGGAGGAGGCAGAGGGTGGTGGTGGAGGGTTGCTTTGTGGACTGGAGGCCTGTGAGCAGCAATGTGCTGCAAGGATGGATATTGGGCCCTTAAATAAATGACTTGGATGTGAATATATGAGATATGGTCAGTGGGTTTATAGAAGACACCAAAATTGGAGGTGTCGTGTACAATGAAGAAGGTTAGTTCAGAATACAACAGGATCTTGACTAGATGGGCCACTGGGGCGAGGAATGGCAGACTGGGTTCAATTTAGACAAATGTAAGCTGTTGGCTTTTGGAAAGGCAAATCAGGGCAGGACTTGTACACTTAATGGTAAAGTCCTTGGGAATGTTGCTGAACATAGAGACCATGGAGTGCAGGTTCATTGTTCCTTGAAAGGAGAGTCGCAGGTAGGCAGACTAGTGAAGGTGGGGTTTGGTATGCTTATATTTATTGGTCAATGCATTGAGTACAGAAGCTGGGATGTCAAATTGTGGTTGGACAGGACATTGATTAAGCCATTTCAGGAATTATGTTTTAAGTTCGAAATTCCCTGTTCTGGAAAGGATGTTGTGAATCTTGAAAGAGTTCAGACAAGGTTTACAAAGACTTTGCTAGGGTTGGAGGATTTGGGCTACAGGGAGAGGCTGAATAGGCCAGGGTTAATTTCCCTGGAGAGTCAAAGACTGAGAGGTGACTTCATGGAGATTTATATAATCATGAAGGGCACGGATAAGGTGAACAGCCAGGGTCTTTTAACCCAGTTAGGTGGGATCAAAATAAGATCACATGGGCTTAAGTCGAGCGGGCAAAGATTAAAAACGGATCTAAGGGGTAAAGTTTTCAAGCTGTGTGTGGTGTATGTGTGGAATGAGCTGCCAGATGAAGAAGTGCAGGCTGCTACAATTACAACATTTGAAAGGCATCCGATTGGGTACATGAATTGGAAGAGTTTCGAATGATATGGACCAACAGCTGGCAAATGGGGCTCCATTTGTTGAGGATTCCTAGGTGGAATGGACAAATTAGACCAAAGGTCTGTTTCTGTGCTGTACATCTCTATGACACTAATTAATGAAAATAAGATGTGTTCCTCTTTTGTGGAGAGCTAGCAGAAGCACAGATAATTGACCTTGGAGCTGAGAAGGTTAAGCAGTGATTTTGACCAGGTGCAGATTTGGTTCTAGGATATTTAATTTGCAGAGAGAGGGGAATTGTTAACAATGTCACAATTTTAGTAACTGTTTTCAGGTAATTGGCAAATAGAACATAGAACAATACAGCGCAGTACAGGCCCTTTCGGCCCTCGATGTTGCGCCGATCCAAGCCCACCTAACCTACACTAGCCCACTATCCTCCATATGCCTATCCAATCCAATAATATGTGAATATGTGAACATTATTTTATTCAGTAAGTTCTGAGCATCTGGAACAGTCTGAATGACAGCTGGACACAGACTCAGCAGTTATTCATAAACAGATTTGGAATTTTACTTTTTAAGGGAAGATTTGGGGGGCTTTGGGCAAATGGGAAGGGAATTGGGACAGACTTGCAGCATCTCCAGAGGGAGAGAGTACATCCCAAATGGGCTGAATAGCCCCAGTCCCTGTGCTCTGTGATTCTGCCCCATTCACTGTGAATGATGAAGCTCATCCCAGGGCAGAGAGAGGGAGGATCCCACCACTCACCTCACGATGGGCCCCGATGATTGATGTCAGCGCAGGCCAATAGGAGGCAGAGGGCAGTCCTGGAGGACCAGCCCGTAACAGTTTGTCTTCCAACCAATCGGAGTGAATGAGGGTATCCTCAAGGCTGGAACTAAAGAAAGGCACATATCGCAGAGATTTGAGAAACTGGAGGACATGAGATAGGGAGCGTTCTGTGGCTGGTGATGAATTATATAAATAAGGAAGAGTTGTGAGGCTGGATGAAGTGACAGTGATCGGGAGAGTTGAGGATGGAGGAATTTAGAGTTAGTAAGGGTTAGAGTCATAATGATATACAGCAAGGAAACAGGCCTTGTGGTGCAACCAGTCCATGCCAACCATAATTCCAAACTGAACTAATTGTACCTGCCTCCGCTTAGTCCACATCCATCCAAATATTTCCTATTTATGTACTAATCTGAATGTCTTTTAAATATTGTAATTGTACTCACAGCTAACACTTCCTCTGGAAGTTCATTTCACACATATACATTTTTTTTTTATAAAAACCCTAATGTCTTTTCTCAAATCTTCCTAATTTCTTCCCAAAATGAATGCACTCGAGTTTTGAATCCCCCTCTCCCCTGGCTATTCACCTTATCTACATTCTTTCTGATTTCGTAAACCTCTCAGGTCACCTCAACCTCGTGCATGCTAGTGAAAAAATTTCCCAGCCTGTCCTTTGAACACAATCCCTCCATTCATGGCAACATGCTAGTAAATCTCTTCAGAACCTGCTCCAATTTAATAATATCCTTCCTATAACAGCGCAACCAGAACTGGACAGAGTATTCCAGAAGAGGCCTCTCCAATGTCCTGTACATCCTCAACATAACGTCCCAACTCCTGTACTCAAAGGTCTGAACAATGAAGGTAAGTGTGCTAAGCACCTTCTTAACCACCCTGTCGACATGTAACACAAACGTCAAAGATGTGAAGTCCTTGGTCTCTTTGTTCCCATATCACTACTCAAGGCCGTATTTTTATTGAGTGTAAGTCCTACCCTCGTTTGTTTTGTCAGGATGTTATATTTTGCATTTATTCCAATCCAAAAAAATTTTGAGTATAAAGGCAGTAGGAGTATAATTAAGAGGGAAATCAAGAGGCAAAAAAGAGACGTGAGATAGCTTTGGCGAACAGGGTTAATGATAATCCGAAGGGCTTTTGTAAATATATGAGGAACAAAAGGCTAACTAGGGAGAAAATAGAGACCCTCAAAGATCAGCAAGGCAGCCATTGTGTGGAGCTGCAGGCGAGGGGTGAGATAGGGAAACAAGTATTTTGCATCAGTGTTTACTGTGAAGAAGTACATGGGAGATATAGAATGTGGGGAAATAAATGGTGACATCTTGAAAAATGTCCATATTACGGAGGAGGAGGAGGTGCTCAATGAGTGGCTAAGGAGCTGGTGCAGGGGAAAACGATTCACGTTTTTGGATCATTGTGATCTCCTCTGGAGTAGAGTTGACCTGCATAAGAAGGATGGATTGTACCTGAATTGGAAGGTGTCTAATGTCTAGTCAGGGAGACTTGCTGGTGATACTCGGGAGGCATTAAACGAGTGCGGGAGTGGGTGTAAACCCAAGAAGGGAGTGAGGAAAGAGATATGTCTGAGGCTGGTACAGTTCAGAAATCAAATAGTCAAGGCAGGCAAGGGCAAGGCACAGAATGAAGTCGGACTGAGCATTTGCACTGTATTTGCTTCAATAGAAGAGGCCTGACAGGGAAGGCAGAGGAGCTCAGGGTATGGTTTTGAACATGGCACTGGGATATTATAGCAATTACAGAGGCATCATTCAGGGATGGATAGGCCTGGCAGCTTTTTGTTCCAGGGTATAGATGCTATAGGAAGAATAGAAAGGGGGACAAGAGAGGAGGGAGAGTGGCATTTTTGATTCGGGATAGCATTATGTTTTTGCTGAGGGAAGATATTCCTGGGAGTACGCCCAGTGAAGTTATTTACGTGGGACTGGGAAATAAGAAAGGATGATCACCTTATTGGGATTTTCTGCATGAATTTCATCCGGGCGCTCTGGTTTCCTCCCACAGTCCAAAGATGTGCAGGTTGGGTGGATTGTCCAGGTTGAATTGCCCTCAGTGTTCAGGGATGTGCAGGTTGGGTGGATTATCCAGTCTGAATTGCCCATGATATTCAGGGATGTGTAGGTTGGTTGGCCCTGGGAAATGCAATGTTTTCGGGGGAGGTTAGGAGGCTCTCCTGGTCAGTATCAATGTGATGGGCTGAATGACCTGCTTCCACACTGTTGGGAGTCTCTGATAATTCTACAAGTTTTAAAATAGTTACAGAAAATAATATACCAGATCTAAAAGTTAAGGTTGTGAATTGGACAAAGGCCAATTTTGATGGCACAAGGCAAGAACTTTCTTCTGGCCCCTCAAGCCTGCTCTACCATTCAATAAGATCAGGGCTGATCTTCTCATGGCCTCAGCTCCACATTCCTGCTCTCTCACCATAACCCTGAATTCTTTTCCTGTTCACAAATCTACCTTTTGCCTTCAAGGCATTCAAGTTGATAACGTCAAATGCTGCACTCGGCAGGGAATTCCACAGATTCACAACCCTTTAGCTGAAGAAGCGTCTCCTGAACTCAGTCCTAAATCTGCACCCCCTTATTTTGAGGTAATGCTCTGTAGATTGACCCGCCCCAGTGGAAATAGCCTCCCTGCTTCTGTCTTATCTATTCCCTTCATAATTTTATTTTTTTCCTCTCCAACTTCCCATTCTTCTAAATTACAATGACTATAGAACCAGTTTTCTCAATTTCTCCACATACACGAATCCTCTCAACTCCTGACTCAAAC
Source organism: Chiloscyllium plagiosum (assembly GCF_037043375.1). Lineage (NCBI taxonomy): Eukaryota > Metazoa > Chordata > Chondrichthyes > Orectolobiformes > Hemiscylliidae > Chiloscyllium > Chiloscyllium plagiosum. The sequence continues at coordinate 80,608,630 of NW_028270180.1, forward strand.
TAGTGAACCTCCTCTGTACTCCCTCCAATGCCAATACATCCTTCCTGAAGTAAGGAGACCAAACCTGTACACAGTACTCCAGGTGTGGCCTCCCCAGCAATCTGTACAGCTGCAGCATTACCATCCCTCTAGCAAGGAAGGACAATATTCCCTTCACTGCCTTAATTACCTGCTGCACCTGCAAACCAACTTCCTGTGATTCATGCACAAAGACACCCAACTCACTCTGTACAGCAGCATGGTGCACATTTTCACCATTTCATCATCCAGTTTGCTGTTAGTCCGACCAAAATGGATGGCCTCACATTTCCCAACATTGAACTCCATCTGCCAGATCCTTAGCCACTCGCGTAACTGATCTGTATCCCTGTGCAGACTTACAGTGGCCTCTGCAGACATTGCTTTACCTCATCTTCGTATCAAATGTGAACTCTGACACCGTACACTTGGTCCTCAACTCCAAAACATTTGTGTAAGTTGTAAACAGTTTAGTGCCAACACAAATCCAAACTCACATTTATCCCCGTTCTTTACTTTTTGTTGGTTAACCAATCCAGTATCAATGATAATACATTACCCACAATGCTGTGCATCTTTACCTTATACAGCAGCCTTTTGTGTGGCAACTTATCGAATACCTTCTGGAAATCCAGGTACACCACATCCACCGAGTCCCCCTTGTCCAACGCACTCGTCGTGTCCTCAAATAATTCCAGTAAATGCATTAAACGTGACATGTCTTTCATGAATCCATGCTTTGTCTGCTCAATGAGACAGTTTCTACCCAGATATCTCACCACTACTTCCTTGAGGTTCAAGCATTTTCTCCACAACAGAAGTTAAGCTAATATTTTGTAAAATAGTGGCACCACATTTGAGCTTCCATTCTGTCAAAACCATCCCAGAATCCAACAAATTTTAGTGAATTATCACAAGATCTATTTGTTATTCTCACACACACCCCCCGACCACCCCCTTCCCTCCATCTCTTTTATTCCCTGGGATACATTCCATCAGGGCCAGGAGACCCATCTACCTTTAGGCTGTTATCTTTCCCAACATTACCTCTTTACTGAGAATGATTGCTTCTGTATCCTCAACTGCCATTGCCTCCATAGGCCTGCGACGATGAGAGTACATAGACAGTATGTTCCTGTTAAGGCCAAGGCTGGTAGGTGTAAAGAATGCTGCCTGACGAAAGAAATTGTGGACCTGGTCAAGAAAATGAAGGAGGGATATGGCAGGTACAGAGAGCTGTGTTTGTGTGAATCCCTAGAGGAGTGTAGGGGCAGTAGGAGGTAAACCATGAGGGTGAAAAGGGGACATGAGATAGCTTTCGGAAATAGGTTTAAGGAGAATCCACAGTGATTGTACAAATACACTAAGGACAAACGAGTAACCAGGGAGAGAATAGGTACCCGCAAAAATCATCAAGGCTGTCTGTGGAACCGCAGGAGGTGAGAGAGATTCTGTATGAGCGGAGAGGTTTTACAAACAAAATGTGCACAGCGGAAAACACAAATTTGAACGTCCCAGTCTCGTGTTTTCAGTAAACGGGGAATTGCCTCAGTGTGGCTGCAGGCATGAGTGCGCGCCGCCATCTTTATTTGGGGCAAGAATTCAATGGACACGTGCGGAGCCGCCAGCTTTGTAGGGGGCAAGGTGCAGCTTTGTAGGGGGCAAGGTGCAGTCTTTCTCTGGTACAGATTGGCAGGATTTACACAGAGCACATTCAAACTCAGAGAAATGGATGTTTATTTCTGGATTTGTTTCGTCATTCATTTAAATGATTTGGTATCGTAAATGAGTTTGCAGGTCATACAAAATTGGAGGTATTGTGGATAATGAAGAAGGTTACCTCAGATTACAATGAGATATTGATCAGATGGTGTTTAATTTAGATAAATATGAGGTGCTGCGTTTTGAAAAAGCAAATCAGGGCAGGACTTATACACTGAATGGCAAGGCCCTGGAGATGTTTGCGGAACAAAGAGACCTTGGATTGCAGATTCATAGTCCTTGCAAGTCAAGTTGTAGGTAGATAGGATGATGAAGAAGGTGTTCAGTATATTTTCCATTATTGGTTAGAGCATTGAGTATAGGATGTGGGAGGTCATGTTGCTGTACAGGATATTCGTTAGGCCACTTTTGGAATATTGTGTGCAGTTCTGGACTGCCTCCTATCAGAAGGGTGCTGTGAAACTTGAAAGGTTTCAAAAAAGACTTACATAGATGTTGTTCGGGTTGGAGGATTTGAGCTGTAGGGTGAGGTATAAAAGGCGAGGCTGTTTTCCCTGGAGTGCCATCGGCTGAGTGGTGATGTTATGGAGGTTTATACAATCATGAGGGGCATGAATAGAGTAAATGAACAAGGTGTTTTCCCTGGAGTGGTGGTGTCCAGATGTAGTGGGCATTGCTTTAGGGTGAACGGATAAAGTTTCAAAGGAGCCTAAAGGACAACTCTTTCATGCAGTGGGTGGAAAGAGCTGCCAGAGGAATTAGTGGAGGCTAGTACAATTAAAACATGTTAAATGCATCTAAATAGACACATGATATGATTAGGGCGCATTTACAGGGATATGGGCCAAGTGCTGGCAAATGGGAATAGATTAGGTTTGGATACCTGGTTTCCATGGATGAGTTAGACCGAAGGGTCTGTGTCGGTGCTATACATCTCTATGACTGTGGGATCATAACAGCTTACACTGTTCTGCTTCATCTCTGGGCTTCCTCATGACCACTTTGCCAATATCTAGCTTCCTTAATCTAGAACAATGGGTGTATTATTGGTCTGTTTAGTATATTTTACTATTACTTTTACAGACATTTTTGTAAGTTAATTTTTCACTGCTGCCCAGCCCCAGACCAAATGCTGCTTATTAATTTTTTTCTGGAAAATCTTTGACAGTCAAGAATTCTTTTTTCCAATAAGCAAGTGTATTTTCCTTCCATTTCTAACTATCAAATTCTGCACCATTTACATTCCCTGTAATCCATTTTGCACTCCCTGAAACATCAACTGTGTTTCTTCTTCCACAGAACCAGTGATTAATGCCAAAGCCCTGTTGCCTGGGGACTTTCTTGTGCAGCTGCAGTTTGTGTAGTGAAGGTGCTCCCACAATGTGGTTGGGTAAGAGACATTACAGAGTATTCATTACAGCAACAGTGATGATTTGAAGATAATGTCCAAATCAAGAACAGTTTGTAGTTTCATTATCCTGCTTATAATTTCACAAAAATATTATTGGGAACTTTAGACATAAGGCCAGAGAAGGATGATATTAGGTTAACTGACCAAAGCCATTGCCAAATAAGCAAGTTTTGAGGAATGTCTTAAAAGGGGAAAGCAGACCTGTGAGGTTTTAGCTGCGAATTTTAGACCTTGTTGCTTTGGCAACTGTAAAAGCAGCCACGCAAGTGAAGTAATGAATTAGCAGGTCATTAAGACTCTTGAACAGAATGAGTTGTCGAGGTCTCAAAGGGTGTGAGATGCAGCGAGCTAGGGATGATCACAACCAGGAATTAAATCAAGGGTGAGAGTTTTAAACTGAGGGATGTGGGGCTGATGCTAGCAGGTGAGACTAGATTGGGTTGGGGTATCTGGTCGGCATGGATAGGTTGGATTGAAGGATCTGTTTCCATGCTGTACATCGCTGTGGCTCTATGTTGTTGATTATGAATAGGAGCCTTTTGATGGATCAACACGTTTTGGTACGAGGGAGCACTTGGGCAGCAGAGATTTAGGGTTTTTCTTGAGATTACAGTGAGGTTGAATGTGGGAAACTGGCCAGGAGTATGAAGTCTGGAGATAACACAAGATGGATGAGTGTATATGAGCTGAGACAAGGGTGGAATCAGCTAGAGTTAGTGGTCTTGTAGTGGGACTGGGCAGTCACCCTCACCTCGCCTCTGTGATTCAGCTGGTTGTAAGGTTGTGAATCAGGGCGGTAACACAATCGGGAGCTGAGTGGCCCTGGTGGTGCCTAAAATGAGTGTCGCTCAGCTGGCTGTTGCTGAGCAGCTGCTGTTTGATAGCCCTGTTAATGACATCTTCCATCACTTTACAGCTGATCGAGTGTGGACTGATAGAGGGAAATTGGCTGGGTTGGATTGCCCTGTGTTTTTGTGTTGAACATCCCTGGGCAATGTTCCACATTGTCAGTAGATGCCGGTGCTGGAGCGGTACTTGGCTTGGTGGGTGGCGAGTTCTGGAGCACAAGCCATCAGTATTATTGCCAGAATGTTGGCAGGGCCCGTAGCCTTTGCACTACTTAACCATTTCTTGATGTTATTCAAACTGAATCGATCTGGCTTAAAACTCACATCTATGATGTTAGAAACCACTAGAGAAGGCTGAGATGGATCATCCCACTTTGCACTTCCGCTGCAGATTGCTGCAAATGCTGTCATCTTATCTGGTGCATGGATGTGTGAGACCCCTCCATCAGTAAAGGTGGGGATATCTGTGATGCTTCCTCCAGTGAGTTGTTTAATTGTCCATCACCGTTCACAACTGGGTGTGGCAGAACTGCAGAGTTCCGATCTGATCCATTGGATGTGGGATCACTAAGCTCTGTTGCTTGCTACTGATGCTGTTTGATATGCAAGTAGTTCTGTTTGATAGCTTCACCAGGTTGGCACTTCATTTTTAAGTCTGCCTGGTGCTGCTCATGGCATGCCCTCCTTTCCTGTCCATTGTGGTGGGTGAGACCGGGATTTACAAACCCATGAGATTACAGATTGTGCTGGAGTACAGTTCTGCTGCTGTTGATGTCCCACAGTGCCTCAGAGATACCCAGTTTGAGATCCTACATCTCTTCGAAGTCTGTCCCCATTAGAACGGTGATAGTGTCACTCAACACAATGGAGGTTTTTCTCAACTTTAAGGCAAGACTTTGTCTCCAAAAGGAATGTGTGATGGTCGCACGTACTGATACTGTCATGGACAGATGTATCTGCAGCTGCTCAATTCATAACAATGAGATCAAGGATGTTTTACACTCTTGTTGGTTCCCTCACCACCTGCTGCAGACTCAGTTGAGCAGACATGTCCTTTAGGACCTGGCCAGCTCAGTCAGTAATTCTGTTGCACAGCTAGTCTCGATTGTGGACATTGAAATCCTGTACCCAGAGTACGTTTGACACCATTTTATTGCCTGAGTGCTTCCTCCAAATGTTGTTCAACATGAAGGAGAACTGATCCATCAGCCAAGGGAGGACGGTACGTGGTAATCGGCAGGAGCCATGAGACTTCCTGGTCTCCGGAGTCAATGTTGTGTACTCCCAGGGCAAATCCTCCCAGTCTGTACACCACTGTGCCACCACCTCTGCCTGGTCTGTCCTGCCGGTGGGACAGGACATATCCAGAGATTTCAGGAGAAAGTGAAGACTGCAGATGCTGGATATCAGAGTCAAGAGTCTGGTGCTGGAAAAGCACAGCAGGTCAGGCTGATGAAGGGCTTAGGCTCCAAACGTCGATTCTCCTGCTCCTCGGATGCTGCCTGACTGTTGTGTTTTTCCAGCACCACACTCTCGATATCTAGGTATGGTGATGGTGGTGTCCGCTCATTGTTTGTAAGGGATGATTCCGTGAGTATGACTATGTCAGGCTGTTCCTTGACTAGTCTGTGAGACAGCTCTGCACATTTTGGCATCAAAAACCATATGCTAGTGAGGAGGACATTGCACCACTAAGAGGGCTGAATCTGTGGTTGTATTAAATGGTGCCTTCTTAGATGCCGAGTGGTCCATCCAGTTTCATTCCTGTGTTGAGACTTTGCAGTGATTAATACAGTGAATAGCTGGCTGTGCCGCTGTCAGGTTGGCAGGATTTTTTTTGCCATTGTTAATAGTTTCGTGGAGATCAGGAGATTCTTAATACATTGTTTTTTTTTCTTGCATTCAGATTCCACCATCTGCCAAGATGGGATTCGAAACAGGACTTCAGCCGTTTGTTTTAATAATCTGGATAAAAGCTACATCAGGTTTGTTCACTCATTTTAAATATCACTAACCCTAGTTTTGTTTCTTTGTAAAACACTGTCCATCATCCTGTCTCCTCCATCCGACCCTCCAACAACAAGTGAGGAGCACACGGAGTTTCTCTGTCACGAAGACTGAGATAATCCGATCTGCTCCTTCCCTCCCTCCCACGAGCCCACAGAGCCAAACTGCCTCACGTGGTGTTCCTGGTTTTTATCCTAAACCTACATCTTTCTACAGTCTCTTGTCAAGCCTAATCAGAGCTCACCTTGACCCTTTACCCTAATCTCGGTAAACTCACTTTCCAACTCTCTTTCCTCCGCTGCCGCCTCATCACCCCCCTCGCCAATTCATAGATATTGTTCCTTGTTCTGTCTATTGGTCTTTTTTTGGTTGTGCCCTTCTCTCCCATTCTGTGAAAAACTAATATTTGACCTCACCGTTGTTGGAAAATCCTGCTCCATCTCGACTCTCCCTTTCCTTTCTGAATTCTTTGCATTTGGTGTCCCTCAACGATCTATCCTTGGTCTCTCCTGCATCTCACGTACATCGTGCCAGGAGGTGATATCGTCCAAAAACACTGTTAAGTTTCACATGTACACTGACGATGCCCAGCTCTCCCTCCCCATCATCCCTCTCCATTACTCCACTGTTACTCAGTTATCAAACTGCTTATCACATTCCCACTACTCGATTAGCTGCAATTTCCTCCAATGAAACATTGTCACGGTTAAACCCATTGTCTGACCTTTACCTTTCTGCTGAGCCCCTCCCTCCCACTGGGAACTCTCTGAGGCAGAACGACACTCTTCACAATATTGCTGTTACATCTGACCCCAAGGTGACCTTCTGATCAGACATCCACACAATCACAACACCAGGAATTCCAATCTCTTCAACGTTGCTTTTCTCCACCTCACCCCAGCTCCATTGCTGCTGAAACCCCTTACCCGTGTCTGTGTCGCCTTATCTTGATGAATCCAAAACAGACCCCTTGATTCCGTGACTCAAAATCTGGTTTCAGACTCCCCTCTCAGTATTTACCCTCAGACACATCCTTATAGTATTTATCCTGTCAAACCCCTTAAGAATCCCATCTGTCTCAATGAGATCACCTCTCTTTCTCCAAAATCCAGTGAGTAGAGTCCCAACCTTTTCAGCCTTTATTTAAAAAATAATCCCTCCAAACCAGGGATCATCTCATTGAATCTTCCCTGAAATGCCTCCAATAAAGTGACACATTTCCTTATCTCAAGGGACCAAAACTCCTCTCATTACTGCATATATGGTGGTCTCACCAGCACTTCCACACGTTACTCTCAGGTATATACTCCAAGCTCTAATCCTGAACACCTTTAAAACAAAATATTCCATTCCCCTTCCTGGTTCCCTGTTGTAACTGTGTGGTAGCTTTCTGTGTTTCCTGAACAATTACCCCGGTCCCTTTGTGGTGCAGCTTTCTACAGTTTCCACCATTTAAATAGTACTTTGTTCTTTTATTATCTCCTCCAAAATGAGCAACTTCCCATTTTCCCAAGTTACGCCCCATCTGGCAACTTGTTGCCCCCTTCTCCTGTGCATCTCTCTCTTTTCATAATCCTTTTAGACCTTTACAGTTATGCCTTTTCTAGGAGATAACCCCCCTTCCCATTCTTCCAAACATTTACTGGGAGCACTGGGCAGTGGGAAGCAGACAGAGTTGCTATCTTTTTAGGGATACGCTTTGGAGTGATTGAAAGGATCTTCCTACCCATTGATCAGGATGGAGACAACTTGCCCATCGTTAGGCATTAGCCTTTCACACCCATGTCTTATTGATGAGGCAGAGCGGCAGCACGGAATGAAAGAAAAGAAAGTAATTCTTGTTGCCCATATCTCACTGACGCTTGGATCATTTTCTCCAATGTGTCAAAGAACTGCTGTGTTCAGTCACATGAGATCTCAAGTGGGCGGCACGGTGCCACAGTGGTCAGCACTGCTGCCTCACAGCGTCAGAGACCCGGGTTCAATTCCCGCCTCAGACGACTGACTGTGTGGAGTTTGCACGTTCTCCCTGTGTCTGCGTGGGTTTCCTCCGGGTGCTCCGGTTTCCTCCCACAGTCCAAAAATGTGCAGGTCAGGTAAATTGGCCTTGCTAAATTGCCCGTAGTGTTAGGTAAGGGGTAAATGTAGGGGTATGGGTGGGTTGCGCTTCGGCGGGTCGGTGTCGGCGGGCCGAAGGGCCTGTTTCCACACTGTGAGCAATCTAATCTAATCAAGTTGGAATCTCCTAGAAACCCACAGATTTCCCCCTGAGTTGACTGCTTTTGTCCTCAAGGGTAATATGTACAGTCATCCTGGGCCACGAGGAGGGTTGGTGTGAGTTTCTAACCTGAACTGAGAGTGACAGATTTTATAAACTTGTATTACAGGATATTACAGGTGGACATTCAGATGGGAATCTCAGTAAATGTTCTGCCAAACTCTGATTGAATTACTCAGTATATCAGGACCTGGATATTTGCATTGTGTGTGTGTGAGTATTGTGTATCAGATCAATCCCATTTGCTGCTTAAAAATTCTCATTTGAATTCATCGCATTCTCTCAAAAGGTCTCCCCAAACCTTCAATGTGTCATGTAATCCTTTTATGATGACCTGATGAGTGTAAGGTTTATTATTCGAATGTGTAATTTTTGTATAAGGTTGTCTCAGAGAGGGAGCAGAATATTCTTAAAGTGGAGAATAACCATTTTGCGGGGAGGCTGTAGTTTATTGGTATCAATGACATCGGAATAGAAGAGTTCACATTGTTTGATCATTGGATCAAGGGGACATAAATTTAAGGTGAAGGGTGGAAGGTATAGGGGAGATGTCAGGGGTGCGTTCTTTACCCAGAGAGTGGTGGGGGCATGGAATGCGCTGCCCGTGGGAGTGGTAGAGTCGGAATCATTGGCGACCTTTTAGCGGCATTTGGATAGGTTCATGGATGGGTACTTAATCTAGGTTAGAAGTTCGGCACAACATCGTGGGCCGAAGGGCCTGTTCTGTGCTGTATTGTTCTATGTTCTATGTTCTATGTTCTATGAATCTCCTGTGGGGTAGAATAGACCTCCATCAGAAGGATGGATTGTACCTGCACTGAAAGGGAACAGTTGCTAGTGCTATTCAGGAGGCATTAAACCAGTGAAGGAATGTGGGTAAACCCAGAGATAGAGTGAGGGAAGAGCTAAGTCTGACGCTGGTACAGTTCAGACGTCAAACAGTCAAGGCAGACAAGGGCAAGGCACAGAATGAGCAGTTACACTGCATTTATTTCAACACAGGAGGCCCGATAGGTCGGGCAGAGGAGCTCAGGGTATGGGTTTGAACATCGCACTGGGATATTATAGCAATTACAGAGGCATGACTTAATGATGGATAGGGCAAGCAGCTTAATGTTCGAGTGTATAGATTCTATAGCAAAGATATAAAGGGGGCAACAGAGCAGGGGCAGAGCTATTTTTTATTATGGATAACATTACAGCTGGTCTTCAAGAGGGTATTCCTGGGAGTACATCCAGGCAGGTTATACAGGTGGAACTGAGAAATAAGAAAGGGATGATCTCCTTATTGGGATGGTACTATTGACCCCCCCCCCCCACTCCCCAATAGTCAGCAGGGAGTTGAGAAGCAAATTTACAAAGAGATGACTTCTCTGTAAGAATAGTATGGTTGTGTACAAGACTTGACCTTCTTTGTTATTCATTCACAGGATGAGGATGTCACTGGCTGGGCTCAAAGGGCAGTAAAGAGTCAACCACATTGCTGTGGGTCTGGAGTCACATGTAGGCCAGACCAGGTAAGGATGGCAGATTCCTTCCCTGAAGGATATTAGCGAATCTGATGAGATTTGTTTTCGTAATAATCAACAATGGACTCATGATCTTTAATAGATTCTTAATTCCAAATTTTTATTGAATTCACATTCCACTGTCTGCCATGACGGAATCCAAACCCTGGGCCCCAGAACGTTATCTGGGTGTCTGGATTATCCATCTAGTGATAATCTCACTCGGCCATTTGGCAGGGTGAGTGACTGAGGCATCCGTGGGGCAGCACATCAGCACCAAAGTTCCCATGATCTCTGCGGCAGATAGAAAGGGCTGGGGAGGGAGATATATCCCTGGTGGTGGGGTCTGACTGTAGGTAGCGGACATAGCAGAGGTTAATGGCGATTAGTGGGTGGCAGGTGAGGAATGGGAGATTATATTCTTATTGTGGTTGGAGGGGTGGGGGGAAGGCGGAGGTACAGGAAGTGGAGGATATGCGTTGGAGTGCATTGTTGATCAAGTGGGAGGGAAATCTGGTCCGTGAAAGAGGAACCCTTTCTGGGATGTCCTGGAGTGGAATTGCTTCTCCTGGGAGCAGATATGGCAGAGGCGGAGGAATTGAGAGGACAGAATCACGTTTTTACAGCAGTATACTCGAGGGTAATCAGGAGAGCAAAAAGGGGACTTGAAATATCTCTAGGAAATAGTTTAAGGAGAATCCAAAGAGATTTTACAAATACATTAAGGATAGAATAATAACCGGACAGAGAATAGGACCCCTTAAAGATCAACAAGGCCATCTATGGAACAACAGGAGGTGGGAGAATTATTATGCTATTCTATTCTAGAGAGTTTGGAGAAATAAATAGTGGTAACTTGAAAAGTGTCTATATTACAGAGGAGGAAGTACTGGATGTCTTAAACATTAGCAAGGTGGATAAATCCCTGGGACCTGATCAGGTGTATCCCAGAAATTTGTGGAAAGCTAGGGAGGTGATGGCAGTGCCCCTCCCTAAAATATTTATATCATTGTTTGTGACAGGTAAGATGCTGGAAGATGGGTGCCATTATTTTAAAAAGTTGGTAAGGAAAGCCCAGGGACCAAGAGAACAGTCAACCTAACGTCAGTGGTAGGTACGTTGTTGGAAGGGATTCTGAGGGACAGGGTTTACATGTATTTGGAAAGACAAGGATTGATTAGGGATAGCTAACATGGCTTTATGTGTGGTAAATTCTCTCTCTCTAACTTGATTGAGTTTTTTTGAAGATGTGACAAAGATGATTGATGAAGGCAGACTGTGGACGTTGTCTATATGGACAATGAACGATGTTCCACAAAGCAGACTGGTTAGCAAGGTTAGATAACATGAAATGTTGGGAGAATAAGCCATTTGGATACAAAACTGGCTTGAAGGTAGGAGGCAGAGGGTGGTGATGGAGGGTTGCTTTGCGGACTGGAGGCTTGTGAGCAGCATTGTCCTGCAGGAATAGATATTGGGTCCTTAAATAAATGACTTGGATATGAATCTATGAGGTATGGTCAGTGGGTTTACAGAAGACACCAAAATTGGAGGTGTCGCGGACAATGAAGAAGGTTAGTTCAGAATGCAACGGTATCTTGACCAGATGGGCCATTGGAGCGAGGAATGGCAGACTGGGTTCAATTTAGACAAATGTAAGCTGTTGGATTTTGGAAAGGCAAATCAGAGCAGGACTTGTACACTTAATGGGAAAGTCCTTGGGAATGTTGCTGAACATAGAGACCATGGAGTGCAGGTTCATTGTTCCTTGAAAGGAGAGTCGCAGGTAGGCAGACTAGTGAAGGTGGGGTTTGGTATGCTTATATTTATTGGTCAATGCATTGAGTACAGAAGCTGGGACGTCAAATTGTGGTTGGACAGGACATTGATTAAGCCATTTCAGGAATTATGTTTTAAGTTCGAAATTCCCTGTTCTGGAAAGGATGTTGTGAATCTTGAATGAGTTCAGACAAGATTTACAAAGATTTTGCTCGGGTTGGAGGATTTGGGCTACAGGGGGAGGCTGAATACGCCGGGGTTAATTTCCCTGGAGAGTCAAAGACTGAGAGGTGACTTCATGGAGATTTATAAAATCATGAAGGGCATGGATAAGGTGAACAGCCAGGGTCTTTTCCCCCCAGGTAGGTGGGTTCAAAACAAGATCACATGGGCTTAAGTTGAGAGGGCAAAGTTTAAAAACGGATCTAAGGGGCAAAGTTTTCAAGCTGTGTGTGGTGTATGTGTGGAATGAGCTGCCAGATGAAGAAGTGGAGGCTGATACATTTACAACGTTTGAAAGGCATCCGATTGGGTACATGAAGAGGAAGAGTTTCCAATGATACGGACCAATAGCTGGCAAATGGGGCTCCATTTATTGAGGATTCCTAGTTGGCATGGACAAATTAGACCAAAGGTCTGTTTCTGTGCTGTACATCTCTATGACACTAATAAATGAAAATAAGATGTGTTCCTCTTTTGTGGAGAGTTAGCAGAAGCACAGATAATTGACCTTGGAGCTGAGAAGGTTCAGCAGTGATTTTGACTAGGTGCAAATTTGTTTCTAGGATAGCTAATCTGCAGAGAGAGGGGAAATGTTAACAATGTCACAATTTTAGTAACTATTTTCAGGTAATTGGCAAATAATGTGAACATTATTTTATTCAGTAAGTTCCAAGCATCTGGAACAGTCTGAATGCAGCTGGACACACTCAGCAGTTATTCATAAACAGATTTGGAATTTTACTTTTTAAGGGAAGATTTGGGGGGACATTGGCAAATGGGAACGGAATTGGGACAGATATGCAGCATCTCCAGAGGGAGAGGGTACATCCCAAATGGGCTGAATAGCCCCAACCCCTGTGCTCTGTGATACTGCCCCATTCACTGTGAATGTTGAAGCTCATCCCAGGGCAGAGAGAGGCAGGATCCCACCACTCACCTGACAATGGGCCCCAATGATTGATGTCAGCGCAGGCCTATAGGAGGCAGAGGGCATACTGGAGGACCAGGCCGTACCAGTTTGTCTTCCAACCAATCGGAGTGAATGAGGGCATCCTCAAGGCTGGAACTGAAGAAAGGCACATATCGCAGAGATTTGAGAAACTGGAGGACATGAGATAGGGAGCGTTCTGTGGCTGGTGAGGAATTATATAAATAAGGAAGAGTTGTGAGGCTGGATGGAGTGACAATGATCGGGAGAGTTGAGGATGGAGGAATTTCGAGTTAGTGAGGATTAGAGCCATAATGTTATACAGCAAGGAAACAGGCCATGTGCTCCAACCAGTCCATGCCAACCATAATTCCAAACTGAACTAATTGTACTTGCCACCGCTTAGTCCACATCCATCCAAATATTTCCTATTTATGCACTAATCTGAATGTCTTTTAAATATTGTAATTGTATTCACAGCCACCACCTCCTCTGGAAGTTCATTTCACACGTATACATTTTTAAAAAAAATCCTAATGTCTTTTCTGAAACCTTTCTCATTTCTTCTCAAAATGAATGCACCCGAGTTTTGAATCCCCCTCTCCCCCGGGTTTTCACCTTATCTACACTCTTTCTGATTTTATAAGCCTCTAATAAGGTCACCCCTCAACCACGTGCACGCCAGTGAAAAACTTCCAGCCTATCCAGTCTCTCCTTAGAACACAATCCCTCCATTCATGGCAACATGCAGGTAAATCTCTCCTGAACCTGATCCAATTTAATAATATCCTTCCTATAACAGCGCAACCAGAACCGGACAGAGTATTCCAGAAGAGGCCTCTCCATTATCCTGTACATCCTCAACATAACGTCCCAACTCCTGTACTCAAAGGTCTGAACAATGAAGGTAAGTGTGCTAAGCACCTTCTTAACCACCCTGTCTACATGTAACACAAACGTCAAAGACGTGAAGCCCTTGGTCTCTTTGTTCCCATATCACTACTCAAGGCCGTACTTTTATTGAGTGTAAGTCCTACCCTCGTTTGTTTTGTCAGGATGTTATATTTTGCATTTATTCCAATCCAAAAAATTTTTGAGTATAAAGGCAGTAGGAGTATAATTAAGAGGGAAATCAAGAGGCAAAAAAGGGACGTGAGATAGCTTTGGCGAATAGGGTTAAGGATAATCCGAAGGGCTTTTGTAAATATATGAGGAACAAAAGGCTAACTAGGGAGAAAATAGAGACCCTCAAAGATCAGCAAGGAAGCCATTGTGTGGAGCTGCAGGCGATGGCCGAGATAGGGAAACAAGTATTTTGCATCAGTGTTTACTGTGAAGAAGTACATGGGAGATATAGAATGTGGGGAAATAAATGGTGACATCTTGAAAAATGTCCATATTACGGAGGAGGAGGAGGTGCTCAATGAGTGGCTAAGGAGCTGGTGCAGGGGAAAAGGATTCACATTTTGTGGACCGTTGTGATCTCCTCTGGAGTAGAGTTGACCTGCATAAGAAGGATGGATTGTACCTGAATTGGAAGGTGTCTAATGTCTAGGCAGGGAGACTTGCTGGTGATACTTGGGAGGCATTAAACCAGTGAGAGAGTGGGTGTAAACCCAAGAAGGCAGTGAGGAAAGAGATATGTCTGAGGCTGGTACAGTTCAGAAATCAAATAGTCAAGGCAGGCAAGGGCAAGGCACGAATGAAGTCGGACTGAGCAGTTGCACTGCATTTACTTCAATAGAAGAGGCCTGACAGGGAAGGCAGATGAGCTCAAGGTATGGTTTTGAACATGGCACTGGGATATTAAAGCAATTACAGAGGCATCACTCAGGGATGGATAGGACTGGCAGCTTAATGTTCCAGGGTATAGATGCTACAGGAAGAATAGAAAGGGGGACGAGAGAGGAGGGGGAGTGGCATTTTTGATTCGAGATAGCATTATGTTTTTTCTTAGGGAGGATATTCCTGGGAGTACGCCCAGTGAAGTTATTTAGGTGGAACTGGGAAATAAGAAAGGGATGATCATTTTATTAGGGGTTTCTGCATGGATTTCATCTGGTTCTTCTGGTTTCCTCCCACAGTCCAAAGATGTGCAGGTTGGGTGGATTGTCCAGGCTGAATTGCCCATAATGTTCAGGGATGAGTACGTTGGGTTGCCCTGGGAAATGCAATGTTACAGCGGGAGGTTAAGAGGCTCTCAGGGTCAGTATCAATGTGATAGGCTGAATGACCTGCTTCTACACTGTTGGGATTCTCTGATAATTCTACTATTTTTAAAATAGTTATAGAAAATAATATATCAGATCTAAACGTTAAGGATCTGAATTGGACAAAGGCCAATTTTGATGGCACAAGGCAAGAACTTTCACCTGCCCCCTCAAGCCTGCTCTGCCATTCAACAAGATCAGGGCTGATCTTCTCATGGCCTCAGCTCCACATTCCTGCTCTCTCACCATAACCCTTAATTCTTTTCCTGTTCACAAATCTACATTTTGCCTTAAAGGCATGCAAGTTGATAACGTCAAATGCTGCACTCAGCAGGGAATTCCACAGATTCACAACCCTTTAGCTGAAGAAGCTCCTCCTGAGCTCAGTCCTAATTCTGATCCCCCTTATTTTGAGGTAATGCTCTGTTGTTTGACCTGCCCCCAGTGGAAATAGCCTCCCTGCTTCTATCTTATCTACTCCCGTCATAATTTTATTGTTTCCTATCCAAACTCCCATTCTTCTAAATTACAATGACAAGAGAACCAGTTTTCTCAATCTCCACATACGCCAACCCTCTCAACTCCCAACTCAAACTAATGAACCTCCTCTGTACTCCCTCCAGTGCCAGTACATCCTTGCTAATGTAAGGGGACCAAACCTATACACAGTTCCCCAGGTGTGGCCTCACCAGCAGCATAACCATCCCTCTCGCATGAAAGGATAATATTCCCTTCACTGTCTTAATTACCTGCTGGAGCTGCAAACCAACTTCCTGTGATTCATGCAGAAGGACACCCAGCTCCCACCGCACAGCAGCATGCTGCAAGTTTTCACCATTTCATCATCCAGTTTGCTGTTCGTCCGACTAAAATGGATGACCTCACATTTCCCAACATTGAACTCCATCTGCCAGACCCTTACCCACTCACTTAACCGATCTGTATCCCTGTCCAGACTGACAGTGGCCTCTGCAGACATTGCTTTACCTCATCTTCGTATCAAATGTGAACTCTGACACCGAACACTTGGTCCTCAACTCCAAAACATTTGTGTAAATTGCAAATAGTAGACAATTTCTACCCAAATATCTCACCACTACTTCCTTGAGAGGTTCAAGCATTTTCTCCACTACAGAAGTTAAGCTAACGGATCCTTTTTGAAAAATAGTGGCACCACATTCGCAGCTTCCAGTCTGTCAAAACTATCCCAGAATCCAACAACTTTTAATGAATTATTACGAATTGCTATCCCACCCCCCGCCATCTTTTCTTTTTTCCCGGGATGCATTCCATCAGAGTCAGGAGACCCATCTACGTTTAGGCTGTTATCTTTCCCAACATTACCTCTTTACTGAGAATAATTGCTTCTGTATCCTCATCTGCCATTGCCTCCATAGGCCTGCGACAATGAGAGTACATAGACAGTATGTTCCTGTTAAGGCCAAGGCTGGTAGGTGTAAAGAATGCTGCCTGACGAAAGAAATTGTGGACCTGGTCAAGAAAGTGAAGGAGGGATATGGCAGGTACAGAGAGCTGTGTTTGTGTGAATTCCTAGAGGAGTATAGGGGCAGTAGGAGTATACTCGAGGTAAACCAGGAGGGCAAAAAGGGGACATGAGATAGCTTTAGGAAATAGGTTTAAGGAGAATCCAAAGTGATTGTACAAATACACTAAGGACAAACGATAACCAGGCAGAGAATAGGTACCCGCAAAAATCATCAAGGCTGTCTGTGGAACCGCAGGAGGTGAGAGAGATTCTATATGAGATTCTTTTACTGAAAGAGGATGTGGCAGCTAGAGTGTTTGGAGAAATAAATAGTGATAACGTGATAAGTGTCCATATTACAGAGGAGGGGGTACTGGATGTCTTAAACGGTAGCAAGGTGGAATAATCCCTGGGACCTGCTCAGGTGTAACCCAGAACTTTGTGGGAATCGAAGGAAGTGTTTGCTGGAACCCTCGCTGAGATATTTGTGTCATTGATTGTCACAGGTGAGGTGCTGGAAGCTGGGCACAATTATTTGAGAAAGGTGGGAAGGAAAGGCCAGGGAACAATAGACCAGTGAGCCTGAAATCAGTGGCAGAGAAGTTGTTGGATGTGATTCTCGGAGACATGATTTACATGTAATTGGAAAGGCAAGAAGTGATGAGGGAGAGGCAGCATGGCTTTGTACATGGAAGTCACTAACTTGGACTCCAGGAAGACACACGGTTCTACATAACAGACCGGTTAGCAAGTTTGAGACTGTAGAATACAGGGAGGACTAGCTATTTAGATACAGAATTGTCTAGAAGGTATGGAGATATATAACATGGAAACAGACCCTTCAGTCCGTACCGTCCATGCCAACAACTTACCCAACCCAACAACTGTGTGAGAAATATGCTGTCAGGATGGATGCTGGGTCCACTGCTTTTTGTCCTGTATATCAATGATTTCTATGTGAATATATGAGGTATGGTTAGTAGGTTTACACTAGACACCAAAATTGGAGATGTAATGGGCAGTGAAGAAGTTTACCTCAGTACATTGGGACTTCAATTAAATGTGCTAAGGAGGGGCAGATGGGTTTAATTTAGATAAATATGAGGTTCTGCATTTTGGAAAAAAGCCAATCAGAGCAGGGCTTGTACACTTAATGAGGAGGTCTTGGGGTGTGTTGCTGAACAAAGAGACCTTGGAATGCAGGTTCACACTTCCTTGTAAGTGGAATCTTAGGTAGGCTAGTGAAGAAGGTGTTTTGTATTGAGTATAGGAGTTGCGACATTATTTTGGGGCCGGACAGGGCATTGATTCAGCTACTTCTCGAATTATGCTTTCAGTCCTCGTCTCCCCGCTATAGGAATGATGTTGTGAAACTTGAAAGGATTCAGAAAAGATGCACAAAGATGTTGCCAGGGTTGTGAGTTTGAGATATAGGGAGAGGCTGAATTGGCTGGGGTTGTTTTCCCTGGGGCATCGCATGCTGAGAGGTGACCTCAGTGGTTGATACACTCGTGAGGAACACGGTGAGGGTGAACAGCCAGGGTCATTTTTCCCACGTTAGGTGGGTCCAAAACAAGAGAGCACAGGCTTAAGTTGTGAGGGAAAAGATTTAAAAGGGATGTGAAGGGCAATGTTTTCAAGCTGAACATGGTATGTGGACGGAATGAGCTGCTAGAGAAAGTGTGGAGGCTGGTACAATTGCAACATTTAAAAGGCATCTGATTGGATATGTGATCAGGCAAGTTTGAGAAGGATATGAGCCAAGTCCTGGCAAATGGGATGAGATTAATTTAGGATATCTGGTGGGCATGGACAAGTTGGACCAAGCGGTCAGTTTCTGTGCTGTACATTTCTATGACACTAATAAATTAAAATTAAGATCGGTTTCTCTTTTATAGAGAGTTAGCAGAAGGTCAGAAAATTCTCCTTGGAGCTGAGAAGGTTAAGCAGTGATTTCAACGAGGAGCAGAATTGTTTCCAGTAAATTTAATTTACATAGAGACAGCATGAGAAATTATTAACATTGTCACAATTTTTATGAACTACTTTCAGGTAACTGGCAAATAATGCAGGGTAAAAACGTGAAGATTATTTGACTCAGTAAGTTCTGAGCATCTGGAACAGTTTGATTGACAGATGGATGCAGATTCAGTAGTTATTGTCAAAATAAATTTGCAATTTTCTTTTTTAAAGGAAGGATTTGGAGGGCTATGTCCAAATGGAAGGTGAGTTGGGACTGACTGGCACCATCTCCAGAGGGAGAGTGTACAGCCCCAATGGGCTGAATAGCCCCCAGCCCCTGTTCTAAGATACTGTCCCATTCACTGTGAATGATGAAGCTCATCACAGGGCAGAGCCATAGACATGTACAGCATGAAAACACACTCTTTGGTTAAACTGGTCTATGCCGACTAGATATCCCAACCTAATCTAGTCCCATTTGCCAACACTTGGCACATATCCCTCTACTCCCTTACTATTCATATACCCATCCAGATGCCAAATGGTATAATTGTACCAACCTGCTCCACTTCCCGAGAGAAGATTCCATCCACGCACCAACTCCAGTGTGAAAGAAATTGCCCCTCAGATCCATTTTAAATCTTTCCCTTCTCATTTTGGGCGGCACGGTGTCACAGTGGTTAGCATTGCTGCCTCACAGCGCCAGAGACCCGGGTTTAATTCCCGCCTCAAGCGACTGACTGTGTGGAGTTTGCACGTTCTCCCCATGTCTGCGTTGGTTTCCTCCGGGTGCTCCGGTTTCCTCCCACCATCCAAAAAGATGTGCAGGGTCAGGTGAATTGGCCATACTAAATTGCCCGTAGTGTTCGGTAAGGGGTAAATGTAGGGGTTTGGGTGGGTTCCGCTTCGGCGGGTCGGTGTGGACTTGTTGGGTCGAAGGACCTGTTTCCACACTGTAATCTAATCTAATCTAATCTAATCTAATCTAATCTAATCTTAAACCTATGTCCTCTCGCTCTGGAGTCCTCCATCCCAGGGAAGAGACCTTGTCTATTTATCCTACCCATGCCCCTCATGATTTAATAAACCTTTGAGGTCACCCCTCAGCCTCTGATGCACCTGGGAGGATCCCACCACTTATGTCACAATGGAGCCTGGCTGATTGACACAGCTTCAGACCAATAGGACAGTTGGCGTGATCCTCCAGCCAATAGAAGTGAATGAGGGGTGGGTCCAGCGGGCCAACACCTGACCATGAGCTTTGCAGGCGCAGTGTCACTGTGAGGGGGGAGGAGTCGCAGTGAGTGTGAAGGGACTGGGAGAGAGACGGAGTTAGTGTGGGCTGGGAGGGTTAATAAACACGGTTTCAGTCTGCTAGACCTGAAAGAAATACTTGGGGGAAATTAAAACCAAAAAGAACTGCGGATGCTGTAAATCACACACAACAACCAGAAGGTACTGGAAAAGCTCCGCAGATCTGACAGCATCTGTGAAGAGAAATCAGTTTGCATGTTGGATCCGGTGACGCTTCCTCAGGGACTGATATGACTGAGAAAAAACTATTGGTTTATATGCAGAAGGTAGAGGTTAAGGAGTAAATGATAGGTGGGGATAAAGTCCAAAGAGAGAGAGATCGGAGCAGTTGGACAAAGGTTATCCTGTCTGGGGGAGAGTAAATAGCTGTTTATGGGGACTGTTAGTGGTTATCCATAGGTAGTGTGTCATCGCAGGCTATGTAATAACAAGGCCTGGTATGTGAGGCAGGGGGCAACGAAACTAGGACGTGGGAGAGTTCAGGACCTAAAATTATTGAATTCGATGTTGAAGCCAGAGGATTGCAGGGTCCCTGAGTGGGAGATGAGGTGTTGTTCTTCCAACTTGCTTTAAAGTGTGGCGCTGGAAAAGCACAGCAATTCAGGCAGCATCCAAAGAATAGAAGAATCGACATATTGGGCATATAGGCACTTCATCAGAAATGTGGGAGTGGGGGAAGCTGGCTGAGAGATAAATAGGGAGGGGTGTGTGGGGTTGGGGGTAGGGAGCTAGGAACAGGCTAGGTAGATGTAGATGGGGTAGTAAAAACAATGACTGCAGATGCTGGAAACCAGATTCTGTATTAGTGGTGCTGGAAGAGCACAGCAGTTC
Source organism: Chiloscyllium plagiosum (assembly GCF_037043375.1). Lineage (NCBI taxonomy): Eukaryota > Metazoa > Chordata > Chondrichthyes > Orectolobiformes > Hemiscylliidae > Chiloscyllium > Chiloscyllium plagiosum. The sequence continues at coordinate 80,629,154 of NW_028270180.1, forward strand.
AGGCAGCATCCAAGGAGCTTTGAAATCGGCGTTTCGGGCAAAAGCCCTTCCTGATGAAGGTCATTTGCCTGAAACGCCGATTTCAAAGCTCCTTGGATGCTGCCTGAACTGCTGTGCTCTTCCAGCACCACTAATCCAGTAGATGGGGTAGTGGTGAGAGGGTGGAATGGATAATTGGGAAGGATGATGGACAGGTGGGACAGTTCAAGAGGCCAGTGCTGAGTTGGTGGGTTGAATCTGTGATGAGGTGGGGGAGAGGAGATGGGGAAACCTTGATGCTGTGTGGTTGAAAGGTCCCAAGGTGGAAGATGAGGTGTTCTTCCTCTAGGCGTCGGGTGGCTCGGATTTGGGGGTGGATGCCACCCAGGAATTGCATGTCCTTGGCAGCGTGGCGGCAGAGGGGGGTAGCTGAACTGGTTGGCCACAGGGCGGTGGGGTTGGTTGGTGCATGTTCGCTGAAATGTTCCACAAGTTGGCATCCTGACTCCCCACTGTAAAGGAGACCGCATCGAGAGCAAAGGACACAAAAGGTGAGGTGTTTGGATGTGCAGGAAAATCTCTGTTGGATGTGGGAGGGGTGGGGAGGGAAATATATCTCTGGTGGTGAGGTCTGATTGTAGTTGGTGGAAATGGCAGACAATGATGCATTGTATCTGGGTGGAAGGTGAGGACTAGGGGGTTTCCATCCTTGTTGCAGTTGGAGGTGTGGGTTCCAAGGGCAGTGGTGTGGGAAGTGGAGGAGATACACGGGAGGGGAAATTGCAGTCCTTGAAATCGGAGGCCATTTGGTATGTTCTGAAGTGTTCTGCCAGCTTGCATCAAGCTTCAGTGGAACACTGCAGTAAGCATGAGACAGAGATGTTGGCCTGGGAACAGCCTTGTGTGTTAAAGTGGGGGGCAACTGGATGCTTCGGGTCTTTTTTGCAACAGATCGTAGATCATCAGCCGCCATTTCCACCACCGCTACTGAGATGCTATCAGGTTCCTGCCTCCTCCATTAACAGCTTTCCGCCCTCCCAGCCGGATCGTTATCCACTCTTTTGTCTTTCCAAATGTTCCAATCTCTCTTTGGGCTCTGTCCCCACCTATTATTTACTCTTTAACCCCTATATCCTGTAGTCCAAAGATGTGCAGGGGAGGAGAATTGGCCCAGCTAAATTTCCCATAGTGTTCAGGGATGTGCATTCGTCCGGGGAAATGGTGAGTAATAGGGTAGGGGAATGGGTCTGGGTGGGTGTGGAATTGTTGGGCCGAAGGACCTATTTCCTGTGGGGATTCTAATTTTCCCAGCTGCCATCGGTTCTGAGGAAGGGTCACTGGACTCGTGATGACCCTTGGTGTGTGCAGGAGGAGGAAACGGGAAAGGGGACAGTGGCAGCAGAAACTGGATGAAATGTATCAGTATAGACTGGGAGGATTTAGTTACACTCTGTGCAGGTCGTTAATCTGAATTAGAAACTCCTGGTCCCACGTTTGCAGCAAAGTGGAAGATGGCTTGGGCCTCAGGCAGTGAGAGGTGCTGGGTTATGGCTGTCATCTTTATCTGGGACCAAGGTACAGCAAGGAGCATGCACGTGTCTTCTTCCTGGTTGGGGGCGGTGCGATTTCAAGAGGAGCATCCAACACATACCAAAAGAAGTGTTTGCCTTCACTATTCATCTTGCACTAACTATGAGCTTCGTTTTGTGAATTCATTTTATAGGATCTTAATTGAGAATAATTGAGACTGGGATCTCAAAAGCAAGTTTCTACAGTCCACAGAGTCATCACGATCTGAATATCATTGGCATTTAACTGTGAAAGGAGAAAGGTTTATCTGTTCTGACTGTGGGAAAATATCTTCAATATTTTTGTCAAGCCAAAAGCAGAATGGTTGGATCACCCTTTGGGTATGTGTTTAATTCTTGGCCCTGTAGCTGTGGAAGGAGGTATTGGTCTGAGAGAGAGCACAGATTTATCCATATTACGCCTCGTCTCTTTGCAGGAACTGTCAGATTTAGTCACAATCATCCACTTTATGATGTTAACCTGTAAACTCCCTACTTCCAATTCCCTGCAAATTTCTCATTGAAATTCCTTGTGGACTCAAATTCCAGCACCATTTCAGTTGGAACGTTCCAGATTCTGACAACTGTCTGTTCATTCAGAAACTGCTGAAGTCCATGATGACTCTGGGGATACAAAGGGCTGAATTGAGAGATGAGATGCAGTCCCTGAGCTCCCATTGAGATGCATTGGAACAGTACAGGAGGCTGAGGGCAGTGTAGGTGTGAGCAGACAATGAAAATGACTGGGCTGCACTGTGAGGGCTGCTTGGATCAATGAGAGTGTTTTGGAGTTGGATGTAAACAAATTGAGATGAGACAGGGAGAAGGTGAAGCTGAAACTCTGTTTTACTTCAGGCCATTCAGAAATTCACAGTCCCAATGGGAATAGTCAATTTGCCAGTGATACCTGTGGAGTATTTAAGTTTTTAAAAGTACAACAGATCAGCTTAAGTAAAGATTGTTTTTAGTATCATGGGCATGTTTGAAGTGAAGGAAGGTTGCTCACTTATTTAAATTCTCTTAATGGGAGTAACTAGATGAATGTAGTGAGATGTTGTTACAGGAGACCTCAGACCTGTGGTGTGCTCCTCTTGCACAATGTGGGACATAAGGGATGCTTCCAGTGTCCGTGACGGATATGTGTGCAGGCAGTGTGTCCATCTGCAGCTACTGAGAAACTGTTTTTCAGACCTGGAGTTGTGAGTGGACTCACTGTGGAGCAATACTGAGAATGTTAGGGACAGCACGGTTAGTGAGTTAGTCACACTGCAGGGGAGAGTTACACAGGCAGAAAGGGAATGGGTGACCATCAGATCAAGTAAAAGGCTCAGGAAGGAAGTGCAGGACTCACCAGTGATCATTCCCCTTCTCAAACAGATACTGTGCACCGCTTGGGATTCTATAAGGTTGGGAACAGGTGGGGTGGACTCTCAGGGGAAATCAGCAACAGCCAGGTTCATGACACCACAGATAGCTCCGCTGCACAGAACGGGAGGAGGGAGAATGGCAGAGCTATAGTGAGAGGGGATCCACTAGTCAGGATCAGAGACAGGCGCGTCTTTGGCCACAGACATGAATCAAGGACAGTGGAATTGAACCCCGGTCCATTTATTGATAAATGCACAGACCAATAAAAGTCAGCGTCCCAAATGCAACCTACAGCCCTTGGTCACCCTAAAGCTCTACTTTCCAGGGACTATGCACTTGTTCTGAGCTCTTCAGAGGGATTGAAGGGGACAGGGAGAAAACAGGAACAGGGTTGTGTTGCAGATCTGTATAATAACCGTCTCCCTCGCCTGTCGGTTTCTCCCCCCGCCTCGGTCTCCCACACCCCATCGTGCCTCCACCCCCACCGCAGGGAAAATACCTTGTGTATTTACCATATCCATGCCCCTACTGATTTTATAAACCTCTATAAGGTCAGCCATCAGCATCTGACACTCCAGGGAAAACGGTGTATTCAGCCTCTCCCTGTAGCTCAAATCCTCCAACCCTGGCAACATGCTTGTAATACTATTCTGGCCACTTCCAAGTTTCACAATATTGATTTGATAGGAAGGAGACCAGAATTGCACGCAATATTCCAAGAGTGACCTAACCAATGTCCTGTACAACCGCAATATGACGTCCCAACTCCTGTACTCGGTACTCTGACCAATAAAGGAAAGCATACTAAACACCTTCTTCACGATCCTATCTACCTGCGATTGCTTTCAAGGAGCTATGAACCTGCATTCCAAGGTCTCTTTGTTCAGGAACACTTCCGAGGACTATACCATTAAGTGTATACACCCTGAAATATTTGCTTTTCCAAAATGAAGCACCTCACATTTATCTAAATTAAACTCTAACTGCCAGTCCTCAGCATATTCGACCCTCTGATCAAGATCCCGTTTTAATCTGAGGTAATCCTCTTCACTGTCCACTACACCTCCAATTTTGGTGTCATCTTACTAATACTTCCAATATTCACATCCAAATCATTTATATAAATGATGAAAATTAGTGGATCCAGCACCAATACTTTGTGGCACTCCACTGGTTACAGGTCTCCAACCTGAAAAGCAACCTTCTACCACCACCCTCTGTCTTCTACCTTTCAACCAGTTTTGTATCCAAATGGCTAGTTCTCGCTATCTTCCTTGAGAACTAACCTTGCTAACCAGTCTCCCATGGGGAACCTTGTTGACCACCTTACTGATGTCCATGTTTCCACCGCTTTGCCCTCATCAATCCTCTTTATTACTTCTTCAAAAAAGTTGACTCATGTTCATGAGAGGTGATTTCTCACACACAAAGCCGTTATTAATACCCAGGACTTAACTCTGTACATTGGGGTCTGCGTCACCCAGTTATAGCTGTTAATATTCTGGATAAAGTTCATGTACACCAGCTTTGTGTTAGTGACTGTGTCTTGAATCTTGTTAATAACACCAGTGCCGGTTAGTTCGTTTTGAAAGGCAGTCCCTTCCGCCTGCTCTGTCTCCTCCATCCCCACCATTGACAGTAAGGGGGACGAGCTCATGGATATTCCATGTGAGAGAGATTGAGAAAATCTTCCCTTCATTCCACTAGCCCACCAGGAAATGGTGGTAGTGTCCTTACCTCTGAACCACGAGGTTTGGGTTCAAAGTTGAGTAACAGCATCTTTGAAGCGGCTGATTGGAAAACATGCCCAAGCTCCCAGCTGTCCCTGCCTGAGCCTCCAAACAGAATCTTCCCTGTAGTTTCTCGTCTGTCAGATTCTCCCATTGCTCAGTTTGTCCAGGATCCCCTCCTGCTGCTGCACTGCTCCTGTCCCTCACTGACCTGCCCATCCCCCAGTGTCCTCCACATTCATTCATTGTTGACAATCCCATTGTCCCAGTCCTCCAGCCCCGCTCCCTCCACTCTATTGGGCAGCAGATGCTGTCAATCACCCAGGCTGCTGTGTGATCTGGAGCATGCGCTGTAGGAGGGGCTGGATTCTGAATTAGTGGTGCTGGAAGAGCACAGTAATTCAGGCAGCATCCGAGGACAGGCAAAATCCGAGGACAGGCCTCGGATTTTGCCTGTCCTCCGATGCTGCCTGAATTGCTGTGCTCTTCCAGCACCACTCATCCAGAATCTGGTTTCCAGCATCTGCAGTCATTGTTTTTACCTCTGTCGGAGGGGCAACCAGTGCACGGGCGCAGTGCTGGCCAATTGTTGGCGTATGTGCAGTATGGGTCAGTGCCAGGGAGGGAGGCTGTAGATGTGTGGGATTAATCTGTCATTGGCTGCTCCCTCCCTTCCTCCCTCTGAGAACAGAACCCAGGGGCATGATCCCAGCCCTGCTATCGTGACAAGTGGTTGGGGTATCAGTGGGGGGGAGCATTTTGCAGAAAGCTATCGGAACTCGTGTGAAGATTCAGGAATGTTATGGAAAGGAACAAGGATGGGCCAGCATTTAAAGTTCTAATTTGGTTCACTTTAGTTCAACGAGATATGATTTGGCCAGTGTGTGCAGGATGGTTCTTATGAGAGGGTCGGTGTGGAGAAAATAAATAAGAGATTCCAGATTGGGGAAAAAAAATCAGTTTGGGTCTGACCAGGAAGGAAACCCTGGGAGGTGGGAGGAGGATTCACCAACACCTAGGAGGCTCTGAGTCAGAGTAATATACTTGATTAGATTCGATTTCCTACAGTGTGGAAACAGGCCCTTCGGTCCAACCAGTCTACACCGACCATCGGAAGAGTAACCCACCCAGACCCATTTCCCATTGCCAATTCACATGACCTGCGCATCTTTGGATTGTGGGAAAAAACCGGAGCACCCAGAGGAAATCCACGCAGACATGGAGAGAATGTGCAAACTCCACACAGACAGTCACCCAAAGCTGGAATCGAACCTGGGACCCTAGTGCTGTGGGGCAGCAGTGCCATCGTGCTACCCCCTTTTTTTGGTTCATAGCCTGCAGGCAGGAGCTAGGAAGCTGAATTCAAGGAGAGGAGAGAGAGAGTGTGAGAACTGGGTGTGGAGGAAAGAAGTGAGGAGATTGATTTGGTCTTCAGTTAACAAGAGAGACAAATTGTGAGACTGAGATTTAAAGCTTTGGGGCAACAAGGAAACTACAATTTAATACTATCATTGTCTTATAAAGATCCTTCCGGTATTAACGGTGGTATCTTGTTTTCTCCGTACGGTACTGAAATGGTGGATTTGCGGATGAGAAATTCAGATTGAACTTCATGTTCAGTTTTGATAGTTACTTGATCCGTGCTGATCTGGATATCATTGGCCTTTTCATGTGGAAGGAAAGGTGTGTATTCTGTTCGTGGGTGAATATTTCACATATCACTGTGACTGGAAACATTACTGAGACACAGCCAAGTCCATGTTAGTGTGGTGACTGTGGAGAGAGAGTTCGTTTGTTTTTAAAAGTCTGAAAAACATGGCACATTTTCCAGGAACAATTAAGTTACAGATTTGTTTTGTATGAGGACAAGGTTTTAATTAACCATGCAACCAAAAAGAGACCAGGACACCTGCACCATGGAACAAACGATGAAAACGGGATTGTTGTAAAGGAGTTAATTATCAATCGTGGCTTGTATTCCATTGGCGTTGTCGCGTCGGTTCTAGCGCCGTGGGGAAATACTGGAAATGTGATGAATGTAATGAAGGTTTCAGTTATTAAACTGTAAAAAGTGCAGAAGAAATTTACAGGGATTTTTGCCAGGGCTCAGGGATCTGAGTTATAGGAAGAGGTTGGACAAGCGAGGATTTTCTTTTTGTTTAGAGCAGAGGAAACAGAGGAGGGATCTTTTCTCGAAGTCTATAAGACCATGAGAGGCATGGGTAAGGTGAATGCACTCAGTCTTTTGACCAGGGAATCGAGGACTGGAGGGCATCAGTTTAAGGTTACAGGAGAATGAATGAAAGGGAACCTGAGGTGCAACTGTTTTACACAGAGGGTGGTATGTATATGGACCGAGCTGTCAGTGGAAGTGGTTGAGGTGGGTACATTAACAATATGTAAAAACATTTGGACAAATACACGGATAGCAAAGGGTCAGAAGCAGATGGGCCAAGTGCAGGGAAATGGGGTTCGCGTGGATGGACATTCTGATCGGTTTGGGCCCAAGGGCCAGCCTCTGCTTTAGGATGCTCTGTCTCCAAGTATATTTACTATTTCTCCTGCTATCTCTGGTAGCACCCTGGGATGTATTTCATCTTAGCAAGGAGACTTGTCTACCTTTACCGCCATAAGCTTGCCCAGCTCTAACGCTTTTGTGATGATGGTTGTTTCTTGGTCCTCACCTTCCTCAGTCTCCTTATCAAGTACTGGCATGTTCTTCGTATCCTCCACTGTGAAGACTGACTGCTGTGTACTCATATTCCTGAACCCTGCTGGATAGGAATAACTGGGCACAGAACTCTGAGAGGTCATCTTTGAGTCTTTATTGATGAGACATGGCAGGTACCTTGATAGTGTACATGCAGAGCACCTCCAGGCAGCATCAGGTAACCCCCCCCCCCCCCACCCCCCGTCTGGTGTGCCACTCCCATTCTTATACCTTTGTGGTTTGTGGTTTTGAATGGACGCTGTCTCTCAATATTATCTCCATGGCAACGGCAGTTAAAAAGTCAAGTTCAGCTCAACACTTTGTGGTTAAATCACATACCCCTCTCCCACACCCCTGTGGCTCAGTCAGGTATCTGACAGGCACTTCAGTTTCAGTGGGACTGTCTGTCAGGATTCTGATGTGGAAGAGCGGGTGTTGGAGCGGGGTGGGCAAAGTTAAAAACCACGCATCACCATGTTGTACTTTCAAATAAACCTATTGGACTATAAGCTTTTGCAGTGTGCTGTGAGTTTTAACTTGATCAGGATTATCTCTATGGTAACAGTTAAGTGCTTCAACAATTACAGAGGCCATATGTTCCCCACACAATAGGTTCCCCTCTAGCAGTGTAAACTGCTATTCTGGCCCTGGGGATAGCTACTCAATCCCATCTGGCTTTCTGTTGATCTTTAAAGTTTTTCTAATCTCCTAGTTTCTCCATGGTCTTTGCCAATTTGTATGCTTTCTATTTCAATTTGATAGACTCCCTTATTTCCTTAGCCACCCATGGCAGATTACTCCTTTTCCTACAGTCCTCCCTTTTCACTGATATATACTTTTGCTGAGCAGTTTGAAAAAATCTTTGATATTCCTCCACTGTCCGTCAACTGTCCCACCCTAAAGTCTTTGCTTCCAGTCTACATTAGCCAACTCCTGCTTCATCCTATTGTAGTCTCCTTTGTTTAAGCACAGGATCTGGATTGGATTTAATCTTCCCGCTTTCCAACTATATTCTAAATTCAATCATACTTAACACAAGTCTTTTTATCAGATTATGAGGTGAGGCGATGTTACCTGGGTGTTTTGGTTTTCATTGTCAGAGACCTTGGCTTTGTAATAAAGTACAGGATAGATATTCACAATACCGTATTCTGGACGGTATGAATGTACTACACAGCCTAAAACCATACATCACTGTCTCCCCTCCGTTCACATGATTTGAAGATGCCGGTGTTGGACTGGGGTGTACAAAATTTTAAAATTCACACAACGCCAGGTTATAGTCCCTCAGGTTTAATTGGAAGCACACTCGATATCGGAGCGTCGCTTATTCATCATGATCCAATTAAACCTGCTGGACTATAACCTGTTGTTGTGATTTTTAACTCACCTCAGTTTAAAATTGCAAAATCATTATCTCCTACATACTTCCTCACTATCTCATCCACCTGACTATCCTGCTTTTTCTGAAAATCTCCTTTGGTGAAGGTGGTGAGTTTTGGATTCAGCTGTCCAGTTATTACCGTAAGAAGATAAGCCCTGGGCCCAGGAGAGGCAATGCAGCCCTTCGAACCAGCTCCACCATTTAAGACCATGATGATGAGCTCACCTCGCTCTCACCTGGATTTTCCCACCTGCTCTCTCTCACCCTTCATCTCATTGCAAATTTAACATCTGTATCTCTTCAGTAAATTTGCTCATTGTCCTGGTATCCACTGCATTTTGAATAAGGAATTCCCCAGATTCACAGCACATTGAGATAAGTACATTCTTCTTCATGAGAATAGAATAGAGTCCCTCCAGTGCAGAAATAGGGTATTCGTCCATAGAGTCCACACCATCCCTATAATGAGCATCCCATTCAGACTCACCCATTCCCTGTATTTCCCATGGTTAATGGCTTAACCTGTACAGGCATGGACACTGTGGGAGTTTAGCATGGCCAATCCACTTAACCTGCACATCTTTGGACTGAGAGATGAAACTGGAGCACCCAGAGGAAATTTGCACAGACACGGGGAGAACGTGTAAACTCCTCACAGTCTCCTAAGGCTGGAATCAAATCCAGGTCCCTGACGCTGTGAGTCAGCAATGCTAACCATTGAGCCACCTCTGCTTAAAGTCTGTTCCTCCTATGAACCACCCCACGCCCCAGTTGGCTGAATCTATATTCCTTACATCAGAAAATCAGATTGTGGAAGCAGATGTCTCAGTAAAACTCAGTGACAGTCCATATGTTCTGTGTGTCTGAATGGCGATCCTATACATAACACCCTCCAGTCTACACTTTTCAATCACTTCCCAGAGACAGGGCTCCAGTGGCTTCATGGGGACTACAACTCCCACAAGCCCTGAGGCAGGGACCACACGTGTGTGGGGAAACCCAGCACTGTACATGTACAGAAAATGGGTGGGTTTTGGAGCATGTGCTTTGGGTAGGTATACTTTGCGGAAAGTATTTCACACTGTGATTGGCTGGAGGAGGAATGCATCTGCTCATAGTATTAATCAGTTGGGGGGTCAAAGTGTCACTACACCCATGTAGGACCACTCTCCATCCCCAATTCATTGTAATGGTGGGAATCAACTAATGGGAAACAAAGAAGGATCTGACCCATTCTCCCAGACTGAAGGTTCTTCTGTCCAGGATCTGCCACCTCCCTTTCTGTTTCCTTTTGTTTCATTCTGCTATTACATTATTGACTTGCAGCAACTGAAGGGAAAGGAAGTGAACCCAGAAAGGGTGCAGAGTCTAACCAGGGACAGGAAGTGGTGCCACGGATCTGTTTATCAGTAACTCCATGAGAATGGGGAGGGTGTACATTAGGGGGTAGCAGAGTCAGAATGGTGGGAGAGAGTAAGTGGGCTGGAGGGTTACAGCTTTGGGGGAAGGAAGGGGAAAAATATTCCAGAGAAACTAGAATTGTCTGTTCTGTATTTCTAATCTGTACATATTCCTTTATACAGGGTGCGAGATGGTGAAAATCTGCAGAATGAAATCTCAGAATCATGTGCAGATCATGATGAAGTTACCCAGTGTTTGAAGAACCAAAGATAGAGAATCATTCGGCCAAAATCCTGCACCACTCTACCTCCCAGCATTGTCGGTCTATCTGCACCAAATGGACTGTGAATGGTTCAAGACGGCAGCTCACTACCATCTTCTCAAGGGTAACGAGAGATGGGGTATAAATGCTGGCTAAGCCAGTGGTGCCCATATCCTGGAAACGGTTTCTATCTCTAGTTGCTAAAACCCAGTTGATGTTACTGCAGGATGATGAGGGAGGCTGAGTGCATACTCCAGGAGGCAGCACCATCACATTACCCCTGCCTGCACCCACACAGTAACACCGCAACGTCACTGGAACAAAAGGCAGTGAAACCAAAGGAGGACTTCGATATAGTTCTTCGAGGTAAAGTCATGAAAGAGGATTGGAGCACAGCAGGGACAGGAGACTGAGCTGGATGGTTAGCTGTTTCCCATTGAATTGTGGAGCAGGATTGAAAGGCTGAATGGTCTCCTCCTGCTGCTATCTTCCAGGTATGTATATAGGTAGGAAGAAGTAGGCAGGGCAGGGATTCTCCAGGAGATTGAACTTCCACATCTTTTTTCAGTGAGGGATGGTTTGATGGATTTTATTTAACATTTATCTTTAACACAAGGTTTGTAAAGTTTGGTTTTAAAATGTTGTAAAAGTTTTTTGCACAGCAAATAAAATTAAAGAAAATAAATTAAACTGTCTGAATATAACAGTTTTAAAACTTTCAACCTCCTGTAAAACAAAATCCTGTCTACTCCCGGACCCCATCACTTTCCAGCTACTCAAACTCCGGGAAAATATTCCCTCCCTGTCTGAACCTTTGGTTTGATTTAACTGCTTTTCAGTTCTCGTTCTGTGAGCTGTGAAGCGTTCTTTTTCCCCATTTCTCCGACCCAGAAATATTATCACAGTAACTTTCCCACCATCAAAATCATCATTACGCCATTTTGATTTTGGTTAACATAATCACCAGCAGTGCAAATGTGAGGACCGCAGATGCTGGAAGCCAGAGCCTAGATTAGAGTGGTGCAGGAAAAGGGCTTTTACCAAAACGTTGCTTTACCTACTCCTTGGATCCTGCCTAACTTGCTGTTCTTTTCCAGCACCACTCTAATCTAGACATATCATCACCAGCAGTAACCAATCATTTGTGTAACCAATTGAAGATTTCCAAACAAAGCCCATTACGGGCCAAGCAAACCATTACAAGTGACAAAGTGAGAAGGGACTAAATCAAAGTAGAGTTGTATGGAGGGGGCAGCGGTGGAGATAAAGCACTGTATCCCCTGCGGTGCCCACCTCGATCTCAAGGCATCGAGAGCATTGATACACAGCACATGCTCCTTCTCCAAGGACACCCTGCTGTGTAGCCTTTATCCTCAATCATAGAATAGAATCCCGACAGTAAGGAAGGAGAGCATTGGCCCATCAAATCCCACCGACCATCTGAAGAACATCCCAGCCAGAGCACTCCATCCCTGCAACAGTGCATTTCCCATGGCTGATCCACATAGTCTGCACATTCCTGGACACTGTGGACAATTTAGCACGGCTGGTCCACCTAACCTGCCTATCTTTGGACTGTGGGAGATAGCACCTGGAGGGGACCCACACTATCATGGGGAGAATGTGGAAACTCGACATTGACCAAGGCTGGACTCCAACCTTGTACGTGCTGCTGTGAAGCAGCAGTGCTACAATCATAATTTAAATCAAAACAGATTATCATTGCTTATTGTCACATTGCTGTTTGTGGAGACTAACTGCACAGAGAGACACCTTGAGGTTCAGAAAGTGGCAATATAAATTCAGTCAACTCCAGCCCAGTTACTGTGATGAACAACCACAACATCAAAACTCCAACGGTGTCGTCATATACAAGGTCCTGTGCTGATTCTGATGGACAGTAACTCCAGAATCAGAGTCCTGCAGTGATGTGTGAACTCTACCCCACACGGAGCAGGTGGGTGACCACTTCCCTGTGACCACTCACTGGGCTCTCAGTCGTGTTGAAGACTCAGCAAATCCTTTGTCACAAAGAGAGGTAAACAGCTCCTAACCAGTGTGAACCCGCTTGGGTCTCAGGGCTCAGGATGAATAACTGAATCCTCTCTCACACACTGACCATATGAATGGCCTCTCCCCCTGTGTGGGCTCGCTGGGGTCTCAGGGGGCAGGATGAATCACTGAATCCCCCCTCACACACTGACCATCTGAATGGTCTCTCCCCTGTGTGGGCTCACTGGGGTGTCAGCAGGTGCTGCATTTGAGTGATTTTCCCCCCACACTGAGAGCAAGTGAATGAACTTCCCCCGGAGTGAGCTCGCTGGTGTTTAAGCAGGTCACTGCGTGAATCCTTTCCCACACACTGAGCAGGTGAATGGCCTCTCCTCGATGGGAATGCACTGATGTCTCCGCAGATGGGAGATTTGAATGAATCCTTAACACACATGGAGCAGGTGAAGGATCTTAATCCACTGTGTCATCTCTGGTGTCTCAGCAGAATGTAAGATCGAGTAAACCCTTTCCCATATGTGAGGCAGGTGAGCGGCCTCTCCGCAGTGTGACTGTGTCAGTGAGTGTCCACTGGGAGGGGTAGGTAAATTCCTTCCCACAATCTCCACTTTTGCGTACCCTCGCCCTGGTCCTGTCATAATGGTGTCTTCCCAGATCACATGACCGGTTAAATATTCGACCACATGCAAAACATGGGAATGATTTGTCTGGGCTGAGAATGCTGCGTTCTCCTTCCATATTACCGATAAGGATCTGGACCTGTGCAATTGGACGACTCTGCAGTTGATGTGATGTTAAAGCTGAGTTTCCCATCTGGGAGCTCTCTCTCTATGTAAAACAAGGTTTTCCCTATCATTATTACAACCCCCAATACCAGTTCTCCTGTCAGTTCTCCTGAACTTCTAAATTAGGACTAATGCAATGACCTCAGTAATGTGCCTTTTTCTCACTTGTTTCTGAAAGTAAATTAGGACCATTTTGAATAACTTTGCGCAATTTACCAGAAGAACCCATACCTATTCTATTATTTACAAGTTTTAATCCATGGGAAATTTGTTAGCTTCTCCAATGACCGTTATAATGTTCTGACCACTTCTACAGAGCTAATGTAAGTCAATTCTAACAATTATCAATAGATTGTATCTAAACAGGATGTCCCACAACAGGAAGTGCTCTGACACTCAATGCCCGTAAGTTGTGTTTTTTTCTTAAAGCCCCACATGCTTCTGGCAATCTGGCAATACAATTGAAGATATTTTATACAGTAGCCTTACAGTCTCAATTGCCAGTTCCAGTCCATGAAGCAGCCAGTTACACACACCAGTGACTTGAATTCTGACGACAGTGTTGCCCTGGCAGGAGAGATTGAAGAGCATGAAACTGTCTTCTCTGGAGTATCTAAAATGAAACACTTGAAATGAACAAAATTCTTCAAAAGCTCGATAGGACAGATACAGGAAGGATGTGCTCCCTGGCTAGTGTATCTGGAATGAAGTCAGCACTAACTGTGGTATCTTTACCCAGCATCCCCTTTAGCTGCATCAATGTTTAAGATGTATTTGCTGCTCTAATTCCACTCTCTTGATCAGTCCCATTTGTAATGGCTGTACTGTTGGGGGCCATGCAAATTTATAACATTTGATTCAATCCATCCCAAAGTCTTTCTGTATAGGTGTCTCACTTTTGTTCACAGAGACTCTCAATCAATCTGACTTCTTCACAATCCCTGCTCTGATATTTCCTTAGAGGGCTCAGAATGAAATGTTCACAGAAGGACAAAAAGAGGCTGATTGGCTCATCAGCTCTCCAAAGGATCACCTCACCAAATGCCATTCTTTACCTTTACCCCATAAACATTCCCATTCATCCCCTTCCAATGACTGTTCAATTTTATCCTCTTCATTGTACCTGGCTCCACCACACTCTTTGGCAGTGCATTCCTGACCATAAACTTTCTCTGCATGAAAACATTTTGTCTTATGTCACATGTACTTCTTTTATGAATCCCTTTACATCGGTGCCTCCTCATTATTGATTCTTTCCTGAATGTGAACAGTTTATCCTGATCTACTCTCACGAGACCCCTCTTGAAGGTACCTTTACCCAGTATCCTCTGGGATGGTGAATATCTCTCCCGGTCACAGGAGACCAGTACGAGACCATTCAGGAGCTCTCACTTTGGGACTGGGTTCAGTACACCATCCAGCCTCACTGTACTCCAGTGAATACACACTGGGGAGAGGCCATTCACCTGCTCTGGGTGTGGGAAGCAGTTCACTCCAACTTGATGAAACACCAGCGAGTTCACAACTAACCACAGTGATTGGATTTGTTGTTTGTTCATGGGATCATGGCATCACTTGCTGGGGCAGCATTTGTCATCCATTCTGACTGCCCAGGAGATGGTTCAGAGTCAACCCCATTATTCAGGGTCTGGATTCACATGTCGGTTGGACCAGGTCAGAATAAACAGTTTCCCAGACCCAATGACATGAAGAGTTGTTTACTGGTCTATTTTCCTATTTCAGAAATAATAATGAATAATTTTTGCAGTTGAATTAAAAGTGAAAGACCAAAATGGGTTTTATTCTGATTGAGCACGTCCTCCTGTTTTCTCAGTTGTTATTGACAGTCTCATCCCCCTCGCAACAGAACCTGTTCAGAGAGTGTTACGGAAAAGGCAGAAAGGTCAGCTGCAGCTGGTCACCTGACCAGTCACTGGACCCAAAGGTTCACTCTCCACAGATGTTGCCAGATCTGCTGACTTTTTCCAGCAATGTCTGTTTTTATTCCTGATTTCCCAGCATTTGCAGATGGTTAGTTTATCAATATTGATCTTGTCTGTTGCAGAGGAGTTTATTAATGAGTTTGGAGGGTTTTGAAAATTGCACGTTAGGCCACAAATCAGCCATGATCATCCTGAATGGCAGAGAAGGGTTGAGGGGCTGAATGGCCTCCTCCTGTTCCAATGAAAGTTGTCCATCTGCAGCTTGTGGTAACTTTCCCCCTCACTGTTCACTTCACATCCATGTCTAACACACTGTTATTGACTGAACAAACCTCCTGTGTTTGAGCTAAACCTGCCAATGTTCAGTGGCTCCCTCTCCTGCCTCTTGGGTTTAACTCTCATCATGGAATGCTGTCTCGTATTACTGCGGGAATGCCCACAAAGGGCTCAGCCTGGATTCTGTATCCCCTGAGACCCACAAACCCGGCTTATTTCCTTCTTGCTCTTTCATTCTGGCTATTGAACACTCAGTTTCAATCCAATCTCCTGTCATGATCTTCAACGTGTCCATGTGGGTGGACTAGAGGCAGCTGGGATTTAATGAAGAGAAGTGGGGATTAGGCAGAAGAATGAGGAGAGCTGACAGCAAAGGCAGTTCTCATTGTAACGGCAGAGTTTCTACATGACCCAGTGAGTGGTGAGGCACCTGAGATTGTGGGGGAGGCAGATTTGGGATCAGGGATTTGGAAAAGCACTCAGATACTGACTGACCTGTCCATCTGATTGTTAACTCAGACAAAAAGACACAAAGAAAGAGGCACATTTAGATAGCACCTTTGATGACCTGGGGCAATGAAACATGCTTCAAACCTAATGATTTCAGTCTCAGATCTCTGAAAATACAGACACAAAGCTTCCTACTTGAACCAGGTTGTCTCTCCAGCGTCCTTTTTTCTGGAGAATAGAGTTTTAAGCTGTGTAGCCATTCCTGGTGATTGTCACCTCTGTGTCCTTGTAAGATGTATGACTGTACCTTTATTTTCCTGTTCCCTGTGAGCGACATCAACAGCAGAAACAGGTCCTGACCTGTGCGGGTTTCGGTTGGAGTATTTATATTTACAAATGTATTCTCACCCTCGCGTACAGTGTGAAATGGCTGTAAAACAGAAGGAAAGGAGTGAGAGAGCACCCACAGAAACACAAAGGCAGCATGTGTAACTGAGCTGAATGAACCTGGCATGAGGAAAACGTGTCGACAATCACAACTAGTTAGAATTACAGGATCTCTGAGGTGCACAAAGAGACTATTCGGTCCATCGAGTCTGCAATGACCCTACCTCCATAACCCACATTTACCATGGTAAGCCCAATCCACCTAACCTACACACTACAGGCCATGTTAGCACGGCCAATCCAGCAAACCTGCACATCTGTGGGAGGGTCATAGATTATGTCTAAGTGCTCAGAATTGTGGATGAAGGCTCACAAATACTTGACTCTGACACAAATGCTCTGTTTTTTTTCAAAATAAAATCTGGGGGAAACTGCAACTGGAAAGATTTCTGATTATCTCAGGAGGAAGAGAATTCAAAACTCGTGCCATTGACCCATAGGGCGCAGTGATAGTTACAGATGTCTGGGAACCATCAGAAATGTAACAGGTTGTGAGCAAGGTGGGGGTGAGACAAGGACAAAAAGACATTCTGTCACATGGGGGAAGGCAGGAGAAATTAAACAGCAGAAATGGTAGTCTCTCAAGGCCACAGGGAATGGAGTTAGGGCTGGGAAAGAAACAAGGAAACAAGGTGAGCAGCTGCCAAAGAAATACTTTGAAAAAAACAGATTATAACAACATAGAGGACAGAGTTCACAGTCTGAAATTGTTGCTGTCATTGGTGAGTACAGAACGCTGTAAAGCCTGGATAGTTCTATTACAGCCAACACATACAGGATGGACAAAGTGACCTCGATCTGTGCTGTAACTTACTGACAAATTTATTCTGACGTTTGGAATTCAGGTCGGCTGATATTCATAAATTCTCAAATTGGACTTGAGTTTAATATTCTGGAGAAATGTCAAATAAATCGCAATGATCCCATTCTGCAGACTTTAGTCCATAGCCCTGCATGTTCTAGCATTTCAGTTACATCCATGTCCTTTTATTCTAATGTGATGCCGACTACTGCCTCTACCTCCCCATCAGTGAGTTCCTGCTCCCCACCATCCACTCCCCTTCTTTCTGAGAATTAGTTTCAATCTAAAACCTCCAGTTTCTGACCTCTCTGTTATGAATAGCTCCTTCCTATTCACTCAATCTGGATTCCTCAGCATCTTATCACTTCAATTAAATCTCAGCTCATCCTCCTCGGAAAACATCCCCAACTTATCCAACCTTTCCTCAGAGCCGACATTCTCCAATCATGGAAACATTCTGATCAATCTCCTCTGTACCCTCTCTGGTGAGAACTCATCAACGTGGGGACTAGGAGTGAGTGCAGTACTTTAACCATGGATTAACTGGTGTTCCTGACATTTCCCGTGTCACCTCCGTGTTCTTGTGCTTGTCGCTGATACAGGAAGGGTCCTGGTTTTCCCACATGGAACTGGATGTGCACTCCATGGGGTTGGGATTCCCTACCATTTGTTAACTAATCCTAAATTAACTCCAGATTAAAACAAGATTATCAGATACTCAACAATCAACTTGTTCCATTATTCTCAAGTCACCTTACTTTTTAAAATTATTACTATCTAAACACAACAGGCTTTAATTTGCTGAACAAGTATTCAGATGTATTCTCTGTTCGAATCACTTGAAGATTATTACCTTCAGCTACATTTGGTGAATTGAACACTGATTGTAAATATATGAATATCAAATGGATTTGAGTTTGATGATAATTAATATAGTCTGACATTCGTGTTGATTAATATGAATATAAACAGCAATGGGTTTGATTCATACCTGCCCTCTGGGCAATTAGGCATGGGCAGTAAATGCTGCCGGGTCAGCGACACCCTTATCCTGTGAATGAATGAAGGAAAATAAAAGTCTCTACCCAGTGTGAATCTGTACATGTTCAACAATGTTGGGAACATTTCCAAAACTAAGTTCTCTATATTCAAAAAACTTTATGAACTGCCAATACCATTGTTCATTACTTGGTGTGAATAAAAGAAAAAAAAATCCTTCAACTTGTGGTTATGAGTAAATTCACTGGTGTCTCAGCAGGATGGATGCCTGAGTGAATCCCTTACCCTCCCCCCCACCCCACACACACACACACACACACGCAATAGACAATAGACAATAGCTGCAGGAGTAGGCCATTCAGCCCTTCAAGCCTGCACCGCCATTCAATATAATCATGGCTGATCATTCCTAATCAGTATCCTGTTCCTGCCTTATCTACATAACCCTTGATTCCACTATCTTTGAGAGCTCTATCCAACTCATTTTTAAATGAATCCAGAGAGTGGGCCTCCACTGCCCTCTGGGGCAGAGCATTCCACACAGCCACCACTCTCTGGGTGAAGAAGTTTCTCCTGAGCTCTGTCCTAAATGGTCTACCCCTTATTTTTAAGCTGTGTCCTCTGGTTCGGCACTCACCCATCAGCGGAAGCATGTTTCCTACTGCCAGAGTGTCCAATCCTTTCATAATCTTATACGTCTCAATCAGATCCCCTCTCAGTCTTCGAAATTCCAGGGTATATAAGACCAGTCGCTTCAGTCTTTCAGTGTAAGGTAATCCCACCATTCCAGGAATTGACCTCATGAATCTATGCTGCACTCCCTCAATAGCCAGAATGTCTTTTCTCAAATTTGGAGACCAGAACTGCACACAGTACTCCAGGTGTGGTCTCACCAGGGCCCTGTACAGCTGCAGAAGCACCTCTTTGCTTCTATACTCAATTCTTCGTGTTATGAAGGAGAAAGTGAGGTCTGCAGATGCTGGAGATCAGAGCTGAAAATGTGTTGCTGGAAAAGCGCAGCAGGTCAGGCAGCATCCAGGGAACAGGAGAATCGACGTTTCGGGCATAGGCCCTTCTTCAGGAATTATGCCCGAAACGTCGATTCTCCTGTTCCCTGGATGCTGCCTGACCTGCTGCGCTTTTCCAGCAACACATTTTCAGCTCCTCTTGTTATGAAGGCCAGCATGCTATTAGCCGTCTTCACTACCTGCTGTACCTGCATGCTTGCCTTCATTGACTGGTGTACAAGAACACCCAGATCTCTCTCTACTGCCCCTTTACATAAATTGATTCCATTGAGGTAGTAGTCTGCCTTCCTGTTCTTGCCACCAAAGTGGATAACCATACATTTATGCACATTAAATTGCATCTGCCATGCATCTGCCTACTCACTTATCTTGTCCAGGTGACCCTGTAATCTCCTAACATCCTCATCACATTTCACCCTGCCACCCAGCTTTGTATCATCAGCAAATTTGCTAATGTTATTGCTGATACCATCTTCTATATCATTAACATATATTGTAAAAAGCTGCGGTCCCAGCACGGATCCCTGCGGTACCCTACTGGTCACTGCCTGCCATTCCGAAATGGAGCCATTTATCACTACCCTTTGTTTCCTATTAGCCAACCAATTTTCAATCCAATCTAGCACTTTGCCCCCAATACCATGCGCCCTAATTTTACTCACTAACCTCCTGTGTGAGAATTTATCAAAAGCTTTCTGAAAGTCCAGGTACACTACATCTACTGGATCTCCCTCGTCCAACACACACACACACACAGAGCAGGTGAACAGCTTCTCCCCGGGCTGTCTGGTTTGGCTCGTTTCCAGGTGGGAATGGGTAAAGAATTCCCTTCTGGCATTCCCCACATTTCCAGAGTCTGTCCCTAGTGTGGCTGCACTAGTGTTTTCATTTCAGATAAATGCTGGCAGACTGTTATACACACCGTTAGCACCACCCCACCCACCGCTCCCCCTCCCTCCTCCCAGAACCCAGTATAAAGCAGTAAACATTATCTCCTGCTGTGAAGGGACAGCCTGTATTGGTTTGAGTAGGACCACTGAGCAGATTTACCTCAATGACAATTTAATCGGTGACCAGATCAAGTTAAGTAGGTCCAAATAAAATGCATTATAGCACAGAAAGAGGCCCATCAAATCCAAGCTGTCTCTCTGTAGCAGAATCCAACATTCCCATTCCCCATCCGTCCCCCAAACTCTGAGATTTTATTTCCCTCAGACCTGATGTATTTGTTTTTATCAATCATTCATCGTGTTGCTTGCAACACCGTAATAGGCAGCATGTTCTGCATATTTCCAGCCAATACAGTCAGCAGAAACACTTGCTCATCTCCCACTTTCTCAAAACTTTACATCTGATCTTAATTGTTGTGCCATCACCTATCTAATACAGATATTTTTGTCTGCTATATCTAGGTGTTATAATCTTATACAGCTTTATCAAAAATATATTCAACTTGTTTACTTCAAAGAAAATCGCAATTTCTTCAAATCAATTCAGTGACTGCATTTTCTTCATTAGTGAACTACTCCAGTAAGTCTGTACGCCACACCCTGAAGATCACTCATATCCTTCCTTGTTGATGCCTATTCTGTTCCACAATCCAGACGAGACAAGTTTTCTGCAGAACAGCAGTAGCTTTATTATCGGACAGCCGGCGAGAGTTTCAAAGCGTCTCTGAAGTAGCCGAGTGTCTACTTGCAGAGACTCACCTTCACGAATCTCTGCCTTACCCACAGAGACAGTATATTTAATAGGAATTAGACAAAGGCATATCAGCCATATGGGCGATTGTCATTATATAGTTTAAAGTAGGTAATTATGACCTTACAAAGCTTGATGAATGGCGATGTCCTGTGATAACGTGTGATGGATTACAGAAACTGATTATCGTATTGTTCATGTTTATGTGTTGATGGGAAGAGATTAAGGCAGAAGGGTTCTTCCTTCAGTTAATGGGGGATTCACTTACCTATGCTCATATGGAGGGGAGGTAAGATAATGGGACCGGGAGGCAGTTTAACAGGCTTGTACCCAGGACTCTCAGTCTTGTCTGGAAACGGCAAATTCCTCTGTCTGGGATTACGGGGGAATCCACATTTTTTCCTGCAATACGTTCTATTTCGAAGGTACAGTCCGCCTGCCCCTACTGAGGTGTTCTGTCTGTGTTGTAAGAGTACAGGCCTTGTATTCTTACAATACAGCAGTGAGACCTTTGGCAGGAGAATGTTTCACCCTTGAGTCGCCAATGCATCCTGAAAGAAAAGCGCAGCAGGTCAGGTAGCATCCAGGGAACAGGAGAATCGACGTTTCGGGCATAAGCCCTTCTTCAGGAAGGGCTTATGCCCGAAACGTCGATTCTCCTGTTCCCTGGATGCTGCCTGACTGCTGCGCTTTTCCAGCAACACATTTCCAGCTCTGATCTCCAGCATCTGCAGACCTCACTTTCTCCTCCATCCTGAAAGAAAGCAAAGTATGAAACAGGTCCCTCTGTGGTATTTTAACTTTCCCAGCCTGATCAGGAATCTGGTGACCAGAATTGGATGCAATGATTAACTGTGACCTAACTAGAGCTTTGTCAATGGTCAGCATCTTTTCCATGAGTATGTTATCATTCCCTCTATTAATGAAGCCCAGTATCCTTTACGTTTACTCAAAACACTTTATATTCTCTCTCCTTTAATGATTTGTACACATTGCCCCCCATTCCTGCTGTCCTAAGCCCTGTGTCTGTGCCATTCAAACATATATTCCCTTTCTACATTGCTTCTCTCAAAATTGTCAACTTACTGTGTGTTCTACAGAAGAGACATATTCCACTCAAAATATTATCTCTCCCTCCACACATTCTACCCCCTGGAAAACAGAACAGGACAGCACCGGAATAATCGGCCCACCATGTCTGTGTGGACCATGATGCCATTCCAAACTAATTCCATCTGCCTGTACATGATCCATATCCCTGCCAACACATGCCCGCATATGTGTCAGCCCAAATGCCTCTTAAACATTGTGATTGTTTCTGCTTTTACCATCTCTCAGGCAAGTACATTCTAGTCACTGACCACCTCCTGCATAAGAAACTTGTCTGACACAACTCCCTTTTAACTTGTTCAGGTGTTGTTGGAAATGCTCAGCAGGTCATGCAGCATCTATGAAGAAACATCAGTTAATAATTAGGGTCTGGTCACCCTTCCTCAGATACGTTATCGCTGATTTTTCTTCACAGGTGCTGCGAGACCTGCTGAACTTTTCCCGAAAATGTTTTTGTTTCTGGTTTACAGCATCTGCAGTTGTTTTGGTTTTCATTTTCTTTAAACGTGCCCCCTCTCCCCTTAAATCTATGGCCTCTAGAATTTGTCGTTTCTATCTTGGTAAAAGACTCAGATTATTCACTCTGTCTGTGCCTCTTGGGTCACCCCGCAGCCATTGACTTTCTAGTGACAGCAATCCAAGTCTTTCCAACCTCTCCCAATCCAGACAACATCCTGGTAAACCTGTTTTCAACCTTTCCAAAGCCTCCACATCCTCCTTATGCGGTGCTCAAAATGGCCCACAATACCCCAAAGGTGGCCTAATGACAGTTTTATATTCAGTCCCCTGAGAGAAGAAGGCAAGCCTGCCATCCACCTCCTTCACCACTTTCAGGGAGCTGTGAACTTGCACCTGAAGATCCCTCTGTATATTAATGCTGCTCAGGGCCCTTCCGTTTAGTGTATACATTCCTCATGCAATGTGCCTCCCAAAATGCATCACCACACGTTTGTCCAATTCAGATCTATCTGTAATTTCTCCGTATAACTTCCTAACTGACCTTTCTTGCTGTGTCCTTTGACAACATTCTTCACTGTTCACAGCTTCATCAATTGTACCATCTACAAACTTGCTAATTAAGTTGTTTACATTTTCATGCTAATCACTGATATATGTTGCAAACAACAGATGTCCCAGCTCTGATCCTTGTGGAACAACGGCACTGGCCACAGACCTCCAGCCGGCAACATGCCTCTGCACAACTGTTGCTGGGAGAAGTATCAAAGAGGGGCCTGAGTTTAGCAGCACACGTGACCTTTATTCAACGCTCCTTACTGTGGCATGATGGGAGCGTTCCCTCTCGAGAACTCTGTGGCTCCCCCAGCCAAGTACAGCTGGGTTTCCTTCATGCGTTCCGATAACATTTTCCCCCGACCCGACCTCCTGGGTTTGGAATGTCAGCTCGGATATTTCTGTGCTCCCTTTCCCAGTTTCTGGTTCTCTGTCCCTCTGCAACTTCCCCTCTCAGCTCATGTAGTTGCTTTGCCAGTTCTTTCAAGAATTGTTTAACCCTATCCTTGCCATTGCACATCTCGGGCACTCCCAATACCACACCCTGTGGTATCTGCATAGTCCGTCCGGTCACTAATTGAAAGGGGGACTGCCCCGTTCCCTTTGCTGGGGTTGATGTCAATTTAATTAGGATGGTGGGGAGTACTCTAACCCATCCCTGCCTGTCTCTGGGAGGGCCTTAGTCAGACTAGCTTTCAGTGTCTGCTTCATTCCTTCTGCTGTCCCTGAGCTCTGGGGTTGGTATGGGAGATGGGATTTCTGTTTAGTACCAAACAGGCCACAGAGCTGTTTAACTATGTTCCCTGTAACATGTGTCCCTTGGTCAGAATTTGCAGGGGAATGCTACCACCCACTGAGTAAACCTGTTTATTAAGACCCAGCAGGATCTCCTTCCCTGGGATTGGGTTGGGGGTGGGTGTAAAATCCATCTTTAACTGTACCCATGTGCCCCTGCGTCCCTGCTGCTGCCTCCATTTTACCCTGATTGTTTTCCCTGGCTCATACAGTGTGTACAAGACTACACCCCTTCAACAAAAAGCTGCTGTATCTCCCCCTGTTCCAGGCCTCTCCCTGTAGTGGAGCATCTGATATTGCATTGTATCCTGCCCAATACAGACTGACCCATGATATGTTTTTAATAATGTTTGTCTTTTACAGTGTGATGGCACTGCTGGATCATCCAGACTCTGTCGTGTCCTATTACTGCCCCACCCTTTTCCCATTCCTCTTTCTCCAGTTGTGGGACTGTTTCTGGGAATATCTTTAAACCTTACTCTCTCACTTCTGCAGCTACTGCCACTGCCATCTCCTCAAATGTCTGCACTGTTTCAGTCAGTATTTCGCCCGCCTTAGCCACATATTCACTGCCCTGCTGGTGTGAGGATTCTACTTTCCTGTGAGCTCTAATCTTCATTATTGCTGCTTCACTGGGAAAGTTAGCTGTTTCCACTAACTCTCTGACCGGTTCTTCATGCTCCATGTGGCCCCCAGACAAGGTGATGGACCTCACCGAGCCCGACCAACACATGGTCATGAACTATACCAAAGGCATGCTGACTGTCTGTGTTTCTGCTGACTCCCTGACCCCTGGCTAATGTCAGTGTTTCTGTCAGGGCTTATGGTGGTTCTGCCAATTCTGGATAATTCTCCACAAAAGGCCTCCAATAATTAAACAATCTAAAGTTTGCCTTACCCCTTCGCGATGTGCAGGTGAATAGTTTTAAAATCATGATCTTTCGTTCCACTGGGATTATCCCCTCTGTCTTCCTGATTTGATCTCCCTGATATGATGTCCCAGGTACACCTCTACCTACCTTCCCAGTTGCACTCTTAATTTTAATTTTAATTTTAAGCCCGGCCTGCCTGAACTGACACAATACTATGTTTAATATTTGGATATGTTCTTTCTCACCAACTGTCTGAGGTGTTGGTGAGATTAAATAGACTAACTCTATCAGCCATACATCGGTGGGATATAATGGAATATTAAAGGATCCCTGAGGTAACTGGATCCAGGTGTACTGTTATCCTTCGACAGTAAACACCAGCTTATTCTGCCATTAGGAACCAGAACGCATTCACAATATCAAGGGCTGAGACTATATCCTGTTGTGATTTCAATCCATTAAATACAATGGTGTGGTTTGCAACTGTAGGATACTCTTTAATGGCAGATTTACTGAGGGAGGTATACTCAATAGTGAGATGGGATGAGCCGTCTGGATTCAGTGAATTAGCCTGGGATACTGTCGGTCTGACTATTTCCTGCTTCTCTCAATCTGTTACTGTCACAATTAACGCCTCCTCTGCCCCAGCTTTAATGGGATCCGGTTTGTGTGGGGAGTGAGAGGGCCCTAGATCTTTACAGTATCCATAGATAATAACCCACATTCCTGTTTGAGTAACCCACACTGCTGTTTGGGTCCTAGCTATAACTCCCAGATTCCCTGACTGTTCCAGTCTCCCTGCAAGGTAACGACTGTGGAGATGTCGCCTCTCCCTTTCTTCCTGTCCCGGGCCTGGCCAGGTTGTTCCCATGTTACAGTTCGTGTCTCTACATCAATAGTTGCTCCTAACTGTTCTAAACTGGCAACTCCCAGAATGGTCCCTTCCTCAGTTTCAGACTCCCATATTTGAATATATTTTGCCATATCCGTGATCTGCGTCGGGAGAAGTTTATTTCATCCAGCTTCCTCGATTCTCTCTCCAATGGCTTTCATTTTAGTGATTGAGGGGTGAGGGGCAAATCCGTATCGGTAACTGATATAAATGCTCCCATAGTAATATTATGTTCTGCTGGTTTCCAAACACAGCATCAATGAATATTCATGGGCTATGCATGTGCCAACGTGAATTCAGGCCACACACAATGTGAACATCTATCTCCCTCTCTCTGCCTCCGTTCCTTGGCTATGTGCCCTTTCCTGCTTCCGTTGTAACATTGTGGGTCTGATTACCCTCCCTGTACTGCAGCTATTCCTCTGTGTTTCTGCGTTTGCCTCAGCTCTCACGGCCCAATTCAGCATTTGGTTAGAATTATCTCCCACTGGGAGTCCCATGTTTATAATTACAGTTAAATGGGGTCCCATGCCATCTTTTAAATACTTCAAACCTATTTCATCACAGGTTGGGGTTTCGTAATCCTCCGTGGTCCTTACACACCTCAGGCTTCCTCTCTGTATGATTCTTGATATTACCCTTGGGTCCCTGAGGCACCAAGATTATTTTAGCCCATTCAGCCTGTCTCCTCCTCAGTGTGTCCCTGTAATATCTGTAAATGCCTAGAGGCACTGATCGGCTGTGCACTGGGGGGAACCGGCTCACACCCCCACCCTCTCATTGCAGGGACAGGTTCTGCTGTACACTTCAGGGCATCTTGGCCTGAGAGATCTTGGCTGACACCATCTTCGGTGAGACTGTATACCTCAATTAATTCATCCATATTGTCTCAATAAGGCCCATTAATACCATTTCTCTATCAGGCTGGGTTTTCATTCACCAATACCTGTTGTTCAGTCAGGTAAACGGTTAAGGTTTATTTCTGTCAGTTCCCTTTTTGGCTCCCTACTGTCTGTCCAAGTTTGAGCTTTGATGCCCAGCGGTGCCATGGACATGGCCTTCTGGGCCTTACAGGGCGGTGCGTCATCCCACCCATTGCCGTCCCTCTGTCGATACGTGGGCGCTTCACCATCTAACCCGTTCCAGCCAATGTCACCATTCTCACTGCCTTCTAAGGAGAGCGGGGCACTAGGTACCTCCCCCACTGTAACTACCACCTGGCCCTTTAGCTTTAAGGCCTCACGTCAGAGAGGCACCACCTTCACTTGTTCCTGTTTCCCATAATAATGTAACACATTCCGTCATTCCTGGAATAAAACAGAACAAAATGTGAAATTGCTTTTACTTGAAATATTTATAACTTGACAATCACTTTACATATCTTTCGAGGTTAGAATTGTACTGTGATTATTTAAGTGAATTTAACGTGATCATACAGTGAAAATAACTCTTAACATCAACGGCAATGAATGAACTGAAGAATATGTGATCATTTATATCAGTTCTTGCATTGAAAATTCGATTTTATTTTAATGCTTGTCACCCATTACACCATGTATTCTTATTAGGGAATAAAGTAATGGAAGGATATCAGAGAAAATAAATAGACTTTAAATTTAGCTTCACTACAATAATGAACCAAAACAATATTTTGAAATATGATTAAACTACATAACAAAGTTTTCAGTATCATTATTGACATGAAAACTATTTTAGTTTGCAAGTTGATTTGCTCTAAGAATAATTGGAAATGAATTGTGATTATGAATTGATCATATAAAATATACTTTGAAGAGAATAATTAGATATATTTTTGGAGGAAATTAGGGAAGTAAATAAATATGTATACATTGAGATTAATAGTTTTAAAATGTTTGGAAGTTGACTGGGATTATTTGATTGAGAGAGGCTGCATGATTATAAAGACTAATTCACCTTTCTCATTGCTTTGTTGGTTTCACTGGAATTTGTTTTGGTCAAAGCTCTTGTTGTGTGCAATAATTAACCTGCGAACCCCTGATCAGGTTTCCTTTGTCTGTAAGTTAGTCTGTAAGTGCGCGACACACCTACTTTTCTGAGGGGAAACAGAGACTCTTTTCAGAGACAGATCACACTGAGAATGGTTTCTATCATACACCATCAGCAGGGAAGGGTTTTTCAATCTCTATCTATCAATCTGATGGTATCTGTGTTTGTCAGTTTGTGGAGGATTCAGCCCCTTTGTGCTGAGCTGTTTTTATACAAGCAGTTGGTTCATTATGTCTTTGCCAAGAATGTTGTTTACTTTCCCCTTTTACTGTGATTCTGCAGGTTAGAATATTCTGTGAATCAATAATGTTCAGTAACTGAACATTGAATGATTTTGACTCTAATAGAGCAGTGACCTTGTTTTCAGCTCATTATTCACTTTTTATTTCCTGGTTGTGTTGACTGTTACAGAAACAGGCTCTGAGCAATGTTTCCATTCACTTGTGTTGGAGCCACTGACAGCCACGTGGTCAGTCAGTTTCAGGCTGATGGATCAGTTTCTTTGTCCTATCAGATGGTGGTCACTTGCTCAGTTACCAATTACTCACCTCAGCATCAGTCCATCAGCTGCTGAACCCTCCATCCAGCATTTGTTCCCTCTCACTATGACTACTCCAATACAGTCCCAGCTCGTCTCCCACATTCTACCTCCAATACCTTATGATCACCTCAGATTCTGCTGTCTGTGTCCTTGCAGCAAGTTGTGTCAGACACCTACCTCAGTTTTAACCTGATCTACATCATGTTCAGAAAGATATTTTCAAAATTTGGTTCACTGCTTTTAAATCTACCCGTGACTTCACCCTGTCCTCCCTGCGTAGTTCCACACCTCCCTGAGGTATCTGCACTTATCCAATTCCAGCTGCATGTGAGTTTCTTGTTTTAATCTCCTCCCTGTTGATGGCTTTAGTTTCAGTTGCCTTGAACCTAAACTTGGTAATTCTTTTCCCCCATTCCCTTCAACACTCCTTAATTCTAACTATTTGATCAAGGTTTTGGTTTCCCCACTTTGTAGCTCGGTAACAGCCTCATGCTATCATTGCTGAACTGTTAATGTAGAGACCCAGCGAATATTCTGGGCTTCCTGATTCGAATCCCACCACGGCAGACATGGAACTTGAATTTATCTACAATTATGAGTCTATTGATGAAATTATTCTCGAATGTCAGGAAAAACCCATCTGGATCACTGATGTCCTTTACGGAAGGAAGCTGCCATCCTTACCTTGTCTGGCCTACACGTGACTCCTGATCCACAGCAATGTGGTTCACTCTTATCTGCCCTCTGGATAATAAATGCTGCCCACAGCCAGTGGCACCTACATCCCAGTAAATTAATTTTAAACAAAGATCTCATTCCTTGGATCATGTGAGAGAGAAGCAGAAGGTGACCATTCGGCCCCTCGAGCGTGCCCAACCATTCAATTAGACCAGGCCTGATCTGTTAGTGATTTGTGTTCCATCTTCCCCCAACGTCCCTTAACAAGGATCTATCAACTTGTGTCTTAAAAATACTCAGTGAGCCCACCTTCTGGGGCAGAGAGTTCCAAACTTGCACAGCCCTCTGATAGGAAACAAATATCATCATCGCTGTCCTGAAAGGGTGAACCCAATTTTAAAGCAGTTCCCTCTAGTTCAGGAATGACCCACAAGTGGAAACATCCTTTCCACATCCGCCTTATCCAACCATTCAGGATGTTAGATACTTCAGTCATGTCACCCCTCATTCTTCCAAACTCTAGCTGTAACAAACCTATCCTGTCCAACTGATTCACATTTTATTTCTGTCATGCCGGGTGTGAGTGGGGTTGAAATGTTGTGTTATGTTTATTATGCAGTGAATGTGTTGCTTCACTGTGTGGGGTCTAAGAGTCAACATGAGCCATACTAGCTTTCCTGTCTCACTGCATTACATATATCTTACATCACTGTCGTGTTTCCATCCCTCCCTACATCATCTAACTAAAAGGAATGACAGAGATCGACAAAAGTTGTTAGAAAATGTGTTGTTGCATAAAAGGTATTTGATCTGTATGTAGAGATTGCATTGTAATTTTAGTAACCAGTTAATTAAAAGTTACTGACAAAATATTTTAAGAGGATCTACTGTTGGTGGTAGAAATGCTGCTGGTTCATATAAGAGAGGGCTGGGGTGAATACTGTACTCGATTTTGATGAGAAAGTTGAGCAAGGTCAGATTCTTTTATCTTTTTTTCAAGAAGGGGCAGAGATTGCAGCTAGGACAGTGTGGAGCTGTTTTGATCTTGTAGACATTTTTAAAATATTTATTTGATGTGATGTGGGTGTCACTGGCTGGGCCCAGCATTTATTGCCGATCCCTAGTTGCCCTTGAGAAATTGGTGGTGAGCTGTCTTCTTGAGCCGCTGCAATCTACCTGCTGTGGGTATATAACTTTAGGGTGGGGATTTCCAGGATTTTGAACCAGCGACAGTGAAGGAACAGCTATATATTTCCAATTCAGGGTGATTAGTACCTTATAGGCGAACTTGAAGATAGTTGTTTTTCCATCTAGCTGCTGCCTTTGTCCTTCTCGATGGAACTGGCCATGAGTTTGAAAGGTGCTGGTTAGGGAATTCCTGCAGTGCATCTTGTAGATAGTATATATTGCTGCTACGGAGCATCAGTGATGGTGGGGGATGGATACCTATGGATGCTGTGCCAATCAAGCGGGCTGCTTTGTTCCGGATGGAATCAAGTTCCTTGAGTGTTGTTCGGGCTGCACTCATACAGGCAAGTGGGGAGTATTCCATCACACTCCTGACTTGTGTCTGGTAGCTGTTGGACAGGCTTTCAGGAGACAGCAGTTGAATTACTCTTGTAGCCACTGTGCTTATGTGGTGAGACCAATTCAGTTTCTGATCAATGATTATTCCTAGGATGTTGATAGTGGGTGTTCAGTGATTGCAACACCATCGAATGTCAAGGGATGGTGGTTAGATTATTTATTATACGTGATGGTCATTGCCTGCATTTGCGTGGGATGTATGTTACTTGCCCCTTGTCATCCCATACCTGGATATTGTCCAGATCTTGGTGTATTTGGACTTGGACTGCTTCGGTACCTGCGGAGGTAATTAATTATTAACGTTCAATAACCATGAAATTATGCAAATTACATTTTCTATCAAATTCCATGAACTGTATCTCGTGGTCACTCTGATATTCACTTTGGTTATCTCCTTACTTTCTTCCTGATTCAGACACAAATGTTTGATCATCGATCAGGATAAAATTACATAAATTTCTCCTTCTTTAAAGTGCACTGATAGATTTTCAAAATCTCAGTGTTGCTAACATCTAATTATTGTTCAATTCAGTAGGGGGTATAAATGTGTAATAATGGCTCAGTACATGAAGTAATGTGAAGATATGGCAGCGTACAAACTCACAATCATTGTGAATATCAATATTTATTTTAACCATATCAACACAGTTGAATTGATTTAATTATATTTCACTTCAATGCTCACATGCATTGTATTTCTTATCACAATAAGAGTGGACTATTTCTTGTGACAAAATTATTTAAAATTCATGTCACTTTTTTATGGACACAAAATAGAATCAACACTCATTTGTTCTCTCCTTTACCAATCACAGTCAAGTTTGAATTGTACAATGCTAGCTTGATACAGCACGGAAACAGGCCATTCAGGCAGCCCGGCCATATTCCCTCAACTAAACTAACCCCATTTTCCTGTGTTTGTTCCATATCCCTCTGGACGTTTTCTATCCATGTAACTGTCCAAAAGTCTTTTAGATGTTATAATTGTACCAGCCACCACCTTTCCTCTCACAGGTCATTCCATATGAGGCAAACACACTTTGTGAAAAAAGTTGCCCCTCAGATCCCTTTTAAATCTTTCCCCCTTACCTTAAATATAATTTACACTGTAGAATCTTTATGACTGCAAAGTTATTAAAAGTTGAGAGGTATTTGGAAGCAGCATAATAACATTCATAGTGTAGTCAGTGACCGTAAGCAAACAACTTCAAGATATTGTGAACATTACAATGGACAACAGATACAAGTTGAGAAAATGTTGCATTGAAAAACAATTCAGTAGACACTTAGATATTTTCTAATCAAATCTGAGGTGCTTTGACACATCTCTGTTGAAGGTTGTAATTGAATCCATACCTCCTGGTCTTTCAGTACAGACATTACCAGAGCCCTACATAATGTTCCTATGCAAGAAGGGCAGGACTATAATCACATACTTAGTGTGGTTACTCACAGGGAAAACTGCTCAAATATTTATTGTGATAATCAGACTAGGATTGTATTAGACAATTCCAGTGTGTAATGGACCGATAAAAGGAATTAGTAATTTCTAAAAATATTGGAACGAAGCGACAATGATCTTAAATAAATATAAATCTCATGATAATCAAGTAATTAAATTTGTTTGAAGCAATTATTTATGTACTCAAAATTAAACTGCTTTGTAATGCACATGACTTGGAAATAAAGCATTAGTCATTCAATGTGACTATTAAGCGAAAGATAATTTCCCTCATTTTCACAAAATTATGATTTCTAAGAATTCAAGATTTATTGTAAAAGAATAGAGCAAACATTTGTTAATTCTGGTTTGTGTACACAAGAAACACGTGAAATTTATATAATGGTTAACATGAAAATACTTAGCTCTTATCGTAATAATCAGAAATATAGAATTGTTAGCATTGAAATGAAATACAATCAATACAAGAACGCAAAAAACTGTGGATACTGGAAACAAAAATAGCTGATAACAAATTTAAGAATGATGAGAAAACTCTTATTGCAATGTAATTGTGCAATATGTTTGAAAGAACTGAAATATCGATGTGAAAACTAGTTAGCCATCTCTTAATTGATAAGACTGATTAATAATCCTTTAATTAACACGAGAATTCAAATGAAAGAGAATGAGATAGTTACTATGAGTGTTGGGTGAGAAAACTTTGCTGGATTGCAGGTGTGTTGACCTGAAACGAGTGTAAATATTTCATCATGATACTGACACTAAGAAATAATAGATTCAACTCTCATAATGATGTGATAATTGAAATTCCAATTAAAGAATAATTAATGTTAGAACTCAACACTTAAAATGATTCAATATTTTCAAAGCAGTTTGTACTGGATATTCATTAATATCAGTAAACTGAGAATTAAAATATTGGGTTAATTTCAAAACAAAAATCACACCTTCAGAGATTATTCATCAGAAGAGTTTTGTCATTGAAAGAAACCTCATTTATTCAAGAATTATGCATTTTCCTCATTTTCTGTCTTTTTCCCACAGGGATCTGCACTGGAACCCTTCTGATGCGGGACAAATATATGTAAGTGACATGGATTAAAATCTAATTTGGTGAATTAATAAATTGGCAGACGATACAAAGTTCAGTGCAGTTGTGGATAATGTAGAGGGTTGTCAAAGACTGCAGCAAGAAAAAAGATACATTGCAGATATGGGCAGATAAATTAAAGGCAAGGTTTAATCCATACAACTGTGAGGTATTTCACTTTGGGAGCTCAAATATTAAGGAGAAGTAGGTAATGGCAGGATCCTGAACAGCTTTGTTGTTCGAAGGGATCTTGGCGTTCAAGACCATGGCTCCCTGAAAGTGACCATGCAAGTAGATACGGTGGTAAGGAAGGCAAATGGCATACTTGCCTTTTTTGGTCAGGGAACTGGTTACAAGAGTCAGGATGGCATGTTGCAACTTTATAAGACTTTGATTAAGGCATACTTAAAGTATTGTATTCACTTCTGTTCGCCACATTATAGGACGGGTAAGGAGGCTTTGGAGAGGGTACGGAGGGCGTTTACCAGGATGCTGCCTGGATTTGGAGACGTGCAAAAACTCAGGTTGCTTTTTTGTGGAGTGGCGGAAGATGAGGAAGAATTGATGTAAGTCTATACAATCAGGAGTTACGTAAATAGGGTTGACAGTCAGAATGTTTTTCCTAGAGTTGAAACGTCAAAAGTATGTGACATGCGTTTAAGGTTAGGGGAGACAGTTCAAGGGGCATGTGAGGGGCAATTTGTTTTTTACAAAGGGAGTGGGAGGTGTCTGGAATGAACTTCCAGGGTTGGTGGTAGAGGCAGATACATTAGGACTTTTTAAATGTTAATTTAGATAATTTGGAAGGATATGGACCAAGGGTAGACAGAAGGGGTGAGTTTATTTTGCATCATGTTCAGCTCAACGTTATGGGCCAAAGGGCCCATTCCTGTGTTGCACAGATCTTTGAGAGAAAACTCATGGCTAACACATATGACATTTAATCTAATCAATGTTTAGTCACTGGTGTCAAAAATAGGAATACAATAACTGGAGAATGAACTTGACTCTAATCTAAAGATATAATTTGACATTTAGACAGGTAATGCTTTGGTATTTTTTTCTGAATTATCAGATTTGATGGAGATGTGTTAAAAATGTTTGCAGTTACTGATCTGCTGAACCAAAATTACCCCTTTTAAACTGATGATTGGACTAGAAACCTTTTAGAAAACTTGAAAATATTTGGTAAAGTGCGATGCACATCATAATTTAATCCTATATTTCTTATTGCCAATACTCCAATAAAAATTTTTTTCACGACTATACCAAAAAGATTGATTTTCCATCCAATGTTCATTGGAAATATCTGAATGCCACTCATTTCAACAATCAAAGTAACCATAGCCTCATCGAGTAAGAGATATCTAATGACATTTCACCAATAATTACTGTTTATTTCGGCACATTGTATGTTCAAACAGTTATTGCTAATATCTAATAACTGATCAATCCAGTAAGGATATAAAAGTGGAATTATGGCTCAGTACATCAACTGATGGAAAGATATTGCAGTGTTCAATCTCCCAATTATTGTGAATATCGATGTATATTTTGATTTGATTTGATTATATTTTTCTTCCACGTGAAGGTTTATTGTATTTCTGATCTCAGCAAGGGTTAAATATTTTAAAGCTAAAAAAAATCAAATTTGTGACTTTTTTTGTTAACACGAGAAAAAACTTACATGTGTTTGTTCTTCCCTTTATCAATCAGAGTACATTTTGAATTATTGGAAGTTGTACATTTGTGTAAGGAAGGGGAGCTGCCTGCAGCTGAATAGTCACAGTGAATAACTTTTTTTTTTGGTGATTACATCTGCTGATAAGCATTGTAATTATCTTTTCATTATCAGAAAAAATGCTTTAAACATATTCAGCAGTTGTATTTTTCATGAATTTAAAATAAGCGCATGATATGTCTGTTTATTTTTCCTTCAATTGTCACGATATTCATTTTTACATAAGAGCCTATATACTTAGTACCATCATTATTGTGAATTACCATTTCATTCTCAGTCAATTGCATAGAAACAGACGAGTTAATTCCCAGCCCAATTATCAGAGTGAACACTGGTTAGTTTTCATTTGAGTAATCACAATTAATTATAATCCCACCCTTCCTTGGTGGGATGAAAAAAACCTTTGGAGCTCCAGTAGAGTGTCTCCCACGAGACCAGGAAGTGTGGGTTGAGTTCCCATCTTCAACAGAGATGTGCCAAAGCAGCTTAGAATGGTGATTAGAAAATATCTAAGCAGAGTTTGAATTGCTTTTCAATCCAATTTTGGATTTGCTCTGTCTGTTGTTCATTCCAATAATCACAGAATCTGCAATTTATTATCTTCAGGTCATTAATAAATGTATGTATCACATTACATTGTCTCTAAATTTTAGATTTGAGGACACTGTAGTTTTTCAAATTTAAAATATCTAAATAATGACATTCATTTTATTTAATCAAAATACCTTGCTACTTCCACTTATCTCACTTTGTGTATAATGGCTTCAATGCATTTTGCTAAGCAATTCTACTAAACATAAAGATTTTGTTGACTTTGAATAGTATCTTTAGCACTCGCTTATCAATCTATTCCTAAACCAAAGAATCATGGAGTCATAGAATCCCTACAGTATTGAAACAGGCTACTTGGCTCAACAAGTCCACACCGACCCTCCGAAGAGTAACCCACTCAGACACATTCCCTTGCTCTATTACTCGACATTTCCCCTGACTAATGCACCTAACCTAAACATTCATTAACACTATGGGAAATTTAGCATAGCCAACTCCCCTAACCTGCAGACTTGTATATTATCACAATGTTATTGAAATCAATGCTCACACAAAACACTATTCATAAAGCCAGGCAATGGTCTCATGATCATTTAATTACTGTTCAGTGGAATAATCTGAGTAACTGTCTTATTGTCCCTAAGATCAATCACCACAGTAAGCATCTGATTATCATTCCCTCCAGTAAATACAATGAGTGTCTTCTGAAATTTCTGTTCAGTAATTATCCAAGATACGTATTGCTCACAGCAGTGTTTATTCTTCCATTACGAGTGGCCAAGGATTCTAACAGCCATTGATCTTGATCTTATTGTTACTGAGTGCAGTAACCACAGTAAACATTTGGTTATAATTCTTGCCAATAAATACAAGAGCTATCCTCTTACTTTTCAGCCCAGCAATTACACATGATACTTGTTACTCAAAGTAGTATTTATTTTTATTACGATTGGCCAAGAGCACTAACAGCAAGACTTGTCGATAGTCCTGATTTGTTCATGTTTTCAAACAGGTTTTCGGTCTAATTATTTCAAAAAAAGAGTCATTTGACTTAGTTCAAATGTAGATGTAAACATTTTCGGATCATTTCCATTCAAAGTATTTATTTGCTTATCCGGATCAAACTTGAATTTGCTTCTGTAAATTAAATTTACTGTGTTTTCCATTCATGGAAGTACTCGTTAATTGGTCCTCATTTTCATCTTAAATCTGATGCAAATTTGAAATACTGATTACAGTGAAAATTATATGAATTGTGGGCGGCATGGTGGCACTGCTGTCCCACAGCGCCAGGGACCCTGGTTCAATTTCCACCTCAGGCAATTGTCTGTGTGAAATTTGCACATTCTCCCCGTGTCTGTGTGGGTTTCTTCCGGGTACTCCGGTTTCCTCCCGCAATCCGAAAAATGTACAGGTTAGGTGAATTGACCATATTAAATTACCCGTAGTTTTAGGTGAAGGGGTAAATGTAAGGAAATGAGTCTGGGTGGGTTGCTCTTCGTAGGGTCAGTGTGGACTTGTTGGGCCAAAGGGCCTGTTACCACACTGTAAGTAATCTAATCTAATCTAATCTATAAATGTGTGGTCTCTAAAAGAAAACCATGGAAGGCTAGATAGAATTCTTGAACAGCCTGTATATTTGAATGAAAAAACAATTCCTTCCTTAAAACAAACTTTAAAAATCACACAAAACCAGGTTATAGACCAACAGGTTTATTTGGAAGCGCTAGCTTTCGGAGTGCTGCTCCTTCAACGAACTGATGTAGGAGCAGCGCTCTGAAAGCTAGTTCTTCAAAATAAACCTGTTGGTTCATAACCTGGTGGTGCTTGATTTTTTTAAAACTTTGTAGAGCCCAATCCAACACTGGCACCACCAAATCATTCCAAAAACACTCCACGTATGTACCTTTTAACAATTCAACAATCCTGCAACAGGATTACAATTCTCAGTGTATCTATTTTAATAAACATCTAATCAATATCTAAAAACTACTGGAAAACATAAATCATTTTATCTGTTAAAACACAAAATTTAATTATCAATTCATTGGTATCACGGTATGTGAACTATATTTTCACTCTCCAGTGATGTGAAGTGACCCTTGGACATAAATTGTATGTTCTAAATTCACCGACAGCCAGATAAATCGGGACAAACACAAAATTAATCAAACTAAGTCAAACAGCAGCGAGAATCAATCAGTTCCAGGATGACCCAAATTTTCTTACACCTTGACTTCCAGCCAATGCCTGAGCATTATATACCTCTCTTGGAAATGTCAACAATGACGGGTTTTTGCACCAACACATTGAATGCTTTGAATCCAGCTATTGACCACATGTAGACATTTGTCACAAAGCTATCATTCATTGCGCGGCACGGTGGCACAGTGGTTAGCACTGCTGCCTCACAACGCCAGAGACCAGCGTTCAGTGCCTGCCTCAAGTGAGTGACTGTGTGACGCTTGCTCATTCGTCCCGTGTCTGCGTGGGTTTCCTCCGGGTGCTCCGTTTTCTTCGCACAATTGTTTCCTGATACACTTCCTCCACGTATGGCTTTCCTGCACCAAAGTTTTTTTTTTTTCATTTCTTGGTGGGCGGACTCGAATCTCGACTTTACTGCTGCTTGCAAAATTGTTCCTTCTCAATGATTCCCTGCCCCTATTCTTCCAATTAGAGGTGTTCTGCTCAAATTCTTTAATGAACAGGCAATTTGTACTAATTTTCCACTGGCATGCCACTGTGCAATAATTCTCCTATTTACTGATACCCAACAATTCTCCCACTGCCTGACACCCTGACACCCTGTCATGGAAATTTAATCGACTCTAATCAACTGCTCGCAAGAGCAAAGGAAAGGCTTTATCTTTCAACCTCTGCATGCAGGGCCGCCAAAGTACTTGGCAAAAGTGCCTTATGTAAGAGCTGTGAACAAAATTCACATATTCTTTTTATACTATTCTTATCACATGCTCAATGACAAGTGTTGTGAAACATTCGAACTCATATTTTCTCATTCCCATGCCTTGAACATAATTGTCTTTATGATTTCCAAAGCTTTTTTTATGAACTCGGCTGCTCGCAAGGCCAGGTGAAATGTTTGCAAAGTTCCTCAAAGACAAGCTGACTCCTCGACGCAGAATTCAGCAAAGTATTTGCATATTTCAGCGAAGTATTAAATCATTCTCTGACAGATTCCACAGTAAATGTTAATTTTGTTAATTTTCCATTACATTTTCCAATTTTTTGTCATTTTTCAAAAAGGACAGCAACCAGAAAAAAAGCCAGATCGTCATACATCAAAAATAATTCATGAACACCAGGCATTTCCTCAGACACTCTAACAAATCTTTGTGGTGTTTTTCCCACTTCCCTGGTTTGCCCGATACACCAGCCCATCTTCACACGTCACATTCATCAACGTCGCTGTAGGGTGTGGACAAGCAATCGGATCTTCCTTCTTTAGGGCCACGATAGTTTAACATTTCGTATCCTACTGCATTCATAAGCAAGTGGTATCGGCAGGTACACAACTAGGTTCTTATTCAAAGCAGTATGAGTAAGACCAGTCCTCCAACGAGTAGAACGATATGCGTCCAATACCCCCATCCTCCATAAGGGACGTGAGCCATCGGGAGCAGGAGTCATCTGCTCGTGGAGGCGGTCATATAGCTGCCTTCATATCATTTATTAAACCAGTAATATTTTGGGACTCATCAGAAACATTAGTACAGCATGAGGTACCTAACGTTTTGCAGACGCCCCCTCTCTCGGCCGGCAGGATGTCTCGTACTAATCGATTTTGTGTCACTGCTTCCTAACCACCATGAACTCAGTGTTAATGAGTGCGAGGCCTTCGTCCGTCTCATTTGCGAATACACCATATGGAAGGATGTTCTGCGAGTGTGTACCCATTCCAATGCAGAGGGATGCCCCTTCGAGTTCGGCAATTGCTGCCTTTTAGGGAGAACACTGTTGTGTTGGTGGACTGTATCGAGTTGTAACAACACCCCTTTCTCCCCGGGAGAGTGGTGGTACACTTTCTCGCCACCTGGCCAGTTTATACCTGCCATCCTGATTAGATTAGATTACTTACAGTGTGGAAACAGGCTTTTCGGCCCAACAAGTCCACACACACCAGCCGAAGCGCAACCCACCCATACATTTACCTAACACCTAACACTACGGGCAATTTACCATGGCCCATTCACCCGACCTGCACATCTTGGTGACTGTGGGAGGAAACTCACGCAGACACAGGGAGAATGTGCAAACTGCACACTGTCAGTCGCCTGAGGCGGGACTTAAACCGGGGTCTCTGGCGCTGTGAGGCAGCAATGCTAACCACTGTGCCACCGTGCCGCTCATGGTCTGACCATTGATAAAGGGAAAAGCAATGTTTATGGTCGTATCATTTGCATATGTTGCTGTACAAGAGTCATTGTTCAAATACAGCATCAAGGTACACTGGGAGATACCAAAAATGAGTCTCCCCCGATTGGTGCAAATATACGTTTCTCCCCTGCAATCCACTGTCTGGAATGCTGTGGTCGGTAGCGTGTCAGGCGTGGGGCTGTAGTTATCCTGGAGTTCGGGTGGTGAGACGAGATTTGCCCAAATTGCCCCCCACTATCAGGGTCAGGCAAGTCACCTCCCGTGGAAGCAGACAGCTGGCATTTCTCGACAGGCTCTCAGTAATTTGCTGGGCAGTCTATCTTTGAGCTGTGTGCAAACATCCAACAAGTGTAGCCAACGTCTAATCTCTCGTTTTGTCTTATGACCAAAGCACAGGCTCTGATCCCTTCACATCTAGCAATGACTCTTCGCAGCTCCCAACCTACTGGCGTCGCATTTACGCCATTTATCTCCTGCAGGCAAATTCCCCTCCTGCGTCAAATTCGCTCTCTCGCTACGACCGTCTCCCTTCGGGTTCGGGTGTGTCATTAATGACCTTTTCCCGGCTTGGGGTTAGGTCCATGATCTTGTACGATTGGTTGCCATGCCCCATTGCTCCTATGATCTGTAATACATTCTGCACTGCATCTCGGTGGGCGGGGGTGGGGCGACTGCTCCACTATATTCACCTGTCTACTGATGTCGGAGAAGGATCTATCTATTCCACACCACGAGACTCCCTCATTGCTCTTCTGAGTCTTACTATGATCATAGAATATGTATTTCCCATGACAGGTGCCCCTTTTGCCGTGGTGGCTACTACTAAGTGCCAGTCACCGGCCCACCATGGATCCCTGCATAAATCTTAATTATCGAATTTATAGTCGTCCTTGTTACTGAACGGCTATGGGTCGCATGCAAAGATCCACTTCGTCCTATCAGTTAAGATTACCGACAGCTGCGGCATCCCAGACGCCCCTGCCCTTATGAATAGTCCTACCAGGGCGCTTGCCAACAGTTTGAACTGAGGCAGTCCCACATTTGCTTAAGTCTTCTAATAAATACCTGCTCTAAATTGGTTTTGGTGTTGTGCGATGTCTTCTCAGTCCCAGCTGCAAGTTTGTAATGGCTGGCGTGTATCCATGTGGCTGTTCCGGCGATCTTAACAGCTGTCTGTGCTGAAAGGCGTACTTGCAACTTTCCTAGCCACCTCTTCGCCTTCCTGTTTTCCCTCCTGAAGTCTTTCGCCACTATTCAGGCTCCAGGTTATAGATAGTACATCTTCCCTTCTGCTGATTGGGGTAGTGCTGTCTTCACTTGATTCTGTATTTGGGACAGAAGAGTTTCATGCAGTAACACAACATCTCATCCTCACAGTGGCCTGTTTTCTGGCTTCCCTTACGTCTCGGGACAATTCCTGTGTTTGGCAGCCTACCAAACAAAATCTCAAACGGGCTAAGATGAGCTCTCCCTCTCCTCCTAGATCTCATACACATTAGCACAACTGGAAGTGCCTTTGTCCATGCCATCCCTAGTTCCTCACAGCATTTTGTCAATTTATTTTTTAAAGTAGAATTTTCTTTTTCCGCTGCCCTACCGCTCGTTTGGTGGTAGGCACAGTGTTATCTCATGTTTATTCCCAAATACTCACTAATCTGCTGTCGGGCATTATGGAAAAATGGTGTCCCACTGTCACTACTAAGCCTAGAGTGTAGGTTTGCTCGCTGAGCTGTAGGTTTGACATCCAGACGTTTCATTACCTGGCATATGGAGGTTAGTGGGCTAGTGTAGTTTAGGTGGGCTTGGATCAGCGCAACATCGAGGGCCAAAGGGCCTGTACTGCGCTGTATTTTTCTATCTTCTTTGTTCTAGGTAACATCATCAGTAACGAACTCCAAGTGAAGAGAAGCTGTTATCTCCTCCTTTCTAGTTATATGTTTGTCCAGGATGGGGTTCCTGGGTTTTGTGGTGATGCCATTTCCTATTCGTTTTCTGAGGGGTTGATCGATACTATCTAGATATATGTCTTTTTTATGGCGTTGTGGTTGGAGTGCTAGGTCTCAAAGAATTCTCTGGCATGTCTTTGCTTAGCCTGTCCCAGGATAGATGTGTTGTCCCAGACGAAATGGTGTTTTTCTTTCATCCGTGTAAAGGGCTACGAGGGAGAGAGGGTCGTGTCTTTTTGTGGCTAGCTGGTGTTCTGTATCCTGGTGGCTAACTTTCTTCCTGTTTGTCCTATGTAGTGTTTGTAGCAGTCCTTGCATGGAATTTTGTATATGACGTTGATTTTGTCCATGGGTTGTACTGGGTCTTTTAAATTTGTTAGTTTTGTTTGAGACTGTTTGTGGATTCCGAGAGGTCTTAGTAGTCTGGCTGCCACTTCCGAGACTTCATTGATGTATGGAAAGGTCGATAGGGTTTCTGGCTGTGTTAGGTCTACTTGTCGTGGTTTGTTCCTGAGGAATCTGTGGACTGTATTTTTGAAGTATCCATTCTTCTTGAATACGTTGTATAGGTGGTTCTCCTCTGTTTTCCGAAATTTGTCTGTATTGAAATGTGTGGTGGTTCGTTGGAATAGTGTTCTGATACAGCTTCCTTTTTGCGTGTTGGTTTGGTTGCTGGTGTAGTTAAGTATTTGGTCAGTGTTTGTCGGTTTACTGTATATGCAGACACACCAGAGAATTCCGAGAGGCCTCACACTCCAAACACAACGCCATAAACAAACACATAAATCGGTTTACCATCTGTCAACCCCTCAGAAACGAATAGGAAATGACATCACCACGAACCCCAGGAACCCCATCCAGGACAAACATATAAATAGAAAGCAGGAGACAACATCTTCACTTCTCTTGGAGGTCGCCACTGATGATGTTACCTCGCCAGGTAATGAAACGTGTGGATAACAAACGTACAGCTCAGCGAGCAAACCTACACCCTGAACCTCAACCGGAGCTATAAAGCTTCGCAAACCTTGGGACTACTAAGCCTCTCAGGGATGCTCCATCTCGGAAGTATTTCAGTTAGGAAAGCTTTGGTTACGGATCTGGCATTCTGTTTTGCCGTGGGGAACGCTTGCACCCATTTGGAAAATTTATCAACTATTACCAGACAATACCTTTTTTCCTTCGCAGGGTGTTAGTTCGGTAACATCCAGTTGTAAATGTTAAAATTGGTTTTTGGGTTTCGGAAGTGCTACATGACTCATCTGTATTCCCCTCCCCACATTATTGTGGCACAGATAATACATCGTTCACAATATTTTTGGAAGTAATGAGTAAATCACTCAGTGTGCCACTGTGCTGAAATGCTGCCATATCTCCCCACTTTTGACACATGTTCCTTACCGTGTGTCAGTTTGGCATAGAATGGAAATAATGATCGTGGTAGAAAAGGTTTAAAATTGGAGCCACACCGTACCCCTTACCTCAAACTGCACTCTGCTTTTTCCCACTCAAACGTGTCTTCAAG
Organism: Chiloscyllium plagiosum; assembly: GCF_037043375.1. NCBI lineage: Eukaryota > Metazoa > Chordata > Chondrichthyes > Orectolobiformes > Hemiscylliidae > Chiloscyllium > Chiloscyllium plagiosum. The sequence goes on from NW_028270180.1 coordinate 80,672,225, forward strand.
CCTGGACTTTGACTGTGACTCCCGTACGTCTGCTGTTGGGGTAAGGATTTTTGTCATTCCCATGTCAAACTGATCATTTACCGGCTGCTGGGCTGCCGTCCTTGCCGCTGAGTCTGCCCTTGCGTTTCCTTGAGAAACTGAATCGTTATTTTTCATGTGGGCATCATATTTACACACAGCAATTGATTTAGGGAATAGGACCGCTTCCAAGAGGTCAGAAATCTGATCACGGTGTGTGATGGGCTTTCCGGTGAAGGTCAAGAAGTCCCTGTATTTCCACAGGGTTCCAAAATCATGTGCAACTCCGAATGCATATCTGCTCTCGGTTAAATATTCGCTATGTTTCCCTTAGCCGATTTACATGCCTCAGTCGAGGCAATCAGCTCCGCCGCTTGCGCTGACAGTTGAGAAACGAGTGATCCCGCTTTGAATACCTCATGGTTAGTTACTACAGCATGCCGGATAAAATTCTGGCCTATCTCCTTGCTCCTGAATGCTGACCCATCCACAAAGAAAACTCCATATTTAGATTCTGAAGTGGTGAATTCTGCAAGTCTTGTCTCGGCAGCACATTTCATTAATTTCAGCGATACAATCATGTGGGTCTCCGTCTCCTTCTCTAGTGAGAGGATTAGCAGCATTAACGACGTTACATCGTTTTATTGCAATGTTAAGCTTTTCCAATAACACAGTATTGTATCTGAGTCAACGAGCTGCCAACGTATGTGCTGTCGTTTGCTCGGAAAGCAGCAAGGATACTGCATGTGCGATGAGTTTGGTTAAGTCGCCATAGGAGAAAGTGAGGTCTGCAGATGCTGGAGATCAGAGCTGAAAATGTTTTGCTGGAACAGCACAGCAGGTCAGGCAGCATCCTGACGAAGGGCTTATGCCCGAAACGTCGATTCTCCTGTTCCCTGGATGTTGCTTGACCTGCTGCGCTGTTCCAGCAACACATTTTCAGCTTAAGTCGCCATAGCTGATTATATCCCTGGACACTGCAACAGCCTTTTCAGCTGCAACCACAGCTCGCAGGCATTTACACAATCCCCCAGCTACGAGGTCTAGCTTAGCTGAAAAATAAGCTGCCAGTCTGAATTTTCCCCCATGATCCTGCAACAACACAGATGTCAGGCAGCCATGTTTCTCATCTGCCGTTTGACAGAAGGCTTGTTTGGATTCGGAAACCCCAGTGTAGGTGGACTTTGAAACGTCTTTTTCAATTCAACTCGGCCGCTGAAATCCATTGCAACGGACCTTGGTTCTGCTACCCTTTTCCATGGGCCATGTCACTTCAGGGCGCCTCAAGATTTGTGTAATGTGGGATAAACGTTCTTCAGTAGGAGCGTATGCCCAAAAAGGATAGCAATTGTTTCTTCATGTGAGGCCTTGGAAATAGCTGAATTACTTGCACTCTGTCTTGACCAATGGCCTTCCCTTGTTCAGATATTAAGTGACTGAAGAACTACACCTGTTGTTGCATAAATCAAAGCTTTGCGAGACTGGCTTTGTGCCCTTCCCTCGTGCAATGCAAGGGAATCCTTCTCACGTTGTTCGTCTGTCGGTGCTACTATTAAGCAATTGTCGACAGATTGCAGAAGCGCAGACCCAGGGGTTAAAAGAAAAGTCTCCAGACTCCTGCGTAGAGCCTCATTATATATAGTGGGTGACTCACAGTAACATTGACAAAGTCGTGTGAACTCATAAGATTTCCCTTTGAATGAAAAAGCGAACCATAATTGGCTATCTGGATGCACCGTTCCACTAAAGAATGTATTTGCTAAATCCACAGCAGGGAACCATATACTGTCCAGTCGAAATTGAACTAATACAGTATAGGGTTTTGGAACATTTGATGCGCGCGGGACAACACTGTTATTGACTGTTTGCAGGTCTTGAACAAACCTGCATTCTCCCGGTTCACTTGGAATTTTTGCCTTTTTGATCAGAAAAATGGGAGTTCTCATCGGTGAGTTTACACAGGGGATTATCTCTCTCACCTTTGGGAAGGATTGAAAGACTGGAGTAACTACGTCCATGGCCTTGGGTTTTAACGGGTATTGTGCCCTGCAAGGACGATACTCCGACTTTATGGTTTCTCGTATTGGTTCACAACCTCGTATAAGCCCCACATCATGTTTGCCTTTTAACCATAATTCAGTAGGGACCGTTATTAATCTTGGGTCTGAGAAGTTTGTCTTAGGGAAACGCCATGCAGGCCTTCGAGGCTCTTCAGGGCTCGCGGGGGTTACCTCGACTGTTCTATTGCCTGAGTTAAACAAATTAATTTCTTCCTATATGTCCGCACATCTGCATTGAACCACATACCCACATCGTCCCAGAACACCCAACATTTCGTTCTTTAAGCCTTTAGTACCCATGGCCCCAAATCCTGCCATCAGTCACTGGATACCTTCGCCAGTGGCACGTGAGGAGCATCGCCTTCCACATCAAACATACAGAGTTTACTTGCCGTGATAGGTACTTTACATAAGTTCACACTGACTGTACATCTGCCATCCCCACAATAAAATTCGCACAATAACAACTGACCTGGTTTAACCAATCTCCTGAACCAATACTTCTCTTATGGTTCCTCAGGGCCATCGTGGCGTATGTGTGCTGTGCAGTGCAGCATATTCCCACAAAAAGAAAATCGGTGTTAATAGGATTAACATGCTTACCTGCTTCCAGGGCGAGTGAATTGCTCACTGAACTCATTGCTCTCTGGCTTATTCGCCACTCATAGATATACACCAGGGGTCGTGAGTAGAATTTTACAGTTTACACTTGTGAATTTTCCCTTTGAATTGCCTGCAAGCCCGTCGGAGTACTGAGCAAATACAACCCCAGTCTCACTATGAGATCCCGAGCCATCAAATGTAAAGGACAGAATTCCGCTAACAAAATTGAGAATTAGAATGTATGCACATTACTGATTTCACACAATAGGGGTGCGGTACAACTCTCTCATATCACGACGCCTGATGCCTCCATTGAGTTCAGGAACATTCCACTTGTCTTTATTGCCGTCAACTCTCTGAACTGTCTTGATTTGAGGAGTGAATGTGCTGGCCATGTATCTACCAATAAGGTAACTGGTGTACCTGCCACATATAACATAGAGTTAGGCATCGACATATACGCACCATTGTTATATTGAACATATTGTCCACACTTCGCAATCTCAATGTTCAATATAGTGTTGGGACACATCTCAGTGCCCGTTAGGTTAGTAGAAGTGATTAGCATAAGGGATTCTTCGTTGCCAACTATAAAGGAAAGAGGTTTACCTATACCTTGTGGCGTGCCCACCTCAACCTCAGTCGTCCCCTGTCAGTCACCATGCTGTCCAGCCTCCAGGACCGATTGAGGCTGTCTGTGCGGGCACTGTCTCGACCAGTGGCCCATTGCTCCGCAAACAAAGCACCAGCCAGATCTATCTCTGCAAGCGCACTTCCGCGATCCCTTCCTCTTTTGCGAACTCCACCTGTGCCTCTCTCTTTTCCCGCAGTTCCTCCCTCCAACGGCTGAACGACCATTTGCATCATAATAAGCTGAGGTTTATGTAATTGCTGTTCCATCTTTAATTTCCGGTTATGATTCTCTTGAGCCAGCAATTTTTCAGCATGTATTATGTCTTGTTCTATCTAATTCAGCTTTCCCGTGTCCCAGGTAATACACGTGTATTGTTACCTATTTTGTTGTTTCGTACTTCATTCCGTTGGTGTGCCTCAAACGGTGTGATCTCTGCCGTCGTTATGTCCTTGGGTAGTATCAGTCCACAATAGACGTAATCGACTTTCGTGAGGTGCTTAAGGTACTGGGACATTGCCTCGACTTCTTTAGGGATTCTTTTCAATTGATTGTGGGTACGATATGCTATTGGTGATTCAACAGAACCTGAGGCGGCGACCGTTGACTTGGAATCTTCACGAAGTGGATCTCGCAGGGGGCTGTAGCTCTTCGAGGGCACCCATTAAGGTCAGGATCTGATCCAGTCTTAAGACACTGTACAGCTTCATTAGGTTGTTTTCCGTGTGTGTGTGTGTGCATGTGCGCTGGTGTTTGTACCTGTACTTGATCTATCTTTTATTCGAGATTTTCTTTCCCTTAAATCAGGCTCAGCCTTCAACATGTTATAAGCACTCCAATTCACAGGTTCTATTTTACCCTTCCGTTTCTCCTTCTCTCTCTCTCCTCCAACGGTGACCTCAACATTTGCAACTGCATGTTACTAAAACTTCCTTCCTCCAGAAAAACACATTCCTTGATTTACATTTTTAACTGCTTTACAGAAACTGGGCCATAATTATTTAGCATATATTCTATTTTTTCTTGACCATTCTGAGTTGTCTGTCGACCCTCTTTTTGTTCGCTCTTGCTGGAGCCGATTTTCATGGATATTGGAAAAGTGTTCATCTCTCTCTCTCTGTCTCTCTGTCTGTATATCTGTCTATCTCTCTCTCTCACACACACACACACACACACGATACCATAATCTTCTCTTTGCCAATATAACTTGCTTTTACCTCAGGAGGTCCCCTCTCATTGGGCGCGACGTCTCATTGCCTTGGTTTTCACAAACCAAGAACCCACGTAACTGGTACAGCTTTGGCGACTCCAACGCTGCCCATGGTGGCTCCAAGTCTCAAACCACCGTTAATCTTGCTACCTCTTAAACTCTCGAGAGACGGCAATCCTTTCCCTTGAGTTTTACTTGAATACCGCGCGAGAGTTCACTGGTCCCTCTTCCTGCTTCATTTATTCTCTTCGAACGAGTCTCTATGTCGGATTACTTTAGCCACAACTTTTACCTTGACCCTATTCGATTCGGAACGCGACTCTGGGGCGATCCACTTACCCCACTCCTCTCACGCAAAGGGGCCAATTCAGCGCTGGAGATGAAGTGAAAGACATTCAAGGCAGTGGCGCGTACACCTCCTGGGAATCTTCAAAATCTTACCAGTCGCAGGGTCCCAGGCGAGCCCCCTAGTTTACTGCCGTGGAATTTCAATCGACTCGACGCAAATGCGACCAAGAGCAAATAAAAAGTTTATTTTTGAAATTTGCAGAGTGGACCCGACACATTTGCAAGACGCCTCATGAAATGGACGCCTGACGGTTTTCATATATTCCCTTTATACTATGTATTGCCTTGCCTTATCACACCTCAAGCCAGGAACCTGGATCAGTCGAGTTCCTTTCCACACATGGAGTTGCTTTTTCGAATTCATTGACTGCTGATATAATAGATTATTGGCCTTGAGAGTCAGCTGTAAATTAGTTTGAACTTTACATTTTTTCTGTCTTTTTGCAAAGTTAGGTCCATACTTCTTTGTTTCAACCATGGTTTCACAGATTTCACAATAAATGATAATTTTCCATTACAGGGGATCAGGCTGACAGTGACTCAATAAGTGTGATGGAGTGAAGATGATAGTGACACAATGAGGGTGAGGTGTCAGCGTGGTAGTGACGCAGACTGTGTGAGTGGATCAGTCCGATAGTTACGCAGTGAGGGGGGTCAGAGTGATAGTGATGCAGTAAGTGTGAAGTGGTCAAGGTGACAGTGAAACACTTCGTGTGAGGGGTCAGTGTGACAGTGACGCAATAAGAGTGAGTGGTCAGGCTGATAGTGACGCAGTAATTGCAAGGAGATCAGGCTGATAGTGATGCAGTAAGTGTTACTGTGTCAGGCTGATCCTGACGCATAAGGTGGAAGGGGCCATGGTGATAGTGACGCAGTAAGTGTGATGGGGTCAGGAAGAGACTGACGCTGTGAGTGTGAGACAGTCAGGGTGATAGTGAGGGAGTAAGTGTGTGCGTTCAGGCTGGTAGTGACACAGTAAGCTGAGACCGTCAGGCTGATCGTGGCCAATAAAAGTGAGGTGTTAGGGGAATAGTGACGCAGTAAGTGTGAGATGTCAGGCTATTAGGGATGCGGAAAGTGTGAGGGGTCAGTCTGATAGTGAAGCAGTAGGTGTGAGGGGTCAGGCTGATAGAGACGCAGCAGGTGTGGTGGGGTCAGGCTGTTGGGATGTCTGGCTGTTAGGGATGCGGTAAGTGTGAGGGGTCAGTCTGATAGTGTCACAGTATGTGTGAGGGGTCAGGCTGATCGTGATGCAGTAAGTGTCCGTGAGTGAGAGTGATCCTAATGCAGGAAGTGAAAGGGGACAGGGTGATAGTGACGCAGTGAGTGTGAGGGGGTCAGCGAGATGATGACGGAGTTAGTGTGAGTGTTTAGGCTGATATTGATGCAGTAAGTTGAGGTCGTCAGGCTAATACTGGCCAGTAAGTGTTAAGTGACAGGGTGACAGTGATGCAGGAAATGTGAGGAGTCAGACTGATAGATAAGGTGAAATTGTGAGGGGTCAGGCTGATAGTGATGCGGGAAGTGTGCGAGTGTCAGGGTGATAGTGACGCAGTGAGTGTGTTGGGAGCAGAGTGACAGGAACGCAATAAGTGTGAGTGGCTCTGGATGATAGTGACAGGTCAGTATGAGAGGGAGGATGGTAGTGATGCAGTAAGTGTGAGGTGTCATGATGACACTGAAGCAGACTGTGTGAATGTGCCATTGTGATGGTGACATGGCAAGTGTGATGGGGTCAGGGTGACAGTGACGCAGATGCATTCAGGGGGTCAGGTTGTAGTGATGCAGTAATTGTGAGGGGTCAGGGTGATAGTGACGCAGTGAGTGTGAAATGTCAGTGTGATAGTGAATCAGAACATTTGAGGGGCCAGGCTTATAGTGACGCAGTATGGGCAAGGGGTCAGGGTAACAGTGATATAGATGCACTCACAGGGCCAGGTTGTAGTAAAGCTGTAAGTGTGAGTGTCTCAGGCTGATAGTGATGAAGTAAATGCGAAGGGCTAAGGCGGATAGGGATGTAGTAAGTGTGCAGGGGTAGTGTCAGAAGTGACGCAGTAAATGTGAGAGTTGAAGCTGATAGTGACGCATTACGTTTGAGGGGATCAGGCTGATCAAGACGCAGTAAGTGTGACGTTGTCAGGATGATAGTTACGCTGTAAGTATATGGGGGAACAATGATCTTGACCCAGTAAGAGTGAGGATTCAGGGTGATAGTGACACAGTCAGCATGAGTGGGTAAGTCTGATAGTGACGCAGTATATGTGAGGGAGTCAGCCTGGTAGTGGCGCAGTATGTGTGAGATAGTCAGACTGATATTGATGCAGTTAGTGTGTTTGGGGTCAAAGTGATAGTGACGCAATAGGTGTAAGCGGTTCAGGATGATAGTGACACCGTGGGTGTGAGATACCAGTGTGATAGTGACGCAGTAAGTGTAAGGGGTCAGGATGACAGTGACACTAAGTGTAAGGCCCTCAGTGTGATAGTGCCGCAGCAAGTCTGGGGTGTCAGGGTGTAAATGACGTCATAAGTGAGAGAGGGGCATTGCGATAGTGAAGCAGTAAGTGTGAGGGTGTCAGCCTGATAGTGACACAGTCAATGTGACGGGACAGTGTTTTAGTGACAAGATAAGAGTGAGGCGTCAGTCTGATACTGACACAATAAATGTGATGGAGTCAGGCTGATAGTGACACAGTAAGTGTAAGGAGTCAGGGTGATAGTAACATAGGAAGTGTAAGGGCGTGACTGATAGTGACAAAGTAAGTGTTTGGCAGTCAGGCCGACTGTGACGCAGTCAAAATGAGGGTCTCGAAATGAAAGTGGCGCAGTAAGTGTGAGGGCGCCAGATGGATAGTGATGCAGTAAGTTTGAGGGGTTCACGCTGATATTAAGGTGGGAAGTGTGAGGGGTCAGGTCTATAGTGATGCAGTAAGTGTCGGCGGGTCAGGCTGATAGTGATGCATTCAAAGACCAAATATCCAAGTCTCACTGTAGTGCTGAATAGCGAGACTCCTCAAGGCTAAGACAAAAATCAATAGTTCTCATCCTGGTCATAAATCACAGTGCTTCATTTTAAAATTGTCCTCTCCTGCTTCTAGATTCACCAATGAGGGAACAAAATTTAATTGCACCACCCTGTTTATCTCTTCAAATATTTTGCAACTCTCAATGAGATTACCTCTCTTGTTTTGAAACTGTTAAAAAAAAATCAATTCAGAGGACTAACGTTCATCCATGATATCAAGGCTAATCACTATTCGTGGTATTCCTGATATGGCATTAGTATCTTTCCTAAATTGAGGATTATAATTCCTCATACTGTAGTCCAAGTGCGGTCGAACTGAGCCACCATACATTGGAAATAATGCTTCGTTCTCGTGCCCTGAAATCCTTCTGCAGCTTTCACAACATACTTCTCCAACTGCTACTAGACTTCAATGACTTGTTAAAAACTTCTCCAAGGTGCATTTCTAAAAATCTGTACATTAGACTTTCTACTTCAAACCATCGACAAATAATCTCCACACATTTCCCTCCTGACAAGTATGATAAAGTCAAATCGTTGCTATTTATTAATCATGAGGGACATGGATAGGTTGACTCGTCAAGGTGTTTTTCGGCTGGTGAGGAAGTCAAAATTTAGAAAACATCGGTTTAAAATTAATGGGTAAGGAATTAAAAGGGACGTCAGGGGCAACTTTTTCAGACGCGTCCAGAATGAGCTGCCAGAGAAATTGTTGGAGACTGGTACAACTGTAACATTTAATGGCATCTGGATGGATATATGAGTAACAAGGTTTAGAGGGATGTGGGCCAAATGTTGGCAAATGGGACCTATTAATTTAGGGTAACTGTCCACCATGGTCATGTTGGAAAGAAGGGCCAATTTCCGTGTTGCATTGTTCAAGGACTTGATGACTCTAGAACTACCGCAAGAACTTTGCAAATAATTCCGTCAAGACGATTTCAAGTTCCAAATCTTCGGTTAATCTTCCTCTCTTGTGCTCACAAGTTCATTACCTGATGTCAGAACATACGGATTAGTTGCTGGATCCATTCCTGTAAATTGGTTCTGCATTCTTTCTAATTATGATTTTTTTTTACGAATGTAGCTAGTGTTTATGGACTTAGCATCAATTTTTCTAATACCGTATGTCGATGAATATTAAAACACAACAACACATCTAATTTGGCACCAGATGATGAGCAATTGAGTCAAAATCGATCGGACGCAGTGGGACAATGACCCTGTCTTCGTGGTGTACATCCGTGACTCTATAATTCGACGAAGAATCATTCACACAATTTCAGCTGTGTCAGAATCTAGTTTGCGGTGAAAGCCTGTCAATCTGCGAAGGTAGCGTTCGTCAGGGTCTCTGCAAAGGAGTTGGCGAAATCTTTGGGTCTTGACAATTTGTTCTTCCAACAAATGAATTCAGTTGTTTTACCATTAAAATTGACCAAACTCCCGCAGCTGTGATGGCCGAGAGGTTAAGGCGGTGAATTTGAAATCCAATGGGGTCTCCCTGCGCAGGTTCGAATCCTGTTCACAGTGCCGAGTCTCTTAAAAGTCATTAATTGTTTTGCAGGATTTGGATTTCGTGGAGCTTGAGCTTTGCATTCAATCGAAAGTAAATTTTCAACTGTGAAGAATCCGAAGTAGTTTCAAGACTGACCCAGTCATCTAATTGAATAAATTATATGTCGATACACAAAAAGCCACCAACTTCCAACACGAATCAGTTTCAACACATTTGTCGAATTATCGTGAAATTTGGATGTTTGGGGTGGGGGGTGTGTGGAATTGAGTAAAACAAGAAGCAATGCAACACATTTACCTGCAGGTGATGATTTTTTTTTAGGATCAGTTGAAAGTCAAGCTGAGAAAGTTCGACCTAATTTACAGCTGACTCTCAAGGCCAATAATCTTTTACATCAGCAGTCAATGAATTAGAAAAAAAAACAACTCCATGTGTGGAAAGGAACTCGACTGATCCAGGTTCCTGGCTTGCGATGTGAAAAGGCAAGGCGATATCAGCGGAGTAGAATTTTCTGGAAATATTAGAAATGGAATGTTTACGGTCTTCTGCTGTCCACATTCGTTAGAAACTGTGCATTAGGAACTGAAATTGAAAATTAACGATGAAAATCAGACTTAGACCTCTGCTTGTGGTGTAGCATTGTTCAGAACAATAGGTTGTTGTTGAGGTTAAAATTGACCAAAATAATCGATGGGGATCTTATCCACGGCCTTCGTTGGAGCAGTTGGTGTGGAGAGCTCAGCTTGAAGAACCAAATGCCAATTATTCATCCTGGCTGTCTGAATTGTTTAGTTAAACATACTCCCAGTTTAATGAAAAAAACCTTTGCTATCAGAGTTAGTTGTTTTCATGTCAGCATGTTCCGATATGAGAAGACCCTTATGAGTAGATGTGAATTAAATTTTGACTCTAACGTCAGAGAAGTTGACACATTTCTGCACCAAAATAAGCACTACCATTGGTATCAAATCAAACTGAACAAAGGACTAGTCACTTAGACATTTCCTGTCTGCAGACTCTGCCAATGGATCGTTCAGGCCCGATGTAGGAATAGGGCGTGGTGACATCTGTTCGCAAGTGGATCACTTTATTCTTGCTCACGATCCATAAACCGTAATTCATTTTGAACTTCTTCGCCATCAGCATGATAAGAGGTACATAATGCACAGGTTTGCTTCACGAAACAAAGAGCGAAATCTTATTCAATGCAGACGCAAATTCAAGTTGTCCCTGGTCGACCAGAAGACAGATATCGCGAAACAAAGTGAATACAGAAAACAATCAATGTTTTCTGGGAGTCAAAAAGATGTACTGGAAGAAGGGAAACATATATTTGGAATTAAAGTCACATACCACTTCCACAGACTAAATGTTCTTGCACCATTATCTTAATTTGACCTTGATGTCCACCATTGCTGCAAAAATTATCTTAACAACTCAGAACTTTGTGTTCTTTGATATTCTCTCCTTCATGTTTCTCTTGATTTTGAAACTAAAACCGAGCAATAGTAATGCACGCTATTTCACTTGCAAAGATCAGAAGAAGATCAATTTATAAGAGAACAGAAATAAAGCTACGTCTGTCTTTCGAGAGAAAACACAGTTACCATTTCGACTCTAAAAAGTCTTCTTCAGAAGTCTGCACAATGAACTCGAAATAGTAGACCGAAAATAAAAAAAAAAGAGCCAAACTGCCGCGAATACACCACCCGCAAGTGCATCAAGTCCTACTCGAATATGCCGGATTACTACTATCAACATCAGTGAAGAACGGAACAAAGCTCATTCTGCAGTTGTCAACCTGTTATGGCGTAGTTTGTAAAGTCAGAAATATGATTCGGTAAAAAGCGGGATGAAAGCGGGATATAGGAAGTCTGAAAAAAGCAAATGCGTGCTTTGCTTTGAAGAATGTTGGCAGTGATGAAAATGGAAATTAACTACAGTGACGGGGGCTTAATTAATAGCTGAAAATGTGTTGCTGGAAAAGCGCAGCAGGTCAGGCAGCATCCAGGGAACAGGAGAATCGACGTTTCGGGCATAAGCCCTTCTTCAGGCATCTGCAGACCTCACTTTCTCCTCAGGGCTTAATTAATACTCAGCATCGTTGCAACACAGGGACGCAATTCTTTTTGCTAGGTTTCTGTTCTGCCATTTTATAATCACGACTGCTGTCGGGTTTGGTTTCCATTCCAGCCTTCGGTGACAGCCTGATGGAAGTTTGCACATTCGCCCAATTTCTGTGTGGTTGCTCTGGTTTGCTGCCACATTCTAAACATTTGCAGGTTATTTGGAATCGCCATTGAACGCACACGGTTACAGAGACACTGATGTCTCTGTAATAGGAGTGTCTGGATAGGACGTACTTCAGAGGATTTTTGTGAACTTAAATAGACAGAGTGGGGTTAGTCTGCTGTTTCCTGGGTGAGCTACATGGCCAGAGAGGGGTCAGGCTCTTCTTCCCTGAGGGAGATACGTTGACAGAGTTGGGTTAGTTGCTCTTACCTGTGTCAGCCACGCAGATACAGTAGGGTCAGTCTGCCCTTCCCTGGGCGAATTTCTTTCACAGAGTGGTGACAGTCTGCTCTTCCCTGCCTGAGTGAAATAGAAAGAGCGGGGTCAGTATTATCTTCCCTCGATAATTTATGTTGACAGTCTGGCTTCCGTCTGCTCTTCCCTGGCGAGTTACATTGGTAGAGTGGGGTTAGTGTTCATTCATTGGGTGAGTGCCATAGACGGAATGGGATCGGTCTGCTCTTCCCTGAGGGAATTACATTTATAGAGTGGGGTCAGACTGCTCTTCAGAGAATGACTTATATTGACAGTGTGGGATCAGTCTGCTGAGTTACACTGAGAGTGTGGGGTCCGTCTGCCCTTCCCTGGGTGAGTAACACTGACTGAGTGGCGTCAGTTTGCTCTTCCCTCAGTGAGTTACATTGACAGAGTGGCGTCAGGAGTGGCGTCTTTGAGGAGTTGACAAAAGTAACTCGTCCCCTACATCTTTGGGATAATTAGGGATGGGCAGTGAATCTTATCTCATTGAAAGACAACTGTGTCCCAGAAATGCATTTCTAATAATTGCATGTACTAATTCGACAGTGCAAGCGGTCGGGAATAACTTGAGGAGAGGTGCAGGGTAGAACAATTAAAGTCAAATGCATTGATGCCGAGGAGACATGACACAAGATGTGAGTGTGGAGCTGATGGTGCAAGGTTCAGTGTCAGTGCTATTGGTTCAGCATTTATTTCTCACTGTTCGCAATGACTCACACACTACTGCTGTCAATTCACAATAATGAGCCTGTTCATCTTGGTTTGAAAATCCCTGCGTGTGTATTAATGTGGTTAATGGGACGCGAGAGAAGATGAGCACATCCTCTTTATTCTGTCAGTTTAAACAGATGAAAATATCTGTTGGATGCCAATGCAAGAGGATACTGTCTTTTTCTGTGCCTCTTCAGTGGGGAATGCTCAGCATTGAAATGTCTGTTTTTGCACAAGCAGAGTTTGATTGCCATTTATACTGAGCAACGCTAACACAGAAAACGCGTTTTCGAATTCCTGTGATCAAGTGGTTCAGACATTGCACATATGGATGACAAATCTGGCTTTTAACGTGGCGCCGTGGCTTAGCTGGTGAAAGCACCTCCCATCACACTGGTACCTGCTCATTGTATTGAAAGCTCGTTATTTATCGCAAGTATTATGTTGCTGATCGAAACACTCAGTGTCCTGTTTGAATTGCTATATTTTCTGATTTTGTGTTCCGGCTTCATTTTCCAGGTTTAAATCCAGTAGTGTATGTTGCTCTTTTTAACTACTATTTTAACCTGCAGATTCCTACCGCAGTTCCACAAGCACTTCTGCTTCTCATCCTCTTATTCTCATTCCTTTATTTCCAGTTTGGTGGAAATTAAGTGGTGAAGCAGGAGACACTGCAGCATTCCCGGGGAATGTAGTGGTAATGGCACTGACACCACGACCTGATCACCCTCATTCTCTGCTGTCACCATTCATTGGTTGTACACCAACAGTAAATGAATCCTTGTTCTTCTTCAGCTATCATGTAATTACTTTCTTTTTATGTTGGATAAGGAATTCAACTTTAACTTCGAAAGGGTCTTTAGATTTTGAGGAAGAAATGTCTCCTTGCTTCAGGTCGAAGTGACAGACGCATTATACAGAGAATGTGAGACTCATTCGACCGATTCCAGCCAGGCGTCAGAAAGCCTCTCAGCAGTTCGAATCTCAAACTGTCTCTGACTGTCAGGCTTTTCAAAGAGCAGAAATAAGAAATGAGTGATATGGACAGCTAGAGTGTCGGAGAATGTTAAAAATGCCCAGTAGGATACAGAGAGAAATATAGAAAAACAGAGACACGTATTGAGGTAGACACTGGAAGAAACAATTCTCCATTCGACGTGACTGCTAAATAACAGAAAGCAAAAGGAAATGTAGCCATTAAAACATAGCCTTCCACCAGCTCAGGAAAATGAAAGTAGCATGACAACTTATTAAGTTCTTTTAAGATTGTAAATTCGACATTTGTAAGCTCAAGAGTGATTTTGATAAATGCAATGATTCGACAGGTAAGATTATCATTTTCCCAACAGTATAATCTAGAAATCAATAACTAACCTGCTTCTGTCGCTCTAAAAAAATCTGTTTCTCTCTGCAGATGTTGCCAGGTGCAGCGGGTTTCTCTATCAATTCTCGTTTTTAGTTCAGATTTCCAAAACCTGCATCTTTTTGATTTTTGAAAACCTGGCACAAAACCAAGCATTACCAGGATCGGACCAGTGGTCAGAAATACTGGTACCACGATATATATGCACAATAAAACATTCATTCCCTGTCCGAAAATAGAACTAATGCCATGGCAGTTCTAGTTCCAAATCCTACCTACGAGATTACACTGAATGAAGACAGACGATCTTGCACTTATTCTCAATGAAATGGCTTTTCCCTTTCATTCCTGATCAGTTTCACTGCAGATTGTTTTCTACTCGTCTTCACGTTTTGCAGAATGGAAAAGTCCATTTGGCCCATGGTGCAGTCTGGTTTAAAGACATTCATCTATTCTATTCCCAGTTTCCAACTTTGGTCCATAACCTTATGTGTTCTGATGTTTCCACTGCAAATGGCAGTGAGGTTCTCACTTTGATCTTAGATGACACAACAATGGGATTGAAGTTTGACATAGTCACACTGTGTTATTACCCACGTCGTGTCTTCCACAGAAAGAGACACACAAGAGTGGCAGAGTTCTCAGGATTTGACCAGCTCCTTGTGCTTCACTTCAGCTGTCCGCTCCAACATGCAAGTTCAACCGCTAAAAGGCAGCTTTTGGTTAAACCAAAGCCAGTTCTACAGACAATGAGAGACATTCTAGCTCTGAGCTAGAATTTAAAGTGGACGAAAGAAACAGTAAATTCGAAAACCCAAACCCTTCCGTTCCTGACAGACAACAGGAATGGACTAGCACGCTGCATCCTCGTGATTTTAAATGCGAAACGACAATCCCCTAACTCGACATAAAAGGCGTGTTACCAATTCCGTCACTGACCCAAAGATCAGGTTTGGCTGTGACAGTTTGTCTATTTGTAATGTAAACGTCCACATCATGGAAACAGCAATCACAAGTTGAAAAATCAGCAAATATAATCACCGTCACTGTTTCACATGGAATTCCACACTCTGTGAACCGTTACCTTTCGCTGTACTTTCATATTTGAAGTTTTTTACATTCCAGACCATGAACTAATTCAGCAAGAAACCACTGGTCATTTCGAGCCCGTCATCCGGAATGAGGCGAGTTGAACGATGTCTTTCTTGTTTTCGACACATCACCACAGCTCAAAACGAGCTCGTGTTAGCATCAGTCTTTACTTAACTTGCTGCAGTATATCTGCTGAACAACTTCAGATTATCACAGCATTGCCTTCTTCACATTGAAACCAAGGGTGATAATATGAACCGACTTGGAAACCTGGAGAGAGAAACGCTGCTGAGAAGTCGATTATGACGTGAAGAGCAGGCACAGGCGTTTGTACAGGTCAGGTCCCAAATGCTATTGCAGTATCAATGGACATCCCTGCATACGAGACTATATTGCCCAGAACATCCCTGCATACGAGTTTATATTGCCCAGGACAGACTTTAATTCCCAGTCAGGAAGTGAAGATTTAATTCTCTTCTTGTGAGTTATCCGAATGAAAACTAAATCCTGATTGCACACAGAACACACACACGGAGCCTGCCAGAGAAATTCAGTCATCGATCAGCATCTGTCTGGAAGGACAATGGCAGCAAATACAAGCGAAAGCTATCACCGCAATTATCCCTACAAAGATCTCGCGTTTCCCAGTTGAAAATATCTCGCTGTTCCTTCAATGTCACTACGTCTAAATCCTTGCCTCGTGGCATCATGCCTGTAACCTCGGTACTGAGGACATCCAGGGTTTTGCAGAGTAACTCAAAATCTCAATCTCTCGGGTAATTAGGGATTGACGGTGCATCCCATCCCATTGAGTAATGACTTTATCCCGATAATACGTTTCCTAAAGCTGCAGTTTCTAAGGGAACACTTGCAAGCATTCGGGAATACGTTGAGAAGTGGAACGGACGAGCGGAAAATATTCAAAGTTTGTGCGAAGATTTGTAGCTCGGGTGCTCGTTGTTGTGGTTCTGTTCGCCGAGCTGGAAGTTTTTGTTGCAAACGTTTCGTCCCCTGGCTAGGCGACATCATCAGTGCTTGGTACCCAATATACCAACCACGACAGCGGACGGCTGAAACTGACAACCGGAAGCGGCAGGGACAGACCACTATAAACACCGGAGGAAACATCAAAGAAGCGCTTCGCAGGAGGCTCCCAAGCACTGATGATGTCGCCTAGCCAGGGGACGAAACGTTTGCAACAAAAACTTCCAGCTCGGCGAACAGAACCACAACGAGGGGAAAATATGAAAGGCAATGATTACTGGGAGACATGAGACAGCAAGTGAGTGAGGAGCTGGCGTTGCAACGTTCAGTGTCAGTGTCAGTATTTACTAACCACTATTCACTTTGATTCACACACCACGCCTTAACAATTCACCACAATGAGCCCATTCCTCTTAGTGTGAGTTTCCCTTTGCGGATATTAATACGGTTAAAGGTGCCCAAGACGATGGACAGATCTTCGTTATCCTGTCAGTTTAAAAGTCGAAGTTATCAGTTTAAAACAAAATCAATAAGAGATTGCCTCTCCCTGTGCATTTTCAGTGGAGAATATCCAGCTTTGAAATCTTCTGCATAAACGCAGGTTGTTTTAAATTTTCTCCGAGTAACTGTGAAACACACAAAAATGAGTCCGAGTTCCTGTGTTCGAATAGTCAAGTAAATGCACACATGGTTTTGAATCGTTGAGCTTGGGCAGTCCCTCTGCCTTAGTTAGTGAAAGTTCCTGTCAAAAAATCAGCCGAATATGGGATAAAATCCTGACATCTCAATGTTTATAGGTCTTTCATGAAAAAGAGAGTTCCCGTCTTCACCTGTGGTTCTGGTCGTGGTGGGAATTCAAATCAATGACTGGATCGAGGTTATAGTTTAAAGACAGCTCCTTCGACACCTCTGCCATGCTTCCACACAAACTCCCGCAACCACGTTTTTCAGGATGAGTGTTTCAGCATCGCCTCACTTCAGGCACTTTAACACACGCCCTTTCAATGGCGAACTTGGCGCAAGTTCGATAATATTTATGAGGATGTTGCAAGGCTTACAGTGTTACGATTGTAGCATAAAGCTGAGTAGGATATGAACATTTTCCCTGGAGCTTGAGGGCTTAGGAATGGGCTTACAGAGGTTTATATAAATATGAGGGAGACTGCAGAGTAAATGGTCAATGAATATTTCTTCCCAAGACAGGCAAGTTCAAAACAAGGGAACACAGGTTTAAGGGGAGAGTGGTAAAATTTAAAAGGGATCTGAAGGACATTTTATTTTCACACAGAAAGTTTTGCGTGTTTGGAATGAATTGTCAGATTTAGTGGTGGAGTCTGGTACACTCTCAACATTTCAAATGCATATGGATCATTATACTGACAGGAATGTTGAAAAAGAATAAACGTGAAAATTTGGCAAATGGAGTGGTTGAGATGCTGCAGTGGCGATCACCAGTTTGAATAGGCACTCATCACTTAGTCAGTGGCTAGTTTTCTGGAAGATGGTTAGATTAGATTCCCTACAGTATGGAAACAGGCCCTTCCGCGCAACGAGTCCACACCGACCCGACAAAGAGTAACTCACCCAGACCAATTTCCCTCGAACTAATGCACCGATCATTATGGGCAAATTAGCATGTCAAATTCACCTGCATTGAACATCTTTGCAGTGTGGGAAGAAACCGACGCAGACGCAGGGACAATGTGCAAACTACGCACGGGAATCAAACGTTGAACACTGGTGCTGTGAGGCAGCAGTGCTAACCACTGAGCCACGGTGCCGCCCTAAAAGGGGATGGAGAATGCAGCTAGAAACCCCGCAATCTCTCGCATGCAAAGCGAGTACTCTCCCATTTGAGATAACTCCCACAGGCTGCTTCGGTTAAAACCAGCAACGAATCATTTTTTTTCTGGTCTTAGGCTGCCAATGACCATTCTTCTTGACACATTCCCAACTTCTCAGTGGGAGATTTTGGCTGCGGAACATACCTCACAAATCATGTTGCACGCGCAGCTCTCCAGCGAAACCAAAACCTGACAACTGATGAACAGAAGCAGAACTGATAAAGACAACCTATTTTCAGACACACGGACTCATGGATGCTGTCTGTGAGGCAGACCGAGTCGCCTGGGTCATGAGCTGCTCACACAAATTGCAGCGAGGGAATTCCAAATGGTGCTTTCAACGTACTGGCGCCTGAGTGCACCAATACTTCCAGGAAAGTGCTCAAGTAACATGAATCAGAACTGACTAACAATGAACCATGAAAAGTGAAGATTACCAGTTACAGTCTCGATTAGATGAGGTTAACAATTGGGCTGATGTCTCCACCAGATCGAGAGGACCAATCACCAGCCTCTCGCATCAGGACAGAAATTAAGGAAATTCGGGAAACGTAACCAAGTTTCATATTGCAATTTCCCTCCTTTTCGCAACAATAACAGAAAACTGCGAGCAGATTCAATGTAGAACCTAATTTCACATAAACAAGAAAATAAATATCTCCATTCACTTTCAGAGAAACGGTGAAAAATGCAAATTGTCTGGAATATGAAAGAATGGCGCAGCCTGTTTTTGAGTCGCATATTATGCTGGTGGCCTTTCGAGCTGGAGGGGAACGTGACAACTACAGCACAAGGGGAAAACATGGGCACTGACATGTTGGTTGTTTTCTGCTGTGCCACATCACAGCCGGGTTAGAAGAAATGACTGCTTTTTTTTCTGTTCAACTTTAACAAAACGCATCCCTGCAAAACGTTGCCACCTTAGTCCATTAGCACACGTGGCCGCGCAGGGATGCAAACACAAGCCTTCTTAAGAAGTGGAATCTGAAATCAGAGTCTCAGGTTGCTCAGCCACGCGAGCACACAGGCCAAAACCGGAAACCCAAGAGCATGTACCTGATGATACCCTGCAGCATACTCACAGCAACTGCACCAGTTCTGCAGAATAAGCGGTGGAAAGGAATTGCTCTATCTGAGCGGTCGTGCTTGTTGTTCTCATCAGCAAATCTGGCTTTGAATTTGCTAGCCCATATCTGCTACCATGCTGAAACGGAATGCAATTCCGATTAGTCGCTGTGTGAAACTTTGTTCATTTTCTCTCCTCAGATAAAGTGATCACTGGAGATGATGAATTCTGCTCCTGCCAGAGACGCCGACTCTCCTGCTGCTCGGATGAACTGAAAAACTGGTTTAGCACTGGAATCCGAGAATGGCAGAACACGTAGCAAGATTATTCGAAACCCAGAGCCAATAAGAGTTCCAACTTTCCTTTTCTTTCTTCATAATAGTGCATTATCCAGCAGAGCCATGAGCAACTGCCACCTGGCTGCAAGCTGCGTTGGAAACCTATGTGGCAATCAAGGATATGCGACTCACTTATTGTCGGTAAATCAAACACTTCTCACTTTGAGGTGTACAAAAATTAGTTTCTATACATATTCAAGGAAGGTCAAAGGCGATCTCAGATGTCAAAGAGGTGGTCACTGCTCATGATTGGTCTTTGTTCGAGTTGTGAAAAGGTTTCCCGCTTTAGTCGCATTCACGTTTCTTGTTGATGACTGAATTAGACAGAAGGTGTTTCACCAGAGCTGCACTTGACTTGCATTCCTCTCCCTCGCTGTCATACTGTCCTGGAACTCTGTGATACCAAGAAAACAAAATACATACTGCGTCATTCGGCAGCCTGTCTGTGATTTCCTCATTTTCAGTGACAACAAGGCTTAGACTTCAGGCCACACAGTAATATTATTACTAGTATGAGAACAAGAGTCTATAGTTCATCTGTGCCTGTAAATCTTTTCATTCCCGTGGTTGACTGAATGAACTGTATGCGTGTCTGCTGCTTCGAAACTCGAATATGTGAACTGCTCCAAACTATGATTGAGGATTTCTGCTTTTGGTTGACACACGTTGAGAAACGCCAGACAGCGTTCAAATGAAGCTTTCAGAGCACATTTTCGGATGAATTTGACAGAGATTAACATCATGAATCCAGTGTTCGCTGTGACAGAAGGAAGTGAATGCTCTCCTTGTTACTGATCCAGGCCACCTTCGCATGTCAAGCAAATGCGGTACTGTTGTTACAGAAAGGATCAGTGCCCGGTAACTGTGTCCTTAAAGAGGACATGATTGAAAAAATAAAGAATACCATGTTGAAATATCCAAGAAATATTGGCTGAAACGGCGCAGAAAATTTTCCCTGCAGCGCCAAGACAGAGGAACATATGTAACGGCACTCTTAAACAGGATGGCCAGCAGTGATATCGACATCACCACATATGAAGGACCACTGCTAATAGAAATTTGAAAATGAAATTCACGCAGCAGGTATTCGGAATTATATTCTTTTCACCGCTACAGTAGTATTGGGCGAGTAAATTCAAAACAAGGTTTGCTGATGAGAATGCAAAAAAGCCCCATCGATCATGATATGAAAGACTGTCGCCCGGAAAGAGGGAACAATAATGTTTCTTCTAAGCTTTGTACTGGGCCACTTTCGCACAAACTGATACTGCTACTCTCCAGAAAAGATCAGGACCCGCGGCATGCACTCTTAGAAATGGTGACCATCAGTGCTGGAAACTCCCTGCATATTCAGAACAAGGAAGAATACATATCGAATAAAAGTGTAGATGGCAATAAATTGGACTTGTATTCCCTTTCATCACGACAGCTAGAATTTGCGGGGATATACAGAGTAAGGTTTACTGACCAGATCAGAAAGCAGTTTCCTCCACATATCTTGACACACAAGCCTATCTTTCTTTCTGTCCATTTTTTGTTTTGAAGCGCCGATCCTTTCCGGAGGAGATGAAGATGATTACTGCTCCCCCGCACGATCACAGTGGGGCCAGAGACCCGATCGAGCTGCTCAGAACAGTTCGTGTTTGCCAGAATCACTGAAACTGAGATTGATGACACGTAGACACGGTGTAACAGCTGCCAACACATGTGGAGGGTTTTGGGACGGATTAGGACCCACTCTGGGTAAAAGACTGGATCCTAAAACTGGGGATTAAATGTTCAGGTAGAGGACTGGAGAATGGAGTTAAGAACGATATTAGCCAAGATCGAATGGCGGAGCAGACTAGATATTCTGAAAGCGCTAACCGTCCTCCTATGTCTTCCAATTTCTGGCCATCTGGTATCGAAGGAAATAGAAACAGTTATTTGTTCAGTTGTAAGTCCTGGGCAAAGTGAGAGATAGAACAAGCATGATACAATTTTAGAGACTGGGAAAATGTTTGGAGAGGAAGCAATGAAAGTGAAGCTGAATATAAAGTTTGAAGTCAGGACATATTCAATAAGAAGGAAGTTTGTAGAAAGACAGAGGGACATGAAGATGGAAAAAGAAGTGTCACCAGTCCCGAAATCTCATTCGGTTTTCATTTTCAAGATGCGACCGGACCTGCTGAGATTTTCCAGCAATTTCATTTGTTGATTCTGAAACAGAAGATGGGAGTGATCCTGGACCAAACAGCTCTCTCATGTTCTGGGAATATTTGACTTACCCGTTCGATCAGATCACGTCTGTCCCACACTGAAACCTCAGAATCCTTCCCCGCCCCCATCCTCGTTACTGGCGCTAAACTGTTCATTACATAAACTTACATGAGCACACAACAAGAACAATTGCAAAATGTACAGGGAGAGCTCCGTTCCGATCCATCAGCACATTTTGAATCAGTTAATTGTCGTTCAGGGCCCATGAGACATTAAGCCGTCTCTGTCAGACCACTAACAAATGGCCATTCGCGTTCTGTGTCTTTGAACACTTTGGTTGGTGCACAGATGTAGTGGAATCTCATGTTGTAAAATGGACATCATTCATAGCATTTTCAGCTGCACTGATAAACTTGTCTCTGGCGCTTCCAGTAAAGTGCAGACAGTTTTCACTCAGAAACCGACATGTGATCAAAGCAGGAGGACATATGTGTCTATGAAAGCAACAAGAATGCTCCACTAGCGTTGGCTTGCAATTCCGCATGTGGAACGAAGAGCTGGAACTCGATTAAACAGTGAAAACGCCTATTATGGGGCTTGGACGCACGACTCTCTGATTAAACACCTCACATTGCACCGAACTGAGATATCCAGGGTTGGCACACGAGGAATTAGTTTGCTATTTCATTCTGAGCATAATTCACCTGGCACAACAATTTGCAAAGATCCAGCTCATTCCTCCCAATCACAAAGAACATCATTCACATCTTTCACTTTTGTTATTTCTTCAAAACATTACAATCTATTTAACACTTGTCCCGGCATTTAAGATTCAACCCGAATATTTTCATAAGAAGTGATTTCCATTCACTCTGGCAGCAGTAAATCAGTCGGAAAATTACCTTAGGAAACCCAATCATTTCTGTTTACAGTATTGGGAATTTCCCATCTGCTGACAAGACAGAGTCCTCACAATCAACATTTTCTTTGTTCTTCCTGCCTAAAAAGTTTACCACTTCTTATTTTCAAGATAGGAGTTTTGTTTATACCACGTTCCAAGAACAGGAACAACCTTCCAATCTCCTGAATTTTCAATTTAAAATGGAAGTTTTGTTCCTTTCCCACGGGAAGAGCAGTTAATGAGAAAGGAGTTTCCACGAGCTGTGTCCCAGGGTTTGGCAGGAATCCCTGATTGAAGCTGCAGTGGCCGCTTTCAGTTGGCATCGGCGGTTTGGAGAACATGGTGTCGTATTCTGCTGCGTGTAAACGTCTTGCTCCCTGTGGACTCGGGATGAATCATGGATGAGATTTCGGAACAACACTGCCTTCCAGTCTCTGGTCATCTGCTATCTAAGGAAATATAAACAGAGTTATTTGTTCAGTTCGAAGTCCTGGGCAATGTGAAAGATGGAACAGTTCTGATACAAAATCGGAGACTGGGAAAATGGTTGGAGAGGAAGTAATAAAAGAGAAGCTGAATATAAAGTTGGAAGTCAGGAGACATTCAATAAAAAGGAAGAGTGTGCAAACGCAGGTGGGGATGGACATGGAAAAGGAGTGTCACTAGTCCTGAAGTCTTAAATCGATTTATATTTCCAAGATGCTACCAGCATTTTCCAATAATGTCATTTGTTGGTTTAGTAAGAGAAGATGGCAGTGATCCTGGACCAAACAGCTCTCCCGTGCTCTGGGGATATTTGACTTACTGTGTCTATGTCCCACACTGAAACCTCACGATCCTGCCGCACCTCCACCCTCGTTACTGACAATATACTGTTCATTACGTTAAACACAAGAAGAACAATTGCAAAACGTTAAGGGAGAGTTCCCTTCGGTTTCCATCAGAACAATCTGAATCACTAAAAATTGGTTCAGTACCCATGTGACATTGATCCGTCTCTGTCAGACCCCGAGCAAGTGGCCATTCGCTTTCCGTGCCTTTGAACACTTTGGTTGGTGCACGGTTGGTTTGGAACCTTACATTTTGAAACGGACATCATTCATCGTATTTTCGGCTGCACTGATAAAGTTGTCTCTGGTGTCTCCAGTAAAATGGAAATAGTGTTCACTCAGAAACCGACGTGTGATCAAAAGCAGGCGGACAGATGTGTCAATGAAAGCAGCAAGAACATTCCCCTGCGAACGGTTGCAATACTGCACGTGGAAAGAAGAGCCGGAATTGTATTAAGCGGTGAAAGCGCCCATTGTGAGGATTGCACCCACCAACCACAGATTAAGCATCTCACACTGCACCGACTGAGCTAACCAAGCACGGTGCACTGTGGATTAGTTTGCTATTACATTGCGAGCATAATTCATCAGCACTTTGTTAGGATCCAGTTCATTCCTCTTAATCACAATATGATTCACACCTTTCACTTCAGTTATTCCTTCAAAGCATTACAATCTATTGAGCACTTGTCCCAGGATTTAAGTTACAACCATAATATCTTCATATTTTTACCCTCACCTTTATATCACTGATGTGATTTCCATTCACTCTGGCACGCCGTAAATCAGTCGGGACGTTACCTAAGGAAATCCAATCATTTCCGTTTACAGTGTTGGGCATTTCCTATCTGCTGACGAGACAGAGTTGTCTCAATCAACACTTTCTTTGTTCTTTCTACCTAAAACCTTTTACCACTTCCTATTTTCAAGGCAGGAGTTTTATTTATAACACGTTCCAAGAACTGGAGCAACATTCCAATGTCCTGAAGCCCTTTCCAATTTAAAGTGAATGTTTTTCTCCTTTCTCACGGAAAGAGCTGTTACTAAGGAAGGAGTTTCCACGAGTTGTTTCCCATGGCTTGGCAGAAAGTCGCTGATTGAAGCTGCAGTGGCCGCTCTCTGTTGGCATCGGGAGCTTGGAGAAAGTGATGTCGTATTCTGCTGCGTGTAAACGTCTCACTCCCTGCGGACTTGGGGTGAATCATGGATGAGTTTTCCCGGTTCCAATGTCAATACATGATCGGGGTGAATGCTTGTGCTGAAATATTTGAGGCTTATTCCCTGGGTGGGCTCGAACCACCAACATTTCAGCCAACTGCGCTAACTATTTGAGATACAGAAACTGGCAACGCAGATATCCAAAAGCAAAGCTATCGACGGGATATGAGGATACGTCGGACAGCAGGAACTTGCGTTGTTTTCAGAGACGGTCGCTGATTTTATCACCGAGAGGGTAAGCACACTGAGGAGCTGCAAACACTCAAATTAAAAGGCATCCACACATGTACAGTTCACTCACATACATCTCCACATAGTAGCTCACTTACGATGCTGGTATTTGAAGCCACGATTCGATAGAAACTGAAGCTTAAAATCCAGCATCTTAAAACCCTCGATCCCGCTACCACACAAAAGCCCACACTCAGAATTTTTATGACTAGTGTTTCAGCATCGATTCACTTCAGGCACTTAGACCTCGCAGATTATGTAATGAAATTGGAGTAATTTAAGAAGAAAGACCAAAGAAAATGTACAGACAAGGAACAGGCCCTTCATCCATTCAAGGCTGAGCCGATCCAAATCTACTGTTTAAACCTGTCACCTAATTCCTAAGCACCTGTATCCCTCTGCTCCCCACCTACTCATGCATCTGTCCAGACGCATCTTAAAAGTATCTACCGTGATTACCTCTCCCGTTTCTGCTGGGAACGCGTTCCAGACACCCACCACCCACTCTATCCCTCTTAAACTTTTCACCACTCATCTTGAAAGCGTGACCTCTCGGTATTTAATCCTTCAATCTGGGACATAAAACTTTTCTCTATCTATCCTGTCTGTACCCTTCATGATTTTGTAAACCTCAAAAAGGTCCCACTCAAACTCCTTTTTACTAATGAAAACAAAACAACCCAACCTCTCTTCCTAGATTGTACCTTCCATACGAGGCAACATTCGCTTAAACCTTTTACGCGCCCTCTCCAAAGCGTCCACATCCTTTTGGTAATGTGGCGACCAGAAATTTGCACAGTATTCAAAGTGTGGCCAGACCAATGTATTGTTCAGGTTTAACATGACCTGCCAGCCATTTTATTCAATACTCCATCCAATGAAGCCAAGCATATTATATGCCTGCTTGACCACTCTATCCACCTGTGCAGCGACCTTCAGTGTATAATGGACCTGTACTCACAGATCTCTCTGTCCATCAACATTTTTTTCCCGAAGTTCTTCCTTCATTGTATAACCCCATCTAGAATTAGACCGATCGAAATGCGTCACCTCACATTTGTTTGGTTTGAACTCCAGCTGCCACTTTTCCGCCCAACTTTCCAGTATCCTCCTGTATTCTTTAACAGTCACTTATACTTTCTGTTAGTCCAGAAATGTTCGTGTCATCTGCAAACTTTCTGATAATTCCAACAGTGCTCTCTTCCTAGAACATTTATCTATATCACAAACAACAGTGGCCACAACACTGACCCCTGTGGAGCACTACTGGTCATCTTTCTCCATTTCCAGAAACTCCATTCAACTGCCACTCTCTGCCTCCTATTGCTCAACTAATTCTTTATCCACCTGTCTAGAACACCCTGCACACCATGTTACTTTACGTACTGTATTTGGTTACCATGGGGAACCTTATCTAACTCCTTCCTGTAGTGCATGTATATGACATCAACAGCCTTTCCTTCATCTATCAACTTGGGCACTTTACCAAAAAATTCTATGCCTCTCACTGATATGCACATTATTTTCTAAATATGAATAGATCTTATCTCTTGGTACCTTCTCCAGCAACTTTCCCAACACTGATGTTAGGCCCATTGTTCTGTAGTTATCTGGAATATCCCTATTATCCTTCTTGTACAGTGGACAATATGAGTAACGTTCCAGTCCGACAGAACCTCACCTGTGCTGAAGTTCGCCACGGAGATATCTGTCAGGGCCCCAGCTATTTCCTCTCTCACCTCACTCAGGAACCAGGGATAGATCCCATCCGTTCCTGGGGATTTGTCCACATTAATTACCCCTAGCCTGCCCAACACAGCTTCCCTACTTAAGTCAACATGATCCAGACTAATCAAATGTCTTACTCTAGACTCAATATTCATCATATTCCTCTCTTCAGTGAACACTGATGCAAAATAATTATTCAGATTCATACCCAGTCTCTCAGATTCGACATACACCCTTCCTTTATTTTCCTTTAGTAGACCAATCCTTTCTCTGGTTACCCGCTTGCTTCTTATATATGAATAATAGGCTTTAAGATTCTCCTTAATTGTGCTAGCGTGAAGTTGTTTCATGACCCCTTTTAACCCCCTTGATTCTTCATTTAAGACTTGTCCTACTCTTCTCATGTTCCTCCAGGGACCATTATGTTCTTAGCTGCCGAGGCGTTATGTATGCTTCCCTTTTCCTCTTGGCGAGTCGTACAATTGTCCTGTCATCAACAGTTCACGAATATTGTCTTTCAAATCCTATGCCTTCAACGGGACATGCCTATCCTGCACTATATTTAACCTATCTTTGAAAGCCTGCCACATATGAACTGTGGACTTTCCTACAAATAGCTGTGTCCAATCCACATTTCCGACCTCCTGCATAATTTTGATATAATTGTCCCAGGATAGTACTCTTTCCTCAGGACCACTCTCATCTTCGTCAATGAGTATTCTAAAACTTACAGAATATTGGACACTTCCCAAAGAAATCACCCACGGCAACTGCTATCGCCAGCCCTGGCTTATTCCCCAATATCAGTTCCAATATGGCCTATTCCCTCCTCAGACTATTGATATACCGCCGCAGAAAACTCACCTGGAGGCTTCTTACAAATGGTATACCATCCAGACCTCTGACGCTAAGAGTATCCCGGACAATGTTGGGAAAACGGAAATCTCCAATCAAAACTAAAGAATTGCCTCTACGTCTTTGCATGATCTGTTTAACTATGTTTTTCTTACACCTCACGCTCACTGTAATACAGCCCCAAAAATCTAACCTCACACTTCTTATTTCACTGCTCCATCCATAGTGTCTCACGACCCAAGCCTTACATGGTGTCTTCCTTTCGCACACCCATGATATCATCTCTGACCAGCAATGCAACTCCTTCCCCTTTTTCTTCCCTCCCTGTCCCATCTGAAGCATCTATATCCTAGAACATTTGGTTGCCAACCATGCCCTTCCTTCACCTAAATCTCTGTGATCGCAATGACGTCATATTCCTCGGCATCAACCTAAACCCTAAGTTCATCTGTCTATACTCCATGCATTAAAGTAGATGCATTTCAGGTCACCAGTTCTTTTGCATTCATCTGCTCTCTGCCTACTCTTCCCATTTTTAATGTTATCTTCCTGATTCTTAGCGTTTCCAGTTTCCACCTCACTGCCGACTTGTTTAATCTTGTGGTTCCCAGCGCCCTGCCACCTCCCCAACAGCAGTAGGAAAAACTCCCGAAAGGACATTCGTTCCCGTCTGGTTCAGATGTAGATCGTCAATTTTCTTATAGTCCCACATTGTCCAGAACTGGTCGCACAGTCCAACAAATCTGAAACCCGCCCTGCAGCACCATTCCTCAAGTCACGTGTTCATCGTGCCTTTTTTTATTCATTTCTACGCTGGCAGTCACATGGCACCGGCAGTAATCCCGAGATTACTACCTTTGAGGTCCTCCTTTTTAATTTCTCTCCTGGCTCCCTGAATTCTCCCTGCAGGTCCTCATCTCGTGCCTGTATGCACCAAGACAACTGGCTGTTCACGATTCCCTTTTCGAATGATCTTCAGCCGATGGGCGACATCCCTGGCCTGAGCACCTGGGAGGCAACATAACTCTCCAGAATTGCTGATGCTCCATAGTGAGTCCACCCGCAGCTCCAGAGTGACCACGCGGTCAAGCAAGTGCTGCAGCTGGACACACTTCTTTCAAGGGTACGTTTAGAAAACCTTTACAAGGATTTGCAAGGTTTGCACTGCTTGGAGGTGAGAACGAAACTGTAGGCTTCGTCAGATTCCCAGGAGCTTCAGGGCTTAGATATGGCCTCTCAGAAGCTTATAAAATCATGAGGAAGACAGACAAAGTAAATAGTCAGGGAGCACTTTTTCACAAGACACGCGAGTTCAAATCTACATAGCAAACATTTAATGTGAGAGAGGAAATATTTAAAAGGGATGTGCTGGACACATGTTGTTCACACAGAACTTTTCTGTGTGTGGAATGAATTGCCACATTTAGTGGCAGAGTCTGGTGCCCTCACAACATTTCAAAGGCATCTGAATGGGTGTATAGACAGGAAGACCTCGGAGAGATAACGCACAAATATTGTGAGATATGTATGGATTAATTTCGGTAACCTGTTTAGCAAGGGCAGGTTGGCTCGCGGGATTTGTTTCCATGCTCGACAACTCTGAGATGCTCCAGCCACCGGCACCGGTTTGAATACACCATTTGCAAAAAAAAAAAGCATGATGTTTGTTACTCAGCGAGTTTGGCTATTTTGTTTGGAGGGTGGATGGGCCCAACCGATCCAGAGATGAAGGTTTTCCGGATATTTGCTGCCAATGACCATTCTTCTTGACACTTTCCCAAGTTCGTCATCAAAGATTTTGGCTAAAGAAAAATACCTCACATATCGCATTACCCACTTTCCTCTCCAGCGAATCCAAAACCTGACAGCTCTTAACGTGGAACAGAATCAGAACTGAAAAGGCAGTACCATGATCAGACACACCAAAGCTTAAGTGCTGTCTGTGATGCACTGTGAGTCGTCTCTGACATGAACCGCTCGCACAAGTAACAGCGAGGCAATTCCAAACCTACTGGAGATTTAGTTTATTGCCAAGTCCCAGAAAGTGCTCAAGTATCATAAAACAAAACAGAACAACAACGAACCAATAAGAGTGAACATTTCCAATTGTATCCGTGATTAAATTAGGCCATCAATGCCCCGGTGATCACCTTTCTCCCTCACCAGGACAGTAGTGAAGGAAATGAAAGAATAGCAACGTGTCACATCGCGATTGCCACCTTTTCACCACAGCATCAAATAACGTCGAACAGATTCAATGCAGGATCTTCTTTCGAAATAACGGTGAAATAACTATGTCTATTCACTTTCAGAATAAACGTGGAATAACACAAGTTGTCTGAAATATGAATAACCAACATAGACTACTTGGGTTACAGATTCTACTGATGCACAGACTTTCATATGAAAAGGTACCTTGGGTGATTGCCCTACACCCAGAAATCCTCTGGCTACCTTCTGTTTGCCCTGTCACATTAACCTTGTGCTGCTGTAATCGAATTTGCAGTTCTTGCCATTTGTCCGTATTGCAACTAGGGATAGCTGGTCGTGGCAACTCGTGACTGCCACACAAATTCTTTGCCAAAATTGGATTGTCCCGCAACGTGATTCGCAGTGCACGAACTTCGCAACGAGGATATGCCACGCGGCAAGTTACAAAGCATGCTTCCATTTATTAAAGTCAGTTTCTGGGAACTGACAACCAGATTCCTCCTTACACTCGGAATTATGACAACACATAAACCAACAGCCTCTCTCACAGACAAACGACCAATGCCCATCTTGTGCCGGACAAACGTAGTTGACAAGATTGCACGCAGGGACTGCACAGAAAACTATAGAGGAGAAGCAGACAGGCGACCATCGAGCTGCATTCATGCAGTTCAGTTTCCCGATAAACCCCATGCACAGCTGTTCCTTGTAGGTACACACAGGGCACTGAGTCTCTCTGACTCAGGAACTTGGGATTCGGATTATATGACCATCTGCAGTCCTGGTTACTTCCTTGTGTGAGGTAACTCCCGATGGAACATATGTAAAACACGATAGCTGATTGAGAAAAGCGTCCAAAATAGTACCCAAGAGACGTATTTCTGTTGTGTTTCTGGTCCTGTTCCTGACATGACATCCAGCATTGTAATTATTGTGTGCTTCCTGACGATTCGGTGGATGCTTCCGTGATTGCATTGTGTGCAGTAATCTGCGTTTTAGCTGCAATTACGTGCGTTTGAAACCTAGGACCACCTGCCTCTATTCTGTTTTCTTCTTCACATGCGCAATTGCAACACAGTAAACGATCAATTAATATTGGAAAATGACATACACAGGCGTGTGAAAAGCCCAGTTTCCGTGGCAATTATGCAATGGTTAGAAATTACATTGATTCAGGAGATAAGGATGGAAAATGTGTTTGGGTAGAGATGAGGAACATTGAGGAAAGAGGAAACCAGCCGGTGTAGCTTACAAGAGCATTAACAGTAACCACAGTGTAAAAAAAAGTACAGGAAAAATACCGCCTGTGAATGCTAAAAGAAGGCAAGAATTATGGGAGACATTCATTTCCCTTCTTCCACTCCCGTTTGAATTGTAAAAAACTTTGAAGAAAAACAATCGAAAAGTCATATATGCCCCATCGAACAACGTGGGTCATACCTTGGCCATTGATTACCGTAGATTAGAATACTTACAATATGGAAACAGGTCCTTCGGCCCAGCAACTCCACACCGACCCGCCCCAGCCCAAATGAATTCGTCTCCATTCACCACGTCAATTCAGCACGACCATTTCACCTTACCGGTACATTTTTGGACTATGGGAGAAAACCAGAGCAAGTGCACGCAGCCACGGGGAGAATGTGCAAACTCCACACATTCAGTTGCATGAGGCGGGAATTGACCCTGACTCTGTGGTATTGTGAAACAGCAGCGCTCACGATGGTGTCAGCGTGAGATGGGACTTATTTGCCGTCTTTTATTGGGAAAAATCTCTTTCATTGTGAGCATATGGAAAGACCAGCTCCTTCGCCAGAAAAAGAAATGAATATGTCACTAACCTTGGATTGTTTCATGTCCAAGAACACACAGATCAATACCTCTCTTGATCAGCTCTGCTGGTCATGTTTGCAAAGAGATCTAGCAAATTGCCAAAGTGGGATTGTCCTTTCAATCAATAATTTTGACTCAATTTGGCTGCAAATATCTTTTCCTAACTTTGTGTTTTTCTTCCTTTACGTTGGTGCCTCGCACCTTACAATTCACAGCAGAGGTGGGAGAGGAGAATGGAAGCATTCAGCTTATCACGTCAACAGCAGCTTTCAATGAGATTACGGCTGATTTGGTCAATGCTCAACCCACCTGAGCTGTCTGTAGTCATGGCCGCGTGGTTAAGGCGATGGATTAGAAATCTATTGGGGTTTCCCCACGTAGGTTCGAATCCTGCTGACTACGTTATGAATGCTTTCCTGCTGGTACAATTTTCGCTCAAAGTTCAGAAAAACTATTTTGTGAACCAGGCCGGTAATTTGATTAGACTTGGGAAACTCGAGTTCTTCATCAGAAATGTTCCATATTTAAAACATTATCTTTGTTTCTCTTTCCAGATACACTGCTCGACACATCGGGTTTCTGCAGCTGTTATTGAACGTCCTGAGCAGAAGTGCTGCTTTTCATGAGATTCCTTTAATCCCTGTCCTCTGTTCTCTGACTCGGGTCAGTGGCAACACTTCCTCCTGTTCGTCAAAGTGCTCATTCCCCACCGCTCCCTCTCCCATCATTAGAAACAACCGCAGGAAATCGCCACTTAACCATCTTTGTTCCAAAGTGAAACTCATCAGCCTCGGGAATCTCTCCACCAAACGGGACTTCTCATCCCTGGACATGGTGCAAGCCAGAGGATTGTGAAGAGATACTGTGAAAATATTGTCAGTTGGCAGTTGAAAAAATGTTTAGGAAGCAAACCATATAATTTAGGCTCCAGCTTTGTAAATCTTGATAAACTCTTTGGGAAATGGAATCAGAGGAGAATGAAGAAGTGTGAACTGTACGACCGAGTAGAGGACGGGACATTGACTCTGATGTTCTCGGGACAGGAACTGATCTGAGACATTGAAATCATTCTCGCTCACGTACGTGAGGAATGCAAACTTCATCTGGACTCTGGGACAATGAAAAACTCTGGAACACTCAAGACAATATCCAAATATTGACTGGGATCACTACAGTACGACTACGATAGGTGAGTCATTTTTTGCCCAGTGTGTGCAGGAGGGCTTCCTGACACAGTACGTACACATGCCTTCAAGGGACGAAGCCACTTTCGATTTAGTACTGGGTAACGCGCCTGGCCAGGTTTTAGATTCGGAAGCAGGTGAGCACTTTGGAGACAGCGATCACAATTCTCTCAGGTTTACTTTCGTGAATGAAAGGAATAGGTATACTCCACGAAGCAAGAGTTTCAGCTGGTGGAAGGGAAATTACGATGCAATGAGGTAAGATTTAGGAAGCGTAGAATGGGGTAGGAAAGTGCAGGGGGTGAGCACATTAAAATGTGGAGCTTATTCAAGGAAAAGCTCCTGGGTGTCCGAGATAAGTATGTACCTGTCAGGCAGGGAGGAAGATATAGAACGCGTGAGCCGTGGTTTACGAAGGAAGTGGAATCCCTGGTCAAGAAGAACAAGAAGTCTTATGTTAGGACAAAATGTGAAAACTCAGTTAGAGCGCTCGAGGGTTCCAACGATATCAGGAAAGATCTAAACAGAGAGCTGATAAGAGCCAGGAGGAGACATGAGAAGTTGTTGGCAGATAGGATCAGGGTTAACCCTAAGGTTTTCCATAGGTATGTCAGGATTAACAGAATGACGAGAGTTAAATTTGGGACAATCAAGGATAATAATGGGAAGTTGTGTGTGGAGTCAGAGGAGATTGGGGAATCGCTAAATAACTATTTTTCGACAGTGTTCGCTATAGAAAATGAAAATGTTGGCGAGGAAGATACTGAGATACTTGCGTCCAGAGTACTAGAGATTGAGGTTCACAAGGATTAGGTGATAGAAATACTGCAGAGTGTGATAATAGACAAGTCCCCTGGGCTGGATGGGATCTGTCCTAGTATCCTCTGGGAAGCAAGGGAAGAGATTGATGAGCCTTTGGTGTCGATCGTCAAATCATCGTTGTCTACAGGAATAGTTCCTGTGGAATGGAGAATAGCATACGTTGTTCCCGTGTTCAAAAAGTGTCGTAGAGACAACCCTGGTAATTACAGACCAGTGAGTCTCACTGCAGTTGTTGGTAACGTGTTGGAAAAGGTTATTATAGATAGGATTTATGACCATCTGGAAAATAATAATCTGATCAGGGACAGTCAGCACGGTTTTGTGATGGGTATTCCTTGCCTAACGACTCGTATTAATTTTTTTGACAAAGTGACCAAATATGGAGATGACAGTAAACCGGTTGATGTGATGTATATGGGTTTCAGAAAGTTGTTCGATACGTTTCCCCACAATAGGCTATTATACAAAATGCGGTGGACTGGAATTGTGGGAGAGATTGCAGCTTTGATCATAATTGGCTTGCCAATATAAAACAGTGTTGTAGTTGATGGAACATGTTCTTCTTGGTGTCCAGATACTGGCGGCCTACCACAAGGATTGGTGTTCGGTCCACTGCTGTTACATGAGATCTAACCTTGCCAATCAGTCTCCCATGGGGAACATTGTTGAACGCCTTACTGAAGTCCATATAGATCACATTTACTGCTCTGCCCTCATCAATCTTCTTTGTTACTTCTTCAAAAAACTCAATCAAATTTGTGAGACATGATTTCCCACGCACAAAGCCATGTTAACTGTCCCGAATCAGTCCTTGTCTTTCCAAATACATGTACATTCTGTTCCTCAGGATTCCCGCCAACAATTGGAGTATTCTTGGCAGATGCAGTTTCATGTCGGGAATGCGAGATCATATACTTTGTTGGGAAGAATCAAAAGACACGCTACTATTAAAATCGATAGAAACGCAAACGATGTGCAGTGCAGAGGAGTCTCAGTGTTCTTATACATGAAACGAACAAAGGTTAATCCCATATTTATTTCTTGCTGGCAAAAGAAAGCGTTTTCTGATGCTTACAATTAAAGAGATGGTTTCCAAGAAAATAGGAAAATTAAGTCACCAGTAGAGTAATCAATTACCAAGATATCCCTCGTGATGTTTTATGGGACATGTGGGATTTTTTTGATTGTGGTTCTCCAAACGTTTTTATAATGGAACCGGGAGTTTTAGATGGGAAGTTAACATCACGCATGACTATTGCCATTTTTGTTACTCACACACAATATTTTTTCCTTGTACGATTTATTTCGCTTTGTGGTTTCTGCGAGTGGGCTTGTAAACCACACAAGCTTGTGAGTTCATTCCTCACTGTTCCTCAACTCCAGCCAAACAGACTTTACATCCTTATTTCCTGAATCAAGGTAATCGCTAACCATTGCATAAATGTCATTAAAACTTCGGTATTTCACAGGCCTCTGTATATCATCTTACAATATTAATTAATCCTTTACTGTATTGCAGTTGCGCATAAGAAGAGAAAAATAGAATCGAGAATGGAGGACCTCCGCTTCACACATCCGTTATTGAAGCGAAAATGCAGATTACTGCCCATGATACGATCGTGGAAGCATGTGCTGAACCCTCAGGAATCACAGAATAAGTGCAGTGCCACAGGGCATGTCAGGGACAGCACCAGAAAGACAACAGAAATGCTGCTATGAACTCCTATTTTGGATGTATTTCTCAATGAGCAATAGAGTGTTACATGTGTTCCATCAGGGGTTACCTCACACAAAGAAGTAACCAGTGCTGCAGACGGTCATATCATCCGAGTTCCAAGCCCTGGAATCAGAGACATTCAATATTCTGTGCATAACTGCAAGGAACAGCTGTCCGAGGCGTTTACAGTCCAGGTGAAATTACGAATGCAGCTCTCTAGTTGTCAGCCTCTTTCTCCTTTGTCGTGTTTCGTGCAGTCCCTGCATGGAATCTCGTCAACCACGTTTGACCTGCACATGATGCGGATTGGGCCTTGTTTTCTCGTGAGTTGTTGTCTGAATGAGGCTCTCGGTTTCTGTGCTGTCATAAGTCCGAGTGTTCAGAAGAATCTGGATATCGTTTTCCAGAATTTGTTTTTAATACAGGGAAGCATGATTTAAAAATTACATCAAAGCATATCCTCGCTGCGAACTTTGTGTGCCATGCATCTGCGAATGAAGGTGTGTGGATATTGGTTCTTGGCAAAGAATTTGTGTGGGCGTCAGTCCAGCAGTCCCTAGTCGCAAAACGTACAAACGGCAAGGGCCACACATTCGACTCGAATAGCACAACAATAATAGGACAGGGCAAGCAGAAGACAGCCAGACAATTCCTGGAAGCAGGGCACATATCTACGGATTCCATCCGTTGGACCCAATCTGCAATCCCAACAAATGGAAGCAGCGAGAATGAAACCAAATGAATTCGTACCAAAACATAGGAGCAGCGCTTCACAGGAACCTCTGTAGCGCTGAGAATGTCACCCAGACAAGTGACATCTTCTCGAGTCACCGAACTTTTCAACAAGAACTCCAGAAGCATCCGAACTTCACATCTTTCTGCTCCAAAACACTCCGCTTTTCCACAATAGAGAATTGCACACTCAACTACCGCGTGTAAGATGAGAATACCAGCCCCTACACTACCAAGGGCGGCAGTAAGAGCGAGGGGAAACAGCTGCCACTGTCATTCCACAGCTACAAACGCTCTTTTTGAAAGGTACATTTTCGTATGAATGTCGGGGCAGCAATAGAATATGGGAACTTAACAGCCCGCGCTGTGTATTCATATTCTGGACAATGTGAGTTGTTCACAGTTTTCCCTAAAAGTGAGTGGACGTCGTTATTTCACCGCTGTTGTGAAGCCAGATCCTGCACTAAATCTGCTCCCTCGTTTTTTGTTGTTGTGGCTAAAAGTTGGGCAATCGCAACGTAAAACGTTGTTATATTTCTCTCATATCCTTAATTACTGTTCTGGTGAGGGAGGCTGGAGATTAGCTCGCTCGATCAGGTGGAGGCACCAACGCATTGTTGAGCTAATTTAATCGAGAATATAATTGGTAATATTCACTTTGCATGGTACATTTTTCTGTTATGTTTTATGTTACTTGAGCACTTTCTGTTACTTGGCAATGCACTAAATCTCCAGAATGTCGGGAAGCTCCGTTTGGAATTGCTTCGGTGCTATTTGTGTGAGCAGTTCTGGACATACACGTCTCGCACTGCCTCACAGACAGAAGTAATGAGTTTGTGTGTCTGATAATGACTCTGCCTTTTGAGTTTTGCACCTGGTCCACGTTAAGAGCTGTCAGTTTTGGATTCTCTGGAGAGTTGAGGGGACAACACGATTTGTGAGGTTTTTTTTAGTCAACGAAATTATTTGATGGAGAACTTGGGAATGTATCAAGGAGAATGATCATTGTCTGTAAATGTCTGGAAAACATTCCTCTCTGTGTCATTTCAAAACATTACGCCTCAAGAAAAAATAAAATTCAAACACGCTGACTTAGTAACAAACAGCATGCGTTTTTGCAAGTGGTCTATTCAAACTGTTGTCAGGTACTGGAGTGTCACAGAATTGCCGAGCACGGAAGCAAACCTTCCTATCCAACTAGCACCTGCTGAACAGATGACCGTAACTAATCTAAACATATTTGCCAATATTTGTCCCTTATCTCTCCGAACACTTCCTGTCTGTATACCCATTTAGATGCCTTTCGAGTATTGTGAGTGCACCAATCCCTGCCACTAAATTTGGCAATTTATTCGACATGCACAAAAATGTCTGTATTAAAAACAAGTGTCGCTCACATCCCTTTCAAATTGTACTGCTCTCACATTAAACCTATGCTATCTCGCTTTAAACTCACGTGACTTCTGAAAAAGTGTAGATTGACTATGTTCTCTGCTCCTCTACCTCATGATTTTGTAAACTTTTCCAAGGACATCCCTCAGGCCTGAAGCTCCGGGGAAAACTGTCGAAGAATATTCAGCTTCTCGCTAATGTCCACACTGTGCAAACCTTTCAAATCGTTGTAATTTCTTTTTAATTATGCGAAGGTATTCAAAGAAAGTGCCAGGGGAAATTGCCCGAAGTGAAGAGATGCTGAAACATTAGTCTTGATAGGTTTGGCGCTTAGTTATCGTCAGGGAGCGTCGCTGAGTGGTTTAATGTAGGTAAAAACAATGAATACAGATGCTGGAGACCAGATTCAGGATTAGTGGTGCTGAAGAGCGCAGCAGTTCAGGTAGCATCCGAGGAGCAGTAAAATCGACGTTTCGGGCGAAACCCTGGATTCCCTGAAGGGCTTTTGCCTGAAACGTCGATTTTACTGCTCCTTGGAAGCTGCCTGAACTGCTGTGCTCTACCAGCACCACTAATCCAGAGAGGTTAAATGTGCTGTGTTTGGGGTCCAATGTCTATTGCGTCGTGGGTTTGAAACCCAACTTTGCAATAGAACAACAGCAGGCCGGTTTTTTTGACAGAACTACACAGGTCCTGATATTGTTTTATGGGTGTGTTTGTTACTCCTCGGGTCTCTCACCCTCTCTGCGGTAAACACGGGTACATGAGCAACTGATTCTTAAAATAATGAGAACTACTGCTGTCCACATTATTCCTGTCCGTTGGACCCAATCTGCAATCCCAACAAACGGAAGCAGCTGGAATGAAACCAAATGAATTCGTACCAAAATATGAGAGCAGCGCTTCACAGGAACCTCTGCAGCGATGAGAATGTCACCCAGACAGGTGAGGAAAAGTCTGCAAACCATCTTCCTCGCGTCACCGAACTTTTCAACAAGAACTTTCGCTGTCCTCTCGAGCGCTGTGCGTTTGGATGTGTACACGCACAATTTTGCTGCCAGTTGCTGTGTCTCAAATGGTCGGAGCATTTGGCCGAAATGTTGGTTCTCCAAGCCGAAAAACAGCACAGAGCTGTACATCTCTATAACTCTATGACTCTAAGTATTGAGATCGACCATCTTCTGACAATACAACCACGAGAAGTCATCCATGATTGACCCTGAGTCCGCAGTGAGTGAAACGGTCATGTGCAGCAGAATGTGACCCCACTCTCTACAAGCCCCCGCTGCCAACAGAAAGGGGCCACTGCGGTTTCAGTCAGCGGCTTCCTGCCCATACCTGGGACACAGCTCATGGAAACTCCTTCCTCAGGAACGGCTGTTACCGTGTGAAAAGGTAAAACATTCTAATTCAAATTGGAAATGGCTTCAGAAGATTGTTCCTGTTTTTAAAACATTTTATAGTCAGAATTCCTGCCTCGAATATGAGAAGTGGTAAACTTTGTAGGCAGGTAGAACAAAGAAAGTGTTGATGGTGAGGACTGTATCTCTTCAGCAGATGGGATTCCCTACACTCTAATCAGAAATGATTTGGTTTCCTGAGGTGTTTTCCCGATTGATTTGCAGTCTGCCAGATTGTCTGGGAATCACTTCGGCGACCTAAGGATCAGGGTCAAAATATGAAAATATTAACAGAGAGTCGTAAATCCCGGGGCAAGGCCTAAATGGATTGTAATGGTCTAAAGGAATAAATCTGAAAATTGATAGACTTGAAAAATGTTATTTGCAATGGGGAGGAATGAACGAGATTTTTGAAAATTGCCGTTTCAGCTGAATTAAACTCAGTATGAAATGATAAATTAACCAACATCAATCCTGTCCTGGCTCGCTCAGTCGGTAGAGCTTGAGACCTTAATCTCAATGGTGTGGGGTCGAGACCCACGCAGGGCGCTGTTGTTTGTTAATAGGTATGCCGCTCTCCATTAATGTTGCAAGAGCGAATTCGCTCGCTGAGGCAGGTTTTGTTGACACATTTTTCCTCCGTTTTTGATCATCTCTTGGATTCTGAGTGAAAACTGTCTCCACTGTACTGCAGGTGCAAGAGACAAGGTTATCAGTTCAGCCGAATATGCTTTAAACGATGTCCCTTCCAAAACGTGAGGTACCATTCCAAACGTGCCCCAACCAAAATGTCCAGAGACGTCGAATGCGAATGGCCACATGACAGTGACAGCTGCATGTCAAAGGGTGCTGCAATAGAATTAACTGAATGAGAATGCTCTGATGGAAACCGAATGGAACTCTCCCTGAAATTTTCCCAATTCCCTCGGTAAATGATGCTCTTGTGCACCCATATGGGTTTACGTCATGAACAGCTTATTGTCAGTAACACGGATGGGGGTGATGCAGGATAGTGAGGTTTCCGTGTGGGTCACAAGTGATTTGTTCAAACAGGGAATGCAAACGTCCACAGAGCAGACATAGCTGATTGGTCCAGGATCACACTTCTCCCTTCTGTTTCAGTACCAACAAAAGAAATTGCGGGAAAATCTCAGCAGGTCTGGTAGAATCTTGGAATGGAAAACCGAGTTAAGTCTTCAGGACCAGTGACACTTATTTCTCCATGTCCGTCTCCGTCTACCTTTTTATTGAATATCTCCTGACTCTCAACTTTATACTCAGTTTATCTTTTATTACTCCGTTTCCAAACATTCTCCCAGCCTCCAAATTTAATAGCAGAACTGTTTCATCTCTCACCTCGCCGAGTTATGAGAGGAGGACTTCGAAATGCACGTTTAACTCTGTTTCTATTTCGTTAGATACTGGATGGCCAGAGGCCAGAATGCATTAGAGGACAGTTAGAGCTTTCAGCCCATTTGGTCTGCCGCCGTTCGATCATGACTCATATCATTCCCAAACCAATTTTCAGCCTTCTATCTGTGACACTTAGCTCCCCTGAATTTAGGATCCAGTCTTTTTCCCAGAGTGCGAATGAAACCATCCCAACCGTCTCCACATCTGCTGGCAGCTGTTACACAGTATCTGTGTGTGATCGAGCTCAGTTTCAGTCCCACACAGCAAACACATCTGTTCTGAGCAATGCAATCCCCGCTGCATTAGAGATCGATCGGGTCTCTGACCCCACGGTTTTTCTGCGAGGCAGTAGTTAGCTCCTTCACCACCCACGGCAAGGACCGGTGTTTCAAAATGTGGGGACAAAGAACGACAGGCACAAGAGTTTGTCCAGGTTCGGTCGAAAGGGTTGTTGTCAACTTCAGTGGAGTCCCTGCTTCAGAGTCTGGGTTTGAATCACCCAGGCCTGGATAAAATTCCAAGTCAGGAAATGAAGATTTATTTCTCCTCTTCTTGTGGCTAATCTGAATGAAAACCATTTTCTGCTTCCACAGAGAGCACAGACCCGGTTCTGCCAGAAGGAATCCAGTGATTGATTGCATCCAACTGGAATCAGAGAGACATAGAGATGCACTGCAGGGAAACAGACCCTTCGTTCAAACCTGTCCATGCTGACCGGAAATTCCAACCCAATTTGGTCCCTCTTGCCAGCACACGGCCCATATCCCTCCAAACCCTTCCTACTCATCTACCATTTCAAATGCCTCTTAAATGTTGCAATTGTACGAGCCTCCACCTCATCCTCTGGCAGCCATGGTAGCACATACACGAATAAATTGTCACTGCAAATCCCCTCTAAGGATCTCGCCTTTCAGAGCTGAAACGATCTTGCTGTTGATTCAATGTCGCTATGTCTAATTCTTGGAACTCCATCCCTATCGACATCATGACTGTATCACTGTGTTGAGCACTTCGAGGACGAAGTAAAGTAACTTACCATCTCAATCTCTTGAG
This sequence comes from Chiloscyllium plagiosum, assembly GCF_037043375.1. NCBI lineage: Eukaryota > Metazoa > Chordata > Chondrichthyes > Orectolobiformes > Hemiscylliidae > Chiloscyllium > Chiloscyllium plagiosum. Next base: position 80,713,300 of record NW_028270180.1, read on the forward strand.
TAATTGTTTTTGGGCAGTGAAGCCTATCCCAAAGACGTGCATTCTCCAGAATTTCGTTTGAAAAAGCTGCAGTTCCCAAGTGGATACCCGAAAGTGATCCGGAACAAGTGTAAAGTTTCGAAGGGAAATTAGGATAAACTCAAAGTCAATGATGACTGTGATGAATGAGGCAGAAAGTGAGTGAGGAGCTGTTGGTACAAGGATCAATGTCAGTGCTAATGGTTTAGCCCTTACTGCCCACTGTTAACACCGACTCACACACCACTCCTGGTAAATTCACCACAATTACCCTGGTCTCTTGGTATGAGTTTTCCTCTGTGCATATTCACGCGGTAAATCGGCCCAGGGATGATGAACGCATACTGTTTATCCTGTCAGGTGAAAGAGGTGAAGGCATCCGTTTGAAATCAAAGCAAGAAGAGATTGCCTCTTCCTGTACATTTTCAGTGGAGAGTCACCAGCTGTGAACTTCTTTCCTGCACAAGCAGACGTTGATATAAATTCTCATCGAGCAGCTTTATTACAGAAAGGTGGTCCGATTAACTGTGATCAAATACTTCATTAAATGCCCTTATTGATTTGAAGAACAATGTCTGCAGTTTCGTCAGTTAAAGCATATGGTAATAACCAGGCGTTAATGGTGTCAAATGCTGTCAAATGTTCTGTACATTGAAAGGTAATTGTTTAAACTTCTTGTAAAAGCCGTATTGTTTATCCAACATCGCGAAAGTGATAGTTCAGCATGCTTCTCCTGTTTGAGCTCAGTCCGTTGTTATTTCGTGCTACCAAGCCCTACCGCCTGATGTGGACCCATTAATCTATGTTCTATCCTACTAATTCAACGCAGAGTTCTTTTTACTCTGTTCGACAAGGATTTGTCTATCTCTTCTACTATTATTCTCCATCCGTCTTTTCAAGTTTTTTTTGGGAATAATGAAGAGACGCAGGAGACACTGCAGACTTGCAGGACAATGTTTTAGTAATAATGCATCCAATGAGATAATGGCTCTCATTGTCTGCTGTCACCATTCATTGATTTTAGGCAAACGGCAATGGCATCATAGAAATCCTATAATTGGAGTGAAACTGCTTTTTTTCTGTTCTATTATGAATACTATTTAGAATTGTAAAAGATCATAACGTTTTGAGTGAACAAATGTCACCTGATCTCAGACCTAAGTAACATAGACATTACTTAGAGACTGTGAGCCCAGTTCTACACACTCTGGCCGGGCGGGGAGGAGAAAGCCACGGAACAGACTCCGATTTTAACACTTTTCCAAGAGTAGAAATGAAAAATGAGGGATATTGACAGACAGAGAGTGGGAGAATGTAGAAGAGAGTGAGATGGTACAGAGAGACAAAGGGAGACAAACAGAAATTCTCCATTCACCATGGCTGCTCATCGACAGAAAGGAGAAGAAAAAGGTCATGAAGGCCAGCCTTTCACCAACTCAGGGCAACAGCAACAGTATTACTGCTAATAAAGGAATTTTGCATTTTTACAGATGACGTCTGTCAGCTAATGAGAGATTCTGGTAAGTATGCTGTTTCACGAAGTGAAATTGACAATTACCCAGGCAATAAAACAATAAAAAGCATAAGTAGCCTGAATCTGTGATATGATACATTAAATCTCTTTGTCTCCACAGATGCTGTCAGGCCCTGCAGTGTTTCTCTGTCAATTCCTGTTGTTGATTCAGATTTCCAGGATTCACACTTCTTTGTTTTATGCTAGTCTGAATCCTGTTTGTGACAATACTCGATTAATTGCCAGTTCCATACAAAATTCCCTGCTTTGGGAAGGTTGTCAACAACATAAACGGTCAGAGGAAATCCCCCATTGCTACAGCAGTGAGAGCACTGAGTCCTTAACAGTAGACTTCCACGGAAAGTGAAATATGGCGCTGTATGTTTTCTCAATGATTCCACTTTTACGTTTTTCATTTGTGATCATTTTAGCTGCACATCAGTTTCTTTCTTTCTTCCATTTCTGTCAGCTGGGAAAAGGCCTTTCCGCCCATCTGCAGTGCGGGTATTGGACATTCATCTTTTCGAGTCCAGGAGCTACTATTTCTTGGAGGACCTTCTGCACTGCATCTCGGGTGGGGTGTGTACCACTATATTCACCTGTCTATAGATATCGGAGAAGGGTCTATCTATTCCACATCACCAGGCTTCCACATCGCTCTTCTGAATCTTGATTATTATTACCCTTGCCATGGCACCTCCTTCTTTGATACTGGAAACCGATATCCCGTGTCAGGTGTACCTGTAGCCGTGGTGGATACTACTCAGTGCCAGTAACTGGGGACACAAGGATCTCTGCATAAATATTTATTGCCTTATTTATAGTCGTCCTGGTTACCAAACGGGCATGGGTGGCATGTAAAGGTCAACTTAACATCCTTGGTTAAGATTACCGTCTGCGGTTGTACCCCAGATACCCCTGCCTTCACAACTCGTCCTGCCATGCAGCCCCATATTTCTATGAATCTTCTAATCACTACTTACACTTATTTGGATCCGGTGTTGTCCGATGTCTCCTCAAGGTCAGCTACATGTTTGCAATGGCTGGCGTGTATCAACGTGGCTCTTTCGGCGATCTTAACAGCTATCTGTGTTGTAGGGAGCCCTTGGAACGGTCCCAGCCAGCTCTTCGCCTTCATGCTTTTGCTCCTGAAATCTTTCACCACTATCCAGTCTTCAGGTTCCAGATTATGCATCTTCCCTTCTGCTGATTGGGTGCCCTTCTTTTGATTCTGTATTTGAGACAGAAGTGTGGAGAGTTTTATACCGTAACATAACATCTCGTCCTCACAGTGGTCTGTTATCTGTCTTACAATCGGTCTTGGGCCAATTCCTGTATTGGGACACCTTCCAAACAAAATCTCAAACGTCCTAAGATTTACTCTTCTTCTCCTTCATATACATTAGCACAATTGGAAATGCCTTTGTCTATGTCACCTTTAGTTCCTCACAACATTTTGCCAATTTATTTTTAAGGGTAGTTTTCTCTCTTTCCACTACCTCACCGCTCGCTGGGTGGTAGGCACAATGTTGCCTCACCATTATTCCCAAGTAATCACTGATCTGCTGTAGGGCAATATTTATAAATGGCATTTCATTGTCGCTGCTTAGACTTTCAGGGATGCCCCATCTCGGAATTATTTCAGTTAGCAAAGCCTTGGCTACCGCACTAGCATCCTGTTTAGACGTGGGAACACTTCCATCTCTTGGCAAAACATCGACTATTACCAAACAATGCCTTTTCCCTTCGCTGGGTGTTAGTTCAATAAACTCCATCTGTGAATGTTCAAAGTTTCTTTGGGATTGGGGGGTGTTCTGCCTGATTCATTTGTATTCCCCTCCCCACATTATTAGTGGCACAGATAACAGATTATTCAAATTTTTATTATGAACAATTAGTAAATCCCTTTCTGTACCAGCGTGTTGAAATATTGTTGTACATCCCCACTTTTGACACATGGTCCTTACCGTGTGTTACTTTGGCATAGAAAGGGAATAAAGATCGTGGTAGACAGGGTTTACCATTGGGGCCACACTGCACCCATTCCCTCATTCTGCACCCTGCCCTTGTCCATTCACGCTTCTCCTTCGTTGTGGCCTGCGACTGTAAGTCCCATAAGTCTGCTTTGGATTACAAATATTTGACATACACATGTCAAACTGATCACTTGGCGGCTGATTGGCTGCCGTCCTTGCCGCTGAGTTTACATTTTCATTGCCTTGAGAAATTGAATCATAATGCTTCCTGTGGGCTTTACATGGACACACAATGATTGATTTAGGCAATCGGACTGCTTTCAGGAGGTCAGAGATCAGGCCATGTTATGTGATTGGCTTTCCAGTGGAGGTCAGAAAGCCCTTGTATTTCCACAAGGATCCAAAATTATGTACAACCCCGAATGCATATCTGCTGTCGATGTAAAAATTCACTGTTCTGCCTTCGGTCAATTTACATGCCTCAATCAAGGCAATCAGCTCTGCTGCTTGCGCTGACAGATGAGAAGGAAGTGATCCCGCTTTGACTACCTCGTGGGTAGTTGCTACATCATACCAGACACTGGCCTCGCTCTTTGCTTCTGAATACTGACCTATCCACAATAAAACGCCGTATCCAGATTCTAAATTGGCGAATCCTACACGTCTGGTCTCGGGCTTCAAACCTAAGAACTTCAACTGTTGTTCCACAAGTTGTAGTTTTGCGAGACTAGATGGCAGAGCATCGCAAGCCTACCTTTCTCACATTGTTTCTCTGTTGATGCTGCGATTAAGCATTCGCTTACATACTGCAGAAGCACTGACCCCCCCGGGTTAAAACAAGTGTCTCCAGACTCCTGTGTAGAGCCTCGTTAATTATGGTGGGGACTCACAGTTATCTTGAAAATGTCACGTGAAAGTATACTATTGGCCTTTGAATGGAAATGTGAACCAGAATTGAATGTTGGCGTGTAACGGTACACAAAACAAGGCATTTGCTAAATCCACAATTCAGAGCCATTTACATCCGGTGGAATTTGAGCCAATATAATATAGGGGTTGGGGACATTTGGGGTGTGCGGAATAACAGCGTTATTGATAACCTGCAGGTCATGAACAAACCTCTATTCTCCCGATTGACCTGGAATGTTTGCCTTTTTGAACGAAAAAAAATGGGTGTGCTCACCAGTGATTATTCACGGGGGATTATCACTCCAGCCTATAAGAGAGATTCAAAGACTGGGGTAATTCCTTGCACAGCCTCGGGTTTTATCGGTTCTTTTGCTTTGCAAGGACGATAATCAGACTTCGGGGTTATTCTTAAGGGTTCGTGTTAGCCTTTTCCCCTGAAATCAGTTGGGACCCTTCTTAATCTTGGGTCCGAGACATCTACCATAGGTAAACGCCAGACGACACTACTGGTGGGTATTACCTGGACTGCCCTGTCTTCCTGAGTTAGCCGATTTAGTATCTTCCTATACGTCCTTATAACTGCATTGAAGCAGATAACCACACCGACCCTGAAGATACAATCTTTTGTTTTTTTTGTGGCTGTCGTACCCATGGTCCCAAATTCTGACACCTGTCGCTGGATGCCTTCGCCAATGATCCGTGAGGAAAAGAGCCGTCCACATCAAAAATAAACAGGGTCTACTTAGCGTCACAGATATTTAAAAAAGTTTAAAGTGACAGCACATCTGTGACCATTCCAATAAAATTCGCACAATAACAACTGATCAGGTTTAACCAATCTCCTTAACCAATCCTTCTCTTATGATTTGTCAGGACCATCGCGGTGTATGTGTGCTGTGCAGTGCAGCATATCTCCAGCAAGAAAATCGGTGTTAATGGGATTAACATGGCTACTTGCTTCCTGGGTGAGTGAATCGCTGAAGGAACCTATCGCTCTCTGACATGCATCACGCGTCATGATTCGTATTTTCCAACCTGCACTGTTAAATCTTCTTTTTGTATTACCTGCAAGCACGTCGGGATACTGTGCAAATCCGACCCCAGTCTCACTATGAGATCCCGAGACATCAGATATACAGAACAAGATTCTGGTAACAGAAATGAGAATTGGAATTTCTCTTACTGGTTTCGCAAATAAAGATGAAGCTTCCGTTCATCTTTATTTGCGTCGACTCTCTGAACTGCCTTGAATTATGAACTGAATATGTTGCCCTTGTATCTTCCAAAAAAGTAAGAGGTGCACCTTCCACATATAACATAGATGTAAGCATTGACTTATATGCATCATCGTTGTGCTGAAAATGTAGTTCACGCTTCGGTAACTCAGTGCTCAGTAGAGAGGTGGGACATGTTTCAGTGCCCATAAGGTTAGTAGTAGAGATGAGCATAAGCGAGTATTCGTTGCCAAGCATAAAGCAAAGAGGTTTACCTATAACTTTGGGGCTGCCCACCTCCAACTCAGCCTTCCTCCATTAGTCACCCTGCTGCCCAGCCTCCAGAGCCAATTGAGGCTGTCTGGACGTGCACTGCCTCACTCAGTGGTCCATTGCTCTGCAAACAAATCACCCGCCAGATTTACCTCTGCCAGCCCTTCTTTTCACGCAGCACCTCCTTCCAAAGGCTGGGAGACCATTTGCATCATAGTCAGCTGAGCCTTATGTGTTTGCTGTTCCATCTTTAATTTCCGTTTTTCCTTCTCTTGGGCAAGAAAGTTTTCAGCATGAAGCGCGTGGAGTTCCATCAAATTCAGGTTTCCTGTGTCCCAGGTAATACATTGGCAAAACGCCTCATGTAATGGGCGCCTGATAGCTTTCACATATTCCCTTTAAGGTACAATTCGCTTCTTCTTAGCAACACTTCAAGGTCAGTGGCCTGAAACATTCGAGTTCCTTTCCAGATAAGGAGTTGTTTTTTTTTTCTACTTCCTTGGCTGTTGATATGGTAGTTTGCTGGCCTTGTACGTCTGCTATTAGTTCGGTCTAAATATACATATATTTTCTTTCTGTCTGCAACACTTGCCCTGTGCAAAGTCAGGCCCTTACTTTTTTGTTTCCCTGTGCTTTTATTGGTTTCAAAAGAAATGTTAATCTTCCATTGCAATGGACATCCCATTATTTTCACAGGTCGGTGCAACATCGAGAGCCGAAGTGCCTGTACTGCACTGTAACGTTCTATGTTGTAAGATACATTTCCTGCTGGTTTCCGATGTCTCTCCTTACTGGGGAAACTTCTGGACACGTCTTCCAGTGATTTGTCTGCACTTCATTCAATCCAGAAAACTGTAGTTCCTGCTGAGAATGTGATCTCTCTACAATGGAGAGAGGAAAACAGAGTCGGTGACAAAGCTGAGATCACTTAAGTTCTGTCCAGAATCAACAAAAATTACCCCGGTCTTCCAGTGTCCTGTCACTTTAACATTGCATTGTGTACCCAAGCCATCATACCAGTCTCTGGTCTCCTGCAGTTCTCCTTCAAGGCACAGCGCAAGCTGGAAGATCGGCAACTCATTTTCTACTGAAAGACCATGCAGATTTCAGGACCCAACATCGAGTTCAATCATTTTGGATCCTGTCCGCCCTCTTCCACATTTTTCACCCACCTACACATCCCATCAGTTCCGAACACGAATCATTGGACTCGAAGCGTTAACTGTCCTTTCTCATCATAGATGGACAAGAGCTGCTGATTTTGTTCAGACATTTTGGCATTTCTTCAAAGAACATTTCTTCTTCCGTTGTAATCGCAAGACTGCAGGAACCGTCTGATTGCAGGAGGAGAAGTTTACAGGAAATGAAAATAATGCCAAGGGCTGGGCCATTCCCATTGTGAAGGTAGATGAGCTAAGCTGGGGCTGTGTAACTGAGCACAGAGAAGGCTGAGTGAGAAACTGATTAACATGCACATATTATGAAGAGGATAGATATGTATGACAGGAATAAGGCTTTTTGGGAAGGAATAATAACCAGTGACATAGATGAAAAGCAGGAGAAAAGCGGTTTAGAGGAGATTTAGGAAGAACGCTTTCACCATAGAGCGTTGTTAATCTGGAATTTCTTAACTGAACGTGTGGTAATGCTAAGTGTTATGAGGACATTTCAGCAGTATGTAGCCGAACACTTGAAGATCCAGCGCACACGTTGATAAGGACCAGATACTGGAAAGTATGACGAGGTCAGACAGACGTGAGATGGGCATCCCGAACGAAATCATTCTCAGGCAAAGTTTAGTGCTGAAAACTGAGTGAGGCAGCGACTCTGTGGTGCAATGGAAAGCGCGTTGAATTTCTACGTCTTTCTTAAGACTGCCATTCAAAATTTGTGGATGCAAATCTCATCAAAGTCGAGTTTTAGTTTATGGTTTGAAAGGTGTTCAGACCAGACTCGGCTGCTCATCTGCATTACCTTTAACATTCATGCAGAAACCTAACTGTCCAGAAATGCAGCATTTTCCTCTCAGCGATGAATAACTTCGATGTCTATTTATGGGAGAGAGCGATAAATATGTGTTCGCCACTTGGCAACACGATGATATGGATACGCTGGAAAAAGACATAAAAGTGCTGTGTGAGCTGTGATGGTACAGAATGGCGTGGCGGGGCAGGAGCGATGTTAAGAATGGCCTACTTCTGCTCATTTCTGCTAGAGTCTTTTCTGGCCCAGGTTTTTAAACAATCACAATGAGAACAATGTGAATCTACACCAATTAATATTTTCTGTCTCACCTCCACTTCGCTACCCTCCAAGCTGGAATAGATAGCTCCTGTTTCAGCTTTAGGTCAGACAGTGGAGGATTCTCACAAGTTCTCTGTTAGGCTGAACATCCCTTCACATAGGTTTCCAAGTGGACACATGGAGCAAGCGATTACATGGATGCTGGGGATTGAGGGACAGATTTCCCTCTTGCTGGGCTAGAATTCTGGCCAAGGTAATGAACGTGAATTTCTGACATTTTCGAACTTACTCTGGATTCTTGCGACTTTACTAATTAAACTAAAATTCAATTTGCCCTTGCATAACATGATTAATTTTACACTATTTATAAAAAAAACATGCGACATGTCCTTGGATGTAGTAATGCAGAGGATTGTTGACCTTGTGTACAGTGTGGGTCATTGTGCCGTATGAACATTCCAAAGGATGCTGGTGAAGTACCAGTGAATCGAATTCTCTGACGAATTGATACCGATAGAAGGAAAATCCCAGTACAGTGGCGACATGACATTGCCTGTGATCAACGCAGGAAGCCACGGTAAACGAACACAGAATTCAATTATGCCTATTTTCACCACATTTTACTGTGTCATTTTCCTGAACCTGATGCTCCATAATCGATAATCCATCATCAGTATAACTTTCTCTGCGCTGTGTTTCATTTCAGATCTTCAGCAAAATTGGTTTGAGGTGCCCAGTGGTAAGATCAGTAGCCATTCGTCATCAGTACACGGCAGCTCCAGTCGTGCAATTCGTCAGTTTGATGGAATTGCACGACATAATGTAAGTGCGTAAGGTGCCAAAGTTGCACATTCGGTTTTCGCCAGGTTTTGGTTTGACTGATAGTGACCAGAGATGATTGCAACTTCAAGCTGAAGAACAGTTCAAACACCGAATACTACACCGCAATAAAGTTCATTTTGGCCCTAACGTTGCACCGACCTGTGATACCAATCTGACTAGTATTTTACCATCATAATCCGCCAGTTTATACAGTGACCATTTCATTGCCCTGAAAGTTGCTGAGTCTCCGAGTGTTGAAGGCAAGCCGTCCAGCCCCCTGACTACTCCCTGATAAAGGCACCTACCTCGGTATCTATCACCCTCAATTTACATCGATGTGCTCTTATGCCAAAATTACCATTTGAAGAAAAATGCCTTCACTGTCCACCTTCTGGCAACCTCTGATCATCTTCTTTGTCTCTCTAAATTCACCCCTCAAACTTTTTGTCGCGAACAAAAACCGCATCAAGCCCCTCAACCTGTCCTCGTAAGACCATCTCTCCATCGAAGGCAACATCCTAGAAAATGTCCTCTGCACCCTTTCCAATGCTGTCACATCCATCGCATCATGTGGCCACCAAAAATGCACGCAACTCTACGAGTGCGGCCACACCAGTTAATTTCTGGAGCCGCAAAGAGATAATTTCGCTCTGAAACTGGATCACTCTCCCAAGAAAAACTAACACACCGTACTCCTTGCAAACAAACCTGTCAACGTGATTAATAACTTTCCGAGTTTTATACACATGGGCACCGAGATCGCTCTGCACATCTACACTTCCAAGAATATTACAATTAGCCAACAACTCTTTATTCTTATTGCTCCTTCCGAAGTAAATTATCTTACACTTTTCCACATTCAAATCCATTTGCCACTTCTGAGGTCAGCTCGGCAGATTATCCATGCCCCTCTGTAACCGTCAGCAGATATTGGCACTATTGACAACATCGTCGATCTGAATGTCATCTGAAAACTTACGAATCCATCATTCCATGCCCTAATCCAGGTCATTTATAAAAATGACAAACAACAGCGGACACAAAAAGGAACCTTGTAGTACACCATCAGTTACTGAACTCCATGATTATCATTTCCCATGAACTGCCACACTCTGTCTTCTTTCAGCGAACCAATTTCTGATCCAAACCGCTAAACGATCCTCAATCCCATGACTCTATATTTTATGCAACAGCCGACAGTGCCTTACTGAAAACCATATCCACCACATCAACCACTTTACTCTCATCCACCTGTTTGCTCACCTTCTCAAAGACCTCAATAAGGTTTGTGAGGCACAACCTGCTTTTCATAAAATCGTACTCACTATCCCGAATCAACTTCTTCCTTTTTCGATGATCATAAATCCTATCTCTCATAATCTGTTCCAAAACGTTAGCTGCAAGAAAGCTAAGGATTACTGTTCTATAATTACCAGCATAGTCTCTACTCCCCTTCGTGAAGAAGGGGACAATATTTGCTAAACTCGGGTCTTCTAGCACTAATGACATAAACACTGACATTTTAAAGCTTATAGTCAAAAGTTCTGCAATCTCCTCCCACGATTCGCAGAGAATCCTCGGATACTTCCCATCAAGTCCAGGGGACAAACGTATTGTTAGACTTTCATGAATTGCTAACAACTCCTCTTTGTGAATGTAAATTTTGTTTATTCTAATAGGTTGCATCTCAATACTCTCTTCGACAACATTGTCTTGTTCATTTTTGATATTTTGTACACTACATTAGTTTTGTTCATGCTGGGCCATACATCAGGAGCATACATCAGGAGCATTTCCGAACTGACAGCCAGACTACTGCGACCACTAGGACTTATAACAGCACACAAACCAACAGCCACTCTCAGACATCAACTCACCAGAACGAAGCAGCCGATACCCAGCATGAGCAAAACTAATGTCGTGTACAAAATCCCATGCAAGGACTGCACAAAACACTGCATAGGACAAACAGGAAGACAGTTGACGATCCACATCCACGAACATCAACTAGCCATGAAACGACACGACCAGCTATCCCTAGTAGCCACACACGCAGACGAAAAGCAACATGAATTCGACTTGGACAACACTACCATTATAGGGCAAGCGAAACAAAGAACAGCCAGTGGATTCCTAGAAGCATGGCACTCATCCACAAACTCCATCAACAAACACATCGACCTGGACCCAATATACTGGCCACTACAGTGGACAGCGGAAACTGACAACTGGAAGCGGCAGGGACAGGCCACTATAAATGCCGGAGGAAACACCAGAAAAGCGCTTCATAGGAGGCTCCCAAGCACTGAGGATGTCACCTAGACAGGGGACGAAACGTTTGCAACAAAAACTCCTAGCACAGCGAACAGAACCACAGCAACGGGCACCCGAGCTACAAATCTTCTCACAAGCTTTGATCAGTCCGTTCTACCTCAGCAGATTCAGTCACGCCCTCACCAATATCCTTTTTGCTACCAAAATACTGTCCTTGACGAATAATGCCACATCTCTCCCTCTGAAACGACTGTCCTGCTCTGACTGAAAAGTCGAAACTGAGGTACCAGGAACAACCATTCTCTTCAGTCCTCCGTTCATGTCTCTGAAATGGCCACAACATCGAAGTCCCAGGTAACAACACATGGCACCTTCCCTATCCCAGATGCTTCCGGCGTTGAAGCAAACACACTTCAAGCCACCTTCATCCTTGCCAGTACACTCTTGTAAACTTGAAACGCTATTTATGACAAAACCACTCACAACCACCTGCAAACTGGAGCCACAATTCAGCTTCCCACTCTGCGGCTGAATTCGTTCAAACTCTCATGAAGAGCTTTGGCAAATTATCCCCTCAGGGTATTGGTACTCTTCTAGTTCAGGTGAAGACCACCCTGTTTGTAAAGGTTCATCGACTCCAGTATGAGCCCCAACTGTCCAGGTATCGGAATCTCTCCCTTCTGCACCATCCTTGCAACAACATTTTCAAATGCACACTCCCTACACTTCACCTCACTACGACGTAGAATGGGCAACAAATCAAAGAGAACACCTCTGTTTGTTTTAGATTTAAGATGTCACCCTCGATCCCTGAAATTCTGCCAGACATCCACATCACTTTTATTACCGATGTTGTTAGTGCATATGTGGACAATGACTTGGGGTTGCCCACTCTCTCCCTTAAGGATCCTGAAAACACGATGCGAGACATCACAAACCCTGGTAGCTGGGAGACAACACAGCAATCACGAGTCTGCTCTATATCCACAGAATCTCAATCTGTTCCCATCGATATGGAGTCCCCAATAACAAATGCTCTCCTCCACTCTCCCCCACCCTTCTGAGAACAAGGGGCAAACTCTGTGCCAAAGACCAATACCCAATGGCTTTCCCCTCGTAAGTCATCCCGCCCAAAAATAACAAATATGCTATGCATGTTACTGAGGCGCATGGCCACAGCAGATGCCTGCACTGTCTGCCTGTTAGCGTTTCGGCTACCGACTGTATCCCATCTATCTATTTCTTGTACCTGAAGTGTTACTGCCTCCCTATAACTTCGCTCAATTCTACTCAGACTCCAAATGATCTGACATCAAGCTACAGTTCCCGAATGCAGTTGCCGAGGAGCTGGAGTTGGGTGCACTTCCTGCAGATGTGGATATCTGGGACATTATTGAAAACCCTTACCTCTCACATTCTACAGAAAGAAATGTCAAATGTCCGGCAATCCATTCCTAATATTGTCCACATACACACACTCATATATATATATATATATGTATGTATATGCACATCTATACATGTATATAAAAATGTGTGTGCACTTGCATGTATACGTGTGCGCATATATATTTAAAAGTTGCAAAAGAAAGTTGATTGAAACGGCATTTATTTTTTTAAGAAATTATTTTGTGGAATATTCTGTCGTTGGGAAATACCTCAGTTACTTACAACCAGCAGATATACTCCCTGAGTAAATATCCATCTCTCAATAGAGATACAGAGGTGACGTTTGAAGATGCTGACGTTTCTCATATCGCTGATCCTGTGCTGTGTTAAATTCTGGAAAGGATGTTTAGTTCGTTTCATGTTACTTATTTTGTCGCATCCTCGCACAGGCCATTAAAACAATCCAAACATTATTAGATTTATCTCATTGGACAATGTTGTCGGCAAAACTGGAACCGAAATGATAAAGATGTTTGAAGTACTGCTATAAAGATTATAGGATTCAAACAGGAACATTTTTCGAGTCTTGTCACTGGATATTTTGGGGGGAGATGGGTGAGCAGCAAATGGTCTCACTCCCTTCTCTGTGATAGCAGCCAAATGTCCAAGGCAATAGATGAAAAGAAAATGGTGCATTCCATCGACAGGTCAGTTCCCACTCACTATAGTAGAATTTCGCTTTGATTGTCGCCAACGTATAAAGGGTTAGGTGAGTGGGGAGATCGGGATTCTGGTGGTAAGCTGAGACATTGCGATAATTAATCCCACACTGTTGGCATCACTTTATATCATAAAACAATTATCCAGCGGACTGAGCTTACCGACTTCCCTTTAGTGCTGAGCTAACAGAAACAGCTCAGTTCTTTTACAATTTATGGAAGTTCATGTAGAACAAGCTGCTAAACCTTTCTTCAAAATTAGCACTTTCTACATTTAGTCGTACTCAGTTGGAGGTGATATGTGGTATATTTCCATTTAACGTTAAGCAATTAGAAATTGTGCACCTAACGCTTACCCGACCCGGCCGACCAGACTCCCTGTCTTGGTGAAATTCATTCATTATGTTTCTGCACGTATTTTTACAAATACTTTAGAATCAGCTTCTGACACATTTTTCATGATAAAATAATCATTTTCGATTTCAATTACTGTAGAATGAAAAAGAAAATGCTCCAAACTTTTCCTTATCATTCATCGCTGGTTTTGAAATTCTAAAGTTTAGTTATAGATCCATCTGAATGAAGGATTTTCCCTCCTGTTTACTCTCAGCAAATGCACATCATCAGGGAAACTTCCACATGGACGCAACTCAGTTTTGCCTGGTTTCACGCCACATGATCTATTCATCTGTTCCACCACCCCATGAAACCCCGCCTTGTCTTTTCTAGTGGCGTTATGCCCCAGTACTTCGTTGGCTTCCTTTCCATTCTTTTTTGTTTCCCAGTAGACGCTGTCCATTCTTCCTGACGTCTTTTGATTCCAGTCATCGGCATCCATGTCTTTTATCATCTCTTTTATATTCCCGGGAAGTCCATCTTGAGAAAGAATGTTGTTCCAATGCAACACATGAAAACCCGCTCGAATGGTGTATACTGTCATTATCATGTAGGGAAGACGGGAGCTAGTTCAGTTACAGGTGAATCGGTTGGTTGTCGCACAATGGATCAACCACTGACTGGGGAAATGACTGTTTTTCTTCACTTTTCTCCCCTCTCTGAACATGTGATAAAACAACACAGTAAGGTATCATAGAATGCCGACAGTTAAAAAAACTGCCCACTTGATGCAACAAATTCACACCGATCCTCCAGGGATTAACCCTCACAGAACAATTCCTTACCCTATTACTCTTCATTTGTTCGTGAATAAGGCACCTTACTGACAGTCGACCCATTTGGATTAATACCATGTCTCAGGCTCTGTGAGGCAGCAGTGCAAACCAGTGAGCCACCTTGCGGCCCTGCAGCAATATTTCAAGGCACATGTGGACGCGTGGAAAATGCGTTTCCTGTCAAAGATGCTCCACTTTTGTTGTTGTCCTTAGCCGGAACAATAATCCTGCTTCCCTGACCAGGCATTGCAACCAAATCACAGCGGTGATAGTGCTGAATTGTAACCACTAGCTGACATTTAGGACGACAGGTGCAACTGCATATTCTCTTAACAGCATAGTATTTTTTTCCTGCGATGAGACGTTGCTTCCAAAAAACTATTCGTGACACCGAGCTTTTATAGCACAGAATAATGAATTATGTCAATCCCAGTCCATCAAATATCCATCCATTCTCATTTTCAGCTTCCAGTAGCCCGCAGCCTGACTTCTGAAGTGTTAATCTCAAAGAGACGTTCCCTGCAAAGGTTTAATCTCAAATGAAGAAGCGAATGAGACTGAAGTCAGATACGATTAAATTTGATCATGAGCTGCGGGAGAACTGAACCGCATTTTCAACCAAAGAGGGAAATATACAGACACATCTTGTGAGAATGACAAAGGCCTTAGGTTAGGAGAGGCCAACATTCAGAAAATGAGGAATTGAACTGTTTGCCTCTTCTTTCTTCACTTCGGGCTTTAAAACCCGATTCTGTTTGCATAAGAAAAGGGGTAAAAAGGCAGGCGACTGTCCTTCGAGGTCTGGCACAGTCGTGAATAATTGGTACATACTAATCGTTGAATTCTCCACCTGTTGAGGTAGCCTGGCTAGCTGTGCTCTTCCAGCCTCCTACCTGTTTCATTTGGATTCTAGCAGATTCCTGCCTCTACAGAAGGAATGGAAGCATTCAGCCGCTTCACTGTATGTTTTCCTCCCCCACTATTTCACCGTGACTTTACTGCTTCGACTGTATCACGTTGTTTTTCCCGCTAGACGAGAGCATTCTTGGCATCAGATGCTTGTCGTCCTAATGTTCCTCGAAGTAGAAACACAGATGGGGATTTAGAAAGTCAAGCAGATGAGGCCTGGTCCGTGGGGAAAATCACTTCACGATGTTCCCTCAGGAATAATTCCAAGAAACACGGAAAATGCTTCTGTGAATGTTTGTTGCAACCAAATTCAGCAAGGCCCAAGCGAGATTCGAATACACGACCAATGATTGCTCAGACCAATGCGCTCGCCTCTTAGCTATGGAGCCACCGGCAAAAAATAAATATTTTTTCTGACTAACAGAAAATGATGAACTCTAGCACAGCAAATTCCGTCGTCCGAGGTTCGTGATGCAAGCTTCGATTTCTGTTTTAAAATACGACTTGAAACCCATTTCTTTCATCACTTGTTTGATATAACATTTTGTCAGCTTCCCAATATCTCATAATGTGACTGGGATCAAAATTTGTTTGAACTCCCTCCAGAGGAACAGCTTTGAAGTTTCCATTATATGAAAGGCACGATGTAGTATTGATAGCAATTAATTGCCCTTCATTTCAACAAAGATTACAGCTTTTCTTCTTCTCTTGTTGACTAATTCGTTTCCTATAGCATTGTGCGATTTACGTAGTCAAGAGATTTCACAATCTATGACCATCGCAGATGAAGTTTAGGCAACAAACGTGGAACAGTTCAAATCGAACATACTCCGGCGGTTGGAATTCCAGGCTATGCAGGTATCTGAGAGGGCGTTTTAAAACAAAATCTTGTGTGTCGTGTTCACTGGCTGGGTTGGCATTTATTGAATAACACTAATTGCTCTTGAGTGGGCTGGAGGACATGACAGTGATAGACAGAGTGAAGACAGTAAAGAGATTTGCAGAAATGATAAAAACGTTGGAATTTAGCTGCCCGGTAATGGTGAACAACTCTTGTTGTTAATACTCCCATGTGCAGCAGATTTGTTGAAAGATCTCAGGACTACATCGTTGGGTGAATAACCCGCAATCCCTGCCCTTCCTGCATGTGGGAGCCCGTGTGGAAAGATAAAGCTGCGAAGGCCGCAGTGCACGTTTGGGAAAACGTGCAGTGGTAAAAATATCATTCAGTTAGGAACAATGAAACACTGAAAAGAACGCAAGTACACCCTTGAATAGAGGCAGAGGGAGTTAGGCCAGAGCAGAGGGGGAATTTCTGGAAGTGTGTTACCATCGTTTAATCCGAACGAATGGATGAGAGTTTGAGTTGCAGAAGAGGGGAGACGTGGAAGTGTTAATTATGTTAATGAGGTGCAAGTAGGCTGACATGGTGACGATGGCGACATGTGGTTGAAAACACAAAACGCGGTGATGGATGTCCCTATGGTTATGACGTGTCTCGTTCAGACTCAGACTGTTGCGAGGGAGAAGATTGAATCAGTGGCGAGGCATTTTCTCCTCGCACATGATCAATGATGCTTTCCAGCTCATCTCATCCATTTGCCGCAACTCCACTCTCAAAACCCATCCCTCCCTTATTCATCACTTTAAATTCCAGCAACCTTCAGAGGCATCATGTTCTTCTCTGACATTTCAACCAAATGAAAATGAACCCCACCAGCTAAGATGAGTTTCCCTCCCCACCCTTATCCGCTTTCTATAAAGATCATTCCCTCGACGACTACCTTGCCAAGTGCACGCCCCTCACCAAACCACCCTCCCCTCCCGCCCCATTCTTATTCCAACATGGGATTTGCAAAACCTCCACCCACACCTCCACTCTGTCGCAGGCCCCAAATGAGCCTTCCACATCCATGAGAGTTTTACCTGCACTTCCACACATGTCATTGAATGTATCCATTGCTCCTGATGCAGTCTACCTATATTGCGGAAACAGGATACCTAATTACAGTTCGCTTCAGAAAACACCCCCAAACACCCCTAACAAACAACATCACCGACCCGTGGCCGAACATTGCAACTCTCCCACCCAATCAGCCAAGTTCATGCTGGTCCTGGGCTTCCATCGCTCTCATGAACTGTCCTATGTATCAATCTTCCTTCCCACCTATCCGCTCCGCCCTGCTCTGCGACCAATCACCACTACACCCACCTCCATCCACCTATCACACTCTCAGCTACCTTGCCCCAGCTCCATCCACTCCAATTTGTCTCTCTACCCCCTCGGTTTACAAGCTTATTTCTTGATGATGGCTCTTGCCCGAAACGTCGATTCTCCTACTCCTTGAAAGCTGCCTGCCCTGCTGTGCTTTTCCAGTAGCACAGTTCCGACTCAGGACCGAGGTAGTGGATTTTGATTTCGGGACTGAAGACAGAGGCCTCAGCTTTGCCATGATGTAATTGTGAGAAATGTCTGCTCCAACAGAACTGCATGTCAGACAAGGCAGGACAGCGTTTGACCTGGAAAGAACAGGGAGGTGATCGTGTTTATATCCACCTGCAGATCTATTTGTTCTCTGTGGTGGATGATGTGTGCATGAAAGATTCTGACGAAATTCTGGTCACATTCCAAGTGTCGAAAATCCCTCACCCTCAGACCATATCTTAGAAAGTATCCAGAGTCTTGTGAAAGTTGCTATCCCACTCTCATTTTTTTGGATAACATCAATTTCGTAGGATATTAGAAGGGGAAGATTTACAGACCAACCTCTCCGCCGTGATCTGATAAAGTCGCACATTTTATCACAAGTAGAACTTGATCAGATAGAGAACATGAAAGGAAGAAAAAAAACCCTCTGGTTACAGTGAGAGAGAAATCATTCTCTTATTGTGTGCGTGGACGATGGTTCTGCCCATCATCAGAGCTCATAAACTACAAATGCAGTCATACTCAGAAAAATCAATGGAAATGTGCGTATTCATTTCCTTGTCTGAGCTGAATTCCCATGGAGGCAAAGATTCCAAGAAAAAGCGATTCACCTTTTCAGAGTGTGGAAAGGGATTCACTCTGTCTCTGGCCTGCTGCAGCACCTGCTCGTTCAAACTGAGGAGAAACCATTTCAACGTCTGGACTGCCGAAAATGCTTCAAAACGTCCAGCACAACGCTCATACTAATTAGAAACCTTTCATCTCGCCAGACTTTGGCAAATGTTATCAAACCTCTGTGTGCTTCATCTCTGAGAAATATGCTCATTTTAATGAGAGACCTTTAAGAATTTTGGAGACGTGCCGTCTGATCTACCTGCTCACCTGGGAGGAGAGACATCTTCGTTTCCAAATCGATTGGACCTGCTGTAAAAGTCCGAGTGACAGGGGATGGCTCATCACATTTCTCACAATATTAACGTGTCTTTCTAAATGCCCTGACTGAAGGAAGTGCTGCACAAGTTCCTGGAGACGAACGTGTCATCAACGCGTTTTCACTGTGGAAAGACATTATTCTCTCTAAACGTTCCAGGGGGCAGTTTATCATTAACGTCTTTACGTTGAGGCGACGTCGTCACGCCTCAGGCGTCTGACTGTGTGGAGTTTGCACGTTCTCCCCGTGTCTGCGTGGGTTTTCTCCGGGTGCTCCGGTTTCCTCCCACAGTCCAAAAATGTGCAGGTCAGGTGAATTGGCCATGCTAAATTGCCCGTAGTGTAAGGGGTAAATGTAGGGGTATGGGTGGGTTGCGCTTCGGCGGGGCGGTGTGGACTTGAGGGGCTGAAGGGCCTGTTTCCACACTGTAAGTAATCTAATCTAATCTAATTGAAGAGAGACATATCAAATGTATAGTCTGTGGAATGTGTTTAACAGTCTCTGTAGAACTGATGTCCCTTCGATATTTTCACAATGTGCGAGGCGTTTCAAGTGTAGGTATTCTAGGAATAGGTTCAAGCGTTCATCTCAACTCTCAGTACACCAGCAAGTTTGCAGTGGGCAGAAAGCATTTATTTGCTCCATGTGAGAAACACAGTTAGCTAACTCATCGACTCTGCTGAGACAAAAGAGGGATCCCACTAAGGGAAAGAATTCACTCACTCATCGACCCTGCTGAGACAGTGCAGAGATTACTTATCTCAACAGCGATTTAACCTTGTTGTTCATCATATTCAGATCTGAAAGCAAAGTTTTGTTATTCTGGGTAAAAATCAAATAAATCAGCTTTGTATTAAATTCATTGTCAAATGTCATTGGAAGGATGGGTTTACCGAGTACTTGAGGCATCAGCACAGGTTCTCAGGGGGAAATAATGTCTGACAAATATATTAGGCATCTGTGAGGATGTAATGAGCAAGTAAGACGAAGTCTACCCTGTAGAGGTGACCAGCTGGAATTTCTAAAAGGCTTTTTGCGAGGTGCAGTATGACAAACTTCTCAATAATGGTCAACTTCTACTTTAGACGACGGTGTGTTTGGAGTTTCCACATCCTCTCCGTTTCTGCCTGGATTTCCTCCCCAGACGAAAGATGCGTCAGTGATCTTCGTTGGCCATGGGGAATGCAGAGTTACAGGAATTCGGTTGAGGTGTGAGTTTGGGTGTGATGTCCGTTGCAGGATTAAAGGAATCTTCCTGGGACGAATGGCCTATTTCCACATTGTAGGTATTATATTAGGACAAGGTTGATAGGAGGGATTAAGGCTTTTGTCATATGAAATTCTTTTTTTAAAAAAGGTCACAATTTCAATATAAACATATGATTTCAATTGAATCTGTTGAATGACATAAGGAGGGGATGGGCATTCTTAAAGAGGACATCATAAAGGTCAAGCGAGAATGTCAGATCGCTTTAGCATGTAAAGTTAAGGATATAATCTAAAGAGATTCCACAAGTTCATTCAGAACTTGAGACGAAATAGGACCACTTTAAGATGAAAGAGCTCACTTTTGTTTTTAACCTCAGCAGATGGAGAGATATATAATGTTCACTTCGTGGAGAACGAAATGGACCCTACAACTAAATATTGATGTTTATAAAGTCGTTTCCATTGAAAAGGGCAAGTGCTGGAGGACTTGGAAAATATGAAGATGGATATTTCTCCGGATTTGATCTCATGTATCCCGGAACTTTGTGGCAAGTTAGGGAATGAAACTGTTGGGCCTTTCGTAGAAATAATTGTGTAAGCTATTACTATGAGTGAGGTGCCGCAAAAATGGGGAGTGGCTAATTTTGTGCTTTTGTTAAGAAAAGGTTGCATGGAGAATCCTGGGAACGATAGACCTGTGTTTCTGACGGTGGTCTTAAGTAAACTGTTGGATGCAATTATAAACGATAGGATTTAAATGCATTTGGAGATACAAGGAATAAATAGGAATAACCAGAATGTTTTTGCGCGAGGGAAGTTGTATCTCACAAACATGACTGAGTTTTCGAGGGCATAACTAATATGATTGATCCGGACAAAGTGGTAGATATTGCTCACTTGAACGTTAATAAAACCTTTTTCAAGGTTCCACATGTTTGCCTGATTCAAAAAAGTGAGATCACAGAGAGTTCGGTGAGATTTCCAATTCGATATAAAATTAGATTAACAGCAGGAGGCTGGGAATAGCCGTGGAAAGTAGCTTTCAGACTGCAGGACTATTACAGATGGTGTCCCACAAGGATTGATGCTGAGCCCACATTCATTTTTTCATTTAAATAAATGATTTAGGTGAGAAGATAAAAAGCATGGTAAGTAATTTGCAAAATTTGTTGGAAAAGGGACAATAAAAAGGTGATGGAAGATTGTGAAGAGATTTTCTCGTCAGGTCAATTCCTCTCTCTGTCCTCGAGTTTTTAAAGCGTGGGGGAGTGGGGTTGGGGAGGGACAGTGAAGGGCCATCCGTCCATCGTACAGAGCAGGTTATCAGACGTCCATCTATTCTCGTCCCAGTTTGCAGCATTTGCCCCATAACGTTGAGTGTTCTGACTTTCCAGGGAAAATGTCAATGAGATTCGCTCTGTGAGCTTAAATGACACAACAATGGTACTGACGGTTGACTTGGTTGCAACACCTTTGAGGAACGTATTCTCATGTTCACACACAGAGGCAGACACGCAGGCACATTCCCTGACAGTGACAGATTCCTCATC
Organism: Chiloscyllium plagiosum; assembly: GCF_037043375.1. Taxonomy (NCBI): domain Eukaryota; kingdom Metazoa; phylum Chordata; class Chondrichthyes; order Orectolobiformes; family Hemiscylliidae; genus Chiloscyllium; species Chiloscyllium plagiosum. Next base: position 80,734,850 of record NW_028270180.1, read on the forward strand.
ATTATACGCACTCCATGCACTTTGCGTCCGCACGTTTCTCTGGTGAAAGGCGGCTTTAAGTGGAATACAAGCCACTTCTGCAAAAAATGTGAACCGTTGCTGTGAGCTGCGATATGAAGTGGATACTGAGCTGAAATAGTCCCACACGCTTCGCATGTGTAACTTCCAGTAACACAAATCTCAACAAATCAAGGCATCTTGCTCCTGGAATCTGACAGGATATGCCCAGCATACATTCCTCACTAAAATTACTGACACACGGCAAACTCTAGACACTTTCACATCTCTTATCGTCTCGTTCTGTTTCTGTCCCTGTCACACCTCCAGATTCCTCTTCATGTCTCGTCCCGAGATCAATGAGCTGTTTGATACAAATACAGACACATTGAGAAAGTGATCTTTATTTCAAAAGCAGAATCAGGGAATGTAAGCTGCGAGGGCTTGCTCACGGCAGAGCAATAAGGCACCACGGTTTCATGTCCTGATTATTGTATAGACTGATTCCACCAATGGGCACCGTACCAGTTATTACCAATTAAAATCTTCCAATGAATACCGTGACTGACAGAAAGTAGCTTCGTCCCCTTCCTCGCCGAGGTACATTTTGCAAACAATGTCCTGTTCCTTCACAAACTGAGATTTTCTCAACTGGCCATGGATGCATCGAGCACAGAAAATGCCATTTGGCCCACTAAGTCTGCACATTCCAATACAATCCCCTAAACCGTTCTTACCTCATTTGGCAGCACTTTGCTCAAAGGCTCAAACGAATTCAGCACTGTAAGTGTTCGACTATATGGGTCTTTCATGCTTTGGAGGTTTCTGCCTTTTCAATCATGACATGCGGTTGGTTGCAGTTTCCCAAGCTTCCTTATCGGGGCTATATGCTTTTTACTTCATCCTGCGATTTGAATTTCAAACAAAAAAGCAGAGAACAAACACACTTCTAGTTCACTCTCGACTCTCAATCACAGTCAGCAAAATGTTTAACTGCATGAGCAACTCACAGTGGAATTAACGCCCATCGCCTCAATCACTTGGCCACACCTGCAGAAGTACGTTACTAAACTGGTTTCAAGTTCTCCCTCCCTGTGGAGCTGAGGGACAGGCAATCATTGTTAGGTTTGTTTGAATTGAATCACCACAGCTTCGACAGGGTAAAATGTCAGGATATGTTTGGTCTGTGTAATCAATCTCGATATTTCAACTTATCATTCATTGAGAAGCAAAGACAGAGATTGCAGCAGAAACTAAGCATGTCTGGCAGCATCTGGAGATAGAGAAACAGAGACAACGATTCAGAGCTTCTTCAGGAGTTTCTCAGAACTCTGTTTTGCTCACAGGGTCTTCCATTCGTGCCGAGTTCCTTGAGCAGTTTTTGTTTTTTATCAGAGATTCCCAGCATCCTCAACACTTTACTAGCCATTAAACAATAACGAAACACATTTGTCGTTCTTCACTGGATAGGTTTTCCGATTGGGAGCATATTCCCGAACCGACTAAAAACACGAAACTACACAGCAAAGGATTCGGATGGATAAGAACAGCGACCGCTGCATGCGTGGGAACATCCTATCGGTTAACAGCCGAACGAGAGAATTAATTGCTCCACAGAGACTGGGGAGTTCCTTGTAGCAAACCCCTTGCAGGATCTCATAAAGAAGACTGTTAGCGAATTCAAGAATTCGCCTGCCCTTCGTAGAATGACAATTGCCCTCGATTGGTTTGACGTTTCCAAAATAAATCCTGGGGCATTCGTTGTGGAAAGTGGGAACAGTCTGATCCGACGCCTTGCCGACACAGTCATGTCACCGGGAACCAGCTCTCCTAAAACCGGGACCTACTCCCTTCGTGCCTCATGACGAACATATTCCTGAACACGGTAAAATCCCGGAACTGTGCAGCTGAAGATAAAAGTATGGTGTGATTGTCACTCCCTTCCTCGGTCGTGGGAGAACGGCACCTGTTAGTGAAGACACGAATGCACTGACTAACATTGCCACAGAGACTGATGAGCCAACGGCGTCAATGATCTCCGAACGCAAGCTTTAGTCTGCTCCTCCCCCATGGAAAATGCTCCTTAATTAGCTTTACCTTTCGAAAATAAATCCTTGGAAATTCATTCTGAAGACAAGGGAATAGTCTGCTCCCACCCTCTAAAGACACAACCATGACACCAGGAATCAGTTCTCCTCCAACCGGGACCATGTCTCTTCCAGCCTTTCAGTGTCTTGTCTGTGACCGTGTTTTCTCATTGTCCCGGAGCTGAAATGAGATTTGACGTCCTGACGTGCACGAACGAGAATCTTTTCAATATCACAGATCAGTTCATGTCCGGCGAGCATCAGAGTCAAAGCACTGGCCTCCGCAAGCACGGAAAGATTTCGAACCTGTCTCTGCTCAGTCGAACAGTTCATCGTTCATTCGCCTCTGGATCCGCTTCCCAAGGAATATATAAAGATTCAAAAAACTCGAGACGCGGATTTCTGCTTTGCTTCTTGACAGTTTCCCCACCTGCCAATTGGCAAAATTTTCCAAGAATCTCTTCACAACCCTCTGCATTGCACTATGTCCTGGGATAAATAAATCTCACTTTGTGGAGAGTTTCCCGACTCTGGTAATGTTTTGTTTGGAGCAAAGAAGTTTAATGGGAGATTTCTTGGGAATGTTTATAATGATGTGGGCGAAAGCGGTGTGGATGGGCGCGTTGATAGTCAGGAGGAACTGTTGCCCCTGACCAGGGCAACTGACCAAAGGACGAGGAGTAAAGACGTTTAATGGAAAACACAACTTGTATCAAATAAACTCAGTGAACCCTACATATACACGATGTGTTTGTTATTTTCTGTGGATAGAGGAACAGAGCTAACGTTTTGAGTCAGATCCGTTTCTCGTTCAGAACACAAGTTTCCTGCATGTCAACAATTTAGCAGACCTGAGTTGTTGAGACGGGTTTTCTGGAGTTGCAGGGATAACTCCCATTCATGAGAGATAGAGTGGATGGGAAGGATCGATTTCCATTAGCAGAAAGATTAACAATACGGCAATGGTCGAGTAACAAAGATGTTCTTGTATTTTTACAGGGCCTTTCAGCATCACTTCAGTCACAGGCACTGAAGTAACTTTGAAGTAGATGTGTCATTGTCAAAACTGAAGTGCTAATCAGGGCAGTTTGTTCAACCAGAGTTCAAGAAAGAGCACTCAGAACTGGCCTCAGAGACACCAGTGAGATTATGCTTTACTTTAAGCGTTTGTTCCTCTGTCGTTTATATCCAGAATAGTGCAGGACTGGAGGTTCTAATCTCAGGGGAAGGTGTTACCCACTAAGACACAGATGAGGAGAATGTTCTCACGTTCATAGGGTAGCAAGTATGTCGAAGTATTTACAGTAGATGTCTGGCAAGTCTCAGTATATTTAAGCCTTCAATTATCTCTCTATTAATAGCATGGAACAAGATGTAGTGTGAAATGTGCACAAATATGCTGATAATTCACACTCGTGGGAGCGCATATTATGTTGAGAACGTGGCATTTCGCACAGGCATATAGATAGGTTGAATGAATGGGGAATAACTTGTCAGATGCAGTTTCATGTTGGCATTATGAGTTCATGCACTTTGGTCGGAGAAGTCAAAAGAAAGAACACTATTAAAATCGAGAGAAAGTAGAAGAAACGTGTGAGACAGAGGAATCTCATGCCTGACACAAACATGTTTAGTATCATATTCTTTCCCTGACAAAAAAGATGGCTTCCTTTCCGAATGCTCACAATGAAATAGATGGTTTCCAAGGAAAGTAAAAAACCCTGAAACAAATAGCCTAATGGAAAACAAAGGAAAGAATTGAGTCGTTCCAATGGACAACTTTGATGCTTATGGCTCTCTAAAATTTGTTTATAATGGAGCTGGAAGTGGGAATTGGGGGAGCTGGGGAGTGAAAGTCAGGTAACCCATGATTACTGTCATCCTTCGTCTGTTTTCCTCATTTTTTGTATGTTTTACTTCGCATTATGGTTACTGTGAGTGCGCTTGTAAACCACACCGCTGGTGACTTGTTTCCCAGACAGTTCTTCAACACGACTCGTAAGAATTCAACATTCTTTTCTCCTGAATCTAGGTAATCTCTAAACACTGTGCAAATATCACCAGAACCTCGACATTTTCCACGCCTGTCTGCCTTCTTGCAATATCAATTGTTTCATCACTGTGCTCCTGTTGCACAAATCAAGAACGACCCAAACCGCATCAATTGCATCGAGGCTGCGAACGCAGATAACTGCAGCCGCTCCCCAGAGTCCTGGCACCTGTGTGACCACAGAAGCACACATTGAACAGCCAGGAAACTCAAGATAATTACAGTGCCAGAGGCCGTGCCAGGAACGGCACCTGAGAAACAACAGAAACACTCTTTTGAGCTACGGACCTGGTTATATTTCTCAATCAGCAATCGAAGTTTACATTGGTTATATCAACTGATCCCTCACTCAAGGAACGAACAACTGTTGCAAACGGAGGAGAAAATGAGGACTTTAGATACTGGACATCAGAGTCTAGAGTGCAGTGCTGGAAAACACAGCAGGTCAGACAGCATCTGAGGAGCAGGAGAATCGATGTTTTGGGCATGTGCCTGATGACTTGTTCATGCCAGAAACATCCATTCTCCTGCTTCTTGGATGCTGCCGAACCTGCTGTACGTTTTCATAACACCGCCTCCATTGCTGCAGACTGTCATACAATCCAAGCTTCCAGCCGCAGAATTAGCAACACTCAGTGTAATGAGTCAACCTATTGAGGTCACCTGGCAGTGGTGTTTAGTGTCAAGTAGATCTTCATGAATGCGTGTCGTGAATTATCTGTCCTGTATAATGTTCCCTGCCCTCACTACGTGCAACATTGCTTGACCATATTTGTATTGTACATGATGGGTATTGGGTCCATTGTTCTAGTGAGTTGATGTCTAAATGTGGCTTTCACTTTATATTCTCTCATAGATCCGAGTCGTCAAAGGCTGCCATTCCGAGACATTTTTGCCCTCCTAACGTTGTTTTTCTGCAAGGAATTTGCGGTAATATCTATTGTTGCAAAGCATTTCTGGAGGATTCAGTAAACATCACAATCAGTTGTACAGAGTGGCAATGCACAGACATGACGAGGTCAACAAATTCGACCAGAACTACACAACAATAATTGGACAATAGTGGGCAGCCGGAGATTTTCTAGAATGACGAGACTCATCCAATGACACCATCAAAGAACATGTTGACCTGGATGTAACATACCGGGACCTGTAATGAACGTCAAGAAGCAGCAAGTGAAAGCAGTGGGAAGGAAATTACACCAATTCGAAACGCTACAGGACAGCAGAGCTTCATAAGAGTCTCATCAGCCTTGAGGATGTCACCGAGAAAGGGCAGGAAACTGCTGCAAACCAACTTCCCAACACTATCGAACATCCACACACCATCTGCAAACTTCACTGGAACTACAAATCTTTACACAAACCTTGAAACCCTGAAACAGTCAGGGCCGCCCCAGCGGGAGAATGAACCCTTGCATCCCACATGACAGCTGAGGATACGAAACGCCATCCTCTAGTGGGCGTCAGAGCGAACTGCTCTTGCAAGCTATTTGTGCGTGCTCTTGTCAAAATAACTGCTTGATTATCATCATCCATTTTTTCATCGTTTGACGTTGTGTGCTTTTAGCATTACAAATTTACATCTGAATATCTCTGAATTTTCTGAGAATTTCTGCCATTCCAACACTTCGAGACAGTGAGTTCCAGATTCCAACCACTCGTTGTCTGATAACGTTTTTTATGTGCAGCTACCCAAACTTTTTTACTCTTATCTTAAATCTATGGCTCCTTGGTGATTGATCCCTCCATCAAATGTTTCGTTAAGTGTACATAATCCATACTGCTCATCATTTCGTACATCTCAATACTGTCTCATCTCAATTTCCCCTGCTTTCAGAAAAAACAACGCCAGTCTGTCTAAACTCTTTAATAGTTGAAGTTCTTCAATCCAGATAATATATTGGTAAATCACTTCTGCATCACTTCCACCGTTGTCATATCACTGCTATAATGTGAATTGTAAAATTATACACAATAATCTAGCGAGAGACAAATGATGACTTGAAATAAATGTCGGGAGACCAGAGACATTGGTCTTTTCCAATAAAGTCATTCCCACGATACTGTTCGGTGCCCTTTTCATGAACCCAATCTTCAATGATCTCTGATCCATGCAAATAAAACACCATATGTGAGGATTCAAACCCCAACCACATTGTCTGATAGCATTAAGTGGCTCAATGGTCCTGATGGTGATATTGGGTCACGTTCACATCACAAGAGTGACAGCTGCAGCACAGACTTAACGGTGTCAATGTGAAAGTGAATGTTAATTTTTCCAATGCCCCAGCGACATGGGAGGAGGGATGGAAACGGGGAATAGTGATTGTTAAAGAGAGAAAAATCTCCGAGATTGCGTGCTGAGAGTGGCGGCTTGAAACATTAAAACCAACACCTGAGTGAGTATTTTCATCTTAAAATTGATTGTGTCCTTTCTGCGTTTCTTTTGCACAGGTTATGTGGATTAACATAGAACAAATGCTCATTACAGATACTCGGATTTGAATGGAGGTTGCTTGACCACAACGCAGAGGTCGAACCACTATTCGATTACATGAAAAAGCACAATACAAAAAGCCTTTAATGCAATGGCAGAGACAGTCGAGGAACCGCATCACATGCACAACAGGGAAGCCCACTGAGACTGGATTGAATCGTCACCCTCGATGTCCCCAGTGGCTGTGGAGATTCCATCATTGAGAATGTTGAAGATTGAATTCGATAGATTTCAATAAAAGATGAAATGTACAGTCGAGATTTCACAAATATTGTTGAAATATTGGTTTCAATAAACATGATGTTTCACATCGTAACTGTACCCGTGCCGTGAGACAAGGAAGAAACTATTATTGCACACTCACATCACTCCGGTTCCCAGGTCTGAACTCAGTGAAACTGTGTACGCAGTGGCGAAGATCCGATTGGAAATTGAGAGTGGAATGAACGAGTGGATATCTACTTTGCCTGCCAGTGTCAAACTCCATGAGCATGCAGTCCTACTGTGAAGGTAGAGAGTCGCGTGAAACACCGAGGCTGGGAGCTCCAAACTCGCTCGGTGAAACTTCTGTTGACATGACCAAGAGGGCATTGGGTCGTGGGAAAAGATCCTGAGCTATTTTAATCTGAATTGAAATGATTTGATTAGATTCCCTGCACGATGAAAACAGGCCCTTCGGACCAACATGTTCACTACAACCCTCCGAAGATCAACCCATCCCAACCCTATGTTTACCCCTGGCTAAGGCACCTAACATTATACACAATTTAACATGGCCAATTCACGTGATGTGCATATCTTTTAGATTGTGGGGGGTACCGGAGTGCACGGAGGAAACACATACAGACACAGGGAAAACGTGTAAACTCCACAGACAGACGTCCGAGGCTGGAATCGGACCTGAGACCCGGGTGCTATGAGGCAGCCGTGTGAACCAATGAGCCACTGTGCCACACATTTGGTCACTGAATTGACGCCCGCAGCCCTCTACAGCAACGATCTCCAAAGAATCACCACTCTCTGACTGAAGATATTCCTCCACGTCTCATTTCCAAATTGTTATTGCTTCACTTTGTCTCTGTGCCCTCGGGTTCTAGTGTGTCACTGTAGTTGAAACATCTTTGCCACATTGGCTCTGCACAGGCCTCTCAGCACTCTGTAACTTTCAAATAAACTGAGTCATTGACTCAGATATCATTGAAACAGACCGCTGTTCCAAACAGTCCATGCTACCATTTACCAAAACTAACGTAGTACCAACTACGTGTACTGGGCCCATATCTCTCTTACCATGTCCTATTCATGCACTTATCTAAGTGTCTTTTAAATGTTGTAACTTTATCCACATTCCTACTTCCTCTAGAACTTTGCACAGGAAACATACCGTGTAAAGTAAAACAAAGTGAACCTCATGTCCTTTTTTCACTTTTGTCCTCACACCTTAAAAATACGCCCACTAGTCCTGAAATACCCCAAAGAAGGAAAGCACTGTTGCAGTTGAGCTAATCTCTACCCCTCAGGATTTTAAAAAAAACATTTATACGGTAAACGTCAACCTCCTATGCACCTTTGAAAGAAGTCCCAGCCTATCCAGCCTCCCCTTACAGCTCAATCCCTTCATTCCTAACAACATACTGGTAAATCTCTCCTTAACTCTGTCCAGCTTAATATTCTTTTTTGTCTGACTTGGAAACCAGAACATAGACACGATACTACAGAAGATGCCTCGCCAACATCCTGTACAACCTCAGGATAACGTCCCAACTTCAACACTGAGCAACGCATGAAAGCGTTCTAACAGCATTTTAACGAAGCTGACGATATGTGACACGACTTCCAAAGTCTTTTCCGTGACCTATTCACGTGTCTATTGCGCAGGACTAGTCAAAGCAGTACTTGTAATTGTACAAGTGCTACATTCCTTTATAATTCAAACTGCGGTACGTTACATTTGTTCAAGATAATTTCTCTTTACCATTCATTTAATCATATACCTGAATGATCAATGTCTCTTTTAATCTTCTATAACCTCAGATAACCTTCTTCTCTGTCGACTGTACCACCATGGAGAGTTGTAGCGTCCCTCAGCACAGAAACAGGTCGTTTGGTGCAAACTGGTACACACTGATCATAATGCCAGTCCACATTAACCGCATTTCTCTGCACTTGGACCATATCATTCTAATCCTTTGCTATCCATGCATTTGTCCAAAAGCCTTTTTAAATGTTCTTCGTGTACACACAAAGACTTATGCTGTCATCTCATGAAATGGATGTCGCTCATGTTAGTGTCAACAACAAACTGATGATCCCTGCCTTCCATATTGTCATCTAAAACATTTACATCAGTCACAAACAAAGGAGCCATCACTGATCCCTGTGGAACACTGCTGGTCACAAGCCGCCAGTCTGATAAACAACACACCAAAACCTCACCCTTTCTCTTGTTGTTAATTGAATTTTGTATCCAATTTGCAAACTCACTGTGAACCACATCTGATCTAACTTTACTCGTTAGTCTTCCATGTTGAATCTAGTTAAACGCTTTCCTAAAGCCTAAGTAAGCAAATATATTTGTTCTTGCCTCATCAATCCGCTTGCCTACTTGATCAAAACCTCACAAATTTGTGAGACCCAATTTCCACATCACTAAACCATGCTGATGATCCCCTATTTTTCCTGGACTCTGAAAATGCTATCTTCCAAAACCACCTCAAAAAACTTGCGAACCATCAATTTCAAACTCACAAGCCTGGAGTTACCAGTCTTTTCCCTGTATCCATTCTTCAACAAGGTTCGTCAATGTCCAGTCATTTTAAATCAAACCCATATTTAGAGATGACACAATTATTTCAGCAAGGAGTCTTGCAATTTCCGCGCTTACCTCCCATAATGCTTTGGGATTCAGTACAAACACAGGGTAAACCTCGATGCTAATTGAAACCAGCAACACAGAACAACATTTACCCCGTGGTGTAATCTGTCAAAATTCGATAGTCAAAACGTTTCGCAAAGGTCACGATTTAAAGGGAAAATATCAACTTTTTTCTTTATGTCTAACAGAGAATGAAAACTAACAACTATTTACAACTAGTTTCTCTTCAACCCATCTTTTACCTTCCACTCCGCAATAACATTCCAATTCTAAAAGATTCCCAATAATGATTTAAAAAGCAATCATGGTTCAAAACCACTCAGCCTTTTCAAGTCTCATTTTGTGGATTTTTCTGGCAAGATTCTCTCCAGGTTTTCCTCGATGTTCTGCCATGCAAACACATTTCCAGGAAGGTACATTTGTAGGATCTCTTGAGCTGGACGTCTCTGACGCAGTCCTAGCCGTTGAAAATGTCCTGATTTATACCCCAAAACATCGGATTATTTCATTGGCTTTAATATTATCAAAATGTGAAGTTCACACCTGATTTTGATTTCGGATCTTGATTCATAATTTAAGCTGATGGCAATCCAGCTCTGCTGGCTGTTTCGAACAAATGCCACATTGTTCTCTTGGTCAGATCAGGTTGTTCTGTGTCCTTGCAAGCTTTTCAACTCTTTTTTTTCCACACCACGTTCATAACAATACACCAGTCCAGGGTCTGGAGATTTATACGCCTTTTACATTTTCTGAGAAGTCCAGCAATTATTTTCCTGTAATATGAAATGTTTATCAGTATGTATTTCCATGATTTCTGTAGCCTCCTTAAGTATAACATATCCTTGGCGAACAAACTTCCCAAACTGAGCTGTTCCACCTTGCTTGAATCCCTCTAAACACTTTCTCTTCGTCTAAACGTCCAAATGTCTTATAAAATAATGTAGCAGTACCTCTAACTACCATTTGCTCTAGCAGTTGATTCCATGTGCAAGCCATCCTCTGTGTGAAAAGGATGTCTTGTCATTCGGTGTAAATCTTATGAGGGCTGGACTCCCGGATCCAAGGGAAAACGAACTTTGCTGTTCGCCTTATCGAGAGCACTCTTGATTTTATGAATCTCTATAAAGTCATCTTCGACCTCCGATGTTGCAGCACGACAAGGCAAAGCCAGCTCGTTGTATTAAAAATCCAGTCCTGAGAACATGTAGACTCTTTGTTGCATAAGGCCAGATAGAGTCGAATGCAATCCAGCCGCTAGATACATCACCGAATCTCAAATTATTGATGTTTGGTCAAATAGTTTCGGAAAAGGTATCGTCCTCTTCACAGATGGAGAGTGAACATTTGGTCTCGCTGTCTCCACAATAAAAAATGACGTGAAAAATTCGTTTAATGCCTCTTCCATCTGCTGAGCTCAAAAGCAATGTCCACCTCCTTGATCTTTCAGGTAATATTTCTCGCGTTGTTCTCTTGCCAGATATGTACTTGTAGACCCCCTTTGGATTTTCTTCAGCCCTGGCAGATTAAATTATTTCATATCCCATCTTTTCTTCCTGGGCTGCACTTTATTGAAGTCCCTACAAGAAATTCACTTGAACCAGTTGTCTGTCTGATATAGGATACTCTTTCGTTTTGATTTGTTCCTCAACACCTTTATTCAACAATGGTCACGTCTTGTGAGTGTCCAGCCTGACAAATTCAGCTCAGGTTGACAGCATATCTGCCACTGGGAAAATGTTAATCTATGATTAAAGTTGGAATAACAGAGCATTAGAAATGCATTACAGAATAAAATGGATTCCGCATAGCTTTGTGCAGACGAAATCAGACCTAACACGTTTACAAGTATTTTCAGATCGTAACAAGCACAATACATAAAGGGGAATGCAGTAAATGGAATATATCTGAATTTCTAAAATTATTCTGAACGGTGTTTTATACGATAGCACTTCACAAGCAGAGAAGCATAAACCAACACATTTGGGGGTATGTATTAGTCGAGGATTGGGGAATGAATGGAGAGGCGAGGTAATAAGGGCATTTTCATGATAGTAAATTGTAACTTGCAGATTCCCGGAGCCAACAATATTGGTGCCACAGCTGTTGACAACATGTACTAATCACCTGTACAACATAAGTTAATGTACTGTTGCTCAGTTTGGAGATGACACAAAATAGATATGGAAGCAAGTAATGAGAGCGGCACAGCAACGTTGTGGACGGACAGAATCAGGATAAACAAGTGGACAAAAACGTAGCAGCATATAAAATGCAAAAAAAGATGTTTATGCGTTTTGGCAGATATAAATATTAAGTGGGGAAATAAACAGTACAAAGCATCAGCAACCATAGCACTTCGCTTCCTTGTACATGAAATATGAAAAGCGAGCATCCAGTTTCAGCAGGTAATCGGGAAGTCAAATAATTTTGTTTCACTATATTTAAACGGAATGGGGACATATGTTTTTTTCAAAATACACATGGCATTAGTCAGATCAGAGCTGGATTAATGTGAACAAATGTAGTACCCCTATTTTAGGAATAGCTGTTCAGGGAAATTTAACACAATCATCCTGGATATGGGAGAATATTCTCGGGAGATTAAACTGAGAATATTGCCCCTGTACTCATTGGAGTGTAGAAGAATGTAACAACACTTTACTGGGATACATTAGATTATGAGGGACATGATAGGATAATTTAGGAGAGAATGATTCGCCTTGTCTGAGAATCGAAGACCAGAAAACATAATCTCAGAGTAAGTAGTAACCTATTTAAGAAAGATGTGGAGGAATTTCTTTCTCTTCGATCCGACTGAATATGTGAAAGGATTTACTGCAGGCTGCTCTAGAAATTGGCAGCTCAGTGTATCCAAGATTACACTGAGATTAGGGAGGGTGGTAAAAAAAGGTGCAGGTGTGGGGTTGCTAATTAGAAATGGTATAACGGCTGCAGAAAGGCAGTTCGAGGGGGATCTGCCTTTGGAGGTAGTATGGGCTGAAGTCAGAAATACGAAAAGAGCATTCACCTTGTTGGGTGTTTACTATAGGCCCGCCAATAGCAGCAGAGATGTGGAGAAACAGATTGGGAAACAGATTTTGGAAAGGTGCAGAAGCCGCAGGGTAGTAGTCATGGGCGATTTCAACTTCCCAAATATTGATTGGAATCTCTTTAGATCAAGTAGATTGGATGGGGCGGTGTTTGTGCAGTGCATCCAGGAAGCTTTTCTAACTCAGAATGTGGGCGGCACGGTGGCACAGTGGTTAGCACTGCTGCCTCACAGCGCCAGAGACCCGGGTTCAATACCCGCCTCAGGCGACTGACTGTGTGGAGTTTGCACGTTCTCCCCGTGTCTGCGTGGGTTTCCTCCGGGTGCTCCGGTTTCCTCCCACAGTCACAAAGATGTGCAGGTCAGGTGAATTGGCCATGCTAAATTGCCCGTAGTGTTGGGTAAGGGGTAAATGTAAATGTAGGGGTAGGGGTATGGGTGGGTTGCGCCCCCCGCGGGGCGGTGTGGAACTGTTGGGCCGAAGGGCCTGTTTCCACAGTGTAAGTAATCTAAATGTAGATTGTCCGACCAGAGTGGAGGCCATACTGGATTTGGTACTCGGTAAAGAACCAGGACAAGTGATGGGCATATTAGTGGGTGAGCATTTTGGTGATGTTCGACCAGAAGTCTGTGACTTTCACATTGGTTATGGAGAGAGAGAGGTGCATGCAACAGGGTAAGTTTTACAATTGGGTGAAGGGTAAATACGATGCTGCAAGACAGGATCTGAGGAGCATAAGTTGGGAGCATAGGATGTCAGGGAAGGATGTCGTTGAAAGGTGGAACTTTTTCAAGGAACAGATACGACGTGTCCTTGATATGTATGTACCTGTCAGGTAGGAAAGAAATGTGAGGGAACTAGGGAGGTTGAATATCTAGTAATGAGGAAGAAGGAGGCTTACATAAGGCTGAGGAAACAAGGTTCAGACAGAGCGTTGGAGGGATACAGGATCACCAGTAAGGAGCTGATTAAAGGGATTAGAAGAGTTAAGAGAGGGCATGCAAAATCTTTGGCGGGTAGGATCAAGGATAACCCTTTTAAGTGTATGTCAGAAACATGAGAATGACGAGAACGAGGTGAGGTCCGATCAAGGACAGTAGTGGGAGACTGTGTATTGAGTCGGAAGAGACAGGAGAGGTCTTGAATAAGTACTTTTCTTCAATATTTACAAATGAGAGTGAGCATATTGTTGAAGTGGAGAGTGTTAAACGGAGTGTGAAGAGGAGATACTTGTTAGGAAGGAAGATGTGTTGGGCATTTTGAAAAACTTGAGGACAGACAAGTCCCGCGGGCCTGACGGGAAATATTCTGGGAAGCAAGAGAGGAAATTGCAGAGGCATTGGCAATTATCTTTTCGTCTTCACTGTCAACGGGGGTGATACCAGGGGAACGGAGAGTGGCGAATGTTGTGTCTCTGTTCCAAAAAGGGAATAGGGATAACCCCGGGAATTACAGGCCAATTAGTCTTACTTCGATGGTAAGCAAAGTAATGGAAAGAGTACTGAGGGATAGGATTTATGAGTATCTGGAAAGACACTGCTTGATTAGGGACAGCCAGCACGGATTTGTGAGGGGTAGATCTTGCCTTACAAGTCTTATTGAATTCTTTGAGGAGGTGACTAAGCATGTGGATGAGTGTAGAGCAGTGGATGTAGTGCACATGGATTTTAGTAAGGCATTTGATAAGGTTCCCCATTGTAGGCTTATGCGGAAAGTCAGGAGGCATGGGATAGTGGAAAATTTGGCCAGTTGGATAGAGAACTGGCTGACCGGTCAAAGTCAGAGAGTGGTGGTAGATGGTAAATATTTTACCTGGATACCAGTTACAAGTGGAGTTCCGCAGGGATCAGTTCTGGGTCCTCTGCTGTTTGTAATTTTTATTAATGACTTGGAAGAAAGTGTCGAAGGAAGGGTCAGTAAATTTGCAGACGATACGAAGATTGATGGAGTTGTGGATAGTGAGGAGGGCTGTTGTCGGCTGCAAAGGGACTGAGATATGATGCAGAGCTGGGCTGAGGAGTGGCAGATGGAGTTCAACACCGTCAAGTGTGAGGTTGTCCATTTTGGAAGGACAAATAAGAATGCGGAATACAGGGTTAACGGTAGGGTTCTTAGTAAGGTGGAGGAACAGAGGGATCTTGGGGTCTATGTTCATAGCTCTATGAAAGTGGCCACTCAGGTGGATAGAGCTTGTAAGAAGGCCTATGGTGTATTAGCGCTCATTAGCAGAGGAATTGACTTCAAGAGTCGTGAGGTGATGTTGCAGCTGTACAGGACCTTGGTAAGGCCACATTTGGAGTAATGTGTGCAGTTCTGGTCGCCTCACTTTAGGAATGATGTGGAAGCTTTGGAGAGTGTGTAGATGAGATTTACCAGGATGGTGCCTGGAATGGAGAATAGGTCGTACGAGGATAGGTTGAGAGTGCTAGACCTTTTCTCATTGGAAAGGCGGAGGATGAGGGGTTACTTGATAGAGGTTTATAAGATGATCAGGGGAATAGATAGAGTAGACAGTCAGAGACTTTTTCACTGGGTAAAACAGAGTGTTACAAGGGGACATAAATTTAAGGTGAAGGGTGGAAAGTATATGGGGGGATGTCAGGGGTAGATTCTTTACCCAGAGAGTGGTGGGGGCATAGAATGCGCTGCCTGTGGGAGTGGCAGAGTCAGAATCATTGGTGACCTTTTAGCGGCAATTGGATAGGTACATGGATAGGTGCTTAAGCTAGGACAAATATTTGGCACAACATTGTGGGCCGAAGGGCCTGTTCAGTGCTGTATTGTTCTATGTTCTATGTTCTAAGACTGTGAGAAACAGGTTTTAATCAGCAAGGTATTCAAAGTTTAGATGTTATTGCAGGAACGTGAATCTGAGGATTATCAGATCAGGTGTAATCTCAGTGAATGGTGAGAGCAGACTGCACAGGTTAAATTGACGACTTCTGTTCTTGCATCTTATTATCTTTCCTTTCTGGACTTTCAATTGCTTCTGTTTTTCCTTTATCAATGAATTTAACGGGCATTAGAAGAAGAAGGTTTACAGTGCGAAGGCTTAAAACCAAATATCACTTCAGTATTTGATGGTGTTGTCCAGTTGGTTGTTGCCTGAATATGATTCGCTTTTGAATATGAAAGGGAAAAACATCATTCACAGCGTGGAGAAACTGTACACGTGTTGTACGTGTGGGCAGGGCTTCACCAGATAATCTGCCTTGTCAGAACATAAATACAGTCATACGAGGGAGAGGTCATTCATCTGTTTCGAGTGTGGGACAGAATTTACTTGATCCACTACGCTGTTGGAAGAACAGCAAGTCCGCAAAGTGGAAATGTCTTTTAAATGCCCTGAACGTGGGAAGCAGCTTAAAATCTCTGAGAATCTGTTGACCCATCAATATGTTGACACTGATGAGAAACATCATTTGCTCCCAAAATGGGCCTGGATTAAAGTGGTTAATTGGACTCTCTGTGCACGCGCCATCTCACTGTGGGGAGAGGCTGTTCCCCTGCACTAGTGTGGGAGGAGATTTGATGTGAAATCCAACCTACTGAAACAACAGCAAGTTCACAAGTGAACAAAGTGCCTGGTTTTTACTGTGCTTCATCGTGTGTCAAAGTCTTAACCAAAAGTTTTGGTTTGAATTCCAGCTTACAGTGGAGCTGTTCCAAAGAGTTTAACTGTTTCTTAATTGTTCGAATGATACCCATTGTGACTTCCTTCCGATGAAGTTAATAAATTCCTGCAGAAACGAAATGTGTTTCATGTTCTTCCTGATCGACACCAGCTAATATATGCAATACAAATTCTTCAAACTTCATAGAAGTGCCTGATTTTCTCCACATTGTCCGGACAGGAATGTGTGTGTGACTG
The DNA here is from genome assembly GCF_037043375.1 of Chiloscyllium plagiosum. Taxonomy (NCBI): domain Eukaryota; kingdom Metazoa; phylum Chordata; class Chondrichthyes; order Orectolobiformes; family Hemiscylliidae; genus Chiloscyllium; species Chiloscyllium plagiosum. The sequence goes on from NW_028270180.1 coordinate 80,751,280, forward strand.
AGAAGTCTCAAATGATGCTAAATAATATGCAGTCAGGTGTGGCATGTTGGCGCAATGATCACCACTGCTTTCTCACAGGCCAGGGCCTTTGCTTCAATTATAGCTTTGGGTGATAGTTTGTGTGGCGTTTGCACAATCTCTCCATATCCGTGAGGGGATCATTCCACGGCGCAAAGACGTGCAGGTTACGTGGATTTATCATTGCTAAATTCTTCAGGGAAGACTGGGTACGATAGTTAGCCTTGGGAAATGCAGTGTTACAGGAAGAGGGTGAGGGATTATTCCAGGTAGGATGGCATTTAGAAAGTAGGTGTGGAATTGTTCGGTAGATTGGCCCGTTTCCATACTTCAGGGATCCCATGATTCCGTGAGACAAATATCCCACTCTGATTTTATGATTGAATAACACTAATTGAAACATGTCAGAATGGTTGGGATTAAGACAATGACCTGCGAAATCCGTGCAGTGATGTGGTGGGCTTGGGCTGATTGACATTGAAAATTTGTCAGCATTTGTGCTGAACGATTACACCCAGTGGAGAGTGTTATATTGTTGAAAGCACACGTGTTCACTTTCAAATTGTGTATTTTATGAATGTTGAAAGAACAAACAGTGCACGCATTGCTTCCTGACTGAAAGGGCTGGGGGACAGGCTGTTCCAAAACAGATAGATGTAACTTTTGTTGGTGAAAACCTGAATTTTGCTAGCTGTTTCAACAGCAACTCAAATTTAACCAATTACATTAAGTTACATCCAGGATCCCAGAAGCTAATGAAATTTCAATTTTCGTTTTGCTTTAGCATCTGGAATCTAATCAAATCATATAAATTGAATGCATCATTGGTGTGTATGTAAAACCAGCATTTGAAAACTAGAGTGAGAGCTATTCCTGGAGAACTAACACTTTCCTCTCTAAGAAATTAGAAGTCACTCTGTATCAAAAGGTAACTTTTTTCAGCAAAACATACATTTTAAAAATGAAAGACGTTGAAACAATTGAGATGAACTGATATAAGTGGAAGACACGGGAGCACATGCAAACTGGGTGGACTTGAGATTACGTTGATATGATGTTAAACAACTGTGTTATTGAAACAGCATGTTATAACGATTCGGTTCAGTTAAAGGAAAGAATGCTTAGTTTTGTTCATTGTATTGTTTAGTCGTCGCAATAGAGTCAAATAAAATGTTGTTTTTCTTTATGTAATGGAAATTAGAAATTCTTTGTCACTCACTAATGTTTAAATAGATTCGGAGGTGAGGACATGTTTTCCGAGTGTTTGCTTTTAATTAACGAGGGTTTCGACGCCCGCGTTGCAACAAGGGTTTTATTTGATTCCTATTGATTGCAGTTTTGCAAAAGCTCTTCAATGTCTTAGTCAGCCTTAATGTCACGGGCAATCAGTCTCACCTTGCCTTTTGATTTCAGTATTTTATCCATGTTGTTTCAATACTGCAATGAGGACAAATGCTAAGTGCCTCTGTTGAAACACACAGCATCAGAGAGCTGCTTATTGATGACAGAGTACAGCCACAAAGCACAGTTATTATTCGCTTCCATCATGTTGCTGATGGTTAAGCGTTGATTGACTGGAGTCAGGGTTGGATTTGTCCTGTTTTTGTGGACTCGACACAACTGGACATTTTTGAAAAACCTGTATCAGCATGAATGCCATGGTTACACTTCGCTGTTGTGAAAGCGGGAGTCGGGCATTGAGTATGATGATCATCAATCATTGTATCAAAGGAAAGCACAGGCTGGAAGGCCCAAACAGCCGCCCGCTATTCCGATATATCAATGCTGTGGATCTTCGAGGGAGGGAGAATTTATGTAGAATCTTCCAGAGTCCACATCATTTCTTACTTCTGCCTGGACATTATTGACAATGTTTAAGAATTACCTTGCATTCGCGTTGTGCTGGACGCCACCGTCTGCACCATTCCAGAGACAGTCTTTGAGAAGAGTAGTTCATTTCCAGTCTGTCTTGTTATGAGTGAGGACAGTGTGAACTTTCTCCAAAGCCTGTCTGCCTGAACATCTGTGACCGCACACATGTGCACTCAATTCTCACAACTGGGAGGAAGATCAGATACGAATCCAATCCATCTCATTTGAGTGTTTTTTTGATCTGGATGGGTTGCATTTGATTCATGTAACATTTAGCCATTCTAAATCTGTGATTGAGTCACGTATTGGTGTCAGGACGTGATTATAAGTGGTCAAATTTAAAGTGCCCCCGGTCAGTCAACATTAAGCCACATTTACAAACGTGCCTCTCATTCACTCCTTTTTGGACTTTGAACCAGCAACTGAGGCATTAGTAAGCAGAACAGTATTCAAGCTCACTTCGAATAGGATGACACTGCCAATGGAATGAAAAGCCAAATTTCAGCTCAAAACACAAATTTTCAATGGATCATTATGCAATGAGGGTGTCAAACTTACGACCTGAGACTAAAACTCTCTTATTCTCCTGACACTGGCAAGAGGACAACACAGACAAGGTACAATTACATCTCTCGTCAATGCCAGGTTACCTTTTAAAAACCATACACTGAATTTAATTCAGAGGCATCAGCGGCCAACGGCATAAATGCTTCCTCATCAAAAGGCCAGTGGAATCTTTGAGATATATGATAAGGAGACAGGAAAGATTGAGGAACTTTGAGCTCTTCGATTCCGCTCCAACATTTAAAGAAATCATGGCTGATCGGAGGCCAATATCCATTCCCTCCCTTTGGCCCATATCCCTTAAAACGTCAGCTGAAGAAGATAAAATCTCAGCTTTAACGTGAACAAATCGTGCTGTATCCGCTGCCACTTGTAAATCTGACGAATTCTGTGGGTGAAAGTGCTTCTGAGTATGCACCGTGAATGGCCTGGCCCTAATTTTAGATTATGAACCGTATCAACTCAGAAATATCTTTCTGAACAGCCGAAGATGCTGCCTAAATGCAAAAGACAGTCTGAGGTTTAAAAAAAGTGGAGTATTATAAAAACTTGGTGTCAGCGATTTCCAGCTTCAGACTGCATTTCGTGTAATAGCAGTTGTCCTCGATTAGGCTTCCACTTCCAAAGTATAGGCTGGGACCTTCATTGTCGAAAGGTGGGGGCAGTCTTATCCCAGCAATTACATACCCATCTATGTCACCAGGAATCAGCCCTGTGTGCGGATACATGCAAAATAATTCTTCAGTTTGTCTGCCGTTGTCTTCCTATTAATTAGTGTCATTTGTCTCTCTCTTTAGAAACACGGACAGACCAAAGCGAATGCAATCTATCCCTATGTAACGACACCGTGGTGAACCTTTCTGCGAATAAACCAAACACACAGAAAATCTCGCCTCGCCTAATAATCTGTTCATGTATCTGTGACAAATAGTGACCCAAATTCCAAAATTTAACAATAATATATCAATTTTATTCTTTAACTCTAAAACTGAACATTACCAACAAATATTGAAAACTCTAAGTCTCCTTCGATTGGGTTTTAATAAATCGGGGCATAATTTAAACTGACTGGTTAAATTGGAACTGATGTGAAATCGTCGTTCTGGATTGTTATTAGACAGAGGGATAACTGGTGGTGATCGACACTGAGGGATATCACACCACAGACGTTTTGTGAAGGAGAGTCGTTACTGGAAAGCTGACGGATTTAAACCCACACTGGTGGCGTCCTAAGGAAAACTGGCAATCGGTTCTGAGAATGTGTTTCGTTTTCAGAAACATCTTTAAGGAGGATACCATAGTATGTTTTTTCGAACAATCAAAAACATTTCGTGTTAACGATTAAATGAGCTGTTTTTGCTCTATTGAAATAGTCAAGACATGGAATAACTATTTAGATGAGCATTTAAAACGCGATAGAACACACAAGATCAATTATTGGAAACTGGGTTCAGAAGTGCGATGTTAGATGACTGTCATTGATATAATGGACCGAGGGGACAGTCCCATTGCTGCTAAAACTTAATGATTCCCTATCATTTTGCAACTGAAAACAAAGCCAATCGTGTTAAGAAGTAAAGTTGCAAGCATTGCATGCGCCTTCGCTTCTGCTATGATTGTTGGGAATCAGCACACACTGCTATTTCTTGGGTTTGATTCCAAGACAGGAATCCGGATTTAGCATTCTTCTAAAAACTGTGAACATGAACATGAATTCCTGACATGAAGAACAGCAAAGGGAGCAGCACTTCAAGACTCAGTGAGCGTTTTACTTCGGTGAGTAAACTAAATGGGAGGAAGCGGTGTTATACATTGTCTTGGCCTTCTCAGACTCAGTACTTCAAGAAAAAATACTCCTTCTGTAAACATACACGTTCGTTGAAGGTTTACCTTCTTGCATGCAGAAAGTTTGGTTCTCTTCTTGGACAGTTGTTGAAACTTTATTGCTGGAACAGCACAGCAGGTCAGGCAGCATCCAGGGAACAGGAGATTCGACGTTTCGGGCACAGGCCCTTCTTCAGGAAGAAGGGCCTGTGCCCGAAACGTCGAATCTCCTGTTCCCTGGATGCTGCCTGACCTGCTGTGCTGTTCCAGCAATAAAGTTTCAACTTTGTGATCCAGCATCTGCAGACCTCACTTTCTCCTCTCTTCTTGGACAGCCGAGGAACAGTGTGCCTCATATCAGATTGGGATTCACACATTTAAGACAGGCGTGAGAAAGAATTTCAGAGCAAATTACTGCAGATGCTGAAATTTGTACCGAAAACAATTTTAAAAAATCTGGAAATCTCAGCGGATCAAGAAGCCACGCAGACATAGGAAGTCAATGTTTCCAGTTTCAGAGCTGATGGGAAAGGAGGAGGTGGCAGTATTTATGCAATAGTTGGGAGAGAGAGTGCCCTGCTGTGTGAGAAAGGATATTAACCTTTCGGGTTAAGCAATTGGCAACTGAGAATAACAGAACAATGGTGTGATTGTGAACCCACTCCAACTCCTTCCCTTTCTTTTCGTTTTACCTGTTACAGTCTCTCTCACCATGACTTCGCCCGTCCCCTACTCAAATAGGACTGTCTGTTCTTACCAATCTGGCAAGTATACACACTATTGCTCTGTCATTCTCGCGTGCCAGCCGAATTATGTACAGCATGTGCTGTCGGCTCTGGCTCATTAAGTATATCTGAGGCTAAGAGAGACACGGTTTTAATCAAAAATGTTATGAAGAGTTTTGGAAAAGGCCAGTTGTGCAGTTCAGAATTATCCAATCAGACATAAGCTCGTTGAATAGCGGAACAGACTCGGGTTGAATGGTCTCTTTCTGCTTCTAAAATTAATTCTGTTTGTCTGAATCTGCAAAGATGATCTGGGTAAAGTTTGCCAAGTTAAAAATCTGTGGATCCACTCGTGGCACTGAACGACATGAGACGTGCAAAGGTCAAGACACAAAGAAGAGTCAATTAGGTGATTGATCCGGAGTGGTCAGTATACCAGAGTAAACAGGATAACTGGTCTTCAGGGTTCACATTGATCCAGGTTCCAGTTAGCACACGGTCGCTTCTCACAAACCACCATTGGCCATCCACATTCCTGTTCTCTCCTCTGTTCATGTTTTGAGCCAAATACACGACAGGCAAAACCTACTGATTTGCGTCTGTAACATGTCGGGAAGTGATTCTGAATGTTTCACAGTTTCATGATACTTCTAAAGATCAGTAAGTATTTGCCATTGATTACTATAACTGGTAACAATTAACAGACCATGACATTGAAAGTCATGAATCCTGATGACCTACTAAAATGGAAGATATCTATTTATATCTCCGGGACACAGTGTGATTCAGCAGAACATCCTCAAATCTTTTTGGGCATGATCCCTTCTTTGCTCTGTGTTTTGTTACACTGACTTGCTTTATGTTATACAGGCTGACAATTCATCTATTAGCTGGCAGTTGCTCATGCATGAGACCTTCTCTCTCGCATGGAAATGTACTGGCTCTGTCGCTCAGTGGTTAGAACACTGGTCTTGTAAAGTATAAATGCGCTTGAAATAGCACATTCCTGTCTGTCTTTGTAGGAATTTCAGGAAGATCATTGAGAAGTACATTAAACAGTTGGCTTTAGCAATGTTCCAGTGAAGCAGAAAGAGCCAGATCAGTAAGCATAAACTGCAGTGACAGGGAATTAATAGAGGAGGTAAACCGACAGGGGAGTGACCAGTTGCTTCCTTTTGCCACGTTAAACAGACTCTGCTTTTGAAGTCTAACATGGGTCAATATAAACCAAGTCGGTGTTGTCCTAATTACAGGTTGTTGGTCTATTATCATGCATTGATTGCACTCAGTGGAATGAGTTTTCTTGTTTTTCTCTGTGGGTGAAAATGCGGTTCAACTCCTCAAGGGGGCGTTAACACAACTTACCCATCACAAACTTCACCCCATTATTTGTGTCGTTTAGATTAAAGTGTTCGGGCGGGCGGGCGGGGAATTGTAATTAAGATGAAGAATTGGAATGTCAGAGCATAAAAGGCCACAGCCCAGGGCTGGAAAACTAGGATAACGTTGTCATTATGAAACGATGCGACGATGACTGTTGTCATCTGTACTGATGCATTAGTTGTGACTGAGCGGTTACAGAACCATGGTCCGAGTTCAATTCCCGGTCAAAACCCTGGGTGATGTTTGATCCTGACTTGCAGTAGATATCCAAAAATCATTTATCAACAAGCGGGTGTTTGAATCTGCATTGCACTGACAGGGTCCGCAGCGGCAGAAACCCACATAACCCTCGAAAGTATTCAGATGTGAACTTGTGATGTAAATGCATAAAAGGCCAAGTGATGGAAAATGGGATGACGATCGTCAAACGGTTGTTTTTGACAAGACCACGTGGAGGAGCTTGAGTGCTGTCGACCCCCCAGTACATCTCTGCTCGACAGGCAACATTCATAGTCTATTGGCTCGGATTTGGCGCTTTAACGACCACTACGCAGCTTCAATTCCTCACCAGTTAATTATCTTCCACTGCTGTGGTGAAGCTGGGATTAATTCTGATATTTTCATGGACATTTATGGAAAAGATTCTTGCTCTTGCCTATCAGGAATGAAATCCTCCTCTCATTTCCGAGTAACTTTGCATAAGTTTGCGAAAGCCCATTTGCCTTGCAGTCGAGCGAGGTAGGATTCGAATCTCCAAACTCTTGATTCGTAGTTAGGGGTGTGTTATCCAGTTGCTTTGTGCATGCAGGCGGAAAGATTAAGGATGTTAACCCGGATATGTACAACAGCGTTCATGTTCACAAGTTGAGCAAGTAGCAAAGATAATTACCGTCACTGCTTCACGCCAATCGTCCCCACTTTTTGACGCAGCGAGTTTCGCAAAGGAAACAGGTATGTACTCATGAAGCTGACATTCACTCTCTGTCTGCTCCATCATTCAGTGGGATCACTGCTAATTTGATAAATTTCAACTTCAGTTTCCTGTGTTTTCGACCATAACTTGAGGTAAACTCAAGTGTAATCACAAAAATGGATGTTCCCGTTAATATTCAGAGATTCTGACTACTTCAAAGTTTGTGAGAAGATTTGTAGCTCGGGTGCTCGTTGTTGTGGTTCTGTTCGCCGAGCTGCGAATTTGTGTTGAAGACGTTTCGTCCAGTGTCTAGGTAACACCTAGACAGTGTATGTCACCTATTGGGGGACGAAACGTGGGCAACACAAATTCCCAGATCGGCGAACAGAACAACAACAAGACTGAAACGAACTGTGCGAGATTGCAGGAAATTGAATAATATGAAACGAGCTAAATTTGCATTTGTAAAGTGCACGCAGTGCAGAGTCCACCATATGAGAAAGGTCACAGAGAGAAGACATTGCCTCCGTTTGTCTCTGCACAGATGAGATAACCTACAGAGTGGAAACATTCCAATCGATCCATCAAGTGCATATCGAACGTTCAAACAGTAACCCAGAAGACCCATTACCCTCGAAGTAATGCACTTAATACTATTGGCAATTTAGCATGGCCAATACAACTGACAATATTTGAATTGTGGGAGGAAACAAGAGCACACGGAGCAAATCCACACATATTCAACTAGAATGTTCCAACTCCACAGAGACAGTCACGCCACCCTGGAATCGAATCTGATCCATGGCGCGATGAGGGTGTAATGATAACCAGTGAAAGCTTCCACGAGTTGAACCTTTGCAGGATTTATCTTTATAACTGAGACATTTACCTTGGGAAACACATTCCCTCAATCTTCAAATATGTGTCCTGCGAAAAAGTTTTCACATCAGATTAAAATAGCTGAGTAACCTTTTCCTCAGCCAGATGTCTCAATGTTCCCTGTTCCATGGCAACAGAAACTGCTTCAGGTGTGTTTGAATCTCCAAGCCTGATTTCCAAATGCTACCTGCTCCATACCAATGTGAGCTGCAAAGGTGAGGTTGGAGATCAGAGCCTGATATTCCAATAATCCCTGCTCCTACATGGCAAAGGAAGTTGTTCCACATGAAGTTCAAACTCTCAGCCTGATGTTACAATGCTCCCTGCTCCACAACAATAGAAGGTGCTCCAGGTGAGGTTGGAGCTCCCAGCATCGGCATTTCACGCGACTCTGTATTGTCAGAGAAGCACCTAACCCTCATCGATTACATCACCGGTGCCATAACCGCGTGCTCTTCCCCGTTCCATTTACAGTTTGACTTTTGGGGCTGCACCACTCAGTTTCACTGATTCTGGGCCTGTGGACTGGGATTACATGATATTACGCAGCTGTGGTTACTTTCCCTTTTGTGCAAATTTGTGATATAACCGATATAAAGCTACATTCTTTTCAGGAAATGCATTTCAATAATACCCTGCAGTATTCACTAAATCTTGGAAGATTTAGAGAAATCTACCGAGCTTAGACTTCAACAAACTCTAACTTAAACATTCAGCCCACTCGGAGTACCCACATCTCAGTCACTGTTCGGCAACTATTTCTGTTGTGCCTGTTTGCTGACATATCTTCTGTCACGATCCCTATTGGCTACTTGCATAGTGATTTTACTTGTGGCGCCGGGACCATGCTTTACCTTGTGGCCACTGCAAGTCCAGTTCCAATCTGAGTTATGGAAAAGGACAGCTTTCCCGATTTCTGCCAGATAATGCATGCTTAACAAACACGGGTAGAGAATTGTATATTACATGAAAATATACTTCGAGGCGATGGTTTTGCGCATTCGAATACATGCTTTCTCCTCATACAGCATATCAGGATTCATACTCACTCTTTCTCGGCGAATTCTCTCCCTCTATGATCACTAACCAACCGTTAAGCCCCTCCTGCAATTTCACTGAAGCACTGCATAATCTAACAATCACATTGCGCCTTGCAGTCTTTGATGCTGCGCTGTGAAAGTAGATTGGAAAATTGGGACACGTCCTGGAGAATAGAAGGCTGCAAGCTGGTCTTCCATTACCACTGCAAGAGGTGAAAAATCTGAGAGGTGCAAGTGACAAAGAGTCGCCGTGGAATGGATGAACTGTCTTCCTTCTGTCTGCGTGGCAATGATGCCGGGTGCATATGCCGTCCCTTGCGCATTCTCTGGGACAGAGAGTCAAACAATGGCTCATTTTCAACCCTCATTTCTGCGTTGGTCTGTCAGCACGGGCGGAGCTCAGGGCCATAGCGATGACAGTCAGTGAGTGAATGCTTCTTTTGCATTCTCTTCATCTGCGACAGTTTTGGTTCAGATATTATCTGCTGTCCGGTAGCAGCAAAGAACTGGACGCTCATGTTAAGTTAGACTTTCTGCAGGACTGCTGTGAGAAGACAAATACTAAACATCAAACGAGATGTACACAAGAAGACTCATTTTATTTACCTGAAGGAAGAATCTCCAGTGTCCATTTCTTCCTTTCCCGCCAGCTCAGCATCTTTCTACTTCTCAGGTTCGGACAAAGTCAAGAAAGAAAATTGCTGATTTGCTGACGTGTAACTGACTCCTTCCAGGGCAATGAATGACACTGAGCCGAAGAGCGAATGGGCAGTGCACCCTCCCAGCACAGCTTGCAAGAAGAAACAAAATGCTTTAATGTTCTGCCAGTGGAGACAGTCCAGTCTCTTGTTACAGGACAAACAGTAGTGTCAGGGAGCAGGGAGACAGAATGGGAAGCAGATATTCTGGAAACACTTTGCTGTTTGGAATTCCTGGAGTAAAGTGGAATGGAATTTACACTGAGAAAAAGTCTGCGCTGCCGGTGTGGGCAGTGCAACCAGGTTGTGGCTCGTTGCTCAAGGGGTGTCGTTTACTTTTGAGCATTCAGGGATTTAACTATACTGTTCAAATTCCGGAAGGCCCCATTTTCCCTGTCTGCACTTACGCAAAAATGTTCAATCAATTATCTCAAAAAGCAGCTACTCTCAATGAGGTCCGACTGCCTGAAGTCGGGATGGGGAAAAGAGACTATTGCAGGAAACACGACAAAGGGAAGCATTTTGAAAATTAAAACATGGGTTTCAGATTGTTCGCTTTGTCAGTCCGAATGTGAATGAATCTGCCAGCTCCGTATTGCTCAGTTCTGCACCTGAAACTTAAGTAACTGGGGAATTGAATTGATTGTCGACAGCGCTGAACCGATTAACGTGACTGGTATGGTGCATGTACAATGTCAGCTGTGAAAGTAGATTGGAAAATTGTGACACGTCCTGGAGAATAGAAGGCTGCAAGCTGGTCTTCCATTACCACTGCAAGAGGTGAAAAACCAGTAACTTCACCACTCCCTTACGCCTGTCCATCACCGGATAGGTACCTTCTACATCCGGCAGAGATTTTCCTGCAAAAGCAAACACGTTTTCTAATGTGTCCATTTTTCTCGACGTTGTGTTCATGACTTTGAGGAGACAGGACACGAATACGTAGAGCGTGCAGAGAATATGTCTGGTACACACGCACCAAATAATCCATCGTCCTGGAGCCAACCACTTCATCTCCCGCTCACACTCCACCAAGGGCAAGCAAGTCCCAGCCTTCCTTCACCATCAAATACAAACTACTAGAAGAGTAGAGGAAAAACATCTCATCTGCTCATTAGGACACTCCAACCACTTGGCATCAACATTAACTTCGCCAGTTTCCTCATCTCCCCTCCCCTTCCCCAATGCAGCTCAACCCCTCCATTTCAGCACCGCCCTCGTGAACTGTGCTACCTGTGCATCGTCCTTCCCACCCATCTTCTCCACACTCCACTCCGAACTATCACGGTCTCCCCTCAATGTGCATCTACTGATTGAATTCCTAGATCCCCGCTCCACTCTCACTATAGCCCCATCAACCGTCCTATTCACCTCTCAGTACCCTTCCAAGACCACCATTCCTGATGAAGAGCTAATGTCTAAAACGTCGATTTTCCTTCTCCTGATGCTGCCTGACAAGTTGCGCTTTTCCAAACCTTCACTGTTTGAATCTGCTTGAACTTTTCCGTATCATGACCGGTCTGGACAGACGAAATAACAACGTGATAATGCTCCAACGCTGGAAAGCATCCAGAACGAATCGGCAGAAATGGAAAGTCATGGGGAAAATAATTAAAAATGACACGAGAAACAATGTGTGCGCAGAGGGAGTGGCGCATGTACGTATATCATTATGTGAGAGTGACAAAGAGTCAGATTCCATGGGTACAAAAGCGAATTCGATGTTGATGTGAGAAGGAGCAATGTTCAGAGTTATATGTAGAGAGCAATAAAATAATACCATAGAGCCAGCGGAGACAAGATTGGCTACAGAGCCTCTGTCTCTGCAATGACACATTTTGTGATTCTGAATGAAATCGGATGAAACAACGGAAAGTGGGACTTTTGACAAAATGTATATTCTGCCCAAAAGAATATTGCCCAATAGAAATGAAGGAATTATTACATCATTCTCAAAGTTACATTGTGCATGCCAGATGAAAAACTGAGTATTTCTCTAAATCACTGAGATCTTTCTTTACAGTCATTTAGCTCATGTGAGTCGAGTGGCGCATTTGGAGCTTAAACGTGTGCAACTCTGCGGCCAATCTATCAAATCAGACTCCTTCTGTGTGGCATTTCCGCGAACATTACAATTTGCTATGCTTGCAGTAAGTACATACAAATGCATGTTGTGTGAAATATTGGCGAAAGGTACACAGAGGATGTGATACGCTTTTGAAGATCTGAATGCCCTTTTCTTGTTCTGCGTCAGTATGCTGTGTTCTCAATCGTACACATTCTCTTCTCGGAGATGAGAATAAACTAATGAAAGTGTAAGAAAAAATAATTGTATTTCATGCACAGGACGCCTTGCAGTAATTCCCCACTCCGTTTCACACAGCAGTGTCCTCCCCGCCGATTACATTTAACAAATAGCGCACTTGACCAAATAAATCCCGCAATTGTATTTTACCAACACAGTGTGAAATTCAGTCGCACCGTTCATGCGGAGAGGGCCGTCAGACTACGGTTTCCTTTCCCTTCTGTTGAATAAAGATTACGTTAACTGTGTTCAGTGAGAGGAAATAATTGCTGTGGCTGGGAAATATTGCTTTCTGAACCTACTGCCACTCAGGTGTAACGGGAGGAGGTGGAATCTCCTAATTGATAGAAGCATAAAACTGGTGTCAAAAATTCAGAAATAAAACATCAGTATGTGTAATTAACACTACTCTGTCACCAACTAAACAAAGCGGCTGCGAAGAGAGAAGTGGTTGTGTGCTTATTGCCCATGTTGAACAGTTCATATTGTAACTCTCACACTGGGTGAAAACGAAGTGTTATCCTTCGATGAAATATTGTTAATAAATAAAACTGACAGCAACACATTTCATGTGATCGAAAGGAGCTGGAAAGAACATTTTGACCAATGAGTATTGGCACAAGATTCTCTGTTGACATGTAAAACTCAAGGATGTGATGGATGTGATTGCAACATGCAACCTACGAAATCGATGCGGTCCAAGCCCACAGCTACACTCTTGCTACTGTGATCGATAAAGGGAAGGTATTGTACGGCGATAATTGTACGTTATGACCAGTAACAGAGGCCAACGATTAATGCCTGTTCTGTGTCGCACGATCCCTGTTCCTCTGTCTCTCGAAACAATGACCCCTTCTGTCTGTCTGTTTTTTTTTAAATCATTTTGACATTCCGCTATTTTCTCCCTTCTACAATTCATTGTCTCCACATTTCTCTCCTCAGCCTTGCACCTCCTGCTTCATAGATTCGGCTGTAAACTTCTCTATGCGGAGTCTGTACATCACAGAGTGGATTCTGGACAGAGACAACGGAAGACAAAGAATCTGCGAGGAGTAAAAAAAAACTCGGACTGGATTCCATTCCCAATTTCCCGTTATTGTCCAGTATATTCAACCATTAATATACAATATTTCCCGAACTTCACCATGGAAAGCCATCATGTTTATCAGAAATTTTAAAAAATCACAGCTGAATATCGCATTTGATTAGCTTTAAGTCAGCCCCGGAAATGCCTGTGAGTGACATATACAACTGTAAGTTTCTGTCGATGCAATAACATTCCGCGGAATGGTTCAGTACCACGTGTCCCATGACCAGTTCATATTCATGTTGCAGGAGGCAGATTCTGCCCTATGACGTCACGGTGCAACTGGAAGCTGTCGGGCAGAGTTCTTGAAAGAAACTTCCCTGAGGTTCAGGCAGCCTTGTAATGAGAAGAATTGATTTTCCATCCCAACATAGGTTTACGTGGGGACATATCTCTACATTAAACAGACTCTAGACACACTTGCCTTCTTTTACTTAAAGTTCAAGCCGCATCAAACCGAAATCCTTCAGATATTTTTGAGAGCAAGTGGCTTTGCATTTATCCAGTTTGGACACCATCTGCCATTTCTCAGACCAGTTCTGCATCCAGTCCATGTCACGCTGCAGCCTTCAATAGCACTCGATAATATCGAGGGTACCTCCAAGCTCTCTGTCATCTGCAAATGTACTAACCCAACCCTCAACCTCCTCATCCAAGTCATTTTTAAATACTACAAAGAGGCCCAAGAACAGTCACCTGCGGGTCATGACTCAACATTGATCTCCAGGCAGCATATTTTCCATCGACAACCACACTCTGCCTTTTGTCCTCCAATCAATTCTGTAACCAGATCGCTAAATCTCAGTGTACTCCATACGTCCTGACTATATGAATGAGCCTACCATGCGGAAGCTTATCAAAAGCCTTGCTGAAGTGCATATACACGACATCCACTCCTCGACTTCGTCGAACTGTCTTGGCACTTCCTCAAAGAACTCAACAAGGTTTGTGAGGCATGACCTTCCGCTCGCAAAACCATGCTGACTGCCTTTAATCACGCTATGCGTTCCAAATAAACATCAATCCTATCCCTCAGAATTCTTTCTAAAACTTTGCTGACCACAGACGTAAGACTGACATCTTATTAGTCTCTAACAATCCCCTCTTAGCTTTCTCCTTTCCATTGAGAAAATTCAAGTCTCTCAGACCTTCCTCCGAAGACCTACCCTTCAGACGTCCTCCTTACTACACTAGATCATTTCCAGTCTAATGTTCCGTTTTGTCCACTACAATAATCACTATTTCCTGAGTGAAAACAGTTGCAAAATATTCGTTTCGCCTCTCTCCGATCTCTAAAGCGTCCAACAATACTTTCCACTTCTGTCTTTGACTGGTCGTATTCCTACCCAAGTCATCCTTTTATGCCTCAAATCCAGAAGACATGTTTCGGGTTTTACGTTGTTCAACTCGATAAAGACTACTCGTGTGACCACATTGTTCTTTTTATGTCTCTTTTGAAATCCTTATGAGCTAACCTGTAACTCTCCATCGATTCATATGAACCATCTCGTCTCTACGTCACATAAGCCTCCTTCCCCCGCTTAACAAGAGATACGATTTCTTTGTAAGCCACTTTCTCCCTGCCTTATAGGGACATAATTATTAAGGACATGCCAAAAAAATTTCTTGAAGCACCTCCACATTTCGATTGTTCCAATTCCTGCATTTTGATGCCCCATTCTATACATTCGAAGTCTTGCCAAATCGCATTATAATTTTCCGACTCTCATCGATGACTTTTGCCATTTGGCATTAACCTATCGCTTTCTCTTGTGAAACTAAATGTAATTGAATTATGGTCATCTTCTCCAAAGTGTGCAGCTAACACTAAATGAAACACCTGTCCAGGTTCATTACTAAGTACCAGATCCAGAGTGGCCTCTCCTCTTGTTGGTCCTTCGACATATTGTGTCAGGAACACCTCCTCCACACATTGGACGAAAACTGAACTATTCGACGTACTAGAGGTATAGCGCTTCCATTCAATGCTGAGGACGTTAGTGTACCCCATATTAACCAAAAATTTCCTTTCACTCCTCCCCAGAATCGTTTTTCTGAACCTCTCATCCATATCACAGGAAGTCTGCGGAGGCATAGAAAAAACGCCAAGCAGTGTGACCTTGTCTTTCTTCTTCTTAACTATATCCCATGCCACCACAATAGACGTGTCTTTGACAACAGTTTTTCCAGCCACCGTTATGCTGTCCTTGACTAACAAGGCCACACCTCCCCCATTTTACTTGCTCTCCTGTTCATAACGAAGATTTAAATCCTGGAATCTGCAACACCCATTCGTGAAATTGCACTATCCATGTCCACAAAATGATCACAACTTCGAAGTCCTAATTACCTGTCCTAATGTCAATTTCACACACCTTAATTCGGATTTTTCTGGCGTTGAAGTAGACACACATTAAAGCAGTTTGCTCCCGGACTGCACATTACTGTGACCGTGAAGTCCTCTCCACGCCCTCCCTACTCTCATACTCCTTTGCAATCGAACGACACCTTAGGATTCCATTCTCCTGCTTTGATAGTTTCAACCCACCCAAATGCCACTGAAATGTTTCCCACCCAGGACTTTCATACTCTTCTGTTTGAAGTGATGTCCGTCCTGTTTGTGGAGGTCTGAACTTCCACAGAATGAGCCAAAATTATACATTTTCCTGAAACACTCCCTCCTGCAACATCCTCTCTGCTTCGTTTTCAGTTGATATTTCTCCCCCTGTTCATTGCGTCGCTATCACGTGGCATAGAAGAGAAACCAAAGATGACAACGCTGTTTGTTCTATTTCTTAGCTTCCACCAGAGCTGCCTGAAATTCTGCCTGACATTCCTATCTCTCTTTCTACCTATGCTGTTGGTAATTACATGGACCACGGTTTGGAACCTCAACTTTATGGACCACAAAGACATGATCTGTCACAGGACAGACCGTGGCACCTGAGACGCATCACACCAACTGTATGTCTCGTTCGTTCTACCTGACCGTCTCACTATTATGTCCCCAATGACTAAACCTCGCCTCCTTTCCCACCTTCCTTTCTTTGCAACAGAGGCAGACTCTGTGCCAGAGCCCTGCACCTCACTGCATGCACCTGATACATCGTCGCCTCAGCAATAACCAAATGGTATTATTTTAATTTCCCGGCGGAACGACCACAGGAGAATCCTGCACTTACTCTTTCCCGCCATTTGAACAGTTACCCAGCATTCTAAGTGCTTATGAGAACGATGGTTGTGCGGAGGATGAGCAAACTGAGGATATAAATGTGGAGGAGTAGCCCATTGAAGGGGAGGGAGTGAAAAGAAATGTCGGTGTAATCGGGGATAGTAAACGCCAGGAAACAGAGCCTCTTCCCTATTGCCCAAATCGAGTGTCCCAATGACTGTGATGACTGCCTGCTGCCCGGTTTCAGGATATTCATCTGAGCTTCGGAGGAACTTGGTTTGGGAGAGAAGCGATCCTGTTGTTGATATATGTTGAAAGCAGAAAAAGCTTTTTCTGATAGAACTTAGCTTGGTGCTAAATTAGGAAACAGATAAAATCAGGTATCAAATCTGGATCCATAAATAAATTGCCACGAGGTCAGCAATATTAACGATGTAAATGTGTGATTGAAACTTGCATGTGGGAATAATAAATGCTATTTCTTCGGATATTTGGTGCAGAATTGACGACGGATGGAACTGTTCCGATGGGACATTTTCCAGCTGAGTGATGTTGCGACCAGAGACCTTGAGAAAACGATAACTGGAGTCTGTCGATAGGACTACAAACGAATTCATGGGGGTTGGTTTCAACTGCAAGGGAAATTCTGGAAAGAAGTTCAAGAAATGGAGGGCTCTGCACGAGATAATGTTTCCACAACAAGTAATTGGACAGAAAGCATGTAAAGGGGAATGAATATGTTTCCGGCACAGCAGATCAGAGGAAAGCTCTGAGAAGAGGAGCAGTCACGGAATGTGTGAGAATGTTGTACCTAAATAGACACAGCGTACCAAACAAGATAAACGAGTGTGGGGATATTGCAACTTCCTTTCCACTGATAGCGCTGTGATATCGCTTCCAGTGTTCTCGTTGACATTCGATGATGTGAGGCAGTGAAAGGAATCCTCTTCCTGAATGTCAGCAATCCAAACCTCATCTCGGATTCAGTACAATGTGGAAAACGGGTTTGGACCCATAACGAAGCTGGGAACTGTACTCAAACCAAGGAAGAGCAAAACCTGTTCCTCCCCTGGTCCTGTGCATGTCAAAAGCCACCATGCGACAGTGGTTTGATGTTCACACGGACATGAGCAGCAATGGAATTACTCACAAAGTGAAAAGCCAGGAAAAGCAACCAGACTCACTGCTTCACATCGAAAGTCTCCAGATTGTGTAGCAGTATCTTTCTGTCGCAAAGGAAAGTTATTTGGCCTCAGGTGCCGGCTTCTGTTTCACCTTCTTGTCGGTAGAAAGTTGCAATTGGTTTATCCACCGTCACGGTCCTATTTCAAGACTTGAGTAATGAATTCTTGGAGTCAACGAGACACCTCGGGCAATTTCTCGCCCGAATCAAAAGTAGGATGAGTTGAACAATTGTCTTTATGGATATCCCCTTCACCGCAGATCAGCACCGCAAAATGAGCCCCTGTTAGCATCACCGTGTTCTTTACGTTCCTGCAGTGTGTTTGCTGAAAACATCAAATTGCCACAGGTATGATTTCTTGACAAAATAATGAGGGATTTGGATTGGGGAGACTAAAGTAAATGTTTCCACTTGATAGATTATTGCAGGCGTAGACTTAAGAATAGAAACGGAGTTTAGGAGATGTGCAGTAAAACTAAATCAAACAGCAGTCGTTTGAATCTGGAACCACTTCCTTCAGAGTCGGAGAAGCATAAGCCCACATCACTTTCAGAAGTATTCAGGTGTAATGTTGTGATTCTAAGCCACACAAGGCCAAGTGTTGGAATATGGGATGAGGACAATCAAGCGGTTGTTTCTGAAAAGAACACTTACAAGGAGTTTAAGGGCTATCACGCCTCCTGTGCGTGCAATGACCAAAGTCGTCCATGCTGGTCCAGTGATTAGGATTCAGCACTTTCCCCGCTGTGGCCCGTGTTCGATTCCCGGCCAGTTAATAGGAAATGCGTTTTTGCATAACAGTGGTTCCAACAAAAGGAGAGTATCGATGACGGGAATAATTTCAATGCCTTTGATCAATATATGCCCTCGAGGGAACCAGAGACAATGTTCAATCCTGTTAAAGAAGCGAAAGAGGTCGCGATAATTCATCATCAGTCGAATAGTTCACCCTTCGCTCTCCTCGGAAACTGCTTTCCAAAGTGTTTCTAAAGATTCTCAAAGCTGCGACTTGACTGAGTACATAGTTTCCTTGCTATTCCCAGGAATCGCAATGATTGGGTGTGTGAGTTATTGAAATGGAAAGGGCCAATGAAGAGCATATGGGACAATTTCAGTTCCCATCCTGAGACGAAGGAGGCGCGTTGTCTCTGATGTTCTTGTGGATATTGACTGAAGGTTCCTGCAGATCAGGAAGTCAAAGACAATTCAGCTTCAGACCAAAGAGGACGATTGGTTTGTCAGTGCAACAAAACACCTGCGTTGCTCTCGAGCCAGGTAGGAGTCGAACCTACATTATCCTTACCATAATCAGGTGCGTACTTCATTAATGTTTCAGACATGAATGACAAGAGGATCAGCAGATGGGAGACAGCATCACCACACAGACACATCTCCTCAATATTTGGACATGTATTACCGAGTGTGAAAAACCTCAGAGAGATACACAGACAGAGAGTCGTCGTGGGCTGGATGGGCTGCCTGACTTCTGCTTGCGCGGCATTGACGCATGCCATCCGTCTGACTGTCTCTAGGACAGAGGGAGAAACAGTGGCACACTTTTAACACTCACATCCATGTTGGACTTTTTGCAGCGGCGCAGCTCAAGACCGTGGTTCCAATTGTCAGTAAGCGAGCGTTTCTCATCGATTCTGTTCATCTGGAATATTTGGGGCTCAAATGTTAAGTACTTCCCGGTCCCAGGAAAGAAGCGTGAGTTGGTGTTGCATTAGAATTGAGCAGAACATTCGGAACAAAAGGTGTGCATCCCCTTGATCAATGAATCAGAGCCTTCTCCTCCTGCCTGGAAGTTCCACAAGCACTGCAATGTGCTGTGCTTCCAAAAATATATTATGTATAACATTGGTGAAGTTCACACAGAGGTTGTGTTATACCTGTGAAGGTCTGAATGCACTTATGCTGTTCTCAGTCGGTCTGATACGATCTGTATCATACAGCAACTCTTCTGTGAGATGGGAATAAGCTCGTAAATTTGTTTTCAAAAACCAGTTCTGATGTGTTTCATGAACAGATCACCTGGCAGTAATTCCCCACGCACTTTCACACAGTCGCGTTCTCTGTCAAATTAAATTCACCCCAATAGCAGACTGAATCACATAAATGTCCATAACTGGATTTTACCGACACAGTGTGAAATTCAGGCTCAGCGTTAATGTGGAGAGGGGCCAAAAGAGTACAGTTTTAGCTCCTGTGTTTGAGATAAAGATCACTTTAACAATGTCCTATTACAGGAAAGAATTGCTGTTACTGGGAATCATTTCTTTCTGAAACTCCTTTTACTCTGCTGTAACTGGAGGAGTTTCAATCTCCCGATAGATTGAAGCATAAAATTGACATATGAAGTTATAAAACAGCAGTATATAATATTAACACCACGCTGTCACCAACTGAACGAAGACCTGCTCAGAAGGATGTGGCTGTGTGTTTACAGCACATGATGAACAATTTGTATTTTACTTATTACACTGCACGAACTGAGCATTTACACAAACACTGGGCACTCTACATCCCTGAAATGTTCTTGAAAAGTAAAACTGACAGCAAAATATCTCGTGTGATTGAAGAGGGCTGGAAAGAACACTCTGTCCAGTGAATATCATAGACCGCAAACTCTGTTGCCATGTGAAATTCAGCGAGGTAAACTTTCTCAACCCACCGCGAGCTTGACGTCATTTGAACAGGAAACTTTTTGATCTGGAGTCAGACGCGCAAAAAGCCAACAGCCACACTCTTGCTGTTGTACTCGATTCAGGGAAGTTAACGTTGTGCGATAATTTTACTTTTTGTTCAGCAACAGAGGTCAAATATTAATGTCTGTTCTGTCTCGTTAGCTGTTACTCTATCTCTCGTCCTCTTCAGTCTGTCTGTTGTATTTCTCTCTGACTCCGTCATTCGTCGATTCTTCAATGCATTGCAACAACTTCGTTCAAGTTGGCCTTTGACCTTCTACTTCTTGGATTCAGCTCTAAACCTGTCTCTGGGGAGACGGATTCGTCACAGAGTGGATTCAAGACAGTGACAACGAGAGAAAAAATAATCTGCGTGGAATTAAAAAAAAGCTGACGGTGTTCCATTCCCATTTTCCTTTTATTTTCCTGGCGCAGAATTACGTTGTATGTATCCACACATAAAGTCGTATCCTGGTGACATGGATGAGTTTGCATTGGTTTGGATCAGGCTGTCCTCATATCTGCACAATGCACGTCTCAGCTGGTATTTCGGTAAAGTAATACTGGTAGAGGACAATTGATGTTTCAAGAACTGAATTCTGAAGATTGGACTTGCTAACACAGGTTTTAGAATATTACATGCTTTTTGACACCTTAGACTCGGTGGTGCATTTATTCAGCACGCTTGGCTGGTCACCAAAATATTACTGAGTTACTATGGCACTTTAAGTAAGCATTCAAGGTGCATCTTCCGAAGCACGTCTATACGCTGCGTTTCTTCGATGTCTGGGAACTCACTTGTACATGCAGCAGCGGATAGGTGATGATTTGTTAAATTTAAATCTGTGACAGACATTTTGATATTGCAGCGCAGACAGCCTAACACCTTCGACTAACACATCCAATCGGTCAGTGGTCAGTGACAGAAGGTTGTGATTATGAGTGAGGCAGGTAGAGGAAACCACAGGGAAGTAATGCAGGTGTCTCAGCCATTCAGCCACTGCAACGGTTTTGAGATAATTGATCCCTGTGTGGATGAGAATGCTGGCTGTGTGGAGGATGAGCAAACAGAGGTTAGAAATGTGGTCGAAGTGGCCATTCAAGAGGTGGGAGGATGGACAAATGTCGGTATAATCGGGGATGGTAACTGCCAGGAAATAGACACTGTTCCCTATTGCCAGACTCAAGGATTCCAAAAGCTGTAATACCTTCTTAGTGTTCGTTTTCAGGATTCTCATCTGGTCTACAGATGAGCTTGGAGCGGGAGAGGAATGATCAAGATGTTGATTTAGGTGGAAAGAGAATATAATTTCTGCTGATGGAATTTACGTTGGTGCTAAATTAGAAAACATGCACAAAAGGAATAATCTCTGGATTACTACCTGGTCCATAAATGAATTGGTACAAGGTCAGCAAGGTTAAAGAGGGAACTGTGTGGTTGAAAGGCTGGTGTGGGAGAAATGCGTACTATTTCTTGGATTTTGGGGTCAGAACTGGCAAAGGATTTTAATGTCCCATGTCTCCACTTGAATGATGCTGGTGCCAAAGTCCTTAGAAAATCTGATAACTGGGGTCAGTCGATAGGCCTTTTAACGAAATTTTGGGAGTTGGTTTCAGTTGCAAAGAAAATTGTGGACAAAGGTCAAGGAATCGGGATCTGCAGAGCTTAAAGTTTGCACATCAAGTACTTGGACATAACAGATGGAAAGAGTTAGGAATCTACTTCCGGCATAGCTGGTAAGGGGACATCTCTGAGAAGAGGAGCAGTACCCCGCCAGGAGTGAGAGTGTTTCACATAAATAGCCGCAGTGTACGAAGCAAGTCAACGACCTTGAAATTGCCAGGTATGTAATTGTGGTTATCACAAAGAGATGGCTGGAAGGGGTCGTGAGACGACAATCTGTCACACGGACACAGTTGATGACATTTGTTCATTCGTTGCACTTCCACAAATGTCATCAATGGTGTTTTTCGCTTCCTGTGTGGTCTCCTCCACATCAGCAGACAGGATGCCAACTTGCGTATCATTGCAGGGAATATCTCTGGGCTGCCTACCCCAACCCCAACACCGTGTAGCTGAACACTTTAACTCCCCCTGCTACTTCACTAGGACATGCAGGTTCTGAGCCTCCTCCATCGTCAACCCCTAACCACGTGAAGCTTGGAGGAGTGAAGCCTCATTGTCCGCCTTGACACCATGCAAACCCATAGGATTAAAGTGCATTCCACCTGTTGCTGCAATTCCGTTCCCCCACCATCTGCAAGTCTCAAGTCTCCAACTCGACACAGCACTCTTGGTCTGTCCATCATCTTTCCCATCTATCCGCACCACCCTGCTCACCAACCCAACGCCTTCTCCACACCTTTGTCTTCCTATTGCATTCTCAGCTACAGTGAACCCGACCCAACTGCGCTCCTTTATCCCTCAGTTCCCTTTCAAAAAGCTGCATTCCTGATGAAGGACTTATGCCTGACACGTTGATTCTCCTGCTCGTCGGGTATTGACTGACCTGCCGTGTTATCCAGGTAATTGTGTGTTTGAAAGACTGGTGAGGGAGAAATGTGTGATATTTCATTGCATTGTGTGGTTAGAGGTGGCGAAGGATTGAACTGTCCAATGCGAGAGTCTCTACCTGAATGATGCTGGGGCCAAAGTCCTTGGAATTTCTGATAAAAGGGATCCGTCGATCGGACTTTAAAATAAATTGTGTGAGATGATTTCAGTTGTTTGGGATAATTGTGTGAAAAGTTGAAGAAGTGAAGGACCTCCCGGATCTGTGGTCCTCACTTTACGCCAATGTTTGCAAAGGACAACACAGAAAAGGCAGTCACTGTGGTTGACACATCCGGACTGATGTGTGTACCAAGATAAACAGGAAAGCCAGTCTTCGGCACTGATTCTGAATCTGGCTCCACTTGGCTCACCGACACCTTGCACAAACTACAAATGTGTTTCAATTTTCGAGATGTCCCATTCTTTCTTTTCTCAGGCCGATTGCCCATCCCGAAACTGCAGGTGACACGACTGATGTGGGTCTTTAGCGTTCAGGGAAGTCATTCTGATGCTTTCCTTTATTGGTCAGATTTTAGACTATCAGATTAGGGAGGAAGTAGGTTCGGCCACTTTTTGGAATATTGTGTGCAATTGTGGTCTCCCTCCTCTGGAATGCATGTGGAAAAAATGAAAGAGTTCAGAAAAGATTCAGAAGGATGTTGACAGGATTAGAGTATTGGAGCTACAGGAAGAGGCTGAATCGAATGTGTTTGTTTTCGCTGGAGCGTCGGAGATTGAGGGATGAACTTATAGATGTTTATAAAATCATGAGGTGCGTGGATAGAATAAATGGATAAGTTCTTGTCCGTGGAGTGGAGCGAGTCCTGAACTAGAGGCCACAGATTTATGCCAAAATAGGAAAAATTGAAAAGTGGTATAAAGTGCAACGATTTCACACATAACGTGGTGCATGCACGGAATGAGCTTTCAGAGGAACTGTAGCAGTCTGGTAGAATTACGCCACTTAAAAATTTAAAAATTGCACAACACCAGTTTATAGACCGTCAGATGTACGTGGATGCACCTGCGTTCGGACCGTTGCTTATTCATCAGGTATTTGTGAAGGACAAGCTTGTAAGACACAGCACGTGCGTCCAAATAAACCTATTGGATGATAGCCTGGTGTTGCGTGATGTTTCACTTTGTACACACCAGTCCCACACCAGAAACTTCAAACCATTAATAAAGTCACCTGGATAGGTCTAACAATAGAAAGTGTTCAGATGAATATGAGCCAAGTGATTACAAATTGGACTGTATTAGATTAGGAGAATTTGTCGCCATGTGAAATTTGGTCCGAAGGACAGGCTCTGTTGTGTTAACCTCTATGATTGATCCACTGCTTCATTCTGCTTCTAATGCTCAGGCAATATTTCATCCTGATGACTGCAAATCTTAAGTATTAACAGGCCATGGCACAGAGGGGACTAAATCTTAATTATTAAACAACCAGGGAAGATCTCCATTGATATCACCATGGGTACCATCTGATTCAACATTGCATTCTCCCATCTTTCTGCACATGAGTCCTTCATCTCTGTTGAAACATACTTGAAATACTGCAGTATCTATTTCATGAGAACCCCACATTACAAGTGTGCTGCTGCAGCACAGTGGTTACAATGTTGCTCTTGTTAGTCTGGTATCGTGGGTTTTGTGCCTCCCTGATATACATGTGAATTTTTGTACAACTGCCGTATCCAACACAAAAAGGAGCGCTTTGCTGCAAATTCATGCTGCTGTTGAAGTCTGAAATGGGACAGATAAACCAAGCAGGTCAAATGCTAGTTCCTGGATTGGTCACTCCTAAGACCTCTGTCACTCTCGGGCAATGTGTCTGCATGATACTCATTGTCGGAGAAAATGAGGCCCTCAGTTGCCCGAGGGCTCATGAACACATTTTTTAATCTCAGGCAAAAGCAGATACTGCTCGAAGACCTGATTCCGAGAAAGGGTCAGCGAACCCATAAAGTTAGCTTTGATTTCTCCTCACAGATGCTGCCAGAACTGGTGAGATTTTTCAGCAAGTTCTGCTTTTGTTTCCCATCACCAACTTTAGTCCAATTTGTTGTATCGTTTGTGTTTAAAATATTATTGAAATGAACAGATGAAACGGCAGAACACTCAAGTATACAGGCCAACTGCTGGAAACCGGAAAGATGAGCCTCTATCAGTGGTGTTGTAAAAACTCGATGACTCCATCACTTTGTAGGAGAAACCTACCTACAGTGAATAATAAAAAAGCCTAAAGTTGTTTCCTTAAGTAACGATGGTGCCTCAATTTCCTCCATCCCTGGTGGTACAATGTGTAGGATTCGGCGCTTCTACCAGCCTGAAAAGTGTGGTACTGGAAAAACGCAGCAGGCCAGGCAGCATACGAGGAGCAGGAGAATCTAACTAGGAGAAAGTGAGGACTCTAGCCTCTGTAGTCTTCACTTTCTCCTATCTCTACCAGCCTGGCCAGGTTCCAATTCCAGGTCCGAAAATGCGGAATGATTGTTCCTGACAGGAACAACTGCAAAAGCCTAACAGGTCTGACGAAAATTAATATCTCAAAACAGTTAATGTCGCCAAGAACATCGGTTCTCCCTGGGAAAGAAAGAGTAATTTTGCAGACTATCCCTATTCAGTCGGACAGTTCACGCTCCATTCTCCTGATTCCGCTTCCCTAAAAGTTCATAAATATTCACAAAGCTGAGATTGCGTTCTTGTGTCTGTTTCCTTTTCATTCCCAGGAGCTGCAATGATTGGGTTGGTGGGTTTGTGAAATTAAAGGTGTCCATGAGTAGCGGTTGTGGCTGTTTCATCTTCCAACCCTCTGACAGCGTTGTGGGATTGACTCTGGTCTTCTCAGGGACATTTGCTGATGTGAGGCAGTGAAAGAATTCTCCTTCCTGCAGATCAGCAATCCAAACCTCATCTCGGCTTCAGTACAGTATGGAAGATGAGTTTGTAAGGAAAAAGAAGCTGGAAAGTGCATTCAATCCAAACAAGAGAAACACCTTTTCTGCCTCTGATTCTGTGCATACCAAACTACCACATGTTGCAGAGTTCTGATGTTTACACGGACATGTGTTGCAAGGGGAATACTCACAGTGTGAAAAATCATGAAAGATAATCGCAGTCATTTTTGCGTTACTGTAGTCTCCACTTTGTGAAGCAGTATCTTTCAGTGACAAAACAAAGGTTTTGGCATCACAGGCGGCTTCAGTGTCGTGCTCTTCACTGTTGGAACTTTTCACCGATTTTTTTCTCCATCACTGCGCTATTTCAAGACTTCAAATAATGGACCCTTGGAGTCAGCAAGAAACCTCTGCTCGTTTGTAGACGTGGATATTTCATCGGATAAGTTGAAATATGCCTTTACAGATATCGCCTCGTCACTGCAGCTTAGCGCCTTAAAACGAGCTCCTGTCAACATCAGCCTGTTTAGTTCCCTCCTGCAGGACGTTTGCTGAATAACAAACATCAGATTATCACAGTTCCGCTTTCTTCCCCTTGAAAAGCAGCGGTGTAGAACCACCGAACTGGAAGCTTGGAGAGTGAAACATTGCAGTTGGAGGTGATTAGATAGTGACTAATAAGCTAAAGAATGTGTGCATGTTCTGTCAGTTTCTGTCAGCAAGACTGTGGTTCCGTGTTTTGTAGTAAGAGTTTGTATCGCCCAGACCTGCGTAAAACTGCCAGTCAGAGATGAACATTCATTTCACTTCTTATGAATTATCTGTATGGAAGCGAATTCCTGGGTGTATACAGAAAACCCACTCTCACCCCGCCAGAGCCAGCCCAGTGACTGATTGCATTCATCTGGAATGAAAATAGCAGCTTATAATGGAAAAACTACCACACAAAAAGTCCCTCCAATCACCACACCATTCTGCATTGGAAATTTGTCGCTGCTCTTTCAGTGTTGCCAGATCAAAATTCTGAAACCCCCTCCCTAGCGGCTTCATGACAGTACATCTGTGCAAAAGACTTCGAGGGTTCACCTCTGCACCAGCTCTGGCGAGAGATGGGCATTGAATCGTATCCCACTGAGTGACATCCATTTCCCCGGAATCCATTTCTAAATGTTGCCGTTTCTAACCAGGAGCTGGAACCGATGTGTAAAATGTTGCGAAGGGGAGTGCAAGAGTGAAGTAAATGTGAAAGGCAATGATAACTCGGAGTCATGAGGGATGAAGTGAGTGTGGAGTTATGGTACAAGGGTCAGTGTCAGTGCTGTTGGTCAGCCTTTACTGCCCACAGTTATACTGGCACACGCCACGCCTGGGCAATTCACTACAATGAACCTGCTCCTCTTGGCGTGAGATTCTCTCTCTCTGTCTGTTCACGCGGTTAATGGGCCCCGACAAGATTAACGCGTTCTGATTGTCCCGTTAGTTAAAACAGAAAAACCGATGCAAGAGCAGTTGATCTGCTTCTGTGCACTTCAGTGGAGAATGTTCTGCTGTGAGCTGTCTGTTTCTGCTGAAGTAGGGCTTGAATGCAATTCTCACTGAACAGCATGGATATAAACAAATCTTCCAGTGCCTGAGATCGAGTGGTTAAGGGATTGTTTATTTAGATGTTCAAGTCTGCCGAGGTGGCTGCCGTTTCGTTGTTGGTTAATGCCCTGCCTAATAAACAAGGACATCCTATGTTCTTCCCCGTTAGTGCCTGTCTGGGTTGACGTCTCCTTGTTCAAACTTCTTGCTCATGCTGTGTTACTGATTTAACATCCCAAACGTGACAACTCAACCGGTTGCCGTTGGTGTTACGGCCTCCGACTGCTTTTTCCCAATCATTTCTTGCTGTTTTCAGCAGATTCAAGGAAGAATTTCATTCCTGTGTTGCAAAGGAATTTTTGCTTCTCTTCGTTTCTTCTTCTCACTACTTAATTCCAAGTTTGGTCTGAATACCAAGGTGAATCTGGCGATACTGCAGACTGGCCAGGGAATATTGTGGCAATGGCACATAAAGTTCGAGCTGTTCACCCTCATTTTCTGCTGTCAATATTGGTTCAGTACACAACAAAAGTGAGATTGTATTGCAATTGTATAAATGTGGTGTTTTTTTCACCTGGTGAATTATGAATTCAAGGTAGAATTCGAAAATTGCATAATGTTTTGAGGGAAGAAATGTTTCCTTCCTTCAGGCCTAAATGACAGATACATTATCCAACGAATGTGGGCCCAGACCCACACATTCCAGCCAGGAAGAGTAGATATCCTCTCAGCAGCTCCATTCTCACACTGTCTCAGAAATTCATATTTGTCGTAAGGCAGAAATAGTAAATGAGTGATACGGACAGACAGATAATCGGAGAATATGAACAAGGATGAGGTGGATTCACAGTGACAAACAGACATGAACAGAGGAACATTGAGTGAGACATTGAACGAACCAATTCACCATTGAACGTGGTTGTCAATTGAGATAACAGAAAAGAAAAAAAGTTACAATTGAAGCACAGACAGCCTTCCATACGCTCACAACAACGCAAGGAGCAATAGAGCCAACAAAGTACTTTTTCATGAGCAAATGTGACTGCTGTCAGCTAAAGATGTTTTTTTATTAAATATGCTGACTCCACAGATAAAGCTATTCACTTCCCTGGCATTATAATATAGAAATACGTAACTATACGGGTTCTGAACGTAGGTCTGCTGGTTGTCCGAAGGTTCATTTTTAGATGTTTCATCACCATACTAGGTGAGACTTTCACTGAGCCTCAGGACGAAGCACTGCTGATAATTTTTGCTCTCCATTTAGATGTTTTGGTTTCTTTGGGTTGATGATGCTATTTTCTGCGGTGATGTCATTTGCTGTGGTGATGTCATTTCCTGTCCTTTTTCTCGGGGTGCTGAATGGTGTCCAACTCAATTTCTTTTTGCTAGACGTCCGTTTAGAATACCATGTTTCAGGTATTATCGTGCGTGTCTCTGTTTGGCTTGTCTTAGGATGGATGTGTTGTCCCATTCGAAGTGGTATATTTCTTTATCTGTATGGGGATCATGTCGTTTTGTGGCCTGTTGATGAAAATGTATCCTGGTGGCTACTTTTCTGCCTGTTTGTCCAATGCAATGTTTGTAACAGTTCTTGCATGCTATTTTGTAAATGACATTAGTTTTGCTTGTTGTCTGTGTGGGATCTTTCGATTTCATTTCCTGCTGTATTAGTGTGTTTGTGGGTTTGTGGGCTTGCGTATTGGCCAAGCGGCAACACCAAAGACTAAAACATTTAGCAGAAGACTCACGTCACTCCATCCACTCCACCCAAGAATTCTTGAAGGCCAACAAAGACGCAAACATCCATGAGGACGAAGTAATGGTGTCCTTTGATGTAACAATCCAGTTCACATCAATCAATATCAACCTTGGCATGGAAACACTGACTACATTGAAAGACTCAGAGACATTTTCACGAAACACCATAAAGTGCATCAGCAAGGACAGAATCATCAAGCTAATGGACCTATGCATTCCCACCCACTTCAACTTCAACAAACAAACCTACAGACAAACCAACGGAGCACCCATGGGATCTCCAATATCAGGTTTATTAGCAGTGACAGTAATGCAGAGACACGAACAAGCAGCTCTGCCTACCATCCAACCCAAACTTTTGGTCAGCTAGGTGGATGACACCTTTGTCATCATTAAACCGAAACAAATTTGGAGGAAAACTTCAAGTCCATCCATAACACCCGTACCGGCATAATATTCATTAAAGAGGGGGAAAACAACAACAGACTGACATTCCCAGCATGTCACAGTAGAGCCAACAGCAAATGGGGAAATTCAACATCCACAGGAAAGCAATACGTTGGATCAAAGATTGATCAAAAGAAACAATTATCGCAAGATCCACAAACGAAGCTGCATCAGGACATTATTTCAAGAAGCCACCACACAATGCGGCACAGAGGTACAGCGCAGAACAGAGCAAAATATGTTAATTAGCATAATGAAAACAAATGGGCATCCAATGAACACAGTTCACCGATTTTTCAGAATCAAACCCAAACAAGCAGATTGAAAGCGTCCAGAATCCCTCGCCAGTCTCCCCGAAATAAAAGACATCTCGGAAACGACTGCCAGACGACTCAACCCCTTGGCATTTTGGTTGTCCACAAACCCACCAACACACTAAAACAGCAACTAAGGGATTCATAGAGTCATAGAGATGCAGAGCATGGAAACAGACCGTTCGGCACAACCCATCCATACCCATACAAATGCCTTTTAAATGCTGCAATAGTTCCAGCCTTCAAAACTTTCTCTAGCAGCTCATTCCTTACATGTAGCATCTTCTGTGCAAAACTGTTGCCCCTTAGGTCTCTTTTATATCTTTCCAGTCTCAATCTAAACGTATGTGCTTTAGTTCTGGACTCCACCACACCAGGAAAAAGTCTTTGTCCATTTATCCTATCGATTCCCCGAATTATTTTGTAAATTTTTTCAAGGTCACCCCTCATCCTACGAAGCTTCAGGGAAAACAGCCACAGCCCGTTAAGCCTCTCCCAGTTGCTCAAATCCTCCGTCCCTGGCAACATCTTTGTAAATCTTTTCTGAAACCTTTCAAGTTCCAAAGCCTCTTTCCGATTGCAAGCAGACCCGAATTCCATGGAAAATTCCAACATTGGCCTCACCAATGTCCTGTGGAGCCGAAACATGAACTCACAATTCCTGTACTCAATACTCTGACCAATAAGGGAAAGCATAGCAAACGGCGTCTTCACAATCCTATTGACCCCGCGACTCTACTTTCAAGGAGCTATGAACCTGCACTCCGAGGGATCCTTGTTTACCATCACTCCCGAGGACCTTACCATTGAGTGTGCAAGTCCTGCCAAGATTTGCTTTCTCAAAATGCAGCACCCCGCATTTATCTGAATTAAACTCCATCTGCCAATTCTCAGTCCATTGGTCCATCTGATCAAGATCCTGTTGTAATCTGAGGTCACCTTCTCCGCTCTGCACTGCACCTCCAATTTTGGTGCCATCTTCAAAAGTACTAACTATACTTCTGATGCTCGCATCAAAATCATTTATATAAATGACAAAAAGTAGATGCCCCATCACTGATCATTGTGACTTTCCACTGATCACAGGCCTCCAGTGTGGAAACAACCCTGCACGACCACCCTCTTTCTTCTACCTTTGAGCCAATGCTGTAACCAAAATGTCAAGTGCTCGCTGAATTTCGTGAGATCTAATCTTGATACTCAGTCTTCCATGGGGAACCTTGTCGAACACTTTATTGAAGTCCATATGGAACACACCTACCTCTCTGCTCTCATCAATCCTCTTTGTTACTTCTTCAAAATACTCAATCAATTTTGCAAAACATGATTTCCTACAATCAAAGCCATGTTGACTATCCCAAATCAGTCCTTGCCTTTCCAAATACATATGCATCCTGTCGCTCAGGATTCCATCCAACAACGAGCCCAACACGTCCGTATAGGCAAACTGGTCTATAGTTCCCTGGCTTGACCTTACCACACTTCTTACATGGTGGCAACACGTTAGCCAGCATCCAGTCTTCCGGCACCTTACCTGTGACTATCGATGTCACAAAATCTCAGCAAGAGGCCCAGCAATCACTTCTCTAGCTTCCCACAGAGTTCAAGGATACACCTCATCCTTAATTAATTAAATAACGACGTTCAATGTCCCTATACAGACAACAAGCAAAACTAAAGTCATTTACGAAATAGCATGCAAGAACAGTAATAAACATTACATTGGACAAACAGGCAGAACACGAGCCACCAGGATACATGAAAATCAACAGGCCAAAAACCGACCTGACCCTCTCTCAGTCGTATCCTTCGTTACAGATAAGGAGGTACACCACTTCGACTGGGACAACATATCCATCCTAAAATAAGGCAGACAGATACACGCACGAGAATTCCGAGAAGCATGGCATTCTAACCGGTACTCTATGAACAAACACATAGATTTGGACCACGTTTACCACTACCGAAGAAAAGGACGGGACATGACTACACTACAGGAAATGACATCACCACAGGATATGACCACTGCAGCAAATGAAATCACCAACCGAAAGAAACCCAAACATTTAAATAGAAAGCAGGAATCATCAGCAGTGCTTTGGCTGGACGCTCACTGACGATGTTACGTAGTATGGTGATGAAACGTCTGAAAATGAACCTTACAGCTAAACGAGCAAAACTACATCCAGATCAACTGTAGTTACGTATTTCTATATTATAATGCCAGTGAAATGATTAGTTTTATCTGCGGTATCAGCCAATTTATCAAAATGTCTCATGGGATGTCAACATTCACGTTTCCAAATGTAAAAGTAAATTTTTGGCTCTGTTGCTGCTTCTGTTGCTGTGAGCTTGTGAAAGGCTGTGCTTAAATGATTAGCTTTTCCCTTTTCCTTTCTGTCAATTGGCAACTGTGTTCAATTGGAGAACCGGTTCTTTCAAAATCTACCTCAAATTTCCCTGTTTGCCTCTCTTTGTCTCTATGAATCCATCTCACCCTCTTTCATATTCTCCTCATATCTGTCCTCCATATCCTTCATTTCCCAATTCTGTTCTACAAGTAAGCCATTCGGAGACAGTGTGAGAGTGTAGCTGCTGAGAGGCTATTTACTCCCCCTGGCTGGAATGTGCAGATCTGCGTTTACATACGCAAGATAATGTGTCTGCCACTTCGGCCTTTGGGAACGTAACATTTTTTTCCCTCAAAACGTTATAAAGTTATCGAATTCTAAATAAAATTCGTAATCCACCATGAAAAAGAAATAATGATTTGAATTACAATAATGTCTACACGCTTGGTGTGTAATGAATGACTTTGACAGCAGAGAATGAGTGTAATAATATCGTTATTGTCTGTGCCTTTGCCACAATATTCCTCTACCAGTCTGAGGTATCTCCAGACTCACCCTGTTATTCACATCAAACTTGGAATGAAGTAGTGAGAATAAAAGTGGAGGAGAAGCGAAAGCTCCTGTGGAACACAGGAATGAAGTTCTAATTTGAATTTGCTGAAAACAGCACTCACTGATGGTGCAAACCCGTTGAGGGGAGTAGCACCAAACGGCAAGAGGTTGAGTTGTCACATTCGAGATCTTGAATCAATAACACAGCATGAGCGAGAATTTTGAACAAGGAGCGTTTGACGCAGACAGTCACCATCGGAGGATAACGTAAAATGTCGTTGTTTATTAGGCAGGTGTTTTAATCAACAAAGCCACGACAGCTCACCACCGGCTCACTTTCCTGTCCATATGAGCAATCGCTTCACCAGTAACCTGAAGAATTGATTGGATCAATGTTGTTTAGCGAGAAATGCAATCAATCCCCGTTTCTGCAAAAACAGAGAACTCACAGTTGAACATTCCCAACGAAAGCACACAGAATGAGACAATCTGCTCTTGCATTACTTTTCACCTGTTTCAACCAACGGGATAATGAGAATGCGTTCGTGCTCACCCGGCCGATTAACAGCATGAAGAAACAGAGAGAGAACCTCACGCCAAGAGGAGCATGGTCATTGTGGTAAATTGACCGGGAGTTGTGTATGTCAGTATAAATGTAAGCAATAAAGGCTCACCCATTACCACCGGCACTGACCCTTGTAGCACAGCTCCACTCACTTGCTGAGCAATGCCTCCTAGCTACCATTGCTTTTCACTTTTACTTCACATCCTCACCTCACATCTCAACATTTTACCAACCGATTGCAGGGACCGGTTAGAATCTGCAATTTTGAGAAATGGATGATTGGGAAATGAATGTTTCTGAGAGGAAAAGCACTCACTTCGCATCCCTCGCCAGAGATGGGATAAGGGATGAGGTAATTTCCTGAACCCTTCAAGTCCTTAGCACGGAGGTACTCTCATGAAGCTGCCAGGGAGTACCTTTCAGGTTTAAAATATTGAAGGAACAGCGATATATTTCCAACACAGAATGGTGGGGTGATTCGAGGGGCATTTGTTCTGGTAGTTTTGCCGTGTATTTGCTGTCATTGTCCTTATTGATGAATGCAATCTGTCTCTGGGCTAATTCGAGCAGGATGAGCGTGGGTGCTCACTGTTTAAACAGGAATTTGGTTCCACTCAGATGCCTCACCAGCAGAGAAAAAAATATTCGTTCGCTGACTCGGAGTTGAATGCAGGTCTGGGCTATGCAAACTCGTACTATAACGCAGGGAACCCACTGGTGCTGAAAGGAACCCTTGCGACCTGACATGCACATTCTTTTGCCTGTTCTTCACTTCGTAACCACTTCAAGCCGCAATGCTTTCCACTCAGAGCTTCCAAACAGTTGGTTCTATCGCCCTTGTTGTCAATGTCAAGAAAGCTGACCTGTGATAATCTGATGTTCTTTTTTTCAGCAGACGGCTGCAGGAAGGTACTGACAGGGACTCGTTTTGAGGCGCTGAGACGCGGTGAAGGGGCGATATCTATGAAGGTATGGTTCTACTTACTGGATTATAGATCCAGGGCTAGAAATGACTAGTCGTTTCTCGCTAATGCCAAGGTTCATTTCTCCAAGTCACGAAATTGTTCAGTAACGGCAAATAAAACGGTGGAAAGTTACTACGTAGAAGAGGATGACTGTGAAGCCGGCACCTGAGGCGAAATTCATTTTCTTTGTCGCAGAGAGACACTGCTTCACAAAATGGAGACTATTGAAGGAACGCAGTGACTGTGATTATCTTTCATGTTTTTCCATGTTGTGAGTATTCCTATTGCTGCTCATGTCCGTGTCAACATCAGAACTCTGCAACATGTGGGCGTTTGGTATGCACGGGACCAGGGGCAGAACAGGTTTCGATTATGGTTGCTTTGAGTGCAGTTTCCATACCTCGTTATACTCCCAATCTCATCTTCCTCCTTTACTGAAGCTGAGATGAGGTTTGATTTTTCTGATCTGCAGGACCGTGAATCGTTTCACTGCCTCATATCAGCAAATCTTCCCGAGAATACAACAGTCAATGTCACCGCGCTGTCAGTGCAGTGGAAGCTGAAATAGCTCCAACCGCCGCTCAAGGACAACTTTAATTTGCCAAAATCCATCGACCCAATCACTGGAGCTCCTGGGGATGGAAAGGAAACAAACATCAAACGAAATCTCAGCTTTGCGAATCTTTAAGAATTATTTAGGAAGCGGGATCAGGAGAATGAAACATGAACTGTCTGAGTGAACAGAGTCTGTCTGTAAACTTGCTTCTTCTATCACAGGGAGCTCTGATGTTCTCGGCGACATTAACTGTTCTGATACATTTATTCCCATCGGACCTGCTCTGTTTTTGCAGTTATGAGCGTCAGGAGTAATAAATCTCAATTTTGGACCTGGATTCGTAACTCGGGCAGTAGTGGTAGAAGCGCCGAAGCCAATACACTGTCCTACCAGAGATGGAGGCAAGTTAGCCTACAGTATTAGTTAAGGAACAGCTTTAGGCTGTGTTATTATTCATTGGAGATACGTTTATCTTCCAAAATGATGGAGTCATCGAGTTTTTTACAACACTGATAGAAGCCCATTATCCCGTTTTCCAGAACTTGGCCTGTATACTGGAGTGCTCTGTAGTTTGAAGTGGTCATTTCAATCATGTTTTTTCCTGGAACATTTTGAACTCAAATGACACAACAAATTGTACTGAAGTTTGATACGGGAACTGAAAGTACAAGTTGCTGAAAAAGCTCACCAGTTCTGACGGCATCTGTGCGGAGAAATCAGAACTAACGTTATTAGGTCTGTGACCCTTCCTCAGAACCAAATCTTCCAGCAACATCTGCTTTTGTCTGATATTGAAAAAAATGTATTCATGTGCCCTCGGTGAACTGAGAGAAAGAATCATGAAGACACATTAGCCCGAGAGTGACAGAGGCCTCAAGGGTGACCAAGTCCACGAAGAACGATTTGACCTGCTTGGCTTATTTGTTCCATTTCAGACTTCAACAGCAGAATCTGTTTGCACGGAAGTGTTCCTTTGGATGTTGGATGCGACAGTTGTTCAAAAGTTCACATGTGCCTCAGGGAAGCGCAAATTCACATTCCCAGACGTACAAGAGCAATAGTGTATCCATTGTGCTTCAGCAGCACCCCTGTAAAGTTGAGGTCTAATGAAATAAATGCAGCAGTATAATAGATACCTGAATAGCCTCTGTATTTCAAATTAGCGGCAACAAAGCTGAAAGAATCATGTACAGATAGATAGGAGAATGCAATGCTGAATCAGGTCGTGCCCAGGATGTTATCAACAGAGATCGGCCCTTGTTGTTTAATCATTTGATTTCAAATCTATCTGTGACATGGCCTGTTAATGCCTAAGATCTTCAGCATCAAAATAAAATGCTGCCTGATCTTTAGAAGCAGAGTGAAGCAGTAGATCAATCGTGGAGAGTTATACAACACAAACATATCATTCAGACCAAATTCCCCTTACCGACCAGATATCCTAACTTAATCTCGTCCCATTTTCCAGCATTTGGCTCATCTTCCTCTGAACGCTTTCTATTCATATACCCATTCAGATGACTTTTTAAATGGGATGGTGTTGCCGGTGTAGGACTGGAATGTACAAAGTTAAAAACACACAACACCAGGGTATAGTTCAACAAATTGATTTGGATGCACGAGCGGTGTCTTACAATCCTATCCTCCTCAACCCCCTGATGAAGGAGCCACTTTCCGAAAGCGAGTGTGTCCAAACAAACCTACTGTACTATGACCCGGCATTTTGCGAATTTTAAACTTTTAAATTTTGTAATTATACCAACCTCCACCATCTCCTCTGGCAGTTCATGGCATACTCGCACGACCCTTGCTTGAAAAAGTTGACCCTTAGCTCCCTTTTTATTTATTTTTTCCTTTTCACCCTAGATCTGTGTCCTCTAGTTCTGCACTAGCTCCATTCCAGGGATAATAACTTATCTATTTGCACTATCCATGCACCTCATGATTTGATGCATATCTATGAGTTAATCCCTCAGCCTCGGACATGCCAGGAGAAACAGTCACATCCTATTCAGGCTGACCCTGCAACTGGAATCCTGGTTCCTCTGAACATATTTGTAAATCTTTTCTGAACTCTTGCAAGTTTTACAATATCTTTTTCAGAGGAGGGAGACCAGCATTGCACACAATATTCCAAAAGGTGGACGAACCTGTTTCCTGTACTGCCTCAACATGACCTCTCAACTCCGATACTCAGTGCTCTGACCAATGAAGGAAAGCATCAGAATGACTTCCCTGCATGTTAAAGTCCTACATCAGCGGTGTCCGCTACAATTTCCTGATGTACAATCTGCTGGAAACACGAACAGATGGGACATCAGGAAAGTGGAAAGACATTGGTAGTTTCTAAGAGATGGCTGTGAGCAGAGTGGACCCAGGTTCAATTTGGGTGCTGAAGACGGGCTTTCCTGTATGTAGTGGTGAACATATCACTCCGGATGTATCAAACACACTGACTGCCTAGTCTGTGTTGTCCTTTGCAAACCTCAGGAGAAAGTGAGGACCATAGATTCTGGAGATTTGAGTCGAGAATATGGCGCTGGAAAAGCACAGCAGGCCAGGCAACATCCGAGGAGCAGGAAAATCGACGTTTTGGGCGTAAGCCTTTTTATCAGGAATGAAGCTTGTTGGCTGTGGAGCTGAGAGATAAGTGGGAGGCGGTTGAGGCTAGGTACAAGATAGGTTGATGAAGGTGGGGAGAAGATGACAGGTTGGAAAGGAATGTGAAGCGCAATGATGGGAAAGATGATGGACAGGCCATGAAGGAAGTGCCGAGTTGGAGGCTTGGGACGAGCATAAGGTGAGGAAGGGATTTGTGGCAAAAGGTGAAATCCACGTTCATTCCGTGGGGTTGCGGGCTGCCAAGGTTTCACTCCTCCAGGCTTCAGTCGGTAAAGGTTTGGTGAGAGAGGAGGCTAAAAACCTGTATGTACTTGTTAGAGTGGGAGTGGGAGTTGAAGTATTCAGCTACACTGTGGTGAAGTTGGTGCTGGCGGCCAGAGATTTACCCTGAAATGATTCGCAAGTTGGCGTCCTGTCTGTCGATGTGGAGGAGGGCACATCAGTTGCAATGAACAGAATAGATGACATTTGTGATTGCGCAACAGATGCACAATGTCATATACTATATCCATTGGACCGATTGTGCTCTCCCAACCCTAATCCCATTGCAGTCACGTCAATGTGTTACTCACAATTAAGTACCAGCCATTTTCAAAGTCCTTTACCTTATTTCATACACTACGTCTAATGAGGTGCAGCACCCTCACTCCTGCCGGGACTGCTCCTCTTCTCAGGGATGTCCCATTGTCTACTGTGCCGGAAGTAGTTTCCTCATCCTTTCCATTTGTTCTGTCTAATTACTTATTGTGGAAACATTAAACTGCGCAAAGCCACCTCTTCTTTAATTTTTTTCTGCAGTTTTCTAAACAAACGAGTTAAGAAATTTTCCAAGGACCTTGGCCTCAGCATCATTAAATCGCAATCCCGAGATTATTCCTGTTTCGTTTGCTTTCCAATTTAGCACCAAGTTAAATTCCATCAGCTGAAACTCTTTCGCCCTACATCACCATCTGGGTGTCATCGAGGTCCACCTTCAGACCACAGTTACTGAAAGAGCAATTGTCCTTTACCAGTTTTACTTTATCAAAATACAGGCTGAGGTTTTCATTGTGCCTTCCTGATCCCAGTCACTGCAAACTCATCCATGTCACCAGTAAAGGTTTGTGTATGTGGATTTGATTAGATTAGATTACTTGCAGTGTTGAAGCAGGTCCTTCAGCCCAACAAGTCCACACAGACCCTCCGAATGCAACCCATCCAGACCCATTCACCTACATTTACTCCTTCACCTAACACGATGTGCAATTTAACTTGGCCAGTAATACAACGGACATCTGCAGCCTGGACAATAACAGGAAAATGAGAATGGAACCCTGTCCGTATTTTCTTAACCCCATGCAGTTTATTTGTCTCTCGTTGTCTCTGTCCTGAATCCACCCTGTGACGTACAGTCTCAAATGAGTCTCCGCAGAGACAAATTTAGAGCCGAATCTATGAAGCAGGAGGGGAAAGGCCAAGTAGAAATGAGTCGACATTGAATTGTAAAAAGGAGAAACGAGGGAGTCAGAGGGCAAGTAAAAACAGACAAACAGAAGGTTACATTGTTTTGAGAGACAGAAGAACAGAGAGCGAAAGAGACATAACATTCATTAATATTTGACCTGTATTGCTAGTCTTAATGTAAAATTATCACAGTACGATATCTTCCATGAAGGAGCACAGCAACAAGAGTGTGACGATTGGCTTGTGGCGTGTCTTACATCAGCTCAGAGAGCTGTGTGTTCAAACCACACCTGGCTCACGATGTGTTGTGAAGGTTTCACTCTCTGAATTTAACATGGCAACAGAGTTTGTTGTCGGCGGTATTCACTGGTCAAAGTGTTCTTTCCAGTTCCTTTCCAGAACACGAGATGAGTTGCTGTCAGTTTCATTTGTGAACAATGTTACTTGTAGGTGGATGCGCATTGTTTGGGTAAATGTTCAGTTTTCCCACTATGATAATGAAAATACAAACTGTTCATCATAGGGTATAAACACGCAGCCGAATCTCTCTGGGCAGTCGCTTCGTTCATTTGCTGTCAGCGTGATGTAAATAACATGTACTGACATTTTGTTCTTGAATGGTCCCCAATTTATGCTTCAATATATCAGGAGACTCCAACTCCTCTTGTTACAGCAGAATGACAGGGGTTTCAGAAAGTAATAGTCCCCGGCAACAGCAATCTTTCCTCTCACTGGACGCAGTTAAAGTGACCTTTATCTCAACAACAGGAGGGAAAACTGCAGTCTGACAGCCCTACTCCACATTAACGGTTAGCCTGAATTTAAGACTGTTTTAGTAAAAGCCAATTATAGACATGTATTTGGTTCAGACTGCTATTTGTTAAATTTAATTGGCAGGGAAGACGCGGATGTGTGAAACAGTCCTGTGCATTAACTATATGATGACTGATTTGTTTCTTTGTACCAAATTCACGAGTTTATTTCGATCCCATAGAAGAGAGGCTGCAAGGTTTAGATAATCGCAGACCAACAGAGATGGGGTACGGGCATTCAAACTTTCACAAGCGTATCACCTCCTCTGTGCTAACTTCACCAATGTCTTACATAATATATGTTAGCATCTACTTACTGGAAGCACAGCAAATTGCAGTGCTCGTGGAACTGCCACACAAGAGGAGATGGCATTGATCACGGGGTTACACACCGGTCGCTCCGAATGCGCCATTCCACACACCTGAGGTCAATATCTGTGAAGAACATTTTCAATGATTCAGAGAAATACTCAGTTTTACATCTGGCATGGAGCATGTAACGTTGAGAATGATGCCATAACTCTTTATTTGCTGTTGTGTAATATGCTGTTGGGTAAATAAACACGTTGTCAAACTTCCCAGATTCTATTAAAAAATCTGGTTTCACACAGAATCACAAAGTGTGCCGTACCACAGAAGGAGGTTTGCAGCCCACCTTCTCTCTGCTCGCTCTCCATTACCATTCTATTGCTCTCACCATGTCACTCTGAAATGGATCGTTTTCAAGTAAGCATCGAATTCCCCTTTCTGTCCATCGAATCAGAACCTTTGCCACAGTGATTTATTGATATGTGCCACTCCCTGTGCGAACCCATTCTTCCTTATGTCACTTCCACTTCCTTTCCTGATGACTGTCAATCGCTGCCGAGCTGTTCTAGTCACTTTCATACTTTGGAGCATTTTCCTTCCTTATTTCGCTCTTTGGACCCTTCATGATTTTGAAAATGTCAAGCTAATGCAAAAAGTTTTGGTTTGGAAAAGCACAGCCAGTCAAGCAGCATCAGGAGCAGGAACATCGACATTACAGTCAGAACCCCTTCATCCGGAATGAGGGGAGGTATAAGGGTGTAGAGAGTTAAACAGGAGGGTGGGTGGCACTGGAATGGGCGTGGTGCTGGAAATCCATCAGTTTATGCAGGTTGCAGCTGATGATGATAGCTTGAAGCGGAGTGGAGCTGATTCTTAGCAAGGAAGATGGACGCAGGTGACAGTCAAGAGGGTGGAGTCGAGTTGGAGGGTTTGATCTGCGATGGGAGGATAGGGAGGGGAGATGAGGAAACTGGTGAAGTTAACATTGATGCCGAATGTTTGATGGGTTCCTTCGAGGAAGGCGAATTGTTCTTGTATTTGATGGTGGACGAGACCCAGGACTTGCATGTCCTTGAAGTGGGAGGGGCAAGATGAAGAAGTCAGCTACAGCACGGTGTGATTGCCTGGTACTTGTCTCCCAGAGATTTTCTCTGCAACGCTCTGCGAATTAGGGTCGTATCTCCCCAGGGATAAGGAAATCCCGTCCAGAACAATAGTCACAGTACATGGTTACATGTGCAGGAAAATCTCTTCTGGATGGGGAAGCATCCTTTAGGACGGTGGAGAGAGTTGAGCTGGATGTTGATGGTGAATTTTTTCACGTCTTTCGATAGCAAGTGAATACCAGCTTTCAGCCTTCTGCTCTCCTTGGAGAACTGCCCAAATTTTACAGTCTACCTTCACAGGTGACATTGCATTTCCGCTGCACCATTCACATCACCCTGTTCAGTGCTGTCTCAAATTATAAAATTTCCCCATTTTCTGAAGTTTCACGAGCAGATTGGACAGAAATGCAGCTGGAGGTTTCATTCAGAGTCGGATTGACGATGTGAACAATCTGAAACACATATTTTCACTTTGAATATATGTTTCACTTTGTCGTGTTTCTCTTCCCCATGCCGACGTCTGGCTCTCCGACCATATTTACAGAAACGATTTTTTAAGAAATTCGATTGAAATGTTTGCCTAAGTGCAGACTGGACAGATGGCCTGTCCTGGATTTGAAACCACATAGCTAATTCACTGAAAGCCCAAAAGAAAAATTGACACTCAAGGAGCAATGACCACAGTCTGTTTGCGTTAGACAATGTGGCAGCAGGTGACCGTTTCATAGGCTGAAATTCATTCCACAACGTTTCCGGATTTCAAAGCAGCAAAGTGGTAGCAGAATATCTGCTGCGCATTTTGTCTCCCTGCTCACTGAACTTACCATTTGTCCAATATCAAAGAACCAGACCGTCTCCACTGGCGGACAATAAAACCATTTTGTTTCTACTTGCAAGCTCTGCTGGAAGAAGGGCAGAGCCCGTTCGATTTTCTGCTCAGTGTCAATCACTTACAGTGGGTGGAATCAGTTACATGGCAGGAAATCAGCAA
Source organism: Chiloscyllium plagiosum (assembly GCF_037043375.1). Classification (NCBI taxonomy): domain Eukaryota; kingdom Metazoa; phylum Chordata; class Chondrichthyes; order Orectolobiformes; family Hemiscylliidae; genus Chiloscyllium; species Chiloscyllium plagiosum. The sequence goes on from NW_028270180.1 coordinate 80,793,465, forward strand.
CTTTGATTGTGGATTTTCTCCGAATCTCTTTTATCCGAGAAATGGAAAGTTGCTGAGATGGCGGGAAAAGAAGAAATGGACACTGGAGATTCTTTGTCCAGGCAAATTAATATGAGTTATCTTGTGTGCAGCCTGTTTGGTGTTCAGAGTTTGTCTTCACAGATATATCCTACAGAAATCCCGTTTATTTCCTGTGTCGGAGTAGCAGTTAACATGTGAGCCCCAACTTTCCCAGATGAAGAGAAGCCAATAGGAACGCTCACTTACTGACAGTTATCACAACAGCGCTGAGAGTGCAACGTGGCAGTGACGTTTAAAAATGAGCCATTGTATCTTCCTCTGTCCCAGAAATAGGGGGAGGGACGGCATAACCTGATGATGTCATTCCCGTGCAGATTGAAGCCATACAGTCTATCCAGTCCACGACGACTCTCTGTCACTTGTAACTCTTTGAGGTTATTCACAAACGGTGATACATGTCCAAACATTGAGGAAATGTGTCTGTGCGGTGATGCTGTCTCCCAAATGCTGATCCTTTTTCAATTCATGTCTGAGCCAGTGATGGATAACGCGACTGATTACGCGTCAAGATACTATAATTTCGACTCCTACCTGGCTCGAAAGCAACGCAGGCTTTTATTGCACTTACAAACCAATGGTCCTCTCTGTTCTGAAGCCGAATTGATGTTTGATTTCCTAATCTGCAGGAACCTTCTGTCACTGTCGCTGAGAACGTCAAAGACAATCTTCTTACAACATCACCGGAGGGGAACTCAACTTACTCCACACGCTCTTCATGGACACCTTTCCACTTCCATTACTCACTGACACATTCACTGCGATTCCTGGGAATGGCAAGGAAACAACATGAATGCACAAGTCGCAACTTTCAGTTTCATTCGAAACTCTTTGGGAAGCGGTGTCAAAGAAGAATGAAGGGTGAAGAATTCGACTGAGCAGGGATTATCGAGGTACCTTCTGCTTTTTTTGAACAGAACGAAACATTGTCTCAGATTTTCTCGAGGACATTAATTGATACGAAGCATTGAAAGCAATATTGTCACAGGTGCTCCCCTTTTCTTGTTACTGCTGATGAAGAAGATGCTTTGTTCTTTTCCCAACCGGGAATCGAACACAGGCCACAGCCGTGAAAGCGCTCAATCCTTACCATTAAATCACCAGCCTCCAACTGTCAGCTGCATGGCTTGCTTGGAACCCGTCAAGCTCCATGTAAGTGCTCTTCTCAGAAAAATACCGCTTGGTTATCCTCATCCTATTCCCCATCCACTGGCTGTTTATGGCTTCGCATCACAAAATCATATCTGAATACTTCTGAAGGTTATGTGGGCTTCTCCTTCTCTGACTCTGACAGACAGTGGGCTCAAGCTTAAAACACCTGCCGGCTGATGACGTTTTACTGCATATATCCTCAAATCTGTCTGCCTCTAACCTTAAGTCTGTGGCCCACGGTGATCAATCAAGAGGAAACATGTATTTAGTCTACCCAATACATACCATTTTTTTTATTTCAATCACGTCATTTAAAATCTCCTCTGCTGTAAGAAAAATAACCCCAGTCTGTCTAATGTTTGTTTAAAATTCCAACTCTTCAACCGGTCAATATGCTGTTTAGTGGCTCAGCGCAACAGATCCGGAGTTTGGGCATTCTGTCCGTGACTCCGTGGGTTCCTCCGGATGCTCCGATTTCCTCCGACTGTCCAAACAATGTGCAGGTTCGGTGAATTGACCATGTTAAATTGCCCGTAGTGTTACGTGCATTAGTCATGGGTGAACTTAGATTTAGATTAGATTACTTACAGTGTGGAAACAGGCCCTTCGGCCCAACAAGTCCACACCGACCCGCCGAAGCATAACCCACCCATACCCCTACATTTACTCCTTACCTAACACTACGTGCAATTTAGCATGGCCAATTCACCTGACCTGCACATCTTTGTGACTGTGGGAGGAAACCGGAGCACCCGGAGGAAACCCACGCAGACACGGGGAGAACGTGCAAACTCCACACAGTCAGTCGCCTGAGGCGGGAATTGAACCCCGGTCTCTAGCGCTGCGAGGCAGCAGTGCTAACCACTGTACCACTGTACCACCGTGCCGCCCACTTAGGGGAATGGGTCTGAATGGGTGTCCTTCGGAGGGTCGGTGTGGACTTGTTGGGTTGAAGGGCATGTTTCCACACGGGAGGGAATCTCATTTAATCTAAATCTCTCCACGGTTTTTAGTGATATAATATCCTTAGTGTAATGAGAATTGCAGAACTGCGCAATACTCTGGCTAAAGCAGAAAGAACAAATGAAATGAATGATGCAGAAAGCCACAAAAACTGCTCTTTTCCAATAAATTCTCTTTTGCTCAATACTGCGGTGTGTCTTTTTCCTGAGTCTGATGCTCCAGTAATATCTGCTGTATGTCAATTAAAGCTGCTGTATGAGGATCAAACTCGCAACCGAGCATCTAAATGTATCGACTATTGGAAGTTCCCGTCGGTGGGACTTGCGCGCATTCAACCCAGCAACAGTGACCGCAGCAGCAAAGGCTGAATGGTGTCAATGTGACTGTAAGTTTGTGAATGCCTCATTGAAAGTGGAGAAGCGGCGTAAATGTTGGTTGCTGGTTGTGGAGTGGAGAGAAATCTCCGAGAAAGTTTGGGTTTGAAACCTGATGCACGAAACGCTGAGATTAGCGAAGCGGGTACTTGAAGGAGTAAACTCGTCACCTCGAAGAGTATTTTCATGTAAAATATGACAGATTCCTACACGCGTTTGCTACGACCGCATTACGTGCCATAAAACGGGAAAAATGCCCGTTGCGTAACTCAGATTGGAACTGAACTTGCGGTGGCCACATGACAAAGCAAAACAAGGTCCCGGCACCACATGTCGAGCAAGATTTGAAAAGCCATTAGGGTAGCATTAGGGGACATTTCGGGAACAGCACCACATGCACAACACAAATACTTGCCAAACACTGACTGGGATGTGGGTGCTCAGAGTGGGCTGACTCTTTAACTCAGAGTTTGATGAATGCAGATATTAATAAATTTCTTAAAAACATCAAAGGATTAGGGTATTTCTGAAATCCATTCCCAACAAAAATGTCGTTTGAGATCGGTTATTTCACCAAATTGCTCACAAAAGCAACTAACCGCTGCTGCTAAATATTTTATAATTCCCGTTCACAATCCCACAATCAGTGCAGCTCCGAAGACTCAACTGGAAATGCAGATGGGGAAGAGCAGCAGATGTGGCTCCCATGATGCGATCGAAGCGCGTGACGTCCATCCGAGATGGTAAGGATGCCAGTGAAATCCCGAAGCTGGCTCCAAAGTCACCTGGAGCAGCTTCTATTGACATGGATCATAGGAGTGTATTGGAATATCAGGTTGGAAGCTTCAAACTCAACTTTGTCAGTTTCTATTTACATGGAGAACGGAGTGTTGTACATTAGACTGGGTGTTCCAACCTCACCCATAGCAGCTCCTATTGATAAAGAGCAGGGAGCGTTTGGACATCAGGCTGATGGAAAGGATTTTAATCTGAAATGAAATAATTTCTGGCAGGACACATGTTTGTGGATTGCGGGAATTTCTGCCCGAGGGACGTGTCTCAGTTATAAAGAAGAATCCTGGAAAGGTTCAAATCGTGCTCAGTAGTTCGCACTGCAGACTCACAGCACTATTGTTTGGGATCCATTCAGCGTCGCGTGACCGGCCGTGTAGAGTTTGCACATTCTCCCCCTGTCTGCGTCTGTTTCCTCCCACAGTCCAAAAATGTGCAGGTTAGGTGAGTTGGCCTTGTTAAATTGCCCCTGGTGTTAGGTGACGTGGTAAATGTAGGGGCATGGGTCTGGGTGGGTTGCGCTTCGGAGGGTCAGTGTGGAATTGTTGGGCTGAATCTAATCTTATCTGGTTTCCTTCCCCAATCCAAAAATGGTCTGGTGGATTGGCCATGCTGAATTTCCCAGAATCTTACGTGCATTAGTTAGAGGGAAACTTGTTTGTTGGGTAACTCATTGGTAGATCGATGTGCACTTGTTGAGCCAAATGGCCTGTTTACACACAGTGGAGAACTTAATCTGTGCAGAAGATTTTATAGATCAGGTTGAGGTTCTGGATGTAGGTTTTCTCACTTCGTGTGAAGTGACAATTTTCCTTTTCGAGACTTGCCACTTCATATCATTGGGACCATTGGAGTGAAGCAGTAACAGTGAATATTTTGACTGGTTGTTCAACTTGTGAACATGACTGCTATTGTGTACTTTCTTGCGAAGTTCACAACTCTGGAGAATGCTGAAGCTGGGAGGAGTTTTGAATTCCTGACATGCAGGTGTGTGATTCTCTTCAGAAAATGACCCAGAAGACATCACAATCATTTTCCCAACGCTATCACAGAAGAGTAATGGAGTTGTGTGTGTATATTGAGAGACTGAATGACTAGGGAAGTACACTGACTGCTGGACATTTTACAAAGTAACATTTGATTCAGAATAAGCAGCAGTCGCTGAGTTTGGTATGAGACAAAAACACAAATTCGAAATCTGCCAATCAGTTTAAAGTGCACCTCGTAAAATATCAAACACAAATCCAAATTGTATTGAGTATATAGACAAGCTTAAAAGCCAATGACACAATCTGTAGCCTTGGGCAGAAAGGCCCGGGGAATATTTAGGAGGAGAACTACCAAGCTCAACATATTAATACGCTGCTTGAAAAATAGCTCTCGTAAAGGTACCTTTTCGATCAGTAAACTGGACATACAAATTCCGAAGAAGAAGAAAAGAAGACACAGGAAGATCCGAATAATAGCACGAAAGCTGCCTGGTTCATAGATAAGAAGTGTGATTTTGGAAATCTTAATTGGGGGTTTTATCGGACTAGTATGACAGAAGGGACTGTAAATGATAGTTTAGAGGAAGAAATTGGAAATTGCCGCTTGTTAATTATTCTGTTATATTTTAAGAAATAAAGTTGCTAATTTTTACTTTAAATAACTCTTGGCAACACGGATTTTTACGGATTACTGCAAGGGATAAATCTGATCCGTGTTGCTAGATTTTAGTTAAGCATTTGACCCGTGTCGAAACAAACGGGGAAGCTGAAATAGTCTCACAAGCAATTCATGGCGGCCTTCCCTTTACCATACTGACCTCCCAATTGCTGCGGCTCCTGGAAATGAAAAGGAAACAAAAAATACCCTTTCTTAGCTTTCAACCTCATTAGAATCTCATGGGAAGCGGAAACAGAGGGAAATGAATTGTAAAATTTCCGACTGAGAAAGACCATTTGAGGTACCCTCACCTCCTTTAAGAGGCTTGGAATTTGACTCAGGTGTTCCTGAGGACATTAGCTGATTCGGGGCATTGAAAGAACTTCTGTTATAGATGCTCTGCATTCGTCTTTATCTCTGTCAGGAATGAATAAACCCTCATTCCCTGATAACGAATTGAAACCTGGCTACAAAGCTGAAAACACCGCATCGTAAATTTTAGACGACGAGGGTTAAACTAAGGAGGGTGTCGCCTGGTTTGTCGACAGCCTTCAAACTCCTTTTTGGTGCTCTTGTCAGAAACAACCGCTTTACGATCCTTATCGCATTTTCCAACAGTTGACTCATGTGCCTTAGCATCACAAATTCACATCTGTATACTTCTGAATTCAAGAACCCGCTGGCTAATTTCTTTTTGTACATCGAATGCATGCCAGTAACAAAAAAGACTGGGTTTTCGTAGTGTAAAATGAAAAGTAAACGAAGAATCGCAATTGCAGCACCACCAGCGATGACGACAGTGATCGTTGCATCGTTTCTTAATGACACAGCTTTTGTGTTTTTTCAAAGCAGGTAATCTTCTTCTCCGATATGAATGGGTCATTGAGTGTTTACAGCACAGAAAAAGACACATCATCTCAGTTGTCCAACGCTGCCCTGCAGCCTTTTGTGCTCTGACATTCCAGATATTCATCTCAATGCATGTAGGTTCATTCGCTGAGCTGGAAAATTCGTTTCCAGACGTTTCATCATCACAATAGATGACATCTTCAGTGACCTTCCAAGTGAACCATTAGTGAGGTAGCCGCTTTCTATTCATATATTTGGGTTTACTTGGTTTCGTAATGCCATTTCCCGTGGTGACATCATTTCCTATGTTAATGCCAGTCATTGTTTCTTTTCTCAGTGGGTGGGAAATGCGATCAAAATCAATGTGTTTGGCGACAGCGTTTCGGTTAGAATGTCACGCTTCAAAGAATTTGTTTGCGTTTCTCTCGTACGTATATAAATAGAAAGCAGGCTATACCACCAGTTCTTATTTCGGAGGCTTACTGAAAATGTTACCTAACAAGGTGACGAAACGCCTGGAAATGAACCTTCCAGCTCCGCGAGAAAACCTACATCCAGAACCTCAACTTGAGCTACAAATCTTCTGAAACCTAGCTCACCTGAATGATATTTTCCCCGTAACGTTTTAATCTAAAATAACACAATGAATGGAATGAAGTTTGAGATGGCAGAACTGTGTTCCTGCCTCTGGATGAACTGAAACTCATTTTCAACCACAGAGCCAAACATACAGACACATTCTACCTAGAGAGACAAACGCTCAGACAATATTTTATCACCCACTTGACATACATTGTCCCATTTCAGAGTTCAAAACCACCGTCTGGTTCCTGCAGTGCAAGTCAGCATCTGTTCAGTCCTCTGTCAAACTGCCTCCCCAATTGTTTCCCCATCACTCTGCAGTTTATGCTGCCTCAACTCTTTCACCATGCGAATTTGACCATTTCTTATGTCAGCTGCTTCCTGTCGTTCAGAATGGTCTTCCTCAAATTCCTGAAAAAGACAAACAGGGATGTTGCAAGAGCATGTTTTGTTTTATCAGGGCCAGTGATATCACCACTGAGCAACAGAACCAGTGCATTACCGTATGAGAGAGATGCTCTTATGCATGTGAGACTGCAAGGTAACACGTAGCTCGTTAGCTTGTTTGTCACAAACCAAGCAAATGTGACAAACCGAGGTAGTGCCGAAGGGATCTACCGAAAAGTTGGAGAATGCAATGCTGATTTAGACAGTGTACAAGATGATATAAACGGATATCTTCCAAGGTAGTCCGTTCATGAGGATTCTCTGCTTACACTGCCATGGTCTGTTCATAATTACCATTCATAATAATCTTTCGAATACGAATTATGCTGTGGACCCATCAGAATCACTTCCCTGCATGTTACTGACTCTGACAAAGGCAATGTCAGCTGCTATTGCCTGACCTGCACTCGGCTTAAAACAAGAACAGAGGGGACAACAGGAAAAGGGAGGGAAATTGTTTGTTTGTGAGAAGTGAGTGTGGACCCATGGAGCCACGCTCATTGTGAGGGCTGAATGTGGGTTTCATGTTTGCCCTGGTACACTAATCAATCTGGATCACTCATCCAAAACGTGGGTGCTAAAGGTGGGTATCATCTTTATCCTGATACACTGATTACTCTGGATCAATTACGCACAATGACTGCACTTTGTGTGTCGTCCTTTGCACATCTCATCTTGGTTCAGTGCCTCGAGGGGATCCTCGCATTTTTAACTTGGCAAACCTTACAAAAGTCAGTTTTGCAGGTTCATATTATAACATAATTAATTATAGAAGCAGAAAGAGTTCATTCATCCCAAGTGTGCTCCGCGATCCCATGAGCTCACATCTGAAGTGATAATACTGAACTGCAATTTCTTGCCATTCTTCATAAGCCTTGATAATTTTACGGAGTAAATCTCTGTCGCTCCCAGCCTTGAATGTACTTAATAAGCCAGACCCGACAGTCCATGTAGTACACAATTCCATCAGAATATAAAAATGGCAGAACAATAGTGTGTCTACCTGCCAGATTGGAAAGAACAGGCAATCCCACTGGTGTAGGTGGAGGGGCAAGAGGACACTGTGACATAGAATGCAACAGGTAAAGCTAATGTAGGGGAAGGAGTGGGAGTGCATTCAAAATCACACCATTGTTCAGCCCTTCCCACATTCCAATCACTTAATCAGAATAATTAACAATATTTCTTCTTCAACAGGCCAACCTCTCTCCTCACTATTGCATAAATAATGCATCCTCCACACTTCACTTCACACTGCACACGTGATAAGACATCATCCAAATTCAACACGTGCTTACTTTCTCTCCTTGGCTGCTGGCTGACCCGTTGTGATTTCCAGCATTTATTGTTTACAGTACAGATTGCGGCATCTGCAGCGATTTGCTCCGATGTTTTGTCTCAGTGCTCTCACCACAGCAGTATTGGTTCTATCCTTGTTAAGAGAATGAATGTTTTGTTATGGAAATATGTCGTAGTACTAATATTTCTGACTTCTTTTTTCCAAAGCTGGCAAGTAATTAGTTTTGTGACAAACGTTATTCAAAATAACCGAAATATAAAAGATACAGTTTTTGGAAATCTGATGTAAAAACGAGAAATTCAGAACGCCTGACAACATCTGAAGATGGAAACAGATTTTTTTATATGGAAAGACCAGGTTATTTATACGTTTCTAGATTATAATGTCGGAAAATGATCAGTTATATCTGTCGAATCAGGATATTTATCAAAATCTCTCTTGAGATTACAACCGCAGTAGTTACAAAATTAAAAGGACTTAATCGGCTGTAATGCTGCTTTCATTCCCCTGAGCTTGTGGAAGGCTGTGTTTGAATTGTTACCTTTTCATTTTGCTTTCTGTCATTTGGCATTCAAGTCGAATTGAGAATTGTTTCCTTCAGTGTCTACCTTAGTAAGTGCATCTGCTCATGCCTATTTCTCTCTTTCACATTCTCCGACTCTCTGTCCATGCATATTCCTCATTGCAAACTTCTGCTCTTTGAAAAGCCGGTCATTCAGAGAAAGTCTGAGAGTGGTACTACTTAGAGGCCTTCTGTCTCCTGCCTGGGGTCGGTCGAAATCGGCTCGCATTCTCGGATAATGCCTCTGTCACTTCGACTTCAGGCAAGGAGACATTTCTTCCTCAAAATATCATGACCCTTTCGAAGTTAAAGTTGAATTCCTTATCCAAACAATGAAATAATTACCTAATAGCTACAGGAGAACAAGGATGTATTTATTGTTGGTATACAACAAATGAATGGTGAAAACAGAGAATGAGGGATATCAGCTCGTGGCGTCTTTGCCATTACCACAACATTCCCGGGTGATTTTGCAGTGACTCTTGCCTCACCTCTTTATTTCCACGAAACGGGGTATGAAGGAAGGAGAATCAAAGGAGGAGAAGCAGAAGTGCTTGTGGAACAACCGGGAAGAATTTCCATGAGGAAATAGTCGTTAGAAAGAACAGCATACACTGCCAGAACTACGCCGGGAAAAAGAAGCGGGGAAGCCAAATCAGAACAGGCTGGATCTCAAAGAGAACGCTGAGTTGCATCATCAACAACACTACAATTGCGAGAAATAACGAGCTTTCAAAACAGTGAGAAGTCACCACTGTGATGGGAGGTGCATTAACCAACTAAACCATGGTGCGACGCTAAAAGTGAGTATTTTCGTCCATACGTGCAATTCCCTAACCACTTGTTCATGGGAATTCGAAAATGTGTTTTCTGTATCAATGTTGCTTAGTGAGAATTGCAATGAAAATCCGCTTTTGCGAGAACAGACATTTTACGGCTTCGCATTCTTCACTGAAAAGACACAGAAAAAGTCAATCTCCTCTTGCATTGGCTTCCAACTGATATTTTCAGCTGTTTAAACTGACAGAATAAAGAGGATGTGTTCATCCTCTCTGAGCCCATTAACCGCGTCAATACACACGCAGGGATCCTCAACCAAGAGGAACGGGCTCATTGTGGTGAATTGACCAGCAATGGTGTGTGAGTCATTGCAAACAGTGGGCAGTAAAGGCTGATCAAACCACACTTACACTGAGCCTTGCACCACCAGCTCCACACTCATATCTTGCCTCATGTTTCCCAGTCATCAATGGTTTCGACTTTTATTTCGCTACCCTGCGCCAACGTCTCTACTTACTCCCGACTGCTTGCAGATATCGAATTAGAACCTGCAACATTTAGAAATGCATTTCTTAGACATAGATGCATTTCAATGTGATAATATTCACTTTTGTACCCTTAATTACCCCAGAGGTATAGAGGGTGAGTGATTGTTGTTCACTCTTCAACTCATTAGCATGAAGGTACAGACATGAAACCTGCAGAGATAGAGTTCCTGGATTCGGAACTAGCGACATTGGACGAACACAGAGACATTTGCAACTCAGAAAGGTGAGATATTGGAGGTGGATTTGCCGTTGTAGTTTTCACGTGCATGTGTTGCCAAAGTCCTTGTGAATAAAATACAACAATTTCTGGACTGATCCTGGCAGGACCCGGGTGTGTGTTCTGTCTCTAACGAGGAACGTGCTTTCATTCTGATGAAATGATATAAGTCTTCATTTCCTGACTGGGAATTGCATCCATGTCTGGGCGTTGCAAACTCAGACTCCTTCGCAGTGGGGCTGAGAATAGACCTTGCGAGCTGACTTGTACACACTCTCGCTCCTGTTCTTCACACCATAACCACCTTTGGCAGCAATATTTCTCTCTCCAAGTTTCCAAACAGTTCACCTTGGGTTTCAAATTGAAGAAAGCAAGCTGTCAAAATCTGATGTTGTTTAGCAAATGCACTGCTGGAAGATACAAATCAAGCTAATGCTAACAACGTCTTGTTTTGAGCCGCTCGTTTGCACTTAAGGGCGGCACCAATAAAAAGTGTCGCTCATCTCATCTAATTCCACATCCTGAGCTAGAAATGATCAGAGGTCTCTCGCTGAGTTTGTGCAGGGTCTTGCTTGGAAGAAACCATGACACGTTTTCACTGCAGCAGATCATGAAATCGCGTCGTGACTGTGAATAAAACGATGGAAACTTCCAGCAGATCCAGGCGAAGCAGGCAGCTGAGGACAAATGTGTCTCCTTTGCCAGTGAAAGGCACTGCTTCACAAATTGGAAACGTCGAAGTGAAGCAGTGTTGGTGATTATCTTCGCTGCTTGTTCACCTTTTTAATTCTGATTCCGTGGAAGTGCATGACATTACATATTGACATGCTGCCAAAACTGAGCGTGACGCTTGGGCAAGTGGTGTAATGCAAAACGCGTCTGATTTCGGGTCAGAAATGGCAGGTTTGATTCCGACCTGGCTCGAGAGTAATGCTTTTATTTAACTGTGGTCCATGTTGATGGTCTCCTTTGAAGTCCTGTCGGGACGACGTCTCTGTGTTTTCGAATTGCATTTGTTCTATTGCCCATTTCAAATTCCAGCTCAACACAACGGACACCTCTGTCACTCTCGGAGTATCTTCCTGTGTGTCTCCCTCTGTAGGTTAAAATGAGCACGAGTTCCTCAAAAGAGTTACAATACGTTGTGAAAATATCAACCTTCTGTCCCATTGTTGTGTCATATCAGAACACAGGATAACCGCATTGACATTTGCCCTGGAAACATCAGAACACACAAAACTTCGAGCCAAAGCTGGAAACTGCGACTAGAATAGATGGCTCTCTGATGAGCCGCAATGCACAATGGGCAGAATGGCCTTTTTCCCACTGTGTAAATCTGCGAATACTATTTGAAAATAATCTGCAACGAAAATATTATCAGAAAGTAAAAGATAAACAGTGTTTTATTGAGAATAAATACGATAGTATCTATCACATTGTATTATTTACTTGTGACGATTCGGTACTCTCACCACCGTGACACAGATACTATTCCCACTCATGGAATGGTTGTTTTGCTCAGAAAACATATCGGATGTACCAGTACTTCTGGCTGATTTTCCGATGCTAGTAGGTTATTGGTTTGTCCAAAACGTTTTGAAGATTAACATAAAACAAAGGGCTGCAGTTGCGGCAAATCTGAGCCAAAAACGTCAATTGTTTGATGAACTCAGCAAGCCAAGCAACAGAAACGTCAACTTTCCTGCTCCTGGGATGATGCCTGACCTGTTGTGCGTTTTCAGCACCAGTCTGATATAAACTCTGGTTTCCAGCAACTGAAGTCTTCACATTTGCCTAGTTCCTTCAGTGTCGCTGTTTCCAAATTCAGGAACTCCATCTCTCGCGGTTTCATGCATGTACCTCCATGCAGAGGAATCGAAACGTGAACAAAAGTAACTCACCCCCTTCACCTCTGGGGTAATTAGGGACTTAAAAATTAATCTAAACACATTGAAATATAGCTATGTCCCAGTTAATCGTAACACATTGAAATATATTATGTCCCAGAAATACATTTCTAAGTGTTGCAGGTTCTAATTCGATACCTGCAAGGGGTTAGGAATAAATTGAGAAGTCGAGCAGAGGAGTAAAATAAAATTCAATGCATTGATGACTGGGAGACATGAGGTAGGATGTAAGTGTGGTGGTGCAAGGCTCAGTGTCAGTGATAATTGGTCAGCCTTCATTGTTCATAGTTTGCAATCACTCACACACCACTGCTAGTCAACTCACCACAATGAGCCTGATCGTCTTGGTTTGAAGATCCCTACCTGTGTAGTAACGTGCGTAATGGACCCCGGCAGCATGAACACATCCTGTTTATTCTGTCAGTTCAAACAAATGAAAATTTGTTAGAAGCCAATGCAAGAGGAGATTTCTTTTTGTTTTCTATGCCCTTTCACTGGAGTATGCTCTGGCGTGAAATGTCTGCTTTCGCAAAAGCGCAGATTGATTGCAATTCATACTGAGCAACATTGATACAGGAAAAAAAAAACATTTTCGATTTCCTGTGACCTAGTGGTTAAGGTATTGCACGTATGGACGATGAAAATCACTTTCAGCGGGGTGCCGTGGCTTAGCTGGTTAAAGCATCTCCCATCACAGTGGTGCGTGCTCATTGCATTGAAAGCTCGTTATTTCTCACAAGTACAGGGTTGCCGATCACAGAGCTCAACGTTGTATTTGAGATCCGGCCTGTTCTGATTGGCATTCCGCTTTTTTCTTTCCTAGTTCAGTTCCAGTAGTGCATGTTGCACTTTCGAACGACATTTTTTTTACTGAAGATTCTTCCCGCTGTTCCAGAATGACTTCTGCTTCTCCTCCTCTTATTCCACTTCCTAAAGAGGTGAGGCAGGAGACATTGCAGCATTGCAGGGGAATATCACGGTAATACTATAGAAATCACAAGCTGATCACCCTCATTCTCTGCTGTCGCCATTCATTTGTTGTAATCAAGCGGTAAACACATCCCAGTTCTCCTGTAGCTGTCATGTAATGATTTTTTTATTGTTGGATATGGAAATCAACTTTAACTTCGAAAGGATCATAATATTTTGAGGAAGAAATGGACCCTTACCTCAGTTCGAATTGACCAGAGACATTATCCGGAGAATGTGAGCCTACTTCGACCGACTCCAGGCAGGGGGCAGAAAGCCTCTTAGCAGCTCAACTCTCAAACTCTCTCTGAATGTCCGGCCTCTCAAAGAACAGAAACGTGAAATGAGCGATATGCATAAGCAGAGAATCGGAGAATGTAAAAGAGGCACTGGAGGATACACAGAGACAAATAGGCAAAAACAAAGACACATATTGAGATGGAAGCTGAGAGAAATGTGACTGCCAATTGACAGAAAGGAAAATGAAAAAGTAACAATTTAAACGCAGCCTTCCACCAGCTCAGGGAAATGGAAGAAGCATTACTGCTGATTAAGTCCTTTTAAATTCTTAACTCCAACGGTTGTAAGCTCAAGAGAGATTTTGATAAATATCGTGATTCGACTGGTGTAACTGATCATTTTCCCGACAGTATAATCTAGAAATTTTTAACTAACCTGGTTCTGTCCATCTTAAAAAAAAATGTTTCTCTCATCAGATGTTGTCAGGCATACTGAGTTCAGATTTCAAGAACTTGCATCTTTTTGATTTGTTTTAATCTGATTAACGTTTGTCACAAATCCAGTCACGTGCCAGCTTCGGGAAAGCGATCAGAAATGCTGGTACTATGATATATTTGCAAAACAAAACATTCATTCCGTGACCGTAAACAGAAGCAATGCCACAGCTGTAAGGGCTCCAAATCCTATCTGCTAGATGACATGGGACGAAGACTGACCTTCTTGTACCTATTGTCAATGATACAGCTTTTGACTTTTCATTTCTGATCAGTTTCGCTGCAGATTGGTTTCTACTGGTCTTCAAGTTATGAAGAGTGGAAAAGCCCTTTCAGGCCATGGGGGAGTGCGGTTCAAAGACGTTCATCTATTCTATTCCCCGTTTCCAGCTTTGCTCTATATATTTATGTGCTCTGAAGATCCCAGGACAAATTTCAATGGGTTTCTCGCTTTGGTCTTAAATAACACAACAATGGGACTGAAGTTTGACATGGTCACTCTGTATTAAAAACCCCATCTCCTTTTCACTCAAAGACGGAGAAACGCAGACACATACCCTGGGACTGGCACAGATCTGAGGAATTAGACCTTGTGCATCACTTCGACTCTCCACTCCCCCACACAAGGTTATCTGCAAAACGGAAGCTTTTGATGAAACTTAAGGCGATTCAACGGACAATGAGCGATGTTGCCATGAACTGGAGTTTAAAATGGACGGAAGACGCAAATGCAACGTTAAATTCAATACGTAATCCTTTCATTTTCTGGCAGACAGCTGGTCACGAGGACGAACTTGCACGCTGCACCCTCGCGACGTTAAATTCGAAACTACACTCCCCTAACCCGAAGTCAGACACTTTACCAAAAACATCACTGGCACTAAGACCAGGCGCAGCCAGGACAGTATGTCTACATTTAATGTAAACATGTACATCGGGGAAACAACATTCACAAAGTGAATAACCAGCAAACATAATCACCATCACTGGTTCACTTGGAAGGCTCCACTCTGTGAAACATTGCCTTTCACGGTACTTTCCTATTTCGAATCTTTTACATTCCAGACCCTGAAAATTTTCAGAAAGAAGCCTCTGGTCATTACGAGCTGAAAATGTGTTGCTGGAAAAGCGCAGCAGGTCAGGCAGCATCCAGGGAACAGGAGAATCGACGTTTCGGGCATAAGCCCTTCTTCAGGAATCAGACATTTCGGGCATAAGCCCTTCAGAATTCCTGCTGCGCTTTTCCAGCAACACATTTTCAGCTCGGATCTCCAGCATCTGCAGTCCTCACTTTCTCCTCTGGTCAGTACAAGCCCGGCATCTATAATGAGACAAGTTCAACGACGTCGTTATTGCTGTCGACCCATTTGAAAAGCTCAAAACGAACGCCTGTTAGCATCAGCCTCTCCGTACCTTCCTGCAACATATCTGCTGAGAAACGTCAGACTATCATAGTTTTGCCTTCTTCAGATTGAAACCCAGAGCGATAATATAAACGAATTGGAACCTTGGAGAGATACACGCCCGATGAAGACAATGATGACTTGAAGATCCAGAACCAAAGTTTGTACATTTCAGGTCCCAAAGGCTAACCGCAGTATCAATTGAGATCCCTGTTAAGGAGTCTGAGATTGCATCGTCCAGACCTGGATATAATTCCCAGTCAGGAAACGAAGTCTAATTCTCTTCTTGTGAATTATCCAAATGAAAACTAATTCCTGGTTACACACAGAACACGCACACGGATTCGGCCAGAACAATCCAGTGATTGTTTGCAACTATCTAGAAGGACAATAGCAACAGATACACGCGAAAACTATCATCGCAAATCCGCCTCCAAGGATGTCGACATTGCGAGTTTAAAATATCTCGCTTTTCCTTCAATGTCGCTGTGTCTAAATCCTTTCCTCATGGCATCATGGCTGTACCTCGGTACTGAGGACATCCAGGGTTCTGCAGAGTAACACATTATCGCAATATCTGTGGTAATTTGGGATGGGCGGTGCATGCCATCCCATTGAGTGATGACGGCATCTCAGCAATAAGTTTCTAAAGGCTGCAGTTTCTAAGAGAACACCTGCAAGCAGTCGGGAATAATTTGTGAAGTGGAACGGGGTTATGGGAAAATGTGAACATCAATGATAACTGGGAGGCATGAGACAGCAAGTGAGTGAAGAGCTGGTTTGGCGAGGCTCCATGTCGGTGTCGGTATTTACTGCCCATTGTTCACACTGATTCACACACCACTCCTTGGCAATTCACCAAAATGAGCCCACTCCTCTTGGTGAGAGGTTCCCTTTGTGCATATTATGGGTCCCGAGAGGATGGACGCATCCTCGTTATCCTGTCAGTTTAAACAGGCGAAGGCACCTGTTTAAAACAAAGTCAATAAATGATTGCCTCTTACTGCGTATTTTCACTGGAGAATATCCAGCTGTGATGAATTCTGAAAAGCGGATGTTGGTTTAATTTTGCACCGAGCAACTGCGAAACACACACACACACACACACACAAAGAAATGTCTGAGTTACTGTGATTGAATAGTTAAGTAAATGCATATATGGTTTTGTAAAGCAGAGTTTGGACAATCACTGTGGCTTTGTTATTTAAAGCCCTTTTTAATAGACAGGCAATTATGGGATCAACTCATGTAATCAGAACCTGTGGAGGTCTTTCAAAAAGAGCAGAGTACGCTATTTTACCCGTGGTTCTGTTTCGGGTGTGGTACAAACCAATGACTGGATCGAGAAGAGAGTGCAAGTACAGCACCTTCGACTTCAATGCTGCCTCACAAAAACCTGCAACCACGTTTTTTCCTGACGAGTGTTTCTGCATCGCCTCACCTCACGCACTTGGCACATACATTTTCAATGATGAACTTGGCGTAAGTTCGATAATATCTACGAGGATATTGCAAAGTTTTTCGAGATTTGACTGCAGCGTAAAGCTGAATAGGTTGCGATAATTTTCCCTGGAGCTTCAGCGATGAGGGATGGTCTTACAGAAATTTATATCATCATGAAAGAGATGGGTAGAGTTAAATAGGCAATGAATATTTCTTCCTAGAGCAGACAAGTTCAAAGAGAGAGCACAGTTTTAATGTGAGCGTTGGAAAATTTAAAAGGGATCAGAGGGACACTTGTTTTTCACACAGAAAGTTTTGCGTGTTTGGAATGAATTGCCAGATTTAGTGATAGAATCTGTTGCACTCACAACATTTGATAGGTATCTAGATCGGTATATGGACAGGAAGGGTGAGGAAGGATAAAGGACAAATTCTGCAAATGGAGGAGATGAATTTCAGTTATCTGGTCAGCAGGGACGAGTTGGATCCGAGCGTCTGTTTACGTGCTCAGCCCTCTGAGCCACGGCAGTGGTAACGGTAGTTGGAATAGATTATTATCAAAATGCAGGGAGCTTTTCACTCAGTCAGCGCGTTGTAGTGGTTTTCTGCAAGGTGTTTGTTTCAAAACCACCGGGATAAGAAGATTTTCCTGACTTTGGCTGCCAATGCCCATTCTTCCTGTCACATTCCCAAGTTCTCCATGAAAGGTTTTCGCTCCGGAAAATACCTCACAAACAGTGTTACCCCTCAGCTCTCCAGCTAATCAAAAAACTCTTTAAGTGGTACAGAAACAGAACTGACAAGGTGAAACTTTTTCAGAAACGTCTAAGCATGAATGTTGTCTGTGGGGAAGTACGAGTCATCGAGGTCATGAACAGCTCACCCAAACATCAGGGAGACAATTCCAAACGGTACATTCAACGTACTGGAGGCTGAGTGCACCACCACTTACCAGAAAGTGCTCCAGTAACATAAAACATGAACCATGAAAAGTGAAGATTATCAATTATTGACTCGACTAGATTAAGTTAACAATGAACTGGTGTCTTCACCGGATTGAGAGGGCCAATCACCAGCCACCTTCATCAGGACAGAGATGAAGGAAATGAGAGAAAGTTAAACAAGTTTTACACTGCGATTGCCCTCCTTTTCGCCACAACAACAAACAACAGCGAGCGAATTCAATTCTGGACCTGTTATCACAACAAGCGGTGAAATAACTACCTCCATTCTTTTTCAGAGGAAACGATGAACAACGCAAATTGTCTTGAAAATGGAAACCTTGCGCAGCCTGTTTGGATCCCGTATTATGCGGGGGGGGGGGGGGGGGGGGGGGCTTTGGAGCTGGAGACGAACCTGATCAACACTCAACACAGCAGCAAAGGAACACAGCGTGGACACTGACACGTTGGTTGCTGTGTGCTATGCCACGTCACAGCGTGGTGTAGAAGAAATGACTAAAGTTTATTCTGTTCAACGAAAACACAACTCATCCCTGCGAAACGTTGCCAGCCTTATCCGTTCGCAAAAGTGGCAGAGAATGGATTCAAACGGAACCTTCTTCAGACGTGGAACCTGACACCAGCGTCTCGGATTGCTCACCACGCTATCACAGAGGCAAAAAAACGGAAAGCCAAGAGCGTGTACCTGATGATAACCTGCAACATACACACAACAACTACAGCAGTTCTGCAGAATAAACGGCTGAAAGGAAATCCTCCATCTGAAAATCTGATTTTGCACTGGAATTTGAAAATGGCAGAACAAGTAGTGAGGATATTCGAAACTCGGTACCGCAAGAGTTGCAACTTTACTTGTCATTCTCCTGAACCGTGCATTTTCCCGCAAAGCCATGAGTAACTGCCATGTGGCTGCAAGCTGAGTCGGAAACCTGTGTGGGTTTAGAGGATATGTGACTCACGTATTGTTTGTAAATCAAACAGTTCTTACTTAGAAGTGCACAAAATTCAGTTTCGGCACATATTCAGGGAAGGTCAAAGACGATCTGAGATGTCAAATATATGCTTACTGTACGTGATTGTTCTTTGTTCGAGGTGTGAAAAGGTCTCCCGCTTTAGTCGCATTCATGTCTCATCTTGATGACTGAATCAGAGAGAAAGTGTTTCACCAGAGCTTCCTGAATCTTTCATTCCTCTACCCCCCTGTTCATACTTTCCTGTAAATCTATGATAGCAAGAAAATAAAATGGATGCAATCATTCGGCAGCCTGTCCGTTATTTCATCAACTTCAGTTACAACACGGCTGAGGTTTCAGACCACACCGTAATATTAGTGACTCAATGAGAGCATGAGTCAAACAGTTCATCTGAGTATGTAAATATTTTCATTCCTGTTACTGACTGAAACATCTGTAACTGTACCTTCTGCTTTGAAACTCGAATATGTGAAGTAGTCCAAAGCATGAGTGAGGATTTTTAGTTTTGGTTCGCACAGGTTGAGAAACGCCAGACAAGGTACAAATAAGGCGTTTCAGAGCCTACATTGGAATACATTTGACAGAAACTTACCTCAGGAAGCCATTGTTAGCTTTTACAAGAGCAAATGAGTGCTCCACTTGCCACTGCCCCATCCATTACGATCTGGAAGACCGTCGCCCATAAAGAAGGAACAATAATGTTTCTGCTCAGCTCTGAACTGGGCCACTTTCGTACAAACTAATGCTTCTACTCTCCAGAAAGTAGCAGGACCCGCCGACTGCATTCTTCAAAATAACGATCATCTGTGCTGGAAACATCCACGCATATTCTGACCAAAGAAGCATGCGTATCAAGTAAAATCAGACACGACAATTAATTGGACTTGTATTCCCTTTCACAACAGCAAGAATGGGCGGGGACATTCAGAGTAAGGTTTAATGACCAGGGCAGAAAGCAATCACTTCCACCTGTGTTAACACACGAACCTACCTTTCTTTCATGTTTTATGCTATCGATCCTTCCCGTGGGAGATAGAGGTGATAACTGCTCCGCGACACAAACACAGTGGGACCAGAGACCCAATCGAGCTGTGCCCCAGCGGCGATAGCTTTGCTCAAAACAGATCGGTTTGCTATGCAGGACTGAATTTGATTTTGATCACACCCAGGCACAATATAACAGCCACCAGCAGATGAGGAGGGTTTGGGGGCGGATTCGGACGCACTCTGGGAAAGAAAAATAGACTGTGTCCTACATTCAG
The DNA here is from genome assembly GCF_037043375.1 of Chiloscyllium plagiosum. Lineage (NCBI taxonomy): Eukaryota > Metazoa > Chordata > Chondrichthyes > Orectolobiformes > Hemiscylliidae > Chiloscyllium > Chiloscyllium plagiosum. Next base: position 80,813,410 of record NW_028270180.1, read on the forward strand.
GAAAAATAAATGTTACAGGGAGAAGACTGGACAATGGGGTTGAGAACAAAATTAATCATGATCGAATTGCGGAGCATACCAGATGGGCTGAAAACTCTAAAGTTCTCCTATGCCTTCCGTTCTCTAGCCAGCTGGTATCTAAGGAATTAGAAACAGAGTTAATTGTTCAGTTTGAAGTCCTCCTTTCATAACTGGGCAAAATGAGAGATGGGACAGATCTGATATAAATTTAAAAACTGGGAAAATGGTTGGAGAGGAAGAAATAAAAGAGAAACTGAGTATAAAGTTGGAAGTCAGGAGATATTAAATAAAAAGGAAGAGTGTGCAAAGACAGAGAAAGATGGACATGGAAAATAAAGTGTCACTACTCCTGAAGGTTTAACTCTGTTTTCCTTTCCAAAACGCGACCAGACCTGCTGAGATTTTCCAGCAATTTAATTTGTTGGTTCAGAACCAGGAGATGGGAGTGATCCAGGACCAATCAGCACTCCCATGCTCTGGGGATGTTTGACTTACCTTTTCGACTAGATCACTTTGGTCCCACTCTGGAACCTCACAATCCTGCCCCACCCTCACCCCCGTTACTGACAATAAATTGTTCACTACATAAACTCACATGAGCACACAAGATTATTTTCCGTGTGAATTCTGAAACGTTCAGGGTGAGTTCTCGTCGGTTTCCATCAGAACGTTCTGAATCACTTCATTTTGGTTCAGGACCATTTGACTTGGAGCCGCCCCCCAAAGAGTAGCCATTCTAATTGCACATCTCTGAGTATTTTATTTGGTGCGTGTTTGGAGTGGAACCTGGCGTTTTGAAAGGGTCATCATTCATCGAATATTCAGTTGCATTAATACACATGTCTCGGGAACTTCCAGGAAATAGGAGACAGTTTTGACTCAGAAACCGACGTGTGATCAAAAACAGTCAAATCGACGTGTCCCTGAATTGGGTTGCAATACTACAAGTGGAACAGAGAGGTGAATTTCTTTGAAGGATTGAAAGCCCCCATCGTGAGGTTTGAACCCACTGCCTTGCCGTTAAGCATCTCATATTCTACCGGCAAAATCAGCTGGGCGTGCCTCACGATTGATTAGTGTGTCACTTTATACTGAGCATAATTCACCTAGCACTGCAATTTGCAATGATCTAGTTCATTCCTCCCAGTCACAAGTGACAAAATTGACACTTTCCACTTCTCAGTGGTTATTCCTTCAGAACGTTCCAATCTATTTCGAACTTGTCCCCGGATTTAAGATTCAATATTAATATTTTCATATTTTTGCCCTCGATTTAGGTCGCCGAAATGATTCCCAGTCAATCTGACAGACCATAAATCAATCGGGAAATTACAGAAGGAAACTCAAGAATTTCTGTTTCGAGTGTAGGTAATCACATCAGCTGACGAGACAGAGTCCTCACAATCAACACTTTCTGGATACTTCTTGCCTCAACATTTTACCACTTCTTATTTTCCTGACAGGAGTTTTGTTGAGAAAACGTTCCGAGAACAGGAACAATCCTCCAATCTTCTGTGGCTGTTTCCTATTTAAAGTGGAGTTGTCCTTTTCACACGGCAAGAGCCGTTCCTGAGGAAGGAGTTTCCATGTGCTGTGTCCCAGGGCTGGGCATGAAGCCGCTAACTGAAGCTGTTGTAGCCGCATTCACTTGGCAGCGGGGGATTGGAGAGATTGGGGTGGCTTTGTGCTGCGTGTAAACGTCTCGTTCCCTGCAGACTCTGGGTGAATCGTGGATGAGTTCTTGTGGTTGCAATGTAGGTACGTGGTCGGTTTGAATGCTTGAAATGAAGTATTTGAGACTCTGAGTTCGGCGTGAGCTCGAACTATTTGAGATACAGAAACTAGCGCCAAAACCAGCCCTGCATACATCCGAAAGCTGAGTTGTTTTGAGGAAGCTTTGACCATCAGTGGCTCCCACTGTTTTCAGAACCAGTCGCTAATTTTCCCGCTTTCGTCGCCGAAAGGATCAGAAGCCTGAGGATCTGCAAGCACGTCAATGAAGAAGGAAACGACCTGGGTAGCTCTGTCATATTTAACTACCTGCAGTAGCTCACTCGCGATTGTCGCATCAGTGAGATTCGAACAAATGATTCAATAGAGTCTGGAGTGAAAATTCAGCACTGTAGACCACTCATTCATGACACCACACAAGAGCGACCAGCCCTGCGAGACTGCTACCCCAACTTTGCTCTGACCCGCGTTTCACTTCAGGCACTGACACCTCCCGCATTCAGTAACGAACTTCGTGCAATTTAGAAAATATTTACAAGGGTTTGCACGATTTAGAAAGTAGCACGAAGCTGAATGGGCTTCGACAGTTTTCCCTGGAGCTTCAGGGCTGAGGGATGGACGAAGAGAAGTTTATAAAATTATGAGGAAAACGGACAGACTGAATGGTCATGGAATACTTTTGCCCAAGGCACGCGAGTTCAAACCTAGATAACACAGCTTTAATGTGAGAATTGTAAAATGTAAAAGGTATGTGACGGACAGCTATTTTCACCCAATCATTATTGTGTATGCAGAAAGTTTGCCACATTTAGGGCAAATTCAAGGGCATCTGAATGGATATACAGACAGAAAGGGTTTGGAGAGATAAGCGACAAATTTTGGGAAAGGTGGTTAGATTAATTTCATTTATCTGTTCAGAAGGGGCAAGTTGGATAGAAGGGTCTGTTTCCGTGCTCGGCAACATTGAGATGCTCCAGCAGCTGGCACCAGTTTTAATGGACCATTTGCAAAAAAAAAAAAATCACACGCAGTTTATTTATCAGTCAGCGCGTTTGCCTACATTTCTGGAGGGTGGATGGGTCAAACCGAACCAGCGATGAAAGTCTTTCCGGATTTTTACTGCCAATGACCATTCTTTTGACACCTCCCCAAGTTTGCCATCAAACTGATTGTCTGAAGAAATATACCTCACGCATTGTTTCCCCCTCAGCTCTCCAACGAATCCAGAAAGTGACAGCTCTTCATGTGGAACAGAAGCAGAACCGAAAAGGCGGAACCATTGCCAGACACACTGAAGCATGCATGCTGCCTTTGAGGCAGTGTGAGTCGTCCATGTCATGAACTGTTCAGAGGCATCGCAGTGAGACAATTCCAAACATTCTGGAGGTTTAGTGCTTTGCCAAGTCACAGAAAGTTTTCAAGAAACATAAAACAAAACCGAACAGCAATACCCCATGGAAAATGAGCATTACCAACTACACTCTTGATGAAATTATGTCAACAATGCGCTGATGCCTCCATCTGATCGAGAGGACCAATCGCCAGCCCCTCTCACCAGGAAAGTAATGAAGGAAATAAGAGAAATACACAAAAGTTTCACATCGCAAGATCATTTCGCCCCAGCAACAACAAAAAAAACGGCAAGCAGATTTAATGCAGGATCTGGTTTCATATCAGCAATGAAGTCGCCATCTCCATTCACTTTCAGTGAAAACGATGAACAAAGGAAATTGTCTGAAATATGAATACCCAGCGCAGCCTGCTTGCTTCCCGGATTATTCTGCTGAACAGATTTTCATATGAAAAGATAACTTTCAAAGAGAGTGTTTGTGGCTGTCCACATGACAATGGCAATTCTGCCCTCGCTCACTCTGCCGTTCTTGATCGTGTAGGGTTGGCATCCTCACCTTATACGCGGCAGTTCGGTGTAAAATTCTCTGCTGAGGAAAATCGGAGTGCTTTGGAGCAGAAAGGTGTGCAGCTCGTGTGATACATGGAGTTGTTGTTGGAATGTTTTGCAGAGCTGGGAAGTGGTATTCTCACAATTCTGTATAACATCCTCAGGGTTGCAGAGCATGTTGTGAAGCCCTGCTCTCCTGTGATGGTTGGAATTGATTTGGTTTCATTCCCGCTGGGTCCACTGTTGGTGTTGCAGATTGGATCCTGATCAATGTGTTTATTGATGGAATCCATGGATGGGTGACCTGCTTCTAGAAATTATCTAGCTGCCTTCTCTTTTGCCTGTCCTATTACTGTTGTGCTGCTCTCGTGGAATTTGTGATGCTTGCTGTCTGTACCTATTGCTTCTAGGGATAGCTGGTAGTGGCAATTCGTGACGGCCACACAAATTCTTTGCCAAAAATATATATCCCGCTACCTCATTCCCAGATGTGTGTTACGCTAAATTGTTAACTAGGATATGCCGGAAGGCAATGTAAACAGCAAGCTTCCCTTTAACAAAATAATTTTTTGGGAACTGATAGCCAGACTCCTCTGAACACTCGGATTTACGACAGCACATAAACCAACAGCCTCGCTGAGACAAAACTCACCAGAAAGCAATATCCAATGCCCATCATGTGCAAGAAAAATGTGGTTGTCAAGATTCCACGCAGGGACAGCACAAAACACTATATAGGAGAAACAGTCGGACGACTAGCGACCTGCAATCATGCATTTGTTCTTGTAGTTATATGCAGGGCACTGAGGGTCTCTGATTCAGGGAATTGCGATTATATGACCCTCTGCAATACTGGTTGCTTCCTTGTGTGTGGTAACTACTGATGCAACATTTGTAAAGCACGATTGATCATTGAGGAGTACATCCAAAATATTATCCAAGAGAAGTATTTTGGTTGCGTTTCTGGTGCTGTTCCTGACATGCCCTCTGGAACTGGACTTATATGTGCTTCCTGACGGTTCGGTGCATGCTTCCCTGATCGTATTGTTGGCAGTAACCAGCGTTTTAGCTGCAAAAACGTGCGTTTGCTACCCAGGTCCACCTGCCTGTATTTGTTGTCTCTTGTTTTGTGCAATTGCAACACGGTAAATTATTAATTAACATTGGAAGATTACAAATGGAGGCGTGTGAAATGCCGAGGTTTTAGTGACATTTATCCAATGTAAATAAGAAGGTAAAACATGCTGGTGTAGAAATCAGGAACAGTGAGGAAAGAAATCACCCGCAGGTTTAGCTTAAAAGCCCACTCGCATTAACCAATATCTACAAGAAAAGATTACTTCATGTGAGTGATGAAAGAAGGAATAATTATGGGTGATCTTAGTTTCCCATCTCACACTCACGGTTCAATTGTAAAAAAGGTTTGGTTGTCAATAATCAATTACATATTTATGTCCCAGAGAACAACGCGAGACATATTTTGGTCATCGATTAGTTTACAGCTGACTTAGTTTCTGTCTTTTCTTGGAAACCATCTCCTTTGTTGTGACCATCAGGAAAGACATTACTTTTGACATAAAGAAAATAAATATTATGTCACTAATGTTTGTATGTTTCATGCCCAAGTACATTCAGACCAACAGCTCCCTTGATGAACTCTGCTGGTCATGTTAGCAAAGAAATCTGGCAAATTGCCAAGTGCAATTTTCTCTCAATAAATAATTTTCACTAAGTTTGACTGAAAGCACTTCATCCTAAATTTGTGCTTTTCTTCTTTTAAAATAGAGTCCGGCATCTTCCAAATGACGGCAAAGACATGAAAGCAGATGGAAGTAATTTATCCCACAACATTCAATGAGATCATGGTAGCTTTGGTTCATCGTCAATCCCCGTTTTCAGCCTCATCTCCGTGATTCTCCATGTCTGTCTATTTCAGCCTTGAATGTACCTCGCCTTCACAGCTCTCTGTTGCAAAGAACTCCACAGATTTGCAACCTTTGGAAGAGTGAATATCCTCCTTATCACTTTCTTAAAGGTTTGATCCCTTCAGCTGTGAGAAAGCCCTCTTATCCCACTTTCTTGCGGTTGGACATCAGAGCAGAATAAGCCCCTGAAGGGAGGTCTGCACTCCCCAGTGCCAGCTCTGTGTATTTGAAACATTTTTATATTTTGACCTCTGATTTAAAAAAAAATAGACCTGATTTGCTCATTAGATTTGCCAGTGGTGATTTTTTTCAAGAGCACTTCAATGGTCATAATTCAACTTGCAATGAAAAGGCTACACAAATGCAAGGACATTTTACTTTCTCGATCCAATGCTGCGTTTGTTTGCCTCTCTGCGCTTGAAAATGGATCCGACCCATCCACTTTACCTCTCATCAATATGTGTGGTAATCAAATTGATCCCCCAACGTCCTCCTCCGTTCGGAAGCAAGAGAGTGTAACAGCGAATTCTGAGGTACGAGGAACAGCCAAAAACTGGACTTTAGTTTGGAACTTCCCATTTCATAAGAAATGGTAAACACCGTGCATGTAATCATGGCCGTATGGTTAAGGTGATGGATTAGAAATTATTGGGGGTTTCCCGATGCAGATTCGAATCCTGCTGGCTATGTTTGGAATGCCTTCGTGCAGGGATGAATTCTCACTCAAATATCCAGCCTCGACAAAAGAGGTGAGACAGTTGATCAGACTTAGGGATCTCACGTTTTAATCAGAAATCTACTATCCTTCAAACATTACCTCTGCTTCTCTTTTCGCAGATACTGCTAGACCCATTGAGCTTATGCAGTATTCTTTAAATGTACAGTGTAGAAGTGCTGGCTTTCAATATATTCCTTTAATCCCAGTCCCCTGTTCACTTACTCTGGTCAGTGGCAATACTTCCGCCCGCTCGTCGAAGAGCTAATCCCCACCACTCCCTCTCCCATCATTATAAAGAGTCGCAGGAAATTGCTGATAAACCATCTTTTCTCCAAAGTGAAAATCACCAGTCTCGGAAATCAATCCACAAAACGGACTTCTCATCCCTGGCCATGGTGAAAGACAGAGGATTATGAAGAGATGTTGGGAAAATATTGTCACTTGTCAAGTGGAAAACTTTTAAGGAGGTAAAACACATAACCCAGTCTCCAGATTCGCGAATCTTCAGAAACTCTTTGTGAAATGGAATCAGAAGAGAACGAAGAAGGGTAAAATTTTGGACTGAGTGGAAACAGTCAAGACACCTTCCCCTTCTTTAAGAGGATGGTACATTGACTTTGATGCTCTCAGGACATGAACTGATCGGAGACAATGAAATAATTCTCGGTCCTGTATATCAGGAATACAAACCTCATCTGGACTCTGGGACAATGAAAATATTCGATACCACACAAGATACTGAGAGGTGCGAAGGGAGATGTTCCCGATTGCAGGAGAGCTGGTTCTCAGTGACATGGGTATGTCTGTAGTGGGTGGGATCAGACAGTCCCCATGTCTCCATAATGAATGTCCCAGTCTTTATTCTGGAAATGTAAAACTGATAGAGGACAGTTGTCGTTCTGGGAATGGCAGCCTGAAGTTGGCAGTCAATCACAGACTGCTTTCGAGGATCATCCAAGGTGTTAGGTTGGAAGTATCAGCTCATTCGACTGTTAACTGAAATGTTATTGGTTCAATAGCCCCAGGGCGACAGCGATTGATGTTATTAATGCATCTGTTTTCTGTACTGCACATGTTCGTGTTTCTCATGGGTCAGGAAAATGTTTTCTAAACAGAAACCTTTGGTATGACGAACCACAAAAATGTTTCTGCATTGCATTAATGATTAATGTAAAGAACTGTGTATTCTAGGAATCTGAAGCAAAACCAGAAACTGCTGTCGAAACTAACCAGTTAGGCAGTGCCAGTGGGAGATTACCGAGTTCTGATGAAGTTTTGAAACATTTGACTCTGATTCTCTCTGAATAGACGCTGTAAGATCTGCTGAGGTTCTCCTCAGCAGATAATTCTGTTCGTGGTTTTAACTGAATGCCCATTCCATCTATAAGGATGATCCAACCAAACCCACCACAAACCAAACTGAAGGAATAACACTCAGTATCTCACACCACCGCAAGCCCAAGGATAACCACACGGATGCTGCACTTCTTCAGCTTCCACCCTAAATATATTAAAGAACCCATACCTTAAGGAAAAGCGCTTCACTTGCACAGGAACCGCTCAGATGAGGAACAATGCGACAGACACCAAAAGATTTTGAAGGATATCCTCATGATGATGGTATACATGTTGAACTGATTGATCATCAGTTCCAATGTTCCACAGTGAAAAACTGCTGGGAACTGCTCAGAAGACAGACACAGGATGCGACTGAGAGAGTATCTTTCATCGTCAGTACTTTCCTGGAGTACAGCCCGTTCTTCACATGATCCAACATGCCACCGATGATAATGAGCACGTCATTAATAACATCCTCATGACTTCACTTCTCACCTTTAATCACATAGCGAAATTAAAACAAACGACCGTTTACAGTAAACTACCGAGCCTTCATACAGCATTAACCACAACACCACAGCACCTTGCCTTTGCAACCTCTGCAAGACATGGACACGAACATCACACGTGGTAACACCACCGACCACGGGTACGATAGGCACTTATGTGACTCAGCCAATGTCGTTTCTCTCATCTGCTCAGGCAATGGTGCCCCAAGATACCCAGTAATAGTGTATTGGTGAGGCCATGCAGACAGTGTGGCAATGGATGAATGGTAACGGCATAACAATTGCCAGACAGGATTACACATTCCCAGTTGGGAAAGAGTTCATCTATCAAGAATATTTGGTTTTCAATCTTCGACTAAATGCCGGCCAAGGCGGCTTTTGAGATACACAACAACGAAAAATAGCCAAACAGCAATGGATAGCCAACTGCCGTACCCTCAACCATGATCTTAGGTTCATGTCACAGTACATGTAATCCCACCACACTGTTCTGTATCTGAGAAATCTTCCTTATTTTCATTTTTTCACACCATTACCTTGACAAGTTGTTATTGTCTCTCTACCTTAATCACTTTGTTCAAAATTGGCTTACTGATAATTTGGTTCAGACTCTCGGCATGCGACTCAAGCCAAATAAAATCAGAAGTATTGGGAATGCTGAAAACCAGGAACAAGGGCAAGGGTTAATATTGGGGGGGTGCGGGGGAACGGGACTGGGGCATGGTGGCGAAGGGGGCAGGTGTTTCGCTGGTCTGACGACATTTGTGCAGAAAAATGAGAGTTAATGTTTCGGTTCTAGTGACCCTTCCTCTGGTGTTTTTCTTGTGGAGGGTTTTTCCAGTGCTTCTGTTTCTGTTCCATGTCATTCAAGTCCTTTGATTTGTCTCCAGCACTACCTTATTTTAACGCTTTTTAATTATCTCTCTGCCTCATTTTATTAGATTATAGGTCATCCATTCGGTTGGTATTCAGTTATTGACACATTACTTGAACAGTCTAACACTCTTGTTTACCTGCAGAGTCTTAGTCTTTGACACTCCACTCAGAATTTGTCTGATCTTTTGATCTATCTGCCCTTGACCTCTCTGCCCATAAATTTAGGGTTCTGTATTATTCCATCTCACTTCACTCGACGAAGGGGCGATAGTCCAATATCTTGTTATTTCAAATAAATATGTGTGTCTATAACCTCGTGTGATTTCTGCATTTGTCCACCTCAGTCCAAAACTGCAACCTCCACAGCAGGTACATGGAAACACCCCCACATGCACGTTTCCCTTCACACTGTGTTCAAGCTCATTTCCTCCTGTTGTCGCATGTAATTCTGAACTTGTTGTTGTTCGTGATGAAATCTTAAGATTCAAGCGGTTCTTTTGCCATGTACTTGCTTTGGAATGTGGTTCAATTTCAAAGAAAAACATACCTCCAGGGACGATATATGCTTCAAAACTTTGCCTGAGTTGTTTAAATGTCATTTATCTTGAACCCAGTGAGCTGATGGAAGAATACAAGTGCCCCGCACTCCTGCCACACAGTGCCAAGTACCCAAATCAATTCCAGCCTGTGGCGACAGTCTGTGTGGTGCTTGCATTCCTCCCATGTGTGCGTGAGTTTTCCTCCCACAGTATGAAAATGTGTAGTTTCGGTGAATTGGGCAATGGAAAAATACCCAACGTTTAGGTTATTTAGCTGTGAGAAACTGTAAGGGGATCGAGTAGGAAGTGGTCCTTGTTGAGATAATCTTCAATGATTTGGTGTGGACTTGATAGACCGAACGGCCAACATCCAGACAATAGGGACTTTACGAAAATTATTACAATCGTGCTATTTCCCATACAGTCTGAAAAATAAATAATGTTCCCAGGTGTCGTTGTGAATGTCTGCAAACAATATTCCACTTCTCTGATAAGAACTGCACCGCCAAGTCTGCACTTACGCAATTTAAAGCTTTGAATTCAGTGTTGGCGCTTCTGAAATTACAGCTTTTGACCATAAGATCAAATCTTGTGTTTCTTAAACCATGTTGTAAGCAGTCAAAGTCGTCTCATTTATCTACCTTTAATGTGCAGACTTGCAAACTGATTGGAATGGTAACTTCTCAGATTCAGGTCCATTTTGGTCATGGATAGGTAGATGACAACCACTCTTCCCATCATCCCAAGTGTATTTGAAAGGCATCGATCACCCACACTGAGCCGTGCTGCTCCCTGCGAGAGGGAGATGTGCAGTGATGGCCTGTTCGGTGACATCATACATGTATCTTGTCTCCAGTTAGTTTCTATGGAGTAGGACTGACAATGAGGGGAAGTTCGAAGGCAAGAGCTGATTGTGGGAGGGGAAGCCTCTTGAAGAGGCTTAGGCAGTAACTACGAAAATTTCCAAACTTCAAACAGGCAAAGTCATTGAATAAAACCTCGGGGGATGGCTTTGAACAGAAGAATGGTTTAACCAAGAATATGTAACACGGACTAAATGAAGATAAATACCTCAATCATAGAAGGACGAATGGTAAGAAGAACATATTTGATTGAGGACTTCCTGCTGCAGACGTTAAGAGGCGCAGCTTAGTCAGCTGCTCATAAATAGTGACAAAACAACGATCGTTGAACTGATCACCTTCAGCCATTTGCTGGAGGATGTCCAGTCTACTTATGTCTCTGAATAATTCACGAGTTTTTTTCTGTAAAATGGCTATGGTGATGTGTTTTTCTTTGCTATCAGGCTTATTCGGAAGAAAGACTCCACTAAGGTTTGAAGTTAGCTTCCGTGGCTTCGTGGTTAACATTGCTGTCTCACAGCACGAAGGAACTGGATTCGATTCCAGCCTCAGGCGACCGTTTGGAGTTCACGCATTCTCCCTGTGTCTATATGGGTTTATTCGAGTTGCTCCAGTTTCCTCCTGCAGTCCAAAGATGTGTAGGTTGGATGAATTGGAAATGCTGGATTGCACCTCGTCCGCCCGAATGCGACTGTCGGGAGCTGTGCATAGTCATAGGGAAGGGCAATTGGTGTGGGTGGAATACTCCTTAGAGGTTGCGTGCGAACTTGTTGGGCCTAATTACCTGTTTCCACACTATAGAGGTTTTATGATTCTATGTCCTAACATCTGCGCTTTAACAGAGTAAGGCATGGTATAACTCAGCAGCTTACTTGTAAAATGGTGGATCATCTATGTCAAAGTTAACTGGCAACTGTTCTTCTCAATTGGAATTGGACGACAATGCAAATGTCATTGAAACAGAATTACAGCTGGAAAGTACCTACTGTAAAATGCCTCACCAAACTCAACATTTCTATTCCTGGCAAGTTGCTGGGTCGGCTTATGCCCGATGTCTGATTGCATGAGTCTGCCGCAAGAACACAGGGATGCACATTTCCAAGCTGTTTCTCTTAACACTGTAGCTAAAGCGTTACATTTTTGTGAAGTTTTTCTCACCTCCCAGTAAGTGTTGGCATTATAACAATTGAGTTTGATAAAGTTTATTTGAACAGTTCATTAAACGATATGGATATTTTGAAGTGGGGGAGGAGAGTGACCCTCTGATTCACTGGGATGGTGAAGGCCTTACCGATCCAATTGTCGATGGTTAGTAGCTTGGAAGGAAACATGCAGATAATGATATTCCCATTCGTTTACTTCCTTTGTCTTTAGGACGATAGTCGTACTGGAATTGGAGGGTACTGTCTAATCGAAAATGTTGATGACACGAAAAGCTGCGCCAGTGGTGAATGAATTGAAATTATACATAAACTGCCAATCGAATTGGCACAGTTGCCATGGAATGAAAAGTTCTGAAGAAACTCAGCCGGCCTGGTAACAACTTTGAAAATTGACAGAGAAGAAATGTTTCTTGTCCTACATGTCGTCTCTTCAGTACTGTTCTGAAGAAGAGGCATTTTGGACTCAAAACATAAACTGTATTTCTCTCTAGGTGTGCTGTTAGAATTGCTCAACTTTTCCGGCACTTCCTGCTTTCATTTCAGTTATTAAATGTCCGCAGCATTGTCCTTTTGTACGAACGTTTCTTAATGGTGTCGTCCAACATCTTGAGGTATGTTGTAGACACATTTGTCCAGTAAAGTGGTGAGTATTCCATCACGCACTTGACGTGAGCCTTCTCGGTATTAGCGAAGCTTCTGGAGTCAGGAAGCCCATTACTGATGGCAGTATACTTGCTCTCTGGCCTGTTCTTGTCGCCACATTATTTATGTTGTGAGGACAGTTCATTTTAGTGTTAATAGTAACTCCCAGGCTGTTAATGGTTGAAGACTATGTAATGGCAACACCATTGAATTTCCAGAGGTGTTGATTAGATTATCTTAATCAGGATGTGTTAAATTCATTTCACTTATCTGCCCATGCCTTCACATTGCGAGAATTCTGCTGCATTGTGAAATGGAATGCTTCAGGAGTTGAAGAGGTAAGACTTCTGCTGAACACTGGGCATTTATTATCGAACAGAACCTAGAGGAATACCTGCAGTGAGGTCTTGGAGTTTAGATAATTGACCTGCAACAGCCAAACCAGTTTTTGTGAGTCTGGAGTCACATGTATCTTGGAGCAAATAAGAATAGCAGCTTTATTTCCGAATCGAATCGGAGTTTCCATGATAAGTGATGTTGGGTTAAAAGGCATTTGTCATAGAATTTCAACTCAGAAATCACTGCATCTATCATTGCAGGGTTTGAATCAGGTCTCTGGTAACAATTCTGGAATATCTGCACGTGAGCTGATTATCATGTACTGACGAGCAATGCTTCTCCAAAGCTGGCATTAAGCTTGTTATTAAGCTTCTTTATTTCTCAGATATCTGACAAAAAAACAACAACAAATCTGAACAATGCTGCAGTCTCAGTCTCCACAAGCTGCTTCCACGCAGTACAAGGCAATATTTCTGGTGATGCATCAGCTCAGAGTTTCAAACAAGGAACTTGTAAGTTGCCTAAAGGGAGAAATAACCTCGTACTGAAAATTGCATCAAACAATTCAAAATATGAGAAGGTGATCTTTACCATCCTCGTCTTCACTGACGTTCCTGATACGGCATTATGACAATTTCACTTGTTTTAATCTGCTACTGATCTGCTCTCTGGTTTTAACTTTTGAACAATAAAGTCTCCAATTCACTGAATGGTTACCTTATTCAGACACAGGAAGAGCGGTAGCAGTTCGCTGAGCAGTACTGTCCTTAAAATTCTCCACTGACAGAAACTCCCAACATCACTGCAAATGCAGCACTTCCTGATCTCTATGTTCTGTCATCCGTTCTGGTTTCATACCATCTACAGGTATGATAAGAGATCAGACAAGCCAGTTGCAAAGAATGGTCAACGGACGTGAAAAAATAACTCTTACTCTCCCACAGATGATCCACCCTTCAGGCACTCTGCCTTTATTCCTGATGAAGGGCATTTGCCCGAAATTTGCAGTTCATTATACTGCTCCTCGGATGCTGTCTGAACTGCTGTGCTTTTCAAACACCACTAATACAGAATTCGGTTTGCAGCATCTGCAGAGATTGTTTTTACCTCACACGGATGCTGTAAGACCTGCTGAGACATTTCAGTTTCTGATTTACAAATTAAGCCTCTTTTTGCGATAACTTTGAATGTTACGTGGTGATCTGAGAGAAGTAAAGCAAGATTTTAAAATGAAGAGATAAATAGTTTCAACTGGTTGTGGATTCTAAACTGAGACAGCAGAGTCTGAATATGAGGTTCAGAGTATTCAGGAGATTTGTTAGGAAGCACTTCTACATGCAATATTTGGGAGAGGTTTGGAACTCTCTTCCACAAACGACATTAGATGCAGGGTTTTTGTTTTGGTTGCCAGAATCAACCCTGTGATTTTTAATATCTATCTCGAAGGATATGGAACAAAGAACATAGAACATAGAAAAATACAGTGCAGTACAGGCCCTTTGGCCCTCGGTGTTGCACCGATCCAAGCCCACCTAACCTACACTAGCCCACTATCCTCCATATGCCTATCCAATGCCCGTTTAAATGCCCATAAAGAGGGAGAGTCCACCACTGCTACTGGCAGGGCATTCCATGAACTCACGACTCGCTGTGTAAAGAATCTACCCCTAACATCTGTCCTATACCTACCACCCCTTAATTTAAAGCTATGCCCCCTCGTAACAGCTGACTCCATAAGTTGAAAAAGATTCTCATGGTCAACCCTATCTAAACCACTAATCATCTTGTACACCTCTATCAAGTCACCCCAAAACCTTCTTTTCTCCAATGAAAACAACCCCAAGTGCCTCAGCCTTTCCTCATACGATCTTCCTACCAGACCAGGCAACATCCTGGCAAACCTCCTCTGCATCCGTTCCAGTGCCTCCACATCCTTCCCATAGTATGGAGAACAAAACTGCACACAATACTTCAGATGCGGCCGCACCAGAGACTTATACAACTGCAACATGACCTCAGGACTCCAGAACTCAATTCCTCTACCAAAAAAGCCAGTACGCCATATGCCTTCTTCACTGCACTATTTACCTGGGTGGTAATTTTCAGAGATCTGTGTACATGGACACCAAGGTCCCTCTGCTCATCCACACTACCAAGTATCCGACCATTAGGCCAGTACCCCATCTTTTTGTTACTCTTACCAAAGTGAATCACCTCACACTTACCTGCATTGAACTCCGTTTGCCAACTTTCTGCCCAGCCCTGCAGCTTATCTATATCCCGCTGTAAACTAACACATCCTTCCTCACTGTCAACAACTCCACCGACTTTTGTATCATCCGCAAACTTGCTCACCCAACCTTCTAGCCCCTCCTCCAGGTCATTTATAAAAATGACAAAAAGCAATGGTCCCAAAATAGATCCTTGCAGAACACCGCTAATAACTGCACTCCAAGATAAACTATTACCATAAACTACTACCCTCTGTCTTCTTCCAGCCAGCCAATTCCTAATCCAAACCTCCAACTCACCCTTAATGCCATACCTCCGTATTTTTTTGCAGTAGCCTACCATGGGGAACCTTATCAAACGCTTTACCAAAGTCCATATACAACACATCTACCGCTTTACCCTCGTCCACCTCCTTCGTCACCTTCTCAAAGAATTCAATAAGGTTTGTAAGGCACGACCTGCCCTTCGTAAATCCATGCTGACTATCCTTGATCACATTATTCCTGTCCAAATGTTCATAAATCCTATCCCTTACAATTCTCTCTAAGACTTTGCCCAAAACAGAAGTGAGACTCACTGGCGTATAGTTACTATGGTTATCCCTACTCCCCTTCTTGAACAAGGGAACCACATTTGCTATCCTCCAGTCTTCTGACACTATTCCTGTCGACACCGAGGACAATAGCAGAAGATACAAGAGAAAACCATAACCGCAAATCTCCCATCAAGGATCTCGCCTTTCTGAGTTGGAAGTATCTGGCTGTTACTGGATCCTGGAACTCCCTCGCTAACAGCATCATGGATGTACCTATGTGTTGAGTTCTTTCACGTTTCTGTAAACTGGCGCATCATGTCAATCACTGGAGTAAATAGCGATGGGCAGTGAACCCTGTGCCATTGAGTGGCGTCTATTTGCCACGAATGAGTTTCGAGCACCTGTAGGTTCTACGTGGACGCTTGCAAGCGATCTGGACAATAGAGAAGTGGAGCAGGGCGTTTGAAATAAAGTAAAAGGCAATGATGACTGGAGGGCCTGAGGCAGTAAGGGAAAGAGGAAGTGGTGATGCAAGAGTCAATGTTGGAACTAATGGTTCAGCCTATGCTGCCCACAGTTTACACTGACTCACACAACACTGTTGATCAATTCACCACAATGATCCTGTTCTCTTGGTGTGATGTTCCCTCTCTGCATGTTAACGTGGTCAATGGGCCCCGAGAGGATGAACGTACCTTCATTATCATGCCACTTTAAGCAGATTAACGTATCAGTTTGAAACGAACACAAGAAGATATTGCCTTTTTCTTACATTTCCAGTGGAGAATGTCGACGTGTGAACGTTTCTATTCTGTATCAGAGGAGGCTAGTTTAAATTCTCACGGAGCATCTTTAATAAAGAAACAAATGTCCAAGTTACTGTGATTGAATAGTTAATTAAATGCACATATGTATTTGAACAACATTGTCTACGCTGTCACCGTGGATGAATTAAAATGTGCCTGGTAATAACGAGACTGGTATGGCTCAAATCCTGGCGTTGTATGTCCTATACATTGAAGGATCGTTTCTTAAACTTCTTGAAAATGCTGTATTGTTGATCCACTGTACCTAAAGAGTCGGCTCAGCATGATTCTTGTATTTGAGCTCAGTCATTTTTTTTCATGTTACGACGTCCTGCCGCCTGCTGTGGCCCCATCAGTTAATGCTCGATCCTACTAATTCAACGGAAAGATTCTTTACTATGGTCCACAATGACGTCTCCGTCTCCTCTACTTTGATTCTGCCTCCTTCATTCCCACAGTGTTGGGAAATACGAGGTGAGATAGGAGACATTGCAGAGCTCTCCACAATGTTGAAATAATGTCACATCCACTGCAAGATGATACTCCTCATTTTCTGCTGTCACCATTCATTAATTTTACGCAAAGAGCAAAGGCTTCATTGAAATCTATAATGGGGAGAATTTTTTTTGTTTGGTGGATTATGAATTCTGTTAAGAATTGTAAAAGCTCGTAAAATATTGAGTGAAGAAGTGTCACATTAACTCAGACCTAACTGACAGAGACTAAATACGGAAATTGTGAGTAAAGTTGGAAACACTGTAGCCAGGGGTGCAGAAAGTCCATAAGCAGGTCTACTCTCAAATGATCTCTGAATGTCAGACATTTCAAAGAGCAGAAATGAAAAATGAGGGATATTGATAATCAGAGATTGGGAGACTGTGGAATAGAGTGATATGGATACACAGAGAAAACGATAGACAAGTAGAGACGCACGTTGAGGTTGAGGCTGAAAACCGAGGTTCTCCATTCAACATTGGTGCTCACTGACAGAAACGAGAAGGAAAAAGGAACGATTGAAGGCTAACGTTTCACTAGGGAATGACAACAGTATCAGCATTACCACCGAAAAGGCAGTTAACATTCAGAAAGTTGGCGTTTGCTGGCTAATGAAATATTCTGATAAATATGCTGATCTGGTAAGTAAAGCTGACAATTAACCTGGCATTAAAACAATAAAATGCATAACTAACCTGATTCTGTCGATCTGAAATATTAAATCGGTTTATCGCACAGAATCTGCCAAGTCCTCGGAGTTTCTTTGTCAATTCCTGTTTCTGATTCAGTTTTCCAGCATTTGCTTTATTCAAAGTTCATCTGAATCATGACTGGGATAAAACTCGATCAATTGCCAACTCCATACTTCATCCACTGCTTCGAAAAGGCAGTCCCAATGATTAATCGTCAGCGGGAAACTCCATTTGGTGCAACAGTGACAAAACTTAATTTTCAGCAATAGACCACCGGAACAAAGTAAAATAAAATGGCGCTGTGAATCTTTTTAATGAAACCGTTTGTACCGTTTTAACTGTGATCATTTTAGCTGCAGATCAGTTTCTACTTTCTTCCAATTATTACAGCATAATAAAGGCCTTTCGGCTCATCTACAGTGCGAATCATTCTAATCACAGTTTACAGCAAATGGCCCATAACCTTGCGTATCTGATGTTACCAGAGTGAATCGCAATAAGTTCCTCCCTGTCATCTTAAAGGCCACAACAATGGAACTGAAGATGGATATGGACACATCATGTTCCAACTCCCGTGCGAAACCCCTCCTCAAATTCACCCACAGATGGAGATACACAGAGGTCTCAGGATTAGTCCCGTTCCATGAGCTTCACATTCGCCTATTTCTCCGACCAGCTCACCGCAGGTCGTCAAAGAGGTCTGCAGCACAGAAAATGTCCTTTTGCCCATGAGGTCTGCACCAGTCGAAGACGGGACCCTGGCTATTATCGTCACATTTTCCAACAGTTGCACCCTGACAGGCATTGGCTTGAATATTCCCACCATCCCCAATCTGTCTGAAATGCCTTTCATTTTTCCTTCTCCTGTGATTTGAATATGAAAGGAGAAAACAGTGTGCAATCTCCCTTTTTTATTTGTTGACATTCCTCAAATGTAATCATTAGGATTCCAGGCTATGTGGGTAAAGCCAAGTGAATTTCACGTCCATTGCATTAACCACCCGTCCATGACTACAGAACCACACTGACCTCTCACTTTGCAGTTCTCTCTCCCTGCAGACCTGAGGAAGAGTGAATCTTTATCGTATTTGTTTGAATCCAATTCACAGTTTTCAAAAGCGTTAAATTTTGGTGCATGGTGGTTCTGGTTGTATCATCCTGATAGATGGAATGGACTTTCATTGAAAACCAAGAACAGAAATTGCAGGAGAAACTCGGCAGACCTTTCAGCATTTATGCAGAGAGAGTCAGAGATAATATTTGAAAAGGTCATCACAACTCGGTAAAATCCACAGGCACTTCCAAAGCGGCTAGTTTTGACAACAGTTTCTGATTTTGTTTCAGATTCTCAGAGTCCACAGTTGTTCACATTAACCATTAAAGCAAAGTAGAAACTTTTTTATGGTTCGTCACACGAAAGTTTACTGTTTCGATAACATTTTCCTGACGCCATTAGAAAGACGAAACTGTGCAGCACAGAAAACAGATGCAGCAAGAATATCAATCGCTGTCGCCTTGGGGTCTTTTGAAACAGTAACATTTCAGTTAACAGTCGAAATTGCTGAAACTTCCAAGCTAACAACTTGGACGATCCTCTAAAGTACGCCGTGCCTGACTTCCAAATCCAATCTGCCCTTTCCAGAACAACTACTGTCCTCTATAGGTTTTACGTTTACAAATAAAGACTGAACCATTCATTATGGAGACAATGCAATAGTCTGAAACCACCCACTACAGACACACTCATGTCACTGTGAACCAACTTACCTCCAACAGGGACAATCTCCCTTTTAGCCTCTCAGTGTCTTGTGTGTTTAAGATTTTTTCATTGTCCCAGAGTCGAGCTGAATTTTTATTCCTCCTTTACAGGAGAGAATTCCTTCAATGTCTCAGATCAGTTCCTGTCCCTAGAACCTCAGAGTCAATGCCCTGTCCTTTGCTCGGTCCGACAGTTCACCCTTCGCCAATTCTCTTCTGATTCCATTTCCCAAAGAGTTTTTGAAGATTCCCAAACCTGGAGCCTGCGTTATATGGTTTGCGTCCTTAACATTTTTCCAACTGTCAACTGACAATATTTTCACAGTACCTCTTCACAAACCTCTGGCTTGCACCATGTCCAGGGATGAGAAGTACCATTTTGTGGAGAGATTGCCGAGGCTGGTGAGTTTCATTTTGGAATATAAATGGTTAACCGGCGATTTCCTGCGGTTGTTTGTCATGATGGGAGAGAGAGCGGTGGGGAATGCGCACTTTGACGAGCAGGAGGAAGCATTGCCACTGACCAGAATCAGTGAACAGAGGATAGGGATTACAGGATCTAATAAAAAGCAGCACTTCTGCTCAGGACATTCAAAGAATACTGCAGAAAACCGAAGTGTCGAGCAGTGTATCTGTAAAGAGAAACAGAGATAATCTTTTAAGTACGGTACATTTCTGATGAAGAACTCATGTTTCCCGAGTCTATTAAATTACCGGCCTGGTTAGCAAAATAGGTTTCCTGAACTTTGAGCTAAAAGTCGTCCTGTAAAAAGTTATCCACAACGCATTCTGCGAGATTTGAACTTGCGTAGGGTAACCCTAACAGCTCTACAATCCACTGCCTTAGCCAGTTGGCCAGAACTAAACACACCACCAGGTTTTAAAATATGTTTTATGGAATGGAGTATTTAACCTGAAACACCAGTATTTGGCTTTTCCTTTTCGCAGCATGACCCGAGTATTCACTGTCACCCTGTCTTGGTTCAGAGGGGGATGTTCGGAGATAAATTCGAATTGCATGCATATTGATGAGAGATAAACTGGATGGGTAGGATCCATTTTCTTGTGCAAAGAGCTTACTAAACAGAGCAGTGGATTGAGAAAGAAAAATGTCATGTGTTGTTGAAAAGATTCACCGTTGGCAAATCTAATGTGAAAATCCGGTACATTTCTTTAATTCTAAGTCAAAATTTGAAATTTTTTCAAATACACACAGCTGGCATTGGGCAGTCCAGAGCTATCTTCAGTGGTTTATTATGCTCTGATTTACTCCCTGGCAAATGTGGGAACAGAGGGCTTTCTGACAGCGGAAGGGTTTAAACATTTAAGGCTCTGATGAGGACTACATTCCCCCATTTAGAGTGTAGCAAATCTGTGGAATGCTTTATAACAGAGGGCTGCGAAGGCTGGGTTTATTCAAAGCTAAGGCAGACAGACATTAAATCAATTCGATATCAAGGGCCACGGAGATCAGGCTGAAAAGGGGAGTAGAGGATTAATCAAATCAGCCGTCATCTCATTGAAAGCTGTCACCGACTTGATGGGCTAAATGCTCCCATCTCTTCTCATATTTTTGCTGTGATTTATAAGATGCTAGAGACCATTGTAAAAGAAGAAAAACACAATGATTGCAGTAAAACTGCGTCAAAAATTCTTTAGTGAAATGAAATCACACTTGACAATTTGCCAGACATCCTTTCGAACATGACCAGCACAGCTAATCAAGGGAGCTATTGATCTGAGTGTTCTTGGGCATGAAACAAACTAAGGTTCTTGACATATTCACTTCTTTTTCTGGCAAACGAAATGGTCTTTTCTGATGGTCACAAAGAAAGAGATGGTTCCCAATAAAAGCCAGAGATTAAGTTGCATGTAAAGTAATCGATGACCAATGCATGGCGCGCGTTGTTTGATGGGGCATATATGTTTTATTGATTATTTTCTCCAGAGGGGAAATGAAGATTGCCCATAATTCGCCCATCTTTTATCACTCACATGCATTTTTTTTTTCTTGTACGTTTTATTTTACACTGTGTTTAGTGTAAGTTTGCTTGTAAGCTACACCTGCTGGTGAGCTGTTTCCTGACTGTTCCTCATCTCTACCCGAACACATTTTACATCCTTACCTCCTGAATCAAAGAAATCTCTAACCCTTGCATAAATGTCACTAAAACTTGGTCATTACACATGCCTGTGAATGTCATCTTCCAATATTAATAGATACATTTTGTGTTGCAATTGCACATAAGAGAAATCAAAATAGAGGACCTGGGTTTCAAACGCACGTAATTGCAGCTAAAATGCAGATTACTGCCAACAACACGATGCGCAGAATAAGTACAGTGCTGGTGGGCATGTCAGGACCAGCACCAGAAACACAACAGGAATACTTCTCTTGGCTACTATTTTGGATGTATTTCTCAATGAGCAATTGAGTTTTCCATGTGTTCCATCAGGAGTTACCTCACACAAGAAAGTAACCAATGTTGCAGACGGTCATATAATTCAAGTTCCAAGCCCCAGAATCAGAGACATTCAGTAGCCTGCGTATACCTACATGGAACATCTGTCTGTGTCGTTTAGGGTTATCTGAACTCCAGGAATGCACCTCGCTAGTTGTCTGGCTGCTTCACCCTTATAGTTTTCTTTGCAGTCCCTGTGTGCAATTTTGTCAACTATGTTTGTCCTGCACACGGTGGGCATTGGATCTTGTGTTCTGGTCAGTTGTCTCTGAGAGAGGCTGTCGGTTTATGTGTTGTCGTATTTCCGAGTTTACGTAGTAATCTGGCTGTCATTCCCAGAAGTTTACTTTAATAAATGGAAGCATGCTTTTTAAATTGCTGCATGGCAAATCGTCTTTGCGAAGTTCGTGTACCAGACATTTGTGAATCAAGTTGTGGGACTACCCATTTCTGGCAACGAATTTGTGTGGCAGTCACTAGTTACCACGACCAGCTGTCCCTAGTAGCAGTACGTAAAAATGGCAAGGACTAGAAATTCAATGAGAAGAGGTCAAGGTTAATATGACAGGGCAAACAGAAGGCAGCCAGAAAATTTCTGGAAGTAGGGCACTCATTCACTGATTCCATCAATAAACAGATTGATCCTGACCCAATCTACAACCCAAACAACAGCAAGGAGCGGGAATGAAACCAAACCAAGTCCAACCATATCAGGACAGCAGTGTTTCACAACAGGCTCTGCAGCCCTGAGAATGTTACCCAGAAAGATACTGCAAACCATCTTACCAGGTCCGCCAAACATCCTAACAACACCTCCACGAGGCACATGAGCTCCTCACCTGGTTATTCGCAGCAGAGAATTGTACACTGGACACTGGAGTGCAAGGTGAGGATACCAATCCATACATGCTAAGAACGGTAATGATATGGTGTGCAGGGTGCTCTACAGAAGTGGATAAAGACTTGGTTGAGCAATAGAAGACAGGGAGTAAGAGCTGAAGGGGGTTTCTGGAAATGGAGCAAGATGACCAGTGATGTTCCACAGGTGTTGGGCGGCACGGTAGCACAGTGGTTAGCACTGCTGCTTCACAGCGCCAGAGACCTGGGTTCAATTCCCGCCTCAGGCGACTCTCTGTATGGAGTTTGCACATTCTCCCCGTGTCTGCGTGGGTTTCCTCCGGGTGCTCCGGTTTCCTCCCACAATCCAAAAATGTGCACGGGTTAGGTGAATTGGCCATGCGAAATTGCCCGTAGTGTTAGGTGAAGGGGTAAATGTAGGAGAATGGGTCTGGGTGAGTTACGCTTCGGCGGGTCGGTGTGGACTTGTTGGCCCGAAGGGCCTGTTTCCACACTGTAAGTAATCTAATCTAATCTAGGTGTCAATGTTGTGGCCACTGTTGTTTGTGACATACATAAATGATCTGGAAGAGAGCACTGTTTGGATGATCAGAAACTTTGCAGATGACATTCAAATTCACGGACTAACAGAAAGTATAAGGGTCTATCGAAGAACACAGGAGGATATGGATAGACTAGCGGTTTGGGCGGAAACGTGGCAGATGGGGTTCAATACAGACAAATATGAGGTGATGCATTTCGGCCAGACGAATTCTAAAGCGAGTTATTCAATGAACGGAAGAGCTTTGGGAAAAGTTGATGGACAGACAGATCTGGGAGTGCAGGTCTATTGTACACTGATGTTGATGCACAGTGGATAGAGTGGACATGCAGGTATCTAGTTTGCTCTCCTTGATTGGATGGGGTATTGAATAAAATAGCTGGCAAGTCACGTTAACATTGCACAAGACATTGTTCCGTCCGCACTTGGAATATATGTAACTTTCTGGTCGCCATATCACCAAAAGGATGTGGATGCTTTCAAGAGGTGACAGAAAAGGTTTACGAGGATGTTGCCTCTTATAGACGGCGCTAACTATGAAGAGATTTTGAGTAGGTCAGGTTTGTTTTCATTAGAAGAAAAGTAGATTGAGATTGAGATTGAGGTTTACAAAATCATGAAGAGTACAGACAGTGTAGAGAGAAATCAGCTTTTTTTTCCAGGGTGAAGCATTAAATAGCGAGAAGTCACGCTTTCAAGGTGAAAGATGAAAAGTTTACGAGGGATACACTGGGCAAGTACTTGACACAGCGGATGGTAGGATTCTGGAACTCGTTCCCAGCAGAGGCGGTAGAGGCAAGCATGGGAGATTCATTTCAGATGCATATCAACAGATGCATGAGTGTGTGTGGAGCAGATGGAAACAGATGCTTAGGAATTGGGTGACAGGCTTAAACAGTAGATTTGGATCGGCTCATGCTTGGAGGGACAAAGGGCCTGTTCATAGTCTGTCGATTTTCTTTGTTCTTTGTTCTTAAATTACGTCAAGTTTGTTACTAAATGTGCGAGGTCAAAGTGCCTGATGTGAATCGATGCTGAAACACTAGTCATAATAAATCGGTAAGGCACATTTCTGTGGTAGTGCGGTCGAGTGGTCTAAGGCGCTGGGTTCAAGATTTCGTCTTTCTCGAGTTGTTAGTTCGATTTTCACCTCTGCAAGTGTCATTCGCGAGTTGCTATTTGAAGCTGTGCATGACTGAACTGAATTTTTTCGTTTGTGGCTCCTCAGGCTACTGACCCTCTCGCTAATAAAAGCGGGAAAATCATCAAACGTCTCTGAAAACAATAAGAGTCCCTGTTGTCCAAAGTCTCCTCAATTTCCTTCGCCAAATTTGCTTTCGGATACCTGCGTGCCACGTTTTCGTGCCAGGTATTGTGTCTGAAATGGTCAGGGCATTTGGCTGACAGATTGGTGGCTCGAGACCACCCAGGCCACAAAACCGCAAATATTTCGGCTCAAGCATTGTCACTGACCATGTACCGACACAGTAAGCACGAAAACCCCTCCATGATTCACCCCGAGTCCGCAGGGATTAAGGCGTTTGCACGCAGCAGAATACGACGACACGTTGTCCAAGCACCCTATGCCAACAGTAAGCGGCTACTGCAGCTTGAATCAGCGGCTTCCTGGGACACAGCTCTTACCGAGGCAACACGCTCTTACCGTGTGAATGGTTCAAAACTTCCATTTTAAATTGGAAACGGCTTCAGGACATTGGAAGGTTGTTCCTGTTCTTGGAACGTATTATAAACAAAACTCCTGTCTAGAGAATAAGAAGTAGTAAAAGTTTTAGGTAGGAAGAACAAAGAAAGAGTTGATTGTGAGGACTCTGTCTCGTCAGCAGATGGGAACTTCCCAACACTGTAAATGGAAATGATTGGGTTTCCTGAGGTAATTTATCGAGTGATCTACTGTCTGCCAGAGGGACTGGAAATTACTTCGGCGAGCTGAATATGTGGGTAAAAACATGAAAATATTAAGGTTGAACCTTAAATCACTGGACAAGTGCTAAATGGATTGTTATGTTTTGAAGGGATAACAGAAGTGAAAGATGTGATTGGGCGGAATGAACTGGATCCTTACAAATTGCTGTGCCAGGTGTGTTATGCTCGGAATGAAATGGCAAACTGATCCGAGGTGTGCCATGCTTGATTAGCTCAGTCGGTGCATTGTGAGATGCTTAATGTGAGGGTTGTTGTTTCCAGCCTCACATTGGGCGCTTTCACTGTTTAATAGAATTCCAGCTCTGAGTTTCCTCATGCAGCATTGCAACCCAATGTAGTCGACCGTTCTTGCTACTTTCGTTGACACATCCGTCCTCCTGTTTTTGATGCCACGCCGTTTTCTGAGTGAACATTGTCTCCATTTTACTAGAGGTGCCAGAGACAACTTTATAGTGCAGCCGTAAATACTATGAATGATGTCGCTTTCAAAACGAGACACTCCACACCAACTGCGAACCAGCCAAAGTGTACAAAGACGCAGAAAGAGAATGGCCACTTTCTCGGGGTCTGACAGAGACGGCTCAATGTCATATGTGTCCTGAACAAAAATTAATTGATTCAGAATGTTCTGATGGAAACCGAAGGGGACTCTCTCTGAAAGTTTTGCAATTGTTATTCTTGTGTTTAATGGAACGAACAGTTTACTGCCAGTAAGGAAGCTGGGGTGGGGCAGGATTGTGAGTTTCAGTGTGGGACAGAAGTGATCAGTTCGAACAGGTAAGTCAAATATCCCCAGAGTATGGGAGAGCTGATTGATCCAGGATCACTCCCATCTTCTGTTTATGAAACAACAAATGAAGTTGCAGGAAAATCTCAGCAAGTATGGGAGCATCTTGGAAATAAAAAGACTTCGGGACGAGTGACACTTTTTTTCCATGTCCATCTCCCTCTGCCTTTGCACTCCTTTCCTTTTTATTGAATGTCTCCTGACTTCCAATTTTATAGTCCAATTTTATTACTTCCTGTCCAACCATTTTCCCAGTCTCCAATTTTGTATCCGACCTGCTCCGTCTCTTACTTTGGCTAGGATTTCGAACTGATCAAATAACTCTGTTTCTATTTCCTCAGCTATCAGATGGCCAGAGACTGCAAGGCATAGGAGGACGGTTTGTGCTTTCGGCCCTTCTAGTCTGCCTCGTCATTTGATCATAGCTAATATCATTCTCAAACCCATTCTCCAGTCCTCTCCTTGTCATACTCACTCCCTCTGAATTTAGGATGCAGTCATTATCCCTAATCAGAGCTGAAAATGTGTTGCTGGAAAAGCGCAGATCAGGCAGCATCCAAGGAGCAGGGGAACCGACGTTTCTGGTATGAGCCCTTCTTCGGGAATGAGGAAAGCGTGCCAAGCAGGCTAAGATAAAAGGAACGGAGGACGGAACAGGGGGAGGGGTGTTGGAAATACGATAGGTGGATAGAGGTTAAGATGAGGGTGATAAGGTGAGGGTGATAGGCCGGAGTGGTGGTGGAAGCGAAGAGGTCAGGAAGAAGATTGCAAGTTAGGAAGGTGGTGCTGAGTTTGAAGGTTGAGATTGAGACAAGGTTGGGGGAGGGGAAATGAGGAAGCTGGAGAAATTGCCTTTCCAAATGCATGTACATCCTGCCCCTGATGATTCCCTCTAACAACTTGCCCACCGATGTCAGGCTCAACAGTCTATCGTTTCCTGGCTTGTCCTTACTGTCTTCCTTAAATAGTAGCAGCACGATAGCCAACCTCCAGCCTTCTAGTTCTGTTGTCCTGTTTCTAGAGATCTTTACGGGAATGGGTGAGCACAGCTTCAAATTGCCAGGCTGTGAGATGTGAATTCCGTTGTGAATCTATTTGCACGGTCTGTCTGTATGCCTGATACTGACCTGGTGGTGCTCTGGTAGAAAGCACTCTCTGTGCATCTGGTAACATCCAGATCTATGTTACTGACCAGAACTCACCTCACCTTCATTCGGAAAGTTCTTTATTTTAACATTTTTAAATGGCAGTTTTGTGAGATGCAGGAATTGAGGAGTTGTCATTTTTGAAAGAATGAAACTTTTATCATTGACCCTGGCCCATGCAATGGGGATTCGTGGATTCTGTTCTCTGCAGACTGTCACTCAGAGGATTGTATCACCAGGGAATCTGAGTGCAGATGGTCTTTGCTTGGTAGAGTGTGAATTTACCAGTTTATGTCGGCTAGGACACAGGGTTGCTGGAAATGTATAACTGTGTAAATACTTCACTGACTGGTTCAGGGGTGAGTGCACTGGGCTCTGAGCACCAGGAACTGGGAAACCTCATGCTGTTTGTATGTGGGGCTTGGCACCAGATTTGTTAAGAGCAGCTCCCTGAGTAAATGACAGGTATGGAGCTTGGTTTCCTCCTACTGTGTTTGACCTTGAACCATATCGTTATCTCCCTCTCATGAGTGAGCGTGTCATGTTCTCCAGTCATGACAGTGTCCACTCCCATTAAACACTTCCAGCTGTTGAACATCTCCCTTCTCTCCCTTTTCCTCCAGCCTTTCTAACCTGTCCTACGTCTCATCTCTCCTGCAATCCCAAACAACCTTGCTCTTTGCTATCGCATTGCTTTCCTTTGAGCTATGTGATAACAAACCTGAAATAGGTTTGGGCCATTGGAAGAAAAAGACAACTTCCTCTTCTCCATCTTTGTCAAACAGAGTCTCGTTGTCTGCCTCTCTCCCATAAGGAGAAGGAAGCATCCCTTCAGCATCCACCCTGCCCATTCCCCTCAGGATCTGAACATTTTAATGAGGACAGTTTCCTCCTGATGACCCTCAGTGTCACAGCACTGAAGTGACATGTTTATGTTCTATAATTTTTGGGACCACTTCGTTTTGTTCTGTCCATCCATCATTGTGAAGCCTCCCCCAGTCTGGACAGTGCTCCAAACCAATTATTACTAAGAATGCTCCAACCCCCTATCTCTGTCACCTCCTCACATAGCTACAATTCTCCTTTTCTGTGAGAACACCTCCAGCTTCTGCAGTCTATCCAAATTATTGCATCTCCTACAGCCCTCACCATCTCCGTATGCTCCACTCACTACATTTCTCCATGCATCTGTAAACCACTCCAGCCACTCCAAATCTACCTATCTTTCCAAAGTCCAACAGTTCCAGAAACCATCCCTCTACATGGAACTTCCACCAGAGGCCACTGGCCACCATATCTTTGTAATCCCCTGCGCGTCTCTCTATCTCTGTTCCCAGCTTCAGTCCCTATAACTCTACTTTCATGTACAACATCATCAAGTCCCTGCAATCCTCCCGAACTGTGGAACCTCCAAAAGACCTTACAATTCTATCTCGGTCTCTAACTGCCTGCAGTGATTTGAAACTTCGGCAATTAAAGTCAGAGAATCATAGAGATGTACAGCATGGAAACAGACCCTTTGGTCCAACTTGTCCATGACAATCCAGTCGCACCAATCAGCACCCAGCCCATCTCCCTCTAAACCCTTCCTATTCATGTACCCATCCAGATGCCTTTTAAGTTTTGCAATAGTACTAGACTCCACCACTTCCTATGGCAGCTCGTTCCAAATACGTACCACCCTCTGTGTGAAAAGGTTGCCCCTTAGGTCTCTTTTATATATTTCCCCTCTCAGCCTAAACCTATGCCCTCCAGTTCTGGACACTTGACCCCAGGGAAATGACTTTGCTTATTTATCCTATACATACCCCTCATGATTTTATAAACCTCTATAAAGTCGCCCCTCATGATTTTATAAACAGCTATAAGGTCACCCCTCAACCTCTGACGCTCCAGAGAAAACAGCCATAGTCCATTCAGCCTCTCCCTGTAGCTCAAATCCTTCAACCCTTGCAACATTCTTGTAAATCTTTTCTGAACCCTTTCAAGTTCCATAACATCCTTCTGATAGGAAGGAGACCAGAATTGCACACGGTATTCCAAAAGTGGCCTAACAATGTCCTGTACAGCAGCAACATGACCTCCCAACTCCTGTGCTCAATACTCTGACCAATAAAGGAATGCATACCAAGTGCCTTCTTTGCTATCCTATCGAGCTGTGACTACTCTCAAGGATCTCTGTACTTCATTTGAAAAGTTGGGTAGACAGATGGAGTGGCCTGAGGTCTTGTGGGTAAAGCTAGTTCAGTTTAAGCTGTTAGGCACAGCCAGTGAGGTATTTGCAGCGCTGCCTCATGAGTGGCCAGGAGATTATGCACATGTCAAAAAGGCTATTGTAAGTGCTTATGGATTAGTACCAGAAGCGTATCGACAGCGGTTCAGAAACATAAAGAAAGAAGCAGGACAGACTTATGTGGAGTTCTATACAATTAAACAGAGTAATCTTTCTGCAACATCTCCAGTCTCCATGAGTCTCTCTGTCATGGTGAGCTGCTCCAACCCCCATAACATTCCCTGCCAGTGTACACCATCAAGTTGATACAACCCTTCTGATTTCTGTCGTGTCCTGCAGACCCATTGTTGTGAATTCTGCCGACTACAAATAATCTCCCTATCTGTGTAAATGCCCCCCGCCACTACAATTCCCTGTACTGTGCAGCCCCCACCAGACCCGAAAGTCATCACTATCTGTGAAAGCTCCTTCAGGTCTGTATCCTCCACCGTGCTAAAACCCGCTCTCAGCATTGCAACTCCCATTATTTCCTAACGTTGTTAAGTCTCTAAAAACATCCCTATCAGTTTAATCTACTCCACTGCATACAACACTCCCAGCCTGTATAATCTCTTCAATTCCTTCAGTTCCTATACAGCTATGTACAGGTGTGACTGCTTTGTGGCCTTTGTATCCTTGTTTATATCTGCAAAATGGTCCGCTCACTGTAGCACATCCTATGCTCATAAGTGAATCTGGTCTCTCACAAACCTCCCTACGACTCTCTCCTCCCATCTCTACAAGCTTCCCTACCCCATTCGTATCTTGCAGCATGCACACCACTCTCTGACATACCTTTCAGTGCATAACATCATCTCTCCTTCTAACTTTATCCAGTCTGCAACTTCCTCCTTATCCGTACAACATTCTCCAGTCTATATCGTCTTCCATGTGGTTGCAACATTATCCAGTCAATACCACCCTCCCTTTCTCTGTAATATTCTCCAGTCCATACCATCCTCCTTATCACTGTGATATTCTCCAGATTCCATAACTGTTGTTAAATGTACGACGTCCTGGAATCATGTGAATGTTTCTACACCCTGATCAACGTAGACCATGTAAC
The DNA here is from genome assembly GCF_037043375.1 of Chiloscyllium plagiosum. NCBI lineage: Eukaryota > Metazoa > Chordata > Chondrichthyes > Orectolobiformes > Hemiscylliidae > Chiloscyllium > Chiloscyllium plagiosum. Next base: position 80,843,567 of record NW_028270180.1, read on the forward strand.
GATCCACAACCCTACACACATCCCTATTTCTGAAGTATAATCAAAGACGCTTTATCTCTCTAACTTCCTCCAAACAATCAAAAATTTCTCCTGCGAACATCCTTTAGCACCTGTAACTATGTTTAACCCTGCAACATTGTCGCGCCCCGAAACACCCCTCCAACTCTGTGACCTCTATCCGTCCCTCAAAGGCCCTCTCACGGTGATGCGCACCATGCTTTTGGAACAAGGCAGATGGAATGACAGCATGAACTGAAGGCAACAGATATGATCGAACTGTTATTGTGGAGGGGTGGCTGCAGAATGGTCATTACAGCAATGTGATTATTGAGGGGTTGTAGGGATTTAGGCAGGATCAGCAAAAAAAACAAACAAGGTCCCGTTTTGTTGTGAAGAAAGGACGCAGTCAGTGCATTAGTGAGACAGCCAATTTAATCTGGGAATCAAAATATAGAGTCATTTTGAATGACAGCTTCCAAATAGCAAGGGGGATCTGAACGATCAAATCACAATCCATGCTCGTTGTTAAGTTGGATGCAATATTTTCTTGGTGATAGTAGACAGAGGTATGTGGAGTGGTCAATTTCTGATTGGACGTCTGTGGCCAATGCTGTTTCACAAGGATCAGTGCTGCGATGTCTGTGTGTAATATATATCTGTGATTCAAATGAAAAGATCAGCAGTTTGATTAGTATTTTGCAGATGACATTTGGAAAGGCATGTAATGATTAGGGATAGTTAGGGGAATTGTGGATCGTGAGGAAGAGTATTAAAGGTTGTTGCACTATGTAGATCAGCTGGAACGCTGTGCAGAGAAATCGCAAATCGAATTTCATCGGGACAAATGTGAAGTGATGAATTTATGAAGTCAAATGGAAGAGAGAAGTACACTAATTGACGAGATGGAAACATTGATAAACAGATGACCTTGGATGCAAATCCGTAGCTCCGTCAAAATAACAACACAATAGGATGTGGTGGTAAAGGAGAAGTATGGTATGCTTACCTTCATTGGTCACAGTATTGAGTACAGGCGTTTGCATGTCATGTTGTGACTGAATGAAACTTCATTCGGCCATGTTTGGAAGGTGCATGTCATTCTCATCGCCACACTATAGGAAGGAGGTTGCAACAGAGGGTTGGCAGAATGTTGCCTGGACGAGAATGTGTTTACTGTAAGGAGGTTGGATGCAGTTGGATTGTTTTGCGAGTTTTTGCGAGACAGTTTTGCGACTGAGGGGTGACCGGGTTCAGGTATATAGCATTAGAAGAGGCGTGAATGATGTGGATAGTTGGAATCCTTCTTCCAATGTAGAAATATCAAATACTAGTGCACCTCGGTTTAAGGTGAGTGTGAGAAGTTTTAAGTGAAATGAATGAGGGCAGTTTTCTTTACCAAGAGGGTAGAAGCTGCTCAGGAGGAGGGAGAGGTGGTAAAGAGAGCAAAGTTTTGAAGTGGCATTTAGACAGAAACATGAACAGGCAGAAAAAGACGGATATAAACCATGTGCTGGCAGATGGGATTAGTTTAGAATAGCATCATGGTCAGCACTGCCATTTTGGGCCGAAGGGCCTATTACTGTGCTGTAATGTTCTAGTTTCTAACTTAACGACATATAACCTGTCAAAGCCCCTCACAATCCGGGATGTTTCATTCAATTTCTCTCCCATTCTTCAAAACCCCAATGGGCTCAAGGTCAGTCTACTCCACCTCTTCTCATTGGAATATCCCGCCATCTCCAGGATCAGCCGAGTGAAACTTCCCTGGTCTGCCTCCAATAAAAGAATGTCTTTCCTTAGGGCACGCATGCTGTTCACTATAATCTAGGTGTGGTCTGACTTGTACCTTGCATCGTTTTAGCAAGACCTCCCTATTTTTAGACTCCGTTCCCTTTGTAATAAATGCCAGAATTTAATTTGCCTTCTGTATTACCTGCTGACCCTATTAGCTTCCTTTTTTCAGATTGATAAACAAGAACTCCCTCAATCCTTTGTGTAGTCAGTCTGAAACCAAACGGTGTTAGCCTGACAGTAAGTCGGGAACGTGCTGGAATGTGTTTTAAAGGATATGATAATAAATGATAACTGGATGCTTAGAAACAATGAGAGACGCATGATTTTATAAAAGAGGAATATTTTTCAATCTGTTGGATTCTATATTTTGGTGTGACCTTAAATGGCAGAATAGATAAGGGTGGGGGAGGCCAGTTGCGGTAGAGGGATATTTGAAATTTGAGAAGCATTTTGACAAGTTTCAACAAGGGCTAAAAAATAGCTCGGGAGAGAATAGGGCCACTGAAAGGTCAATGAGGCTGTCTGTGTGGAATCACTGCTGATGTGGGAGATACTGAGCAAATATTTTGTGTTAGGCTTTACTGTGGAGAAAGACATGGAAGCTCGGGAACTTGGGAAAATACATAGGGATGTCTTAAAAAGAGTGCACATTGGAGAACAGGTGGTGCTGGATGTCTTAAAATACAAAAAGTTAGATAAAACCTTGGGACATGATCAGATGTACCCCAGCGCCTTGTGAGAAGTGAGGGAGGAAATTGCAGGGCCCCGCCCAGAGCTATTTGTATCATAGACAGCCACTACAGCCCAGTGAGACCGATGGCAGCAGTAGTAAGTTGTTGGAGGAGATTCTGAGAGAAACGATCATCATGCATTTGGAAAAGCAAGGACAGATCAATGACAGTCAGCATGGTTTTGTGCACGGGACATCATGTCTTAAACCTCACTGTGGAGGTAGACAAGTGACAGGTCAAAGCAGAGCAGGACATGATGTTTCTATGGACCTTTGCAAGGCCTTTGACAAGGGTCTGCATGGCAGACTGCTTAGTAAGTTGAGATCATACATAACCAGGGAACACTCACCAACTGGATACAAAACAGGATTAACGGTAAGAGACTGAACGTGTGCATAGAGGGTTGCTGCTCAAACTGCAGGCCTGTGACCAACGGTGTGCCACGGGTTTCGGTGCTGCGTCACTGTTGTGCACCATTTATATAAACAGTTTGAATGATAACACAGGAGTCATGGTTAGCAAGTTTGTGAGTGAGACTGAAATTGGTGATAAAGTGGAGAGTGAAGAGGGTTTTCGAAGAGTACAATGAGATCAACAGTACTGCTGGGCCAGTGAGGTTAGGAAGAACAGGTGGAGAAATACAAGATGTTGTATTGTGGTAAAGCAGACCAGGCTGGACTTGTACAGTTAATGTTCTGGCCCTGGGTAGTGTTGTCAATCAGTGACCCAGGGATGCTGGTATACAGTTCTTTGAAAGTAGCGTCACGGCTAGACAGGCCGGTGAAGCAGGGATGGTTACCTTCATTGGGCAGAGTATTGAGAGTAGGAGTTGGTATGTCATGGTGTATCTGTACAGGGCATTAGTGAGGCCACTGTATAAGCATTGTTGATTATCTGGAAAAAAATCAATTTGTTCACGTATGTCATTTAGAGAGGGACGTCTGGCACCCTTGCCTCGTCTGGCACACATGTGACTCCAGTCCCACAGCAATATGGCTGACTCTGAGCTGTCTCTAGGCAATTAGCAGTGGGGTAATGTATGTTGGTCCATCCGGTGACAGCCTCAGGCCATGAATGAATCAATGAAAATACAGATGTCCATTCCTACCTCTGCAAACAGCTCTTGTTGCAGCAAATCGTACTGGCTTTGTCACATTGTTCAGGCCTTTGTCCCTCTCTGTAACACTCTCACCACCACCAGCACCTTCACCTCTCCCTGTTCTGATCATCTGATGAAACGCTGACAATATTTCCTCTTCCTACTGCACTCCTCCTGCTGGGAGAATCTCTAGCGATCTCTTTAACAAATGCATCCACATTTCTATATATTGGCTTCTTCAGAATTGATATTTTTTTTCATCTCTTAATCAAATCTGGTAAGTCCTGGACCAAGATCGTCCAAATTGGGGGAGGAGTATTGGGAAGGTGTCGAACACCTCGAGACTTTCTGTGGGCAAAATGGGAATCCAGGAGAAAACAGCACAAGGAGCGCGTGACCACACCAACGCCCCACCCACCCCCTTCCCATGGCCACCTTCTGCAACAGAGTGTAACAGAGTCTGTGGAAGGCCACATCGGTTTGTACAGCCAGCTTTAGAACACCACCCCCACCCCCGAGAGTGGGAGAGAGTCAGCCTCGTCTGTGACCCACCGCCAAAGAGATGATGAGAGAGGAAGGTTGAATCCCCTCACAATTATCCCAGTGCCTTTGTTACCAATTCAAACAATTCCTTGTTAATGCAGTGTCTAATAATGTGATATCACTCAATTTCTCTCAATGTGGTATCCCTTGCTTTGTCAATATACTTGCTGCCTCTGTCAGCATTTCTCCCTCTTAGATCCTGAGTCAACAGAATTGTCCACTCCAGAGAGACGCAGCAGCACAGGCAAGGGATGGAGACTGGGACTTTCGAGATCTCTGCTGGACTCAGTGCCACTCTGCATGATTTATCCTCATTGCATCAGTCTAATGTCCCATTCTGTCTATTTCTGACTCATGCAGTTAATCAGGATGTTCCTAACTCTTGTGTCATCCATCACCTCATTGAGTCTGGTTAGTCAGCGAGAGAGAGATGGAGAGAGAGATGGAGAGGGATATCTGGAGCCTTCAGTAAATCCTGCTGCCGGTAAGATCACTCACAGTAAACAGCACAGGGTGGAGGTAGTAGACTTCTATATTAAGACCTGGAAGACAGGACATAGACACAGATCTGGGCAAGGAGCAACAACATTCTCGGCTTCATTCCAACAATCTTGTGAGGGTCCTGCTTTCACCTCTGCTGTACTGGCCCTCAATGCGACAGCACAGGGGATTGCAGGCATCAATTCTGGCCCATGCTGTATTCGTGATCTCTGTAATATCCTCCAGTCCCGATAATCCTACCTCTGTTTGGAATCTCCTCTCGTCCACACCACACCTCTGTCTTTGTCTCTGTCAGGTTCTCCAATCCCTAACACACTAATTCCTAAACTTCTCCAGTAGATACTAAATTCCTTCATCCCAGTAAACCCTGACAGTCCTGTCTATCCTTGTAAGCTCCTCCCACCAACATCATCCTACATGTCAATGTATTTGTCTTTAACGTCTCCATCGGTCCCTACCTAGGAAATTTTCTTCAGCTCCTACAACCCCTCCTTAGCTGTGTAAAATTTGTAATCTCCTTATCATTCTCCAATTCTTTGATCTTCATCTTGTTAAATTTTATCCTCATTCCCGAAACCATACCCCTCGCGTCCACAGGAGCCTCTTTCAGTTTGTGCAACCCTCCCCATCTGTGTAACTGTCTCAATCCAAGCAACCTAGCATTCTCCATTGCCTTCCGATCTCTGTAACCTTCAGAACCGAGAAGCCTTCTTATAACTGTAAACGTCTTCAGTCACGACAGTCTTCCATATCTCGGTTAGTATTCACAATACACTTCTCCCGGAAACACTGCCGTCTGTGTCTCTCAGACTGCCTGCCTCTCCCTTCATCCATCCCTATCCCTATCTCCAGAATCTAATCCAGCTCCCTCTATCTTTGTAAATTCCTCCTATTCCCAAACCCCTTTGTCCCACTGACATTCTTGACCAGATGTAACTCTGTTTAACTCTAACATCCTCGAGTCCCTGTAAGCCTCCCTATCTCTGTAACCTCTACCCATCTGTTCAACTCCCCCACTACTGAGGAATGACTCCCTGCATTCGCCATAAGGTAGATGGAATGACAGTGAACAGATGTGATGGAACTGTCATTCCGGAGATGTAGCTGCAGAATGACCATCGCTGGGAGGTGAAAACTGAAGGTTTGTTGGGATAGAGTCACAGAGTCAGAGAGATGTACAGCATGGAAATCGAACCTTCGGTCCAACCCATCCATGCTGAACAGATATCCCAACCCAATATAGTCACAATAGGCAGACTAGACAAAAAGTCAAAAGTTGTGAGGGAAGGATGAGGTTAATGTATTAATGAGACAGTCATGTGGATCTGAATATGAAAAGTAGAGCTGAGAATAAGCAAGCAGCAGCAACCGTTAACAGGAATTCTTTTATAGGCACCAGACAGTGATGGGAATGTCAATATGGTTACAGTCAGGACACTGAATGTACTTATGACAAGGGCAGTACAGTAAATGTGTGTGACAGTGGACTCCATGCCGACTGATACAGCAATGAGTATCAGTGCTGTTATGGATAGAATCCTGGATTGTATGTGAGATGGTTTTCTATAACATCATATCATATTTGTAGATCAAATGCTGTGTACTAATAATCCTATTATAAAGGAGTTTTGTGAGCAGAGACCCATTATATTATGCAGGACATATTGAGTTTGTGCTCAGACCATGAGATGTAGGAGGCGAATGTGGCCATTTGGCCCATTGAGGATGCTCTGCCCTTCAATCAGATCATGGCTGACCTGATACGCTCCAACTCTACTTTGCTGCCTTTTCCACCAAACTCTTGTTTCCCTGAATCATTAAAATCCGCGGGAGGTTACAGAACAGTTGGAGAGATAGAAAGAAATGGCAAATTGAGTTTAGCCTGGACAAGCTTGAGATGATGTCAAATTCAAGACGAACGTTAGCATACTGAGGGATATTGATATACAGAAGGATCTTGGTGCAAGTAAGTAACTCCCAGAAAATGACAACAGAAGTGTTTCAGATGGGAAAGAAATCACATGGAGCACTAGCCTTCATCAGTTACAATGTTGGGTATAGTGGTTTGCATCTGATGCTGTGATTCTATAAAACGTTTATTTGGCCACATTTGGAGTACTGTGTGCAGTTCTCATCTCCATACAATAGGAAGGATGGGGAGGCTTTGGAGAGGGTACAAAATGGGTTTATCAGCACTTTACCTGTGTTAGGTGTAAGAGGAAATTAAACAAAGTTGGATTGTTTTGTGAGAGTATCATAGACTGACAGGTGACCAGGCACAGGAACATAACATTTGGAACAGGGATAGATAATATAGATAGTCAGAATCTTTTTTCCAATGCGTAAGTTTCAAATACTAGAGTGCATCGGTTTAAGGTGAGAAAGAGGAAGTTTAAATGAGATGTGTGAGGCAAGATTTTTTTCACATAGAGTGGATGTTACCGAGGGAGGTCGTAGAAGCAGAAATGTGAGTCAAGTTTTGAAGTGGGATTTCGACAGAAACATGAACAGGCAGAGAATAGAGGGATATGGACCATGTGCAGGCAGATGGTATGAGTTAGAATAGTATCTTGGACAGCATAGACGTGGTGGGCCGAATGGCCTGTTGCTGTGCTCTACTGTTCTATTTTCTAACTTCCCAGCATCTGCCCGATCAGACCCCTCAGAATCTTGGATGTTTCATTCCATTTCTCTCTCATTGTCTAAACTTCAATGGGTTCAACCTCAACCTACTCCACCTCTTCTCATTAGAAAATCCATCCATTCCGAGGATCAGCCGAGTGGAACTTCTCTGGACTGCCTCTAATGCCTTTTCTTCGGGCACTCACACTGTTCATAATATTCGAGGTGTGGTCTGACTTGTACCTTGCACAGTTTTAGCTAGACCTCCATGTTTTTAGACTCCATTCCCTCTGTAATAAATGCCAGCATTTGATTTGCCTTCTCTATTGCCTGCTGATCCTGTGAGCTACCTTTTCAAGATTGATAAACTAGAACTCCCTCAACCCTTTCTGCTGTCAGTCTGAAACTACATATTGTTAGCCTGACAGTAAGTCGGGAGCATACTGACATTGTTAGAAAGGATATGTCAATATACAATAACTGGCCACTTAGAAACACATGTGATAAAAGAGAATTTGTTTTTGAGCCCGTTGGATTTAATTTGTTGGTGTGAATATAAATGGCCGAATTGTAAGGGTGTAGGAGGGGTTTTGTGGTATGGGGGTGTAGGAGGGGTGTAGTGGTATCAGAAGGCTATTATGCAAGTTTCAATAAAGGCTAAAGAGCAACTTGGTAGAGAATAGGGCCCCTTAAAGATCAATAAGGTCACCCATGTGTGGAGGCAGAGGAGATGGGTGAGATCTTAGGCAAAATAATCTTGTCAGTATTTACTGTGGTGAAAGACATGGAAGCTCTGGAACTTGGGGAAATAAATAGTGATGTCTTGGAAAGAATCCTCACCAGAGAAGAGAAAGTGCTGGAATCTTAAAACAAATGAAGGTAGATCAATCCTTAGTAGCTCATTGGGTCGATCCTAGAAGATTGTGGGAAGTAAGGGAAGAGATTGCAATGTCCCAAACAGAGATATTTATATTATCAACAGATAGTGAGGTATCGGAAGAATGGAGGCTGGCTAATGCTGTTCCATCGCTTAAGGACTGCAGGGAAAAGCCAGGCAATTACAGCCCAGTGAGCCCAGTGATTGGGAAATTGTTGGAGGAGATTCTGAGAGAAAGGAGCTCCTTATATTTACAAAGGTAAGGGCTAATTCGAGATAGTCAGTATTTACTTATATATGGCTTTATGAGTGGAAATCCATGTTTCACAAACCAGAGTGACTCTTCGAGGAGGTGACCAAGAGATAGATGAAGGCAGAGCAGTCAACGTTGTCCACATGGACTTTAGCATCTAGTCAAGAGGAAGAAGGAAGCTTACTTAAGGTTGAGGAAGCAAGGATCATACAGGGCTCCAGAGGAGGAACAAGAGGATAGTCAGAGTGAGGGTAAGGCCAATCTGGGATAGTGGAAGGAACTTGTGCCTGGAGTCATAGGAGGAAGGGGAGGTCCTTAATGAATACTATGTCTCAGTATTCACTACTGAGAAGGGTCTTGTCGTTTGTGAGGACAGCGTGAAACAGGCTGATGTACGTGAACAGGTGGATGTTACGAAGGAAGATGTGCTGAGAATTTTGTAAAAGATAAGGATAGATAAGTTGCTGAACCAGACTGGATGCGTCTAAAGTTACCACAGCAACCGAGGGAGTGGATTGCTGAGCACCTGGCGATGACCTTTGCACCCTCACTGTCCACTGGAGTCGGACCAGATGATTGGAGGCAGGAAAATATTATTCCCTTGTTCAGAAAAGGAAATAGGGATAATCCTGGGAATTGCACACCTGTCAGTCTTATGTCTGTGGTGTGCAGATTATTGGAGAGGACTTTTGGAGACAGGATTTGTTATTCCTTGGGAAACCATAGTTTGATTAGAGATAGTCAGCATGGTTTTGTCAGGGGCAGATCATGCCTTACAGGTCTGATTGAATCTTTTGAGAATGTGACAAAACACCTTTATGGCTCAGTCAGAAAGTACGGAGGCATGGGATACAGGGAAACCTGGGTGTCTGGATACAGAATTACTGGCCCACAGAAGACAGAGGGTGATGATAGATGGAAATAATTAATCCAGGAGCTCAGTGACCAGTGGTTTTCTGCAGGGAGAGGTGACAGGACGTCTGCTCTTTGAGTGTTTACGGATGACTTGGACGTGTGAGTGGAAGAGTCGGTTAGTAAGTTTCCCAATGACACGAAGGTTGGTGGAGTGATTGATAGTGTGGAGGGCTGTTGTAGACTGCAACAGGACATTGACAGGATGCAGAGCTGGGCTGAGAAATGGCAGATGGAGTTCAATCTGGGAAAAGTTTGAAGTCATTCATTTTGAAGATTGAATTTGAATGCAGAATACAGAGTTAAAGGCAGGATCTTTGGCAATGTGGAGGAACAGAGGGATCTTGGGTTCCAAGTCCATAGATCCCTCAAAGTAGCCACCCAAGCTGATAGTCTTGTTAAGAAGAAATATATTGTGTGGGATTTCATTAGTCAGGGGATTGAGTTTTAAAGCCGTGAAGTTATTCTGCAGCTCTATAGAGCCCTCTTTAGACCCCACTTGGAATATTGTGGCCAGTTCTGGTCCCTTCATTACAGGAAGTATGTGGAAGCTTTAGAGAGGGTAAAGAGGCGATTTACCAGGATGCTGCCTGTACTGGAGAGCATGTCTTATGGCGAAAGGTTGAGGGAGCGAAGGCTTTTCTCATTGGAGTAAAGAAGGGTGAGGGGCGACTTGGCAGAAGTGAACAAGGCGATGACAGTCATAAATAGAGCGAATAGAGAGAGATTTTTTTTACCCTGACATAGCTAGCTATTACAAAGGGGTATAATTTTCTGGTGATTAGCGGATGGTTAAGGGGAGATTTCAGAGGTAAGTTCGTTACATACAGAGTGGTGGCTGAGTGAAATGCACTGCCCCTGGTGGCAGTTAAATTAGATGTATTAGGGACATTTAATATACTTCTGGATAGGCACATGGATGATAGTAAAATGAAGGGTATGGAAGTAGAGATGTACAGCACGGAGACAGACGCTTCGGTCTATCCCGTCCATGCTGACCCGATATCCCAACCCAATCTAGTCCCACCTGCCATCACTCGGTCCATATCCCTCCAAACCCCTCCTATTCATCTATCCATCCAAATGCCTCTTAAATGTTGCAAATGTAACAGCCTCCACCACATCCTCTGGCAGCTCATTCCATACACGTACCATCCTCTGCGTGAAAAAGTTGCCCCTTAGGTCTCTTTCATATCTTTCCCCTCTCATTCTAAACCTATGCCCTCTAATTCTGGATTTCCCAACCCCATGGAAAAGACTTTGTCTATTTACCCTATCCATGTCCCTCATAATTTTGTAAACCTCAAGAAGGTCACCCTTCAGTCTCCGATGTTCCAGGGAAAACAGTCTGTTCAGCCTCTCCCTATAGCTCAAATCCCCCAACCCTGGCAACATCCTTGTAAATATTTTCTGAACCCTTTCAAGTTTCCCAACATCTTTCCGATAGTAAGGAGACAGAAAATGCATGCAGTATTACAACAGTGGCCTAACCAATGTGCTGTACAGTCGCAACATAACCTTCCAACTCCTGTACTCACTACTCTGACCAATAAAGGAAAGAATACCAAACGCCCTCTTCAATATCCTTTCTACCTGCGACTCCACTTTCAAGGTGCTATGAATCTGCACCCCAAGGTCTCTTGGTTCAGCAACACTCCCTAGAAGCTTACCATTACGTGGAGATATCCTGCTAAGATTTGCTTTCCCAAAATGCAGCACCTTGCATTTATCTGAATTAAACTCTATCTGCCACTCTTGTTTTGATCTCACGGTCGGATAAAAGATTGGCATATCATTATGGCCGAAGAGTCTTATTCTATACTGTTCTGTGTTCTACGTGTTGTATGGTAAACTGGGTAATAAGCTCAGATCTGTGTAAAAGGATATGGAGGAGCTCGTCAAATGGACAGAAAATTGGGCTTGATCGTATGATACAGAGGATGATGGGGGACATGTTGTTTTTCTGACTGGAGGCATGTGACCAGCGGTGTAGTGTGTCCCCTGTTGTTTGTCATTTGGATAATATGTGTGGACGGAAATATCGGTTTCCTGGTAAGTATGGATTTTGGGTGACACTGAAATTGGTGGTAAAGTGGGCAGTGAACAAGGTTATCTGTGATACAACAGGATGAACAGTACTGCTGGGATAGTGGGCTGAAGAATAGAAGATGGAGTTTAATTAGATAAATGTGAAGTGTTCCATTTTGGTGAAACAAACCAGGGTGTGATTTGTACAGTTAATGTTCGGGCCCTGGGTAGTGTTGTCAATCAATGACCCAGGGATGCAGGTACACAGCTCTTTTGAAAGTGGTGTCACAGGTATACAGGCTGGTGAGGTAGGCGTTTGGGATGCTTACCTTCATTGGGCAGAGCATTAAGAGTAGGAGTTGGGACGTCATGTTGTATCTGTACAAGACATTGGTCAGGCCATCATAAAACCATTGTTGATCAGTGGGAAGAACTCATTTGGTTCACTTACCTCCTCTTGTGTAGAACATCTGACATTCTAACCTGGTCTGGCTCACATGTGACTCCAGACCCATTGCAGTATGGCTAACTCTGAGCTGTGCTCTGGGTAATTAGCAGTGACACCCAGATCCCATGAATGAATAAATAAAAAATACAAATGTCCCTCCCTACCTCTGCAAACCCCTCCAGCTGCAGCAATTCATACTAGCTTTGTAAAATCGTTCAGGCCCTGACCACTCTCTGTCACACTCTTACCACCTCCGACACCTTCACCTCTCCCTATTCCTATTGTGACATGATTCCCCTTCCCACTGCCTAATTCCTGCTAGTAGACCCTTTGCAATTCCTTCAACAGTTACTCCAAAAACAGACTCTTACTTCAGGATTTTAAGTACTTTGCGGTGATCTTCTCAGCCTCATAATCTAATTTGATACATTTTGTTTGAGTGAGGGGCCAGTGGGAATTTCTTGCTGATGTTTTGTGTGTTTCAATGGAAAAATTCTTTTGTTGAGTGATTTACACTGTTCCTTCAAACTGTTCATTTACAGGCACATATTTCAGTCTGTTTAGCCTGTTTACTTTGGTCTGTTCTCCTCTCAAACCCATGTAATTGGCTAGTTTTGTTTCTAGTTGTAGCTTGTCCTTTCTGTGGTTCACTTTAAAACTTTATATTTCTTTAAACTGCACTTTATCACAATTTCCCAAAGGATCTCTCCAGAGGACATTACTCATTTGCTTAATTTCATCACACAACGATTACTCTGAGAAAGTTACGACCCTAGCCAGTTGCACAATTTGTTATTCAAAGAAACACTGAAAAAAATTCTCTGAACTCCTCTTCCAATATCACTCTTGCCAGTGTGACTGTCCCAGATTATGTGAATATTGAAGTTTCCCAAAATTATCACAATATGTTTGTTTAAAAAATCCAATGAGTTCCTGTTTAATGCAGTGACAAGCAATGGAATGCTTTTCGATAGCTAAAACTGTTCTGCTGCTTGTGTCCTTGGCAAAATGTAGCCATAATTTAGATTCAGACTGACTCTACTTCATGATCTGATGCCAAGTGCTTTGTCTGTAAAGCCTTTGTTATCCATTATTGTTAGTTTTACCCATTTTGCCTGAGTTTCCGCAAGGTTGTGATCCATTGAATATTTATGTCCACCTTTTGTTCACCCTGTAACCACGTCACACTGGTGTCTAAATCTTTTATCTCTGTGTCAAATATCAATCTACCTTATTGATGAGACATTACCCATTCCAAAAAAAAACATAATTCACTCTTTCCCACAATTTCCTGTCACAAACCGATTCCCTGATGCAGTTTTAGTTAAACTCTTTCCCATCCTGTTCCTTTCGGCCTGTCTTCAGTCGCTCCCATACTTTACCTTTCCTCGGTGGATTTGGAAATCTCCTTTCACCTGAATCCTGTCCCTGCATCCTCTCTGTCAGTTTGAAGCCCTGTCCAAAAACCTACTGACGTGACTGGTCAGGACACTGGTCACAGTACAGTTCCAGTGGGACCATCCCAATGGATTATCTTTTTAAATCAGGTATGGGATGTGGGTGTCTCTGGCTGATCAGCCTTTCTTGCCCAGCCTTAGCTGCCCTTGAGCTGAGTAACGTGCTTGCCCATTTCAGTGGATCATCGAGAGGCAAACACTTTGCTGTAGGTTTGTCGTGCAGACCACGTGAGGATGGGCAGATGTCCTTCTTGAAAGGACAAATGTATGGCCTTTTTTCTACATCAGCAATGGTTTCATATGTATGTATCGACTGTTAATGACCTTTTCTTTTAGTTATTGATTTCAAATTTCTGCATTTCTGATGGTGGGATTGAAACCTGCCTCCACAGAACATTCGCTGAGGTTTGGCATACATGCTCTCGCAATAATACTACTAGGCCAGCAATTCACCTGCTCACCGGTTGCTCATCCCTGAGCACTGATAGATCATGAAGTGCGTCATGAAGCTCAACCCGTTTTGCCTACATATTTGTTTGATCCGGAAATCATCGTGAACTCTGGTGATATCACTCATTATCTCTCCATGTGGTCTCCCTCACTGTGTGGGTCTGATTACTGCCTCTGTCAGTGTCTCTCACTCTTGCAGCTACTCCCATCCTGAGCCAACAGAATTCTCCACTCCAGAGGGTCACAGCAGCACATGCCAAGGATGGAGACTGGTATTTTGCAGATCTCTGTGGGATACAGTATCATTCTCCCTGTGTAACCTTCACTGCATATGTCTAATTTCCCAAACCATCTAACTCTCAGTCTCCTGTAGGTACTCAGGAAGTTTCTGAATCAATAGCCTTCCCAGCTGCTGGGTGTTTCGTCCACCACCTCATTGTTTCTCTGGTTGACCAACCAATTTCAAAGTGCAGGGACATCTGGAGCCTTCAATAAATCCTGCGGTGAGGAAAGATCACTGACATGCACAGACCAGAGAGCAATGAGAGGGCTCCAAACGTTGGATAAAAAGACATGATACAAATACTGGAGGGGGAGCACAGTACAGACACACCCCAGGCTCAATCACTGCCCCTAATCTAACTTACTTTGTACTGAGTCAGCATCGGGAGTGTCACAGTTATCAATCCAGGCGTGTGCTGTCTTAGTGAGCATCAGTATAACAAAGGGGAAAACAGGTCTCCCACGTGAGGGTGGGACTGCTGCCTGGTATCTTTCTGTTTGGCGTTCCCTCTCCAAAACTGTGTCTATGGCATGTCTCATTGACCAGTGTCTTCAAAAATGTGTAACTCCTACATCGTTCCAGTCCCTGTAACCTCCTCACTTCCCTTTCGTCCCTCTACATATTTGAAAGGTGCTGCATTCCCGTCTACCATCCCTGTCTCTGTAACTTGCTTCAGTGTCGACAACATGCCGTATCTCAGTAGTCTCCTCCTCCAATAACTGGAGACAGAGTCATGCAGCACGGAAACAGAACCTTCAATCTGACTAGTCCGTGCTGACCAGGTTTACCAAACTGAACGAATCGCTTCAGCCTGTGTTTGGCCCATATCCGTTCAAACGTTCTCCTGTCCATGTACCTGCCCAAATGTCTTTTCCATGTTGAAATTGTTCTTGTTTCTCCATGTGGCCATGGCAGTCTGTTCTGTCTATGCACCATCCTCTGTGGATAATGTTGCCCCTCAGCTCCCTCTTTAAATCCTTGCTTTAGATTTAGATTACATTACAGTGTGGAAACAGGCCCTTCGGCCCAACAAGTCCACACCGACCCACCAAAGCGCAACCCACCCATAACCCTACATTTACCCTTTACCTAACAAAACGGGCAATTTAGCATGGCCAATTCAACTGAGCTGCACAGCTTTGGACTGTGGGAGGAAACCGGAGCACCCGGAGGAAACCCACGCAGACACGGGGAGAACGTGCAAACTCCACACAGTCAGCCTCCTGGCGCTGTGAGGCAGCAGTGCTAACCGCTGTGCCACCGTGCCGCCCACTGTGCCTTTCTCACCTCCCGTTTAGACCCTCTAGCTTTGGACTCATCTAACCTTGGCTATTCAAATTATTCAGGGCCCGCAAGATTTTGTAAACCTTGATAAGGTCACCCCATAGCCTCCTCTGCCCAAGGGAAATATTTTGGACAATGTTACAGTTGTCGCCAACTCATATATCAAACTGCTGGCCAATGAAGGCAAGTGTACCAAATGCTGCTTTCCCCACACAGTCCACCTATGATGCCATTTCCAAGGAACAATGTAACTGTAGCCCTTGGTCTCTTTCTGTTTGACAACACTGCCCAGGACCTGCCATTTACTATGTTAGTCATCCCTGGTTTGACTTAACAAAATCCAACATCTGAATTCAACTCCATCTTTCATTCGTTGGTCCACTGCCTCAGTTGGCCGAGATCACCTTTGATAACTGTATTCATTGCCCACTACACCATTAAATTGATCATCCATAAAATTACAAACAATGACTCCTATATTCTCAGCCAAATCGTTTATGTAGATGATATACATCAGTAGACCCAGCCCCGAAAGTTAGTCCACGCTGCTGGTCACAGGCCACCTGTCTGAGCAACGACCCTCTGTCTCCTACTGTCAAGCCAATTTTGTATCCAGTTGGTGAGCTCTCCCTGGTCCGATGTGATCTAACCTTATGAACCTGTATATCATGCTTAACCCTGTCAAAGGCCCTGCTGACATTGGTGTAGACAATGTACGGTCACAACTTCAATGAAAGCAATCAACTTAGTGAGACCTGATTTTGTACGCACAAAGCCATGCTGACTATCTTTCATTAATCATTGCCTTTCCAGATGCATGTAACTCCTGTCTGGCAGAATCACTTCCACCACCGACATGTGGCTAATTGGTGTTTACTTCCATGGCTTTCCAGCGCAGCCTTTCTTAAGTAATGGAACAACACCATATTCTTGTCATTGTTGAACAGCATGGAAACTGACCCTTCAGTTGGTACCAAACATGATTTCAAACAAATCTCACCCCAGCTGTCTGTTGCAGGACCATATCCCTCTAACCCTTCCCTATTCTCATACTTAACCAAATGTCTTTTAAACATTGTAATTGTACCCACATCCACCCCTTCCTCAGGAAGTTCTTTCCACACTCAAACCAACCTCTGTGTAACAATTTACCCGCATGTGTTTTTGTTTTGAACATATCCCTCCTCTCAACTTAAACATGTGGCCCCTCCACTTGCGACTCCCCATCCTGGGGAAAAGGCAACTGCCATTAACTCTATCTATACCCCTCATCTTTTTCATAAGCTTCCATCAGGTCATCTATCATCCTCCAGGCTCCAGTGAAAAAAGACTCTGGCTGGATAGGCTTTTTTCCAGAACTCAAGCCTTCCATACCCAGCAACATCCTGGTAAAACTCTTCTGAAACCCCTGCAGCTTAATAATATCCTCCCTGTAACTGGGCGACCAGAACTAGACAGAGTATTGCAGAAGAGGCCTCACCAATGTCTGTGCAATCTCAACCTGACGTCGCAAATCCTAAATTCAATGGGCTGAGCAATAGTGAAGCACACCAAGCACTGTCTTATCCATCCTGTGATGCAAACTTCAAAAATTACGTACCTGACCCGGAGGTCCTTCTGCTATACAAAACGAACCGAGGCCCAAACATTAATTGTATAAGCTCTACCATTGTTTGTTTTACCAAATGCATTACCTCGCATTTATTGAGATTGAATTCCATGGACAGCTTTTCAGCTCATTCGCCCATATTATCAAGGTCCCTTTGTAATCGTAGCAAACCTCCTTCACTGTCCACGATTCCGCACTCCAGTCTTCCAGCACATCACGCATGGTTGTCAATTGTACAAATACCTTTGCTTGGGGCTCCACAATTTCTTGCCTCGCATCACAAAATGTCCTGTGATACACTTAATGAGGTCCTAGGGCTTTTCATACCTTTGTGTTTGAAAACATCCAGCACCACCTCTTCTATAATATTCACTCTTTTCAAGTCACAGAGATGAACAGCATGGAAACAGAGCCTTCAGTCCAACTCATTCATGCTGCCCAGAAGATCTAAATGCATCCATCTGATTTACCAGCATTTGGCCCATGTACCTCAAAACCTTTATTATTCATATACCCATCCAGATACCTTTTAAATGTTGTAATTGTATCAGTCTCTGTTACTTTCTCTCTCAGCTCATTCCATACACACGCATCACCATGTGCATGAAAAAGCTGTCGCATCGAACCCTTTTAAAACATTCCCCTCTAAAGTTAAACCTTATGCCCCCTTGTTTTGGACTCCTCAAACCCTGGGAAAAGACTTTGAATGTTTATCCAATCCATCCCCGTCATGTTTATATAAACCTCTGTCAGGTCACCCTCAGTCTCTCATGCTCCAGGGAAAATAACCTCAGCTTATTCTGCAACAACCCTGGCAACATCTTGTGAATCTTTTCTGAGCACTTTCAAGTTTCACACAATCATTCCTATAGCAAGGTGACTGGAATTGCAGAGAACTCCAATTGTGATCCAATGTCATTCCCTGAGTGCACATTTTTTTTGTCCACAGTAAGTTCTGGCGTGAAAAATTTGTTTAGGATCTTAGTAAGCATCCTGCAGTTCAACACATCGATGGCCTCATTGATCTTTAAGGGTCCCTATTTTGTCCTGAGGTCGTCGTTTACTTTTAAAATTTTTCCAATCAGTTTTGAATTCTCCTTATCCTTCTCTGCCGACGATATTTCATGTACCCTTTCTGAATTCCTGATTTCTACCCAAAGTATATTCCTACAGCCCCTGAGATCCTCAGGGATTCCCTTGATCGAGCTGGCTATACCTGACACGTGTCCCCTTTTCCTTGACCAGACCTTCAATAGACAGCCAGTGTTTCCTAACGCTGTCAGCATTGAGCTGCACACAAACAGGAACATGCTGGTGGTGATCGCTCAATTTATCTCACTTTTGAAATATTCTCACTTGCCAGACTTCCCTTTCCCTGCAAATAGACTCTGCAATCACCTTTTGAAAATTCCCGCCCAATACGATCAAGATTGGTCTGGCCCCATTTTATAACTTGAACTCGTGGTCCAGGCCTGTCATTTTCCATAGCTGTTTTCAAACTCGTAGAACTGGTCACTTTAGCAAAATGCTTTCCCACTAACGCCTTGATTGGGAGTTTTCTGGAACGCAATTACCAAATTCCTTCCTTGCAAATGCTGGACACTGGCAGTTCCAGACTAGGTTTGGAAAGTTAAAAAAAATACCATAACAGCCCTATCAATTTTGATTAATATTTGAGACCTCCCGACATATTTGTTCTTCAGTCTGCCACTGACTATTTGGGGTCAATAGGACAATCGTGTCAGAGTGATGACCAATTCTTATTGCTCAGTTCCACTAATGTAGCTTCACTGGATAATCCCACAGGAATATTCTCTGTAAGCACTGATGTGGTGACGCATGAAATCAAAACCCACAACCACGCGTCCTCTCTTGCCTCCTTTTCGATGCTTCCTGCAGTCTCTCTAACTTGAAACAATGAGTTGCCAGTCCTGCCCCTCCCTCAGCAGTGTTTCTGTAATAACTATAAACTCCCAGTCCCATGTTCAAATCGATGTCCTGAGTTCGTCTGTCAGGCCTCTTTCATTGAAATAAATGTAGTTTGATCATCAGTTTTTCCCCCATTCCCTGCTATGTTCTTACCTGCCTTGTCTGTTGAATTTGCTCTCTGTAACTTGTACACCAGCCTCAATCTTCTTTTTGGCCTTACGACTGTTTAAGATCCAACACCCTCGAAGATTAGATTATATCCTGTCAAGCAGCTCTAACAATTCACCACATCAGGGTATGGATCCTCCCACCTCCTGCTCCCAGCTCAGGTACCTTTCCCACCATGTCTCCCTGTGCTGACACCTACAGGGTCGCGGGACTTGTCCACTAAGTTCCCTGTGTTCCTCAGTACTCCACAAGGACCAACCATTCATTATGTCTAATCACTTATCATACCTACCACAGAGTATGACCTCACATTGATCAGAACTAAACTCTGATCAGATTATCATCTGATCGTCATCAGACTGTAGCTAGAGACCATCCTCCTCATTGTGAAAAACACCGTCACCTTTCATGTCATCTGCAAACCTATCCATGATTCCTTCTGCTTGCACATCCAAGTTATTATTCGACAGAATAACCAGCAATAGTTGCTGCACAGATCCCTATGGTACACCCGCTGGTGAAAGGAAGTCAAACACGAAGAGATTTATCCACCAATTGTGCCTCCAATTTACTAACTTGCCTTGAATCCCAGTGGCTATCCCATTTTGACCAAGCCTTCCATGTGGGACCTTTTCAAATATCTTAATGAACTCCATGTAACCCAGATCATTTGCACTGCCCTCATCAATATTTTCAGACCATTTTAAAAAATGCAACTGAATTCCTCAGACAGTATCTTCCTCTGCCAAATCCGTGATCACTCAGCCAAGTTGATTACTGCCTTTTCAAGTGTTGATTCGTCCTCAGAATGTTCCCAGAAATGTCCCTCCCCCTGCTGCTGGACCATCTGCTCTGTGATTACCTGGCCTAGCCCTGCTGCCCTTCTTGAACACAGGAACCACATTAGCGTTCATCCAGTCATTCGGCACTTCACCTGTGGCCAGCAAAGGATTAAATATATCCACTAGGGCCCCAGCAATCTCCTCCCTTATCTCCCATAGCAGCCTGGGATACATTTCATTGGGTTCTGGGGATTCATCCACCTTTATGCCTGTGAAAACATTTAATACCTACTCCTAATTGATCTTTACATGTCCTAGAACCTCATCATTCCAACTGAAATCCCCGACTACAATGCATTTCTCCTGTGTGGATACAGATGGGAAGCATTCATTGAAGACCTCACCTGCTTCCTCTGGCTCCATGCACAGATTGTCCCTTAGGTCTCTAACAGGCTTCACTCTTCAACTGGTAATCTTCTTCCTCTAACTGTACTGATAAACTATCTTGTGGCCTTTCCTTAACAATATCTGACAAGGATATTTCATGCCCATTCTTTGACCCTCATTTTTAATGACCCCTTGCACTCTCTATACTATTGAAGGGCTTCGCCTGTTTTCATCGCACTGCACTTCCTTTATCCAGCTCATGATATCGCTTTAGCAGTATTCGCTGGAGTTACTGCCTTTGTCATTCACTCTTCAGGGAACATACTGGCCCTGAATTCTCCCTGTATCACTTTAACGTACTTCCTCTTTCCAAATATGAACCCAACTGCAAATAGTTCCTCCGTGCCTGTGTTTGCCAGAATCTGTCTCGTGATTATGATCATGCCCAGTGATAGTAACATTATAATGATTATGGGGCTTCACCAAATTTGGACCTTCACTTCTGCACTGTCCTTATGTCTTTCCAAAATGTCTTTGAAACTTAGTGTTATGTCCACTATCCCCAAAACGCCACAAAACGCCTTATGTCTGTCATCTTTTCCAGCACCTGCAGCCCACACTGTCTGTAACATCCAGCCCTTACTGACCTGCCCTCCAACTTCTCCGTCACGTGATATCACTATAACCGTCTGCAAACACCACAGCACTCCTCCATCCTGTCCTACAGCCCCTCATTAACTCTAAGCATTCAGAAAGTACGGAGGCATGGGATGCAGGGAAACCTGTCTCTCTGGATACAGAATTCCTGGCTCATAGAAGACAAATGGTGATGATAGATGGAAAGCATTCAGCATGGAGCTCGGTGACCAATGGTTTTCTGCAGGGGTCTGTTCCGGGATCCATGCTCATTGTGATTTTTATAAATGACTTGGATGTAGGAGTGGAAGAGTGGGTTAGTAAGTTTGCCAATGACACACAGGTTGGTGAAGTGGTGGATAGTGTGGATGTCTATTGCTGGTTGCAATGGGGCATTGACATGATGCGGAGCTGGGCTGAGAAGTGACAGATAGAGTTCAATCTGGAAAAGTGTGCAGTGATTCATTTTGGAAGGTCGAACTTGAATTCAGAATACACTGGGTTAAAAGTAGGATCCTTGGCAGTGTGGAGTAACAGTGGATGTTTGGCTCCACGTCCATAGATCCTCAAAGTTGCCACCCAAGCGGGTAGGGTTGTTAAGGAGTAATTTGTGTTGGCTTTCATTAGCTGAGGGATTAAGTTTCAGAGCCGTGAGTCTATGCTGCAGCTCTATAGAGCTCTGCTTAGACCACAATTAGATATTACATTCAGTTCTAGTTCTCTCATTACAGGAAGGATGTGGAAGTTTAAAGAGAAGGTAAAAAGGAGATGTACCAGGATGCTACCTGGACTGGAGGCCATATCTTATGAAGAAAGGTTGAGGGAGCTAAGGCTTTTCTCATTGGAGTGAAGAAGGGTAAGGGACGACTTGGTAGAGGTGAACAAGATAATGAGAGGCACAGAGAGAGTGAACAATGAAAGATTATTTTCCCCATGGCAGAAATGGCTATCACAAGGAAGTATAATATTAAGGTGATTGGAAGCAGCTTAAGGGGAGATTTCAGAGTTGGGTTCTCAGCACAGAGTGGTGGTCGAATGTACTGCAGTGGTGGTAGTAGAGTTAGGTACATTAGGGACATTTAATAGACATTTAATAGACATAGATGATAGTAAAATGAAATGTATGTAGGTTAGTTTGATCTTAGAGGAGGATAAAAGGTCGGCATAACAGTGAGGACCGAAGGGCCTTGTGCTGTACGGAATGTTCTATATTCTGTATGGTAAACTGGGGAATACGTTCCGATCAAGGTAAAAGGATACGCCACCCACGAGGAGCTAGTCAACTGGATATAGAATCTCCTTCATTGTAGAAGATAGAGGGTGTTGGGAGACAGTTTGTTTGTCTGACTGCAGATGTAGTTAGTCCACTGTTGTTTGTCATTTGGATAAATGATTTGGCTGAGAATATTAGTTTCCTGGTAAGTACGTTTGTGGGTGGCATTGGTGATATACCGTACAGAAAAGAAGGTTAACTATGATTGAACAGGATGAACATTACTTCTGGGATAGTGGGCTGAAGAATAGCAGGTGGAGGTTAATTAGATGAAGATGACGTGTTCCATTTTGGTGAAACAAACCAGGGTGGGACTTGTACAGTTAATGTTCGGGCCTTGGGTATTGTTGTCAGTCAGAGACCCAGGGATGCAGGTACACGGTTCTTTGAAAGTGGTGTCACAGGAAGACAGGCTGGTGAAGCAGGCATTTGGGATGCTTACCTTCATTGGTTTGAGCATTGAGAGTAGGAGTTGGGATATCACGTTCTGGTGGACATTGGTGAGGCCACTATATATAAAAAAAATTGTTGATCAGTAGGAAGAACTCATCTCGTTCACTTACATCCTCCAGAGAAGGACATCTGGCATTCTAACCTGGTGTAGCCGACACATCAATGAAGACTCACAGCAAAATGGCTTACTTGGAGCTGCCCTCTGGGTAATTAACAATGGGCAATATATGCTGGTCCAGGCAGTGTCACTCACATCCCATGAATGAATAAATAAAAATGCATATGTCCCTCCGTATCTCTGCAAACTCCTCCAGCTGCAGAAATCCGTACTGGTTTTGTAACACAGTTCAGGCCCTGGCCACTCTCTGTAACACTCTCACCACCTCCATCGCCTTCACCTCTCCCTGCTCCTATCGTGTCATTAAACCCTGACAATGATTCCCCTTCCCACAGACCTCCCGCCTGCTAGCAGACACTATGCAATCCCTCTAACACTTACTGCATCAACACTCTCTCGCTTTAGAATTGTTAGTACTTTTTGGTGATCTTCTTAGCCTGATAATCTGATATGGTGCATTTTGTCCTGAGTGAGGGATAGGTGGGAATTTCTTGCTGAGGTTTTGACTGTTTCAATGGAATGTCCTTTTGTTGAGTGTTTTACACTGTTCTTGAAGTGTTTTCAACTGTTCATTTACAGACACACATTTCAGTTTGTTCATCCTGTTAACCCTTGGTCAGCTCTCCTCTCAAGCACATGTAAATGGGCTATTTTTTTCTAGTTGTATCTTGTTCGTTCTGTGATTCGCGTTAAACCTTTATAATTAATTAAATTTCACTTTATCCCAATTTCCCGGAAGATCTCTCTGTGTGACATTACTCATTCGCTCTGCTTCATCAGAAAACGGTCGCTCTGAGGTAGTTACATCTCTCGCCAGTTGCACAATGTGTTATTCAAAGAAATACGGAGAAAAGAAAAGTTCTTCGTACTCCTCTTCGAATACCACTCTTGTCAGTGTGATTGACCCAGATTATGCAAATATTGAAGTTTCCCAAAATTGTTACAATGCCTTGGTTAAAAATTCCATTGAGTTCCTGTTTAATGCAGTGATGAGCAATGAAATGCTGTTCGGTGGATAAAACTGTTCTGCTGCTTGTGTCCTTGGCAATAGTAGCCAGAATTTACATTCAGACTGACTCTACTTCATGATCTGACGCCAAATGCTTTCTCTGTAATGCATTTGTTACCCATTTCTGTCAGCGTTACCCAACCCTCCTTTCCCATTCTTAGACCCTGCAAGACTGTGACCCATTGAATATTTATTTCCCACCTTTTGTTCGTCATGTAACCATGTCTCACTGGTATCTAAGTCCCATTTATCTCTGTGTCACAAATCCATCTACCTTATTGAAGATACTTTGTCGATTCCAAAATAAAACATAAGTTACTCTTTCTGACAATCTCCTTTCACAAACGTATTCACTGATTTACAATTTTAGTTAAGCTCTCTCCCTAGCTGTTCCTTTCTGCTTATCTTCAGCCACATTCCCATACTGTTCTGATGCTTCACCTTTTCTCTTTGGATTTGGAAAGCTCCTTTCACTTGAAGCCTGCCCCTGCACCCTCCAGGTCAGCTCAAAGCTCTGTCCATAAACCCACCAATATGATTGGCCAGGACTCCGTTCCCATCATGGTTCCATTGAGGCCCAATGTATTGGGATTGTTTCATTTACACTTGGGATGTGGATATCTCTGGCTGACCAGCCTTTCTTGCCTAGCCCTAGCTGCCCTCGAGCTGCGTAACTTGCTCGGCCATTTCAGAGGGTCATTGAGAGACAAACACTTTGCTGTGGGTATGTCGTGCAGACCACGTGAGGCTGGCAGATGTCATTTTCTGAAGGACAATTGTTTTTTTGATGAAGAAAGGTTATTTCGGACATCAGCAATGGTTTCATACTTATTCATGGATTGTTAATTGCAATTGAAAAAAAAATGATTTAAAATTCCCCAATTTCTGACAGTGAGATTCAAACCTGCCTCCACTGAACAGTAGCTGAGGTTTTGTGTACCTGCTCTAGCAATACTCGGCCACAACTTCACCTGCTCACAGATTGCTCATTCCTGACCAGTTATACCAGTGCATTATGAAGCAAAACCCATTCTTCCGACACAATTGTTTGATACTGACATCTTCCAACACTCTGGTGATATCACTCAGTCTCTCTCCATGTGGTATCCCTCACTGTGAGGGTCTAAGTGCTGCCTCTGTCAGCGTTTCTCGCTCTTGCAGTTACTCCAGATCCTGAGCCAACAGAATTCTCCACTCCAGAGAGACGCAGTAGCACATGCCAGGGATGGCAACTGGGATTTTTCCAGATCTCTGTGGGACATAGTGCCATCCTCCATGTGTAACTCTCACTATATCAGTATAAATTCGTATTCTGTCCATTTCTCTGTCTCCTGTAGATACTCAGGAAGTTCCTGACTCAGTAGACTTCCCAACTGCTGGGTGTCTCGTCCATCACCACATTGAATATGGTTGGTCAGCCAGAGAGACAAAGGGCAGGGAGATCTGGAGCCTTCAATAAATCCTGCACTGAGGTAAGACCACCCACAGTGCACAGAGCAGAGAGCAACGAGAGGGCTCCAAACATCAGCTAACAAGACATGACATAGATACAATGCTGGAGGGGGAGCACATTACGACACACCCTTGGCTCAACCGCCACCCCTACTGTAATTTCTGTTGTTCTAAGGCTCACTACTCTGCAACACTGTATCTGTGGCATGTCTTGTGGACCAGTGTCTTCAATAATTTGTAACTCCTACAATAATCCCTGTCCATGTAACCTCCTTCCTCGCTGATAGTCCCTCCACATACTTGAAATGTACTGAATTCCAGACTACCATCACTATCGCTGTAACTTGCTTCAGTGCCTACAACATGCTTCATCTCGGTTGTCTCTTCCTCCATTAATTGGAGACAGAGCCAAGCAGCACAGAAACTGTTCCTTCGATCCAACTAGCCGTTGCTGAGCAAGTCCCTGAAAGAGTCGTGTTTGACCCATATCCCTTCAAAACTTCTCCTCTCCATGTACCTACCTAAATGTCTTTTACATGCTATTATTGTACTTTTCTCTCCCACTTCCTCTCCCATCGAATACTTATGCACTCGAGAACACAGAACATAGAACATAACAGTGCGATACGGGCCCTTCGCCCCTCAATGTTGCGCCAACCTGTGGAAACAATCTGAAGCCCATCTAACCTTCCCTATTCCATTCTCATCCATATGCCTGTCCAATGACCGTTTAAATGCCCTTAAAGTTGGCGAGTCTACCACTGTTGCAGGCAATGCATTCCATGCCCTGACTATTCTGAGTAAAGAACCTACCTCTGGCTTCTCTCCTACATCTATTAATTAATAATGATAATATTAATATCTACCTCAATTTTATTCTATCTCCCCTCGTGCTAGGCATCGCCATCCGAGGGAAAAGACTCTCACTGTCCAACCCATCTAACCCTCTAATTATCTTATATGTCTCAATTAATTGACCTCAAATGTCTTCTCTCGAACAAAAACAGATTCAAGTCCCTCAGCCTTCCTCATAATACCTTCCCTCCATACCAGGTCATATCCTAGTAAATTTCCTCGAAACCCTTACCAAACCTTTCACATCCATCCTCTAATGCGGTGAAATGAACCATAGGCAACACTCCAATTGTGACCAGAGTTTTGTACAGCTGCAGCATTATCTCATGATTCCGAACTCAATCCCTGTACCAATAAAAGCTCACATGCTGAATGCCTTCTTTACAACCCTATCAACCTGGGTGGCAACTTTCAACGATCCATGTACATGGACACAGTGATCTGCACCATCAGGTTCTGCTTTACCCACATCCACCTGTTGGATCACCTCCTCAAATAAGTCAATAAAGTTTGTGAGGCATGATCTACCCTTCACAAACCATGCTGACTATCCCGCATCAACTTATTCATCTACAGATATATATAAATGATAGCTTTTACAAGCTTTTCCAACACTTTAACGAGAATCGAAGTAAGGCTCACAGCTCTATAATTACCAGAGCTGTCTCTATTCACCTTCTTGGTCAAGGGGACCACATTTGCTGTCCTCCAGCCTTCTGACACTATTCCTGTAAACAATGACGACATAGAGATCAAAGCCAAAGGCTCGACAAATTCCTTTCTGGCTTACCAGAGAATACGAGGATAAACCCTATCCAGCCCAGGGGACTTACTTATTTTCACACATTCCAGAATTGCGAACACCTTCTCCTTCTGCAGTTCAATCCCATCAAGTTATGGAACCCATTACCCTGGATAAAGATGTTGGCTAATCACCGTGCCTGTACCCCTTGTGGTTTTCTAAACCTTTATAAGATCACCCCTTAGCCACCTATGTCCAATGGAAATCCGAAAGACAATGATATAAATATTTCTGCTCATGTCCATGCCATTAATTTGTCACAATATTCTGGGATACACTTGTTTAGGACCAAGGGCTTTCTCGACCTTTGTGTTATAAGACCTCCAGCACGACCTCTTCTGTAACAGGGACTCTTTACAAGCCATCACTGTTTCTTCCCTTTGTTTCCTAGTCTTTGTCCAAAGTACGTTCTGACATGAAATGTTCATTTAGCGTCTCGCCATCTCCTGTGGTTCGACACTTGCATGGCCTCACTGATCCTTGAGGAGCCCTTGTGTCTCTCCAGTTGCATTTTTGTACGTGTGTGCTGTAGAAAAGTCTTTGTATTCTCCTTAACCTTATCTGCCAAATCTATTTCAGCTCCTCATGTTGCTTTCCAGCTTATCCAACCTCTCCGATTCTGTCACTCCCTCCAGAATCAGTAATATCTTCGTCAATCTTTTCCCCATTCACAGTTTCAGGAAATACTTCCTCAGTCAGGATGATCAGAATTCTACGCAGCGTTCCAAAGCTGTGCTGACAATTCCTAACCAATCCTTGCCTTTGCAAATGCATGTTACTCCTGCCCCACGGAATCACTTCCAACAACGTATGCATCGCTGACATCAAGCTCATTGGTGTTGTTGTCCCTGGCTTTCCCTCGCAGCCTTTCCTAAACACTGGCACAACATTAGTCACCCTCTTGACTTCCACCTCATCACCCGTACCTGTCAGCGATAGAAACATCTCTTTATGGGATCCCTCAATTTCTTCCCACAATATCCAGGGATATACTTGATTAGTTTCCAGGGATTTGTCTACCTTTAATGCATTTTAAAATCTCCAGTACCTTTTGTAATGTGGACTCTTTTGAAGACATCACTGTTTATTTTCCAGACTTTCCCAGTCTTTTTTCACAGTAAGTTGAAACGTGAAAGTTTCTGTTTAGGATCTCAACCATCTCCTCTGTTTCCTCACTTCCAATGGTTGGCCCTATTGATCATTAAGGAACCATATTCCATCCATATTTAATCTTCTGTTGTTAATATACTTGTATTTTCCTCAGTTTGTTCTGCCAGAGCTTTTTGTGGTTCCCTTTGGGCCCTCCTGATTTCCCACTTTAGTGTATTCCTCCTTCCGCAATGTTCTTCAATGGATTCCCCTAATCCAGCTGGCAATATGTGACACGTGCTCCATTTCTCTTGATCAGAACCTCAATATCTTCAGTCATCCAGCGTTTCTTACTTGCATCAGCATTATCCTTCACACTAACAGGAATATGCTGGCCCTGAACTCTCATTTTATCTCTCTTTTGAAAGCTTCCCATCTGCCTGAAGTCCCTTTACCTGCAAATAACCTCCACAAAAAATTGTTAAATGCTTTTAACTCATACTTTCTGGATTCAGGCAAGGCCAGTTTTGATCATTAACTAGTGGACCAGCCATGTTCTTTTCCATCGCTATTTTCAAACTAATACGATTGTTGTGACTTTGCCAAAGTGTTGCCCCACGAACACCTCAGTCCCTTTCCTTACCTTGTTTTCCAAGGCGAGGTCAGGTTATACCCCTTCCTGTAGTCTGACCATTGACATTCTGACTGGGACACTTTTGTTGAACATGCCTAACAAATCCCTCCCATCCAAGCTCTGAACACTCTGGTATTCCCAGTCTAAGTTTGGAAAGTTAAAATCCCCGACCATAACAATTCTATCCTTCTTACAGATATCTGCGATCTCCGATATACTTGCTGCTCAATTTCCCACTGACTATTGAAGGCCTGTATTACAGTCATATCAAAGTGATGACCAACTCTCATTTCTCATTTCCACCATTACAGCATCACTGGGCTATCCCCAGGAATATCCTCTCTAAGTGCTGCAGTGATGTTTCACTGATCAAAATCTCCAATCCCCCTCCTCTCTCATCTCCAGTTCTCTCCATTCTGTAGAATCTGTACCTGGAACATTGAGCTGTCAGTCCTGTCCCTCCCTCAGCTGTGTTTATGTCATACCTATGGTGTCCTACTCCCATGTCCATGTACCAAGTTTATCTGCCTAACCTGTGAGGCCTGTAATGTTGAAATAAAGTAGTTTAACTGATCACTTTTCCCTTATTGCCTGCTATGCTCTTGCCTGCCTTGTCTATTTAAATGACTCCCTTGAAATTCTGCCCTAGCCTCAACCTTCAGACTAGCCTGAGACCATCCCCCTCACTGTGGACAACACCCTCACCTTTCATGTCATCTGCAAACTTGTTAAAGATACCTTCTGCTTTCAGATCCAAGGTATTAATGTATATACAAACAGCAATGGTTCCTGCACAGATCTCTGTGGTGCACCCACTGGTGGAAGAATTTCAAGCACAAAACCAACACTCCACCAATTGTGGATCCAATATGTCAACTTGCCTTGTATCCCATTGGTCTGTTGGACCAGCCTTCCATGTGGGACCTTGTCAAATACCATAGTGAATTCCAAAGAACACACATCACCTGCACTGCCCCATCAATATTTTTAATCGTGATTTCAAAGAAAACTCAGCTGAATTCATCAGATAGGATCTTCCTTTACCAAATCCGTGCTGACTACCCCTAATTGTCCCTCAGGATTGTTTCCAATGATTTCCCTGTCCCTGCTGTCAGACTATCTGCTGTGTAATTACCTGGCCTATCCCTGCTGCCCTTCCTGAGCAAAGGAACCACATTAATTATCCTCCAGTCATTCAACACTTCACCTGTGGCCAGCAAAGTATTAAATATATCCGCCAGGGCCCCAGCAATCTCCTTTTTTACCTCCCATAGCAGCCTGGGATACATTTCATTGGGCACTGGGGATTCCTCCCCCTTTATGCCTGTGAAAACATTTAATACTCTTCCTGATTGGTCTTTACATATTCTCGAACCTCCCCATCTCAACGGAAGTCCGCGGCTACAATGTCTTTCTTCTGCCTGAATATAGATGGGAAGTATTAAGTGAAGGCCTTACCTACTTCCATTGGCTCCATGTACAGATTATTCCTTTGTTTCCAACAGGTTTCACTCTTTAGCTGGGAATCCTCTGACTCTGATTGTAGTCATAAAGTATCTTGTAGCTTTTCCTTAATAGTGTCTACCAAGGATATTTCATGTCCATTGCTTGCTCCTCATTTTTAAGGACCCCTTGCCCTCTCTATACTTGTGAATGGCTTCTCCTGATTTTATTGCACTGCATTTTCTTCATCAAACTCACGATATCACTTGATCAATATTCACTGGACTTGCTGCCTTTGTCATTCCCACTTTATTAACACACTGGCCATGGATTCTCACTGTATCACTTTAACATACTCCAATTTCCTAATATAGCCCTAACTGCAGGTAGTTCAGCCCAGTCTCTGTTTGCCACGTGCTGTCTAATAGGAGACTCCGTTTTGAGGGGAAGAGACAGGAGACTATGTGGCTGCAGCAGTGACCCCATGATGGTGTGCTTCCTCCCGGGTACCAGGGTCAAGGATGTCTCTAAGCGGTTACTGAACATTTTGAAGGGGGAGGGTAGAAGGCCATGCACATTGGCCCACATGACAGTGGTAGACAAAAGGATGGGGTCCTGTGAAATGCGTATCAGGCGTTAGGTTAGAAGTTAAAAACGATGACCTCAAGGGTAGTGATCTCCAGATTACTCCCAGTGCCAGTGAGGATAGACATAGAAAGATAGGCGTGATTGATGTGTGGCTGAGGAGCAGGTGTCGGGGGGAGGCAGGGTTTTCAGTTGTTGGATCATTGGGATCTCTTCTGGGGTAAAGGTGACATGTCAAAGTGAGGGGGGCGGGTTGGACTTGAACCAGAGGGAAATCAGTATCCCTTGGTTGGGGGTAGGGGTGGGGAGGTTGGCTGACTGGCAACGCATGAGGCCTGACTGGTAAGGCAGATGAGCTCAGAACATGGATTGGCTCTCGGGACTGGGATATTCCAGCCATAACCGAAACATGGCTGACAGATACAGGACATAGTTACAATGCTCGGCAAGGAACACCGACATTCAAGGCTTCAATCGCACCATCTTGTGAGGGTTCTGCTTCCCCCTCTGCTGTATTGGTCCTCACTGAGACAGCACAGGAGGTCCCAGGCATCAATCCTGGCCCATGCTGTATTAGTGATCTATGTAATATCCTCCAGTCCCGATAATCCTTCCTCTGTTTGGAATCTCCTCTATAATCAACACAATACTCTCTGTCTCTGTTAGGTTCTCTAACCCCTAACACCCTAATCCATAAACCTTCTCCAGTAGATATTAAATACTTTCATCCCTGTAAACCCTTATAGTCCTGTCTATCCCTGTAAGATCCTCCCACCCATACCACCCTCCATGTCAATGTATTTGCCTTTAACCTCTCCATCTGTCCCTATCTGGGTAAACGTCTCCAGCTCCTACAACCCTGCCTTATCTGTGAAATTTCTTCAGTCCATTGAGCTGTTCAGATCTGTGTAATCCCTTCCAGACCTGAAATAACTCCCTGTCTTTGTAACTATGTCAGGCTCCTACCTGAAAATCTCTCTTTCTTTGAAATCTCCCAAGGCATCCTGACCTTAGGAACCTCCTCCACCTGTTAATATCCTCCATGGCTGTGGATACCATCAAGTTCTACAGTCCCTATCATGGAATTTAGTCTCCACAATCCTAATGATGCCAATAAGCTCTTCCTCCCTCGACCAGGCTCAATCTCTGTAAACTCTAGTAGTCCTTACTCCCCTTGTTGTGCATGTAATCTCCATCAGCCACTACAAATCTTTATACC
The DNA here is from genome assembly GCF_037043375.1 of Chiloscyllium plagiosum. Taxonomy (NCBI): domain Eukaryota; kingdom Metazoa; phylum Chordata; class Chondrichthyes; order Orectolobiformes; family Hemiscylliidae; genus Chiloscyllium; species Chiloscyllium plagiosum. The sequence continues at coordinate 80,875,292 of NW_028270180.1, forward strand.
TTTAATGTGTTCCCCTTATCACTACACGTTATTTCTGTTACCTTCATGAGCTGCCGTAATTGTCACTGTGACTCTCACCATGTTCCATCCCTACATCCTTCCGTTTCTCTGAATAGTCCTCATTATTCTTAAAATCCCTCTATGTCACCTGTTCCAGTCTCCACAACCCTCCGTAGCTCTGGAGAAACTATACAGTTAAAGCTGCTCCAATAACCTTAAATCCTCCTGATCTTTCTAACTCCCTTTAGTTGTGAAACTCTCCCCATCTCTGTAACATACTATCCTACAGGGTTGAAAGCCCTCCCCAACTTTGTATACTCCTCCAATCCCGAGAACTGTCCCAGTCTTTGTAACTTTGTCCTGCACCTTCAAACCTCCTGGTTGCTGAACCCTCTTCAGGCACTGTACTTTCTCTATTTCTGTTACTTTCGCCTGCTCTTCGAAATCCCCCTGTCTGTATGATCCCCTGCAGTCTCTGCAGTGCCCTCTATCTCTAACCATCAACTGCTTCCACCACCGTCCCTACATTTTTTACCACTTCCAGTCCCTTCAGCACCTTCGATAGTTGCAAACTCGCCATTTTCCAAGGCTACTCCACTTCGTACAATGGCTGTCAGAATCTGAAGCCCACACTCTCTCTAACTTGGAACTCTCTCTTTCATCCGTTAACATCTGCAGCCACCACTGCTGTCTGTACCTTTCTTCGCTCCTTCAGTCCCAATAAGCTTCCCATTCTTGCACTAACTAAAGCCTGTGCATCTTAGTACTGTCCTAAAAATTTTCATGTCTCTGCTAACTGCTTCAGCCCCGCCACTATCTCCATAAACATCCACAGCCCCTGAAGCCCTCCATTTCTGTGTAACTTCTTCCAGTGCTGACAACACCCCAATCTATGGAGCCCCTTGAATTTTCGCTTGTTGGGTATCACTTGAAGTCCCTGCAGATTTCCCGATCTTAGCATCAACCCCAATCTTCCCAGTTCCATCACTTTCAAAGTCCGTTCATCCAATCCCTACATCGATCTGTAACCTCCTTATCCTTCTCCAATTCTTCGAAATTAATCTATTTAAACCTGCCCCTTCCCCACCAACCCTCCTGTCCAAAGGAACCATTTTCAGTTTGTGCAATCCTCCCCATTAGTGTAACTCTCTCCAACCCAGTAACCTGGCTTTCTTCATTGCCTTCCTATAGACTTCAGAACCTAGAAGCCTTCTTATAACAGTAAATGTCTTCCATCACTATGACGTTCCATATCTCTGTTAGTATATACAATACTCTCCTCCCTGAAACACCCCCTGTCTGTGCCTCTCAGACTGCCTGCCTCTCCCTACATCCATCCCTATTCCTGTCTCCAGAATCTAATCCAGCTCCCTCTATCTCTGTAAATTCCTCCAATCCCCAAACCCGTTTGTCCCACTGACCAGATGTAATTCTGTTTAGCTCTTGAATCCTCGAGCCCCTGTAAGCCTCCCTATCTCTGTAACCTCTAATCATTCCGTTCAACCCCATACTGAGAAATGACTCTCTGCATTCGCCATAAGGCAGATGGAATGACAGTGAACAGATATGATTGGACCGTCATTCCAGAGATGGAGCTGCAGAATGACCGTTGCTGGCAAGGGAATATTGAAGGATTGTTGGGACCAAGGCAGGACAGGCAAAAAGCCACCAAATTGTGAAGAAAGGATGAGTTTAATGCGTTAATGAGACAGTCATGTGGATCTGAAGATCACAATTTGGAGTCTATTTGGGTGGCGGTGAAAATAAGCAAGCAGCAGCAAGTGTTAGCAAGACTTCTTTTATAGGCACCAGATAGTAGTGGTAATGTCAATATGGTTGTGGTCAGGACACTGAATATACTTGCAGCAAGGGCAGGATAGTAACTGTGTGTGACAGTGGTCTCCATCCCGACTGGATAGCTAATGAGTATCAGGGCTGTAATGGATGAATCCTGGATTGTATATGAGATGGTTTTCCAAAGCATCATATGAAGGAGCCATCAACAAAATTGTCTCTTGTAGATCAAATGCTGTGTAATAATAAATATCTAATAATCCCATTATAAAGGAGTTTGTGAGCAGAGATTCATAATGTTATAATGGAGATACTGAGTTGAGATGTAGGAGCAGAATTAGGCCATTTGGCCCATTGAGTATGTTCTGCGCTTCAATCAGATCATGGCTGACCTGATGATCTTCAATTCTACTTTCCTGCCTTCTCCACAAAACCCTTGTTTCCCTGATTCTTTACAATCTGACCATCTATGTTGTAAATATTCTTAATGACCCAGCCTCGGCAGCCCCCTGCAGTCAGGAATTCCCACAGAGTCACTACCTTCTGAGTGAAGACATTCCTCCTCATCTCCATCTTACATGGGTGAGCCCTTGTTGGGATTTTCTGCCCCTGGTTACATATTCTCACACAATTTAAATGAAAGATAGTGACAAATATAATTATTGCAGATGAAATAAAAATTGGTTGAATTGGGGTTAATGAGCAAGGATATCCAAGGTTACAGGAGGTTAAAGATCAGTTAGAAAGATGAGCAGTAAAATGGCATAACGTTTCAGAGAACACCTCTGGGACACCCGGACCAACCAACCCAACCACCCCGTGGCTCAACACTTCAACTCCCCCTCCCAGCCCACCAAGGACATGCAGGTCCTTGGACTCCTCCATCGCCAGACCATAGCAACACGACATTTAGAGGAAGAGCGCCTCATCTTACGTCTAGGAACCCTCCAACTGCAAAGGATGAACTCAGATTTCTCCAGTTTCCTCATTTCCCCTCACCCCACCTTGTCTCAGTCAAATCCCTCGAACTCAGCACCGCCTTCCTAACCTGCAATCTTCTTCCTGACCTCTCCGCCCCCACCCTCACTCTGGCCTATCACCCTCACCTTGACCTCCTTCCACCTATCACATTTCCAACGCCCCTCCCCAAAGTCCCTCCTCCCTACCTTTTATCTTAGCCTGCTGGACACACTTTCCTCATTCCTGAAGAAGGAATCATGCCCGAAACGTCGATTCTCCTGCTCCTTGGATGCTGCCTGATCTGCTGTGCTTTTCCAGCAACAAATTTTCAATTCTGAGTTTAATCTGGACAAGTGTGAGATGATGTCAAATTCAAGATGCAAGTTAGGATACTGAGGCACATTGATATACAGAAGGATCTTGGTGCAAGCCAGTAACTCCCTGAAAATGGCAACACAATTGTTTTAGACGGGAAAGAAAGCAAATCGAACACTGGCCTTCATCGGTCACAAGGTTGGGTACAGTGATTTGCATCTGATGTGGCAATTGTATAAAACTTCTGATTGGCCACATTTGGAGTACAGTGTACAGTTCTCATCTTCACACAATAGGGAGGATGGGGAGGCTTTGGAGAGGGTACAAAAGGGGGTTATCAGCATGTTACCTGTGTTATGTTGTTAAGGGTATGTTAAGTGTTAAGAGGAAATTAAACAAAGTTGGATTGCTTTGTGAGAGTATCAGAGGCTGACAGGCGACCAGGTACAGGAATATAACCTTAAGACAGGGAGAGCTAATGTTGATGGTCAGAATTTCTTTTCCAATGTGTAAGTTTCAAATAGAAGAGCGCAGAGGTTCAAGGTAAGAAAGAGAAAGTGAAAATGAAGTGCGTGAGGAAATTCGTTTTATAGAGTGGAAGTTGCCAAGCGAGGTCATAGAAACAGAAATGTGAGTAAAGTTTTGAAGTGGCATTTAGACAGAAACATGAACGGGCAGAGAATCGAGGGATATGGACCATGTATATACAGATGGGATGAGTTGAGAATGATATCAAGGTGGGCCGAAGGGCCTATTGCTGCACTGTTCTATTTTCTAACTTCCCAGCATTTGTCCGATCAAAGCACTTCAGAATCTTGCATGTTTCATTCAGTTTCTCTCTCATTTTTCTCAACTTCAATGGGTTCATTCTCAATCTACTCCACCTCTTCTTCTTATAAAATCCCTCCATTTCCAACATCAGCCGAGTGGACCTTCTCTGGCCTGCCTCTGATACAAGAATATCTTACCTTCGGGCACACACACTGTTCATAATAGTCTAGGTGTAGTCTGACTTGTACCTTGCATCATTTTAGTAAGATCTCCCTATATTTAGACTCCATTCCCTTTGTAATAAATGGCAGCATTTGATTTGCCTTCTCTATTACTTGATGACCCTGTAAGCTACTTTTTTTTCAGATTGATAAACAAGAACTCCCACAACCTTTTATGTTTCCAGTCTAAAAACAAATACTGTTAGCCTGACAGTAAGTCAGGAGCATTCTGAAATGAGTGAAAAACGACATATCAATAAAAAAACTGAACCCTTAGAAACACATTTTATAAAAACGAATTTGTTTTGTGCCTGTTGGATTTTATTTGTTGGTGTGAATATAAACAGCAGAATAGATAAGGGTGTGGTGGGAGGGGTTTGTTGGTGCGGAGGATATTGTCTATTTGAATGTTCAGAAGCCTTTGTGCAAGTTTCAATAAGGGCTAAAGAATAACTTGGTAGAGAATAGGGCCCCTTAAAGATCAATAAGGTCACCAATGTGTGGAACCAGAGGAGATGAGAGAGATCTTAAACAAAAAAAGTCTTGTCAGTATTTACTCTGGACAAACACATGGAAGCTCGAACTTTGGGAAATAATTTGCGATGTTTTGGAAAGAATCCGAAACAGAGAAGAGAAAGTGTTGGATTCGCAACACAAATAAAGGTAGATCAATTCTCAGTAGCTAATTAGGAAGCTAGGGAAGAAATTGCAGTGTCCCTAACAGAGATATTTATATTATCAACAGACACAGTGAGGTGTCGGAAGACAAGAGGACGGCTAATGCTGTTCCATCACTTAACGGTTGCCGGGGAAATCCAGGAAATTACAGCCCAGTGAGCCCAGTCGTGGGGAAGTTGTTGGAGGAGATTCTGAGAGAAAGGAGCTATGTTTATTTGGAAAGACAAGGGTTGATTAGAGATAGTCAGCATGGCTTTGTGAGTGGAAAACCGTGTTTCACAAACCGGATTGACTCTTCGAGGAGTTGGCCAAGAGATAGATGAAGGCAGAGCAGTCAGCGTTGTCTACATGAACTTCAGCAAAGCATTTGACAAGGTTCCAAGGGATGTAGAACATCTGGTCAAGAGAAAGAACGAAGCTTACATAAGGTTGAGGACGCAATGATAGTTAGACCTCTCTAGGGTTACATGGTGGCGGCACGGTGACTCAGTGGTTAGCACCGCTGCCTTATAGCACCAGGGACCCGATTTCGATTCCAGTCCCAGGCGACTGTCTGTGTGGAGTTTACGCGTTCTCCCCATGTCTGCGTGGGATTCCTCCAGGTGCTCCAGTTTCCACCTACCGTCCAAAGATGTGCAGATTAGGTGTATCATCCATGGTAAATTACGGGGGTGTAGGTTTGCTCGCTGAGCTGTCGGTTTGATATCCAGACGTTTCATTTCCTGGCTAGGTAACATCATCAGTGGCGACCTCCAAGTGAAGCCAAGCTGTTGTCTCCTGCTTTCTATTTATATCTTTCTCCTGGATGGGGTTCCTGGGGTTTGTGGTGATGTCATTTTCTGTTCGTTTTATGAGGGTTGATAGATGATATGTAAATCTATGTGTTTGTTTATGGCATTGTGGTTGGAGTGCCAGGTCTCTAGGAATTCTCTGGCATGCCTTTGCTTAGCCTGTGCCAGGATAGATGTGTTATCCCAGTCGAAATTGTGTTTTTTTTCCATCCGTGTGTAGGGCTACGAGGGAGAGAGGGTCGTGTCTTTTTGTGGCTAGCTGGTGTTCGTGTATCCTCGTGGCTAACTTTCTTCCTGTTTGTCCTATGTAGTGTTTGTGGCAGTCCTTGCATGGACTTTTGTAGATGACGTTGGTTTTGTCCATGGGATGTACTGGGTCTTATAAGTTTGTTAGATTTTGTTTGAGAGTGTTGGTGGGTTTGTGTGTTACTGGGATTTCGAGGTGTCTTAGTAGTCTGGCTGTCATTTCTAAAACTTCTTTGATGTATGGTAAGGTGGTTAGAGTTTCTGGCTGTGTTTGGTCTGTTTGTCGTGGTTTGTTCTTGAGGAATCTGCACACTGTATTTCTTGAATACATTGTATAGGTGCTTCTCCTCTGTTTTCAGAAGTCCATCTGCTGCAGTGTGTGGTGGCTCGTTGCAATAGTGTTCTGATACAGCTTCGTTTGTGTGTGTTGGGATGGTTGCTGGTGTAGTTAAGTATTGGGTCAGTGTTTGTAGGTTTTCTGTATACGCAGGTTTGTAATTCTCCGTTGTCCTTTCTTTCGACTGTGACGTCCAGGAATACGAGTTTGTTGTCGGTTTCTTCCTCCTTGATGAACATTATGCCAGTGAGGGTGTTGTTGATGATGTTAAATATCTCTTCTATCTTGTTTCGTTTTGTGATGACAAATGTGTCATCTATGTAGCGGACCCAGATTTTCGGTTTGATGGTTGGTAGGGCTGTTTGTTCTCGTCTTTGCATTACTGCTTCTGCTATGAATCCTGAGAGCGGAGATTCCATGGGTGTGCCGTTGGTTTATTTGTAGACTATGTTGTTGAAAGCAAAGTGTGTGGTGAGGCACAGGTCCACTAGCTTCATTATGTTTTCATTAGTAATGTGATTGATGGTGGTTGGTGTGTGTGTGATGGTCTCTTCTAAAAGTGTGGTAAGTGTTTCCTTTGCAGGTCGATGTTGACGGAGGTTAACAGTGCTGATACGTCGAATGAGATCATTGCTTCGTCTTCCTCTATTTTGGTGTTTTTGATGATTTTTAGGAATTCCTGGGTGGAGTGGATGGAGTGCTGTAACTTTTCTATTAGGTATATCAGTCTTGCGTGTAGTTCTTTGGCCAGTATGTAAGTTGGTGTTCCGGGTAGTGCAACTATAGGTCTGAGGGGGGCTCAATTTCAGAAATGACAGCCATACTACTAAGACACCTCAGAATCCTAGTAGCACACAAAACCACCAACACTCTCAAACAAAAACTAACAAACTTATAAGACCCAGTACATCCCATGGACAAAACCAACGTCATCTCCAAAATTCCAGGCAAGGACTGCCACAAACACTACATAGTACAAACTGGAAGAACGTTAGCCACCATGATACACCAACACCAGCTAGTCACAAAAAGACACGACCCTCTCTCCCTCGTAGCCCTACACACAGATGAAAAAACCCACCAATTCGACTGGGATAACACATCTATTCTTGGACAGGCTAAGCAAAGGCATGCCAGAGAATTCCTAGAGGCCTGGCACTCCAAGCATAACGCCATAAACATACACATAGATCTCGATGCCATCTATCACCCCTCAGAAAAAGAACAGGAAATGACATCACCACAAACCCCAGGAACCCCAGGAGAAAAATATAAATAGAAAGCAGGAGACAACAGCTTCACTTCACTTGGAGGTCGCCACTGATGATGTTACCTAGCCAGGTAATGAAACGTCTGGATAGCAAAACTACAGCTCAGCGAGCAAACCCTAAATCTCAAGCTGAGCTACAAACCTTCACAATCCTTGCAAATGGTAAATTACCCATAGTGTTCAGGGATGTGCAGGATTGACACGTTAGTTAGGGTAAATAGAGAGTAATAGGTGGGGGAATTGTTTTGGGAGGGATGTTATTCAGACGGTTCGTATAGGAGTTGTTGGGCCAAATGGCCTGTTTCCACACTCTGGGTACTCACTGAAGGTAGCCAGGAAGGAACTGAAGAATGGACTTAGGACAGCTAGAATGGGGCATGAAAAGCTTTGTTGGGAAGGATTAAGGAAAACCGTAAAGCATTCTCCACTTTTGTGAGAAACAAGAGAATGGTCAGAGTGAGGGTAGGGCCAATCAGGGATAGTGAAGGGAACTTGTGCCTGGAGTTACAGGAGGTAGGGGAAGTCTTTAATGCATACTGTGCTTCAGTATTCACTACTGAGAGGAGCCTTGTTATTTGTGAGGACAGCGTGAAAAGGACTGATTTATGTGAACAGCTTGATGTTAAGAAGGAGTATGTGCTGTGAATTGTGTAAAAGATAAAGATAGATAAGTCTATAGGACCAGACGATATATGCCCAAAGTTACTACAGGAAGCGAGGGACTGGATTGCTGCGCCTTTGGCGATGACCATTGCACCCTCACTGTCCACCGGAGTCATACCAGATGATTGGAGGGCAGCAAATGTTACTCCCTTGTTCAAGAAAGGGAATAGGGAAAATCCTGGGAATTTCAGATTTCACTTTCTTATGTCTGTGGTGTGCAGATTATTGGAGAGGACTCTGAAAGAGCGAATTTATGACTCCATAGAAAACCATAGTTGGATTAGAGATAGTCAGCATGGCTTTGTAAGGGACAGGTCTCTTCCTCACAAATCTTACTGAACTCTTCAAGAATGTGACAGAACACCTTTATGGCTCATTCAAAAAGTACAGAGGCATGGGATACAGTATACCTGTCTGTCTGGATACAGAATTCCTGGCACATAGAAGACAGAGGGTGGTGATAGATGGGATGCCTTCAACATGGAGCTCGGTGACCAGTAGTGTTCTTCAGAGATCGGTTGCCGGAACTCTACTTTTTGTGGGGTTTTTTTTCTAAACTACTTGGATATGGTTGTGGAAGAATGGGTTCGTAAGTTTGCCAATGACGTGGAGGTTGGTGGAGTGGTGGATAGTGTGGAGGTCTGTTGTAGGTTGCAGCAGGATATTGACAGGATGCGGAGCTGGGCTGAGAAGTGACAGATGGAGTTTAATCTGGAAAAGTGTAAAATAATTCATTTTGGAAGGTCGAACTTGAATGCAGAATACAGGATTAAAGGCATAATACTTGGTAGTGTCGTGGAACAGAGAGATCTTGGGTTCCACGTCCGTCGATCCCTCAAAGTTGCCACCCAAGCTGATAGGGTTGTCAAAAAGTAATATGTTAAGTTGCCTTTCAATTGCTGGGAGATTCGGTTTTCAAGCCAAAAGGTTATGCTGCAGCTCTATAGAGCCATGGTTAGACCCCACTTGGAATATTGGGTTCAGTTCTGATCCCCTCATTACAGGAAAGCAGTGGAAGCTTTAGGGAGGGTAAATTGGAGATTTACCAGAATGCTACCTGAGTTGGAGAGCATGTTTTATGAAGAAAGGTTCAGGGAGGTAAGCCTTTGGTCATTGAAGTGAAGAAGGGTGAGGTGCGACTTGGTAGAGGTTAACAAGATGATGTGAGACACAATGAATAGCGAGAGACTTGTTTATACCATAGCATAAATGGTTATTGTCTGTGGGTATAGATATTTTTAAGGTGATTGGTGGATGGGTAAGGAGGAATTTCAGAGATAGGTTCTTTACAAAGAGTGTTGCGTGGTTGGAATGCACTGCCAGCGGTGATAGGAGAGTCAGATACATGAGGGACATTTAATCGACTATTGGATTGGCACATGGATGGCAGTAAAATGAAGGGTATATCGGTTAGTTTAACCTTCCAGACGGATTAAAGGTTGGCATGGCATCTTGGCCAAAGGGCCTTGTACCGTACTGTTCTGTGTTCTACGTTCCGTGTGGTACACTGGGTAATAAGCCCAGATCATTGTAAAATGATATGGCATTCACGAGGAGCCAGTGAACTGGTTACAAAATTGGCTTGATGGTAGGAGACAGAGGGTGATGGGAGACATGTTGTTTTTCTGACTGGAGGCATGTGACCAGCGGTGTAGTGGGTCCACTGTTGTTTGTCATTTGGATAATATTTGGATGGGAATATTGGTTTTGTGGTAAGTAAGTTTTTTTGGGTGACACTGAAATTGGTGGTAAAGTGGACAGTGAAGAAGGTTATCTATGATACAACAGTATGAACAGTACTGCTGGGATAGTGGGCTGAAGAATAGCAAATTATATAAACGTGAAGTGTTCCATTTTGGTGAAACAAACAAGCGTGGGACTTGTACAGTTAGTGTTCGGGCCCTAGGTAGTGTTGTCAATCAGAGACCCAAGGATATAGGTACACAGTTCTTTGAAAGGGGCGACACTGGTAGACAGGCTGGTGAAGCAGGTGTTTGGGATGGTGACTTTCATAGGGCAAAGCTGTGAGGGTAGGAGTTGGGATCTCATGTTGTGGCTGTACAAGACATTGGTGCGGCCTCCATAAAAGCATTGTTGATCACTTGGAAGAACTCATCAGGTTCACTTAGCCCCTTTTGGGAAGGACATCTGACATTCCAACCTGGTCTGGCCTTCATGTGAATCCAGACCCACAGCCATATAGCTGACTCTAATCTGCCCTCTGGGTAATTAGCAGTGGGGCAAAGAGGGCTGGTTCAATCAGTGTCACCCTCATCCCATGAATGAATAAATAAAAATGTATATGTCTCTCCCTCCCTTTGCAAATCCCTCCAGGTGCTGCAATCCGTACTGGTTTTGTAACACAGTTCAGACCTGGACCACTTTCTTTCACACTCTCACCATCTCCAGCACCTTCACCTCTCCCTGTTCCTATCGTGTCATTAATCCCTGACAAAGATTCCTCTTCCCACTGCCCTCCCCCCGCTAGCAGACGCTTTGCAATCCCTTTAACACTTACTGCTTAAACTCTCTCTCATTTCAGGATTTAAAGTACTTTGTGGTAATCGTCTGAGCCTCATAATCTGATATGATCCATTTTGGCCTGAGTGAGGGATGGGTGGGAATTTCTTGCTGAGGTTTTGTCTGTTTCAATGGAACGTCCTTTTGTTGAGTATTTTACACTGTTCCTTCAAATGATTTCCACTGTTCATTTACAGACACATGTTTCAGTCTGTTTAGCCTGTTTACCTTTGGTCAGTTCTCTTCTCAAACCCATGTAATTGACTTTTAGCTTCTTGATGTAGCTTGTTCTTTCTGTGATTCACTTTAAAATGTTATTTTACTTTCAACTGCACATTACACATTTTCCCAGAGGATCTCCCCAGGTGACATTACTCACTAAGTTTCATGACACAACGGTGGCTCTGAAGTAGTAACGTCCTTGCCAGTTGCACAATGTGCTATTCAAAGAAACACTGAAAGAAATTCTAAAATCTCATCTTCGAATATCACTCTTGTCAGTGTGATTGTCAAGAATATACGAATATTGCAGTTTCACTAAATTATCACAATGTCTTTATTAAAAATTCCAATGACTTCCTCTTTAATGCAGTGATGAGCAATGGAATGTTGTCAAGTGGCCTAAAACTATTCTGGTGCTTGTGTCCTTGACAAGTAGTTGCCATAATTTACATTCAGACTGACTCTACTTCATGGTCTGAGATCAAATGCTTTCTCTGTAATGTCTTTGTTATCCATTATTGTTCGCATTACACATTTTGCATGAGTTTCCGCAAGATTGTGATGCATTGAATACGTAAGTTCCAACTGTTGTTCGTCCTGTACCCATGTTCCCCTGGTGTCTAAATCTCTTTTATCTCTGTGTCACAAATCAGTCTACCTTGCTGCAGAGACATTGTCCATTCCAAAAAAAAAACATAATTCACTTTTTCCCACAATTTCCTGTCACAAATCGATTCCCTGATGTACAGTTTTAGTTAAAATCTGTCCCTCCCTGTTCCTTTCTACTTGTCTTCAGCCACAACCCCGTGCTGTTCACATGCGTCATCTTTTCTATTTGGATTTGGAAAGTTTCTTTCACCTGAACCCTCTGTCAGTTTAAAGCCCTGTCCATAAACCGACTGACATGATTGGCCAGGACACTGGTCCCAGCTCAGTTCTAGTGGGACCTCATCCTTATGGATTTTTTAAAAAATCAGGTACAGGATGTGGGTGTCTCTGTCTGAGCAGCCTTTCTTGCCCAGCCCTAGCTGCCCTTACGTTGAGTAGCTTGCTCGGCCATTTCAGAGGGTAATTGAGAGGCAAACACTTTGCTGTGACTATGTTGTGCAGACCACGTGAGGATGGGCAGATGTCCTTCTCTGAATGACAAGTGTTTGGATTTATTGTACATCAGTAATGGTAGTTATACATTGTCAATTACTATTTTTAACATAATTAATTTCAAATTCCACCATTTCAAATGATGTGGTTCAAACCTGCCTCTCCTGAACATTAGCTGAGGTTTGGGATACATGCTCTCGGAACAATATCACAAGGCCATTACTGTGAGCCATAGTCTGCTCACAGGCTATTTATCCCTGAACACCGATACTCGTGTATCATGAAGCTAAACCTGTTTTTTCTTCATGATTGTTTGATCCTGTTACCTTCCGGCATTCTGGTGATATCACTCAGTCTCTCTCCATGTGGTATCCCTCACTGTGTGTGTCTAATTGCTGCCTCTGTCAGCGTCTCTCACTCTTGCAGCTACTCCAGATCCCGAGCCAGCAGAATTCTGCACTCCAGAGAGACGCAGCAGCACAGGCCAGGAATGGAGACTGGGATTTTCTAGATCTCCGTGGGACACAGTACTATTCTCCGTGTGCAACCCTCACGGCATCAGTCTAAGTTCCCATTCTTTCTATATTTCTGTCTTCTGTAGCTACTCAGGAAGTTCCTGACTCAATAGATTTCCCAGCTGCTGGGTATCCCATCCATCACCACATTGTCTCTCTGGCTGACGATCCATCTTCAAAGGGCAGGGAGATCTGGAGCCTTCAATAAATCCTGCACTGAGGTAAGATCACTCACCGTGCACAGAGCAGAGAGCAGCGAGAGGGCTCCAAACATCGGCAAACAGTACTGGAAGGGGAGCAGTGTACAGGCAAACCCCAGGCTCAATCACCACGTCGACTGTAAATTTTGTTGTTCTGAGACAGTATCGGGAGTGTCTCAGTTATCAATGCAGGCCTGTGATGTCTTAGTGAGCACAAGGACAACAGAGGGTAAAGCAGGCTTTTCATGAGTGGGTGAGAATACTGCCTGGAATCTTTCTGTTCTGTGTTCCCTCTCCAACACTGTACATATACTATGTCTCATGGACCAGTGACTTTAATAATTTGTAACTCCTATAACAGTTCCTGTCCCTGAAACCTCCACCTCCCCTATAGTCCCTCCCCATATTTGAAATGTACTGCATTTCAAACTATTATTCCTATCTCTGTAACTTTCTTCAGTGTCGACACCATACCTTATCTCTATAGACTCCTCCTCCAATAATTAGAGACAGAGGCATGCAGCATGGAAACGGTTCCTTCCATCCAACTAGTCCATGCTGACCACTGTTCAAGAACGAATCGCATTTGCATGTGTTTGGTCCATATCCCTTCAAACCTTCACTTCTCCATGTATTTGCCCAAATGTCTTTGCAAGTTGTAATTTTAATTTTCTCTACCCTCTCCCCAGACGCCCATTCCACACATGCACCATTTTCTGTGGCGAAATGTTCTCCTCTGGTCGCTTTTAAGTATTTCCACTCCCACCTCATATTTCTGCCCTCTAGTTATGGATTCCCCTACCGTGAAGTCGAGACCTTTACTCTTCACATTACGTATACCCCTCATGTTTTTATAAACATTTATAAGGTCACCCCTCAGCCACCTCGCACAATGGAAATACGAAGGACAATGATACAAATATCTCTGCCACTGTCCCCGCTGCGACTTTGCCACAATGTTGTGGCATACACTTGTTCAGGACCTCGGGCGTTCTCTACCTTTGTGTCCTAACATCTCCAGCACCAGCTCTTCTGTAATGGGGACTCTTTTCAGGACATCATTGTTTCTCTCCCTTTGTTTCCTTGTCCACAGTATGTTCTGACATGAAATATTCATTTCAGGTCGCGCCCACCTCCTGTGGTTCCAGGCATGATTGGCCTTCTTGATCTTTGAGGGGCCTGATTGTCTCTCTAGTTGCTTTTTCTGTACTTGTATGCTGTAGAATCTCTTTGGATTCTCCTTAACCTTATCTGCCAAAGCTATCTCATCGCCCTGTTTTGCTTTCCAGCTTCTCCAGCCTCTCTGTTTCTGTCAAACCCTCCAGTATCAGTAACATCTTCGTCAATCTTTGCTCCGTTTGCAGTTTCGGAAAATGCTTCCTGAAGCAGGAGGATCAGAATTCTACACAGTACTCCAACTGGAGACCCAGCAATGTCTTGTACAGCCGTATCATGATGTACCAAGTCGGGTACTCAATGCTGTGGCCCATGAGGGCAATCTGCCTAATGCTGCTTTCCCCACCCTGTCCACGTGTGAAGCCACACCCAAGGAAAAATGTAACAGCACGCCTTGGTCTCTCTCTGTTCGACAACACTGCGCAGAGCTCTGCCATAAACTGTGTTAGTCCTCTCTGGTTTATCTTAACAAAATCCAACACCTGAATGCAAATCCATCTTTCATTTCTTGACCCACTGTCTCGGTTGGTTAAGATCACCTTTGAAAACTGTATTCGCTGCCCACTATAACACGCATTTTACTATCCACGATAATTCATATATTCTCGTTTATGTCAATAATACACACGTGTGGATCCTGCACCGATCGTCATGGTACACTGCTGGTCAGAGTCCTCCAGTCTGCACAACAACCATCTCCCATCATCCTCTGTCTCTTACTGTCAAGCGCATTTTGTGTTTGTTTGGCTTGCTCTCCCTGATCCCATGTGATCTAACCTTACTAACCAGTGCACCACGCTAAACCCTGTCAAAGGCCTTGCTGTAGTCAGGATAGAAAACGTCTACTGCTCTGCCTTCATCCATCTTCTTGGTCAACTCTTCAACAAACTCTATCAAGTTTGGGAGAAACCCCTTTCTAGGCAGAAATCTGTGCTGACTATCTCTAATCAATCATTACCTTTTCAAATGCATGTAACTCCTGTCCCGTAGAATCGCTTCCAACAACATTCACACCACTGACATGAAGCTAATCGGTGTATATGTCCCCCCTGGCTTTCTCTTGCAACCTTTACCAAATACTGGCACAACATTAGCCACCCTCCAGGCTCCCAGCTCACCACTTGTGGCTGTCAGTAGTAGAAATATCTTTGTAAGTTTCTTCCCTAACCTACCCCAATGTCCTGGGATGTACTTGATTAGTCCCAAGAGAGTTGTCTAATTTTAATGAGTTTGAAAACCTTCATCACCTCCTGTTCTCCAATGTGTACTCTGTTGAAAACCTCACAGTTTATTTCCCTGCTTCCCCAGTGTATTATCAACAGTAAGTTCTGACGTGAAATTTTTGTTTCGGATCTCGCCATTTCCTGTGGGTTCACACACAAATGGCTTCATTGACCTTTGAGGGATCACATTCTATTTCAAGTTAATCTTCTATTGCTAATATATTTGCAGAATATCTTTGGATTTTCCTGAACCTTCTCTGCTAAAGCTCTGTCAGATCCCTTTTAGGCCCTCATGATTTCCCTCTTAAGGATATTACTACACCCACAATGTTCTTCAAGGGATTGACTTAATCCAGCTGGATATATAGGGCATGTGCCCCCTTTTGTCTTGAACAGCACCTCAATATCCCAAGTGATCCACTGTTTCCCACTTGTGTCAGCATTGTCCTTCACAGTAACAGGAATATGCTGGTCCTGAAATATTAATTTATCTCTCTTTTGAAAGAATCCCACTTGCCCGGCGTCCCTTTACTTTGAAATAGCCTCCACGAATCAACTTTTGGACGGTCTTGCCTAATAGCTTCTGGACTGGGGCAAGGCAAGTTTTGATGGTTAACCTGTGGTCCAGGCCTGTCCTTTTCCATCACTATTTTCAAACTAATAGAATTGTGGTGACTTTGCCAAAGTGCTCTCCCACAAACACTTCAGCCCCTTTTTCTCCCTTGTTTCCCGAAGGGAGGTCAGGTTTCATCTCTTCCTCCAGCCGGACCAGTTACATACTGACTGAGACAGTTTTCTTGAACACACTGAACAAGTTTCTTCCATCCAAGCTGTGAACACTCCGGCAATACTAGTCTTGGTTTAGAAAGTTAAAATCCCCGATCATTACAGCCCTATCATTCTTTCAGATATCTGAGATCTCCGACGTATTTGCTGCTCAATTTCCCGCTGACTGTAGTACCGTCATACCGAACTGATCATCCAGTATAATTTCTCAGTTTCACTAATAAGCTTCATTAGGCGATCCCCAGGGATATCCTCTCTCAGTGCTGCAGTGATGTTTTCACTGATCAAAAACTCTAATCCCCCTCCTCTCTTGCCTCCCCTTATATCCTTCCTGTAGCATCTGTCCCAGGAACATTGAGCTGCCTGTCCTGCCCCTCCCTCAGAATAAACAAGCAGCAGCAAGTGTTAGCAAGAATTATTTTGTAGGCACCAGACAGTGATGGTAATGTCAATATGGTTACAGTCAGTACACGAATATACATGCAGCAAGGGCAGTACAGTGACTGTGTGTGACAGTGGTCTTCATCCCCAATGGATAACTAATGAGTATCAAGGCTGTAATGGATGGAATCCTGGATTGTATACGAAATGATTTTCTATAACATCATATCAAGGAAACATCTACAAAATTGTCTATTGTAGATCAAATGCTGTGTAATAATAAATATCTAATAATCCCATTATAAAGGAGTTTTGTGAGCAGAGATCCATAATGTTATAATGTAGATACTGAGTTGAGAGGTGGGAGCAGAATGAGGCCATTTGGCCCATTGAGGATGTTCTGCCCTTCAATCAGATCATGGCTGACCTGATGACCTTCAACTCTACTTTCCTGTCTTTTTCATAAAGCCCTTATTTCCCTGATTCATTAAAACCTCACCATCTCTGCTGTAAATATTCTTAATGACCCAGCCTCGGCAGCCCCCTGCAGTCAGGAATTCCCACAGAGTCCCTACCCTCAGAGTGAATACATTCCTCCTCATCTCCATCTTAAATGCGTGAGCCCTTGCTGGGGTTTTATGCACTCTGGTTACAGATTCTCACACAATTGAAATGAAATATAATTATTGCAGATGAAATGAAAATTGATTGAGTTGGGATTAATGACCAAGGATATCAATGGTTGCAGGAGGTTAAAGATCTGTTGGAAAGATGTGCAGAGAAATGGTAAATTGAGTTTAATCTGGACAAGTGTGAGATGATGTCAAAGTCAAGAAGAAAGTTAGCATACTGAGGGACATTGTTATACAGAATGACATTGGTGCAAGCCGGTAACTCCCTGAAAATGGCAACAAAAGTGTTACATATGGGAAAGAAAGCAAAGGGAGCACTGGCCTTCATTGGTCACAACTTTGGGTATAGTGGTTTGCATCTGATGTTGTAATTGTACAAAACTTCTGTTTGACCACATTTCGAGTACTGTATGCAGTTCTCATCTCCACACAATAGGGAGGATGGGGAGGTTTTGGAGAGAGTACAAAAGGGGTTTATCAGCACATTACCTGTGCTAGGTTTTTGAAGGGTGTGTTAGGTGTAAGAGGAAATTAAACAAAGTTGGATTGGTTTGTGAGAGCATCAGAGGCTGACATGCGACCAGGTACAGGAATTTCACGTTTGGACAGGGATAGATAATGTGGATACTCCGAATCTCTTTTCCAATGTGTAAGTTTCAAATACTAGAAGGCAGAGGTTTAAGGTGAGAAAGAGAAAGTTTAAATGAAGTGCGTGAGGCAAGTTTTTTTACAGAGACTGGAAGTTGCCAAGCGAGGTCATAGAAACAGAAGTGTGAATAAAGTTTTGAAGTGGCATTTAGACAGAATCATGAATGAGCAGAGAATTGAGGGACATGGACCATGTATATACAGATGAATGAGTTGAGAATGATATCAAGGTGGGCCGAAGGGCCTATTGCTACACTGTTCTATTTTCTAACTTCCCAGCATTTAACCGATCAAAGCACTTCTGAATCTTGCATGTTTCAAAATCAGTTTCTGTCTTATTTTTCTCAACTTCAATAGGATCATTCTCAGTTTACTCCACCTCTTATTATAAAATCCCTCCATTTCCAACATCAGTCGAGTAAACCTTCTCTGGCCTGCCTCTGATACAAGAATATCTTTCCTTCGGGCACACACACTGTTCATAATATTCTAGGTGTAGTCTGACTTGTACCTTGCACCGTTTTAGTAAGACTTCTCTATATTTAGCCTCCATTCCCTTTGTAATAAATGGCAGCATTTGATTTCCCTTCTCTATTACTTGATGACCCTGTAAGCTATTTTTTTCGCATTGATAAACAAGAACTCCCACAACCCTTTATGTTCCCTGTCAACAAAACAATACTGTTAGCATGACAGTAATTCAGGAGCATGCTGAAATGAGTGAGAAACGACATATCAATAAAAAATAACTGGACCCTGAGAAACACATTTTATAAAAGAGAATTTGTTTTTGAGCTTGTTGGATTTATTTGTTGGTGTGAATATAAATGTCAAAATATATAAGGGTGTGGGGGTGGTGTTGGTACGGAGGATATGGTTTATTTGAATTTTCAGAAGCATTTGTGTAAGTTTCAATAAGGGCTAAAGAATAACTTGGTAGAGAATAGGGCCCCTTAAATATCAAAAAGGTCGCCTATGTGTGGAACCAGAGGAGATGGGTGAGATCTTAAACAAAAAAAAAAAGTCTTGTCTGTATTTACTCTGGAGAAAGACAAAGAAGCTCGGGAATTTTGGGAAATAAATTGCGATGTCTTGGTAAGAATCTTCTACAGAGAAAAGAACGTGCTGGAATATTAAAACAAGTAAAGGTAGATCTATTCTCATTAGCTCATTAGGTCGATCCGAGAATATTGTGGGAAGCTAGGGAAGAGATTGCAGTGTCCTTTACAGAGATATTTATATCATCAACAGACACAGTGAGGTGTCAGAAGACTGGAGGGAACATAATGCTGTTCCATCACTTAAGGGCTGTAAGGAAAAACCAGCAAATTACAGCTCAGTGAGACCAGTGATGGGGAAGTTGTTGGAGGAGATTCTGAGAGAAAGGAGCTCCTTATAATTACAAAGGCTCGGGCTGATTAGAGATAGTCAGCATGGCTTTGTGAGTGGAAAACTATGTTTCACAAACCGGATTAACTCTTCGAGGAAGTGACCAAGAGATAGATGGAGGCAGAGTAGTCAATGTTGTGTGCGTGGACATCAGCAAAGCATTTGACAAGGTTCAAAGGGATGTAGAACATCTAGTCAAGAGGAAGAACGACGCTTACATAAGGTTGAGGACGCAAGGATCGTTAGACCTCTATAGGGTTATATGGGGGCGGCAAGAGGGCTCACTGCTTAGCACGGCTGCCTTATAGCACCAGGGACCCGATTTCGATTCCAATCCTGGGCGACTGTCTGTGTGGAGTTCTCCCCATGTCTGCTTGGGATTCCTCCAGGTGCTTCAGTTTCCACGCATCGTCCAAAGATGTGCAGATTAGGTGACTCAGCCATGGTAAATTACCGATAGTGTTCAGGGATGTGCAGAATTGACACGTTAGTCAGGGTAAATGGAGAGTAATAGGGTGGGGGAATGGTTTGGGGCGAGATGTTCTTCAGAGAGTCCGTATGATGTTGTTGGGCCAAATGTCCTGTTTCCACACTCTGGAGCCTCTCTGAAGGTAGCCAGGAAGGAACTAAAGAATGGTCTTAGGACAGCTAGAATGGGACATGAAAAAGCTTTCATTAAGGATTAAGGAAAACGGTAAGGCATTTTCCACTTACGTGACGAACAAGAGGATGGACAGAGTGAGGGTAGGGCTGGTCAGGGATAGTGGAGGGAAGATGCGTCTGGAGTCACAGGAGGTAGGGAAGATCCTTAATGCATACTGTGCTTCAGTATTCACTACTGAGTGCGACCTTGTCACTTGTGAATACAGCATGAAACAGGCTGATATATGTGAACAGGTGGATGTTAAGAAAGAGGATGTGCTGAGTATTGTGTTAAACATAAAGATAGATAAGTCTATTGGACCAGATGGGATATGCCCAAAGTTACTAGACAAAGCGAGGGAATGAATTGCTGAGCCTTTGGCGATGACCTTTGCACCCACACTGTCCACCGGAATCGTACCAGATGATTGGAGGGCAGCAAATGTTAATCCCCTTTTTCAAGAAAAGGAATAGGGATAATCCTGGGAATTACAGACCAAACTGTCTTATGTCTGTGGTATGCAAATTATTGGAGAGGACTCTGAGAGAGCGGACTTCTGACTCCTTAGAAAACGATAGTTTGATCAGAGATAGTCAGCATGGCTTTGTAAGGGACAGGTCTCTCCCTCCCAAATCTTATTGACTCCTTTGAGAATGTGACAAAACACCTTTATGGCTCATGGGAGGCATGGGATACAGGGAAACCTGTCTGTCTAGATACAGAATTCCTGGCTCATAGAAGACATAGGGTGGTGATAGATGGGAAGCATTCAGCATGGACTTCGGTGACCAGTGGTGTTCTGCAGGGATCGGTTGCAGGAACTCTGCTCTTTGTGATTTTTTTATAAACGACATTGATGTGGGTGTGGAAGAATGGGTTATTAATTTTGTCAATGACATGAAGGTTGGTGGAGTAGTGGATAGTGTGTAGGTCTGTTATAGGTTGCAACGGGACAATGACAGGATGCAGAGCTGGGCTGAGAATTGGCAGATGGAGTTCAATCTGGAAAAGTGTGAAATGATTCATTTTGGAAGGTCCATCTTGTATGCAGAATACAGGGTTAAAGGCAGAATAGTTGGTAGTTTTGTGGAACAGGCGGATCTTGGGTTCCACGTCCATCGATCCCTCAAAGTTGCCACCCAAGCTGATAGGGTTGTTATGAAGGAATATGTTGTGTTGGCTTTCAGTTGCTGGGGGATTGAGTTTTAAAGCAGTGAAGTTATTCTGCAGCTCTATAGAGCCCGCGTTAGACCGCCCTTGTGATATTGTGTTCAGTTCTGACCCCCTCATTACAGGAATGAAGTGGAAGCTTAGGGAGGGTAAATTGGACATCACCAGGATTCCGCCTGTGCTGGAGGGCATGTCTTATGAAGAAAGTTTGAGGGAGGTTCAGCTTTTCTCTTTGGACTGAAGAAGGGTGAGGGGCGAGTTGGTAGAGGTGAACAAGATGATGAGAGGCACAGAGAGAGTGAATAGTGAGAGACCTCATTATATCATTGCATACATGGCTACTCTGAGCGTGCATAATGTTAAGGTGATTGGTGGATGGTTAAGGAGAGATTTCAGATGCAGTTTATTAACACAAAGTGTGTGTGGGGGTGTGGAATGCACTGTCAGCAGTAGTAGGAAAGTCAGATACATTAGGGACATTTAATGCACTCGTGGATAGACACATGGATGGCAGTAAAATGAAGGGTATGGAGGTTAGTTTGATCTTACAGTCGGATAAAAGGTTGGCATGGTATCATGGCTGAAGGGTCTTGTGCTGCACTGTTCCGTGTTCTGTGCTCTGTATGGTAAACTGGGTAATAAGCTCAGATCAATGTAAAAGAATATGGCATTCAGGAGGAGCTAGTGAACTGATTACAAAATTGGGCTTGATGGTAGGAGACAGAGGGTAATGGGAGACATGTTGCCTTTCTGACTGGATGCATTTGACCAGCGGTGTAGTGGGTCCCCTGTTGTTTGTTATTTGGATAAATGGTTTGGATGGGAATATTGGTTTCCTGATAAGTAGGTTTTTTGGATGACACTGGAATTGGTGGTAAAGTGGACAGTGAAGAAGGTTATCTGTGATACAACAGGATGAACAGTACTGCTAGGATAGTAGGCTGAAGAATAGCAGATGGAGTTTAATTAGATAAATGTGAAGTGTTCCATTTTGGTGAAACAAACCAGGGTGGGACTTGTACAGTTAATGCTCGGGCCCTGGGTAGTGTTGTCAGTCAGTGACCAGGGATGCAGGTACACAGTTCTTTGAAAGTGGTGTCACAGGTAGACAGGCTGGTAAAGCAGGTGTTTGGGATGGTTACCTTCATTGGGCAGAGCATTAAGAGTAGGGATGTCATGTTGTCTGAACTAGACATTGGTGAGGCCACCATAAATTATTATTGATCAGTCAGAAGAACTCATTAGGTTCACTTACCTCCTTTAGTGAAGGACATCTGACATTCTAACCTGCTCTGGCTGACATGTGAATCCAGACCCACAGAAATATAGCTGACTATGATCTGCCCTCTGGGCAATTAGCAGTCGGCGCAAAGAATACTGGTCCAATCAGTGACCCCACATCCCATGCATGAATAAATAAAAATGCAGGTGTCCGTCACTACCTCTGCAAACACTTCCATCTGCAGCAATCCGTACTGGCTTTGTAACACCTTTCAGGCTCTGACCACTCTCTGTAACACTCTTACCACTTTCACCACTTCCAGCACCTTCACCTCTTCGTGTTCCTATCGTGTCATTAAGCCCTGACAACGATTCCCCTTCCCACTGCTCTCCTCCTGCTAGCAGACCCTTTGCAATCCCTTTAAAACTTACTCCTAAAACACTCTCTTACTTCAGGATATAAGTACTTTGTGGTGATCTACTAAGCCTCCTGAGTGAGGGAGGGAATTTCTTGCTGAAGTTTTGTCTGCTTCATTTTATTGAATGTTTTACACTGTTCCTTCAAATGTTTTCTACTGTTCATTTACAGGCACATATTTCAGTCTGTTTAGCCTGTTTACCTTGGTCAGTTCTCCTCTCAAATTCATGTCATTGGCTGTTTTTATTTCTAGTTGTAGCTTGTCCTTTCTGTGATTCACTTTAAAACTTTATATTTCTTTAAACTGCACTTTATCACAATTTCACAGAGGATCTCTCCAGGTGACATTACTCATTCACGAAGTTTCATCACACAACAGTCGGTCTGAGTTAGTTACGTCCCTAGCCAGTTGCACAATGTGTTATTCAAAGAAACACTGAATAAGAATTCTACAATCTCCTCTTCGAATATCACTCTTGTCAGTATGATTGTCAAGAACATATGAATGTTGAAGTTTCACTAAATTATCACAATTCCTTTATTAAAAGTTCCAATGACTTCCTGTGCAATGCAGTGATGAGCAATGGAATGGTGTTCGGTGGCTAAAACTGCTCTGCTGCTTGTGTCATTTGCAAGTAGTAGCCAGACTTTACATTCAGACTGATTCTACTTCATGATCTGAGACCAAATGATTTCTCTGTAATGCCTTTGTTATCCATTATTGTAAGTGTTACCGACTTTGCCTGAGTTTCTGCAAGTTTGTGAACCATTTAATATTTATTTTCCACCTTTTGTTCGCCCTGTAACTACGTATCTCTGGTGTTTAAATCTCTTTCACCTCTGCATCACAAATCCATCCATCCTATTGAAGAGACTTTGTCCATTCCAAAAATACATAATTTACTCTTTCCCACAATTTCCTGTCACAAATCGATTCGCTGATGTATAGTTTTAGTTAATCTCTGTCCCATCCTGTTCCTTTCTGCTTGTCTACTGCCAGATTCCCCATGCTGTTCTGATGCTTCACCTTTTCTCTTGGGATTTGGAAAGCTCCTTTCACCTGAACCCTGTCCCTGCATCCTCTCTGTCAGTTTAAAGCCCTGTCCATAAACCTACCGACATGATTGGCCAGGACACTGCCCCCAGCATAGTTCCAGTGGGACCATCGGAATGGATTTTTTAAAAAATCAATTATGGGATATGGGTGTCTCTGGCTTACCCGCCTTTCTTGCCCAGCCGTAGCTGCCATTCAGCTTAGTAACTTGCTCGGCCATTTCAGAGGGTAATTGAGAGGCAAACACCTTGTTATGGGTATGTCATGCAGACCACGTGAGGATGGGCAGCTGTCCTTCTTGAAAGGAGAACTGTTAGGATTTATTATATATCAGTAATGGTATTGATGGATTGGCAATTACTTTTTTAAAAAATAATTTATTTCAAATTCCACCATTTCAGATGATGGGGTTCACATCTTCCTCCCTTGAACATTAGCTGAGGTTTTTGCTCTAGCAATAACACCACTAGGCCATCACTACGCCTGCACGCAGGTTATTCATCCCTGAACACTGATACCAGTGCATTATGGAGCTAAACCTGTTTTCCTTCAAGATTGTTTAATCCCGATACCTTCCTGCAGTCTGGTGATATCAGTCAGTATCTCTCCATGTGGTATCCCTCACTGCGTTTGTCTAATTGCTGCCTCTGTCAGTGTCTCTCGCTCTTACAGCTACTCCAGATCCTGAGCCAACAGAATTCGCCACTCCAGAGAGATGCAGCAAAACAGGCCAGGAATGGAGACCGGGGTTTTCCAGATCTCTGGGGGACTCAGTGCCATTCTCCATGTGTAACCCTCACTATATCAGTCTAATTTTCCATCCTGTCTATTTCTGTTTCTTGCAGGTAATCAGGAAGTTCCTGCCTCAATAGACTTCCCAACTACTGTCTTGTCCATCACCACATTGAAGATGGTTGGTCAGCCAGAGAGACAAAGAGCAGGAAGACCTGAAACCTTCAATACATCCTGGAGTGAGGTAAGATTACTCACAGTGAACAGAGCAGAGACCAATAAGAGGGCTCCAAACATCGGCTAACAAGACATGACACAGATACAATGCTGGAGGGGGAGCACAGTGTAGACACACCCAAGGTCAACCACCATCCCTACTGTAAGTTTTGTTCTACTGAGATAGCACCGGGAGTATCACAGTTATCAATCCAGGCTTGTGAAGTCTTAGTGAACATCAGTGTAACAGAGAGGCAATCAGGCTTCCCATGAGTGTGTGGGAATGCTTCCTGGGATCTTTTATCTGTGTTCCCCCTCCAACACTGTACATATGCCATGTCCTTTGGACCAGTGCCTTCAATAATTCTTAACTGCTATTACAGTTCCTGTCCCTGTAACCTCCACCTTCCCGATAGTCCCTCCACATAATTGAAACGTACTGCATTCCAGAAGACCATCTCTATCGCTGTAACTTGCTTCAGTGCCTACAACATGCCTTATTTCAGTAGTCTCCTCCTCCAATAACTGAAGAAAGAGCCATTCCAACAGAAAGAGCCATTCCAACAGAAACCGTTCCTTCGATCCAACTAGTCCATGCTGACCACAGTTGCTAAACAAGTCGCATTTGCCTCTGTTTGGTCCATAATCCGTTAAACCTTCTCCTCTCCATGTACCTGCCCAAATGTATTTTTCATGATATAATTGTACTTTTGTCTATCACTTCAGCGGCTGTTCATTCAATATGTGCACCATTCTCTGTGTGGAAATGTGCTTTTAAGTATTTCCTCTCCGACCTCATATTTTTGCCCTCGCGTTATGAATTCCCCATCCCTGGGGTAGAGACCTTCACTATTCACCCGACGTATAGTCCTCATAAACCTTTATAAGGTCACCCCCCAGCCACCTACACCAAATGGAAATACGAAGTATAATAATACAAATATCTCTGCCACGGTCCCCACTGCGACTTTGCCACAATGTTCTGGGATACACTTATTCAGGACCTCGGGCTTTCTCTACCTTTGTGTTCTAAGACCTCGAGCACCACCTCTTCTCTAATGGGGACTCTTTTCAAGACATGACTGTTTCTTTCCTTTTGTTTCCTAGTCTTTGTCCACAGTACGTTCTGACATGAAATATTCATTTCGGGTGGCACCCATTTCCTATGGTTCCAGGCATGGATGGCCTTATTGATCTTTGAGGGGCTCTATTGTCTCTCTAGTAGCCTTTTTGCACTTGTGTGCTGTAGAATCTCTTTGGATTCTCCTAAATCTTATCTGCCAACTCTATCTCATTCCTCCCGTGGAGCTTTCCAGCTTATCCAGCCTCTCTGTTTCTGTCAAACGCTCCAGTATCAGGAACCTCTTCGTCAATCTTTGCTCCATTTACAGTCTAGGGAAATGCTTCCTGAAGCAGGAAGATCAGAATTCTACACAGTACTCCAACTGGAGACGCAACAATGTCTGATACAGCCGTATCATGATGCACCAACCCATTTATTCAATGCTCTGACGCATGAGGGCTCGCGTGCCTAATCCGCTTTCACCGCCCTGTCCACCTGCGATGTCACTTCCAAGGAACAATGTAACTTCACCCGTTGGTTTCTTTCTGTTCGCAACACTGTCCAGAACCCAACTATTAACTGTGTTAATCCTCTCTGGTTTATCTTAACAAAACCCAACACCTGAATTCAACTCCCATCTTTCATTTCTTGGCTCAGTTGATTAAGATTACCTTTATTAACTGTATTCACTGCCAACTATAACATGTATTTTAGTATCCACAAACCTGCAAACACTAATTCATATATTCTCGATTACGTTAATAATACATGTGTGGATCCTGCACCGATCCTTATGGCACACTGCTGGTCAGAGATCCCCAGTCTGCACAACAATCCTTTCCCACTACCTTCTGTCTCCTACTGTCAAGCCCATTTTGTGTTTGTTTGGCTTGCTCTCCCTGATCCCATGTGATCTAACCTTACTAACCAGTACTCCACGCTAAACCCTGTCAAATGTCTTGCTGAAGTCAGGATAGACAATGTCTACTGCACTGCCTGCATCCATCTCCTTGGTCACCTCTTCAACAAACTCTATCAATTTTGAAAAACACTTCTTTGTACGCACAAAGCGGTGCTGACTATCCCTAATCAATCTTTGCCTTTCCAAATGTATGTAACTCCTGTCCCGCAGAATCGCTTCAAACAACATTGACACCACTCACATCAAGCTAATTGGTGTTTATGTCCCTGCCTTTCCCTCGCAGCCTTTCCTAACTATTGGCACAACATTAGCCACCCTCCAGGCTCCCAGCTCACCACTCGTTGCTGTCAGTGATAGAAATATCATTGTAAGTTTCTATCCTAACTTACCCAATGTCCTGGGATGTACTTGATTAGTTCCACAGTAAGTTGTGACTTAAAATTTTTGTTTCGGATCTCACCCATTTCCTGTGGGTTCACACACGGGTGGCTTAATTCATCTTTAAGGGGTCACGTTCTGTCCCGAGTTAATCTTCTGTTGTTAATATACTTGTGGACTCTCTTTGGGTTTTCCTGAACCTTCTCTGCCAAAGCTCTGTCAGTTCCCCTTTAGATCCTTATGATTTCCCTCTTAAGGATATTACTACACCCACAATGCTCTTCAAGGGATTGACTTAATCCAGCTGGCTATATAGGACATGTGCCCCCTTTTGTCTTGACCAGAACCTCAATATCCCAAGTCATCCAGTGTTTCCCACTTGTGTCAGCATTGTCCTTCACACTAACAGGAATATGCTGGCCCTGAAATATTAATTTATCGCTCTTTTGAAAGAATCCCACTTGCTCAACGTCCCTTTATCTGCAAATAGCATTCACGAATCAACTTTTGGACAGTCTTGTCTAATACCTTCTAGATTGCTGGCAAGTCCAGTTTTGACTTTTAACTTGTGGACCAGGCCTGTCCTTTTCCATTGCTATTTTCAAACTAATAGAATTGTGGTGGCTTTTCAAAAGTGCTCCCCCACAAACTCTTCAGCCCCTTTCACTACCTTGTTTCCCAAGGGAGTTCAGGTTTTATTCCTTTCTCCAGTCGGGCCAGTTACGAACTGATTGAGTCAGTTTTCTTGAACACACTGAACAAATCCCTCCCATCCAACCTGTGGACACTCTGGGAAGTCCCAGTCTAGGTTTGGAAAGTTAAAATCCCCGACCATTACAACCCTATCATTCTTCCAGATATCTGAGATCTCTGACATATTTGCGGCTCAATTTCCCGCTCACTACTGCGGGCCTATAGTACAGTCCTATCAAGCTGATTATTCATTCTTATTTCTCAGTTCCATTACATAGCTTCACTGGGTGATTCCCAGGAATATCCTCTCTCAGTGCTGCAGTGATATTTTCACTGATCAAAAACTCCACTCCCCCTATTCTCTTGCCTCCCTTCTATCCGTCCTGTTGAATCTGTCCTCTGAAACAATGATCTGTGAGTCCTGTCCCTCCCTCAGCTGTGTTTCTGTAATTCCTGTCATTTCCCAGTCCCATGTTCCCATTCATGCCGTGCGTTCATCTACCTTACCTGTCAGCCATTTTACATTAAAGTAAATGCAAATTAATTCATCAGTTCTCCCTCATTGCCTGCTGTGCTCTTGCCTGGTTATCAATTGAAATTACTCTGTTGAAATTCTGTCCCAGCCTCAACCTCCAGACTGCAGCTGAAGACCGTCCCCCTCACTGTGGACAACACCCTCACCTTTCCTGTCTTTTGACAACCTGCTAATGATACCTTCTGCTTTCACTTCCGAGTGATTAATGCCCATAAGAAACAGCAATGGTTCCTGCACAGATCCCTGTGGTACACCCACTGGGCAAAGGCTTTCAATCACAAAACGAACCCTCCACCAATTGTGATTCCAATTTACCAACATACCTTGGATCCCATGTGATCTTCCCTTTTGGACCAGCTTTCCTTGTGGGATCTTGTCGAAGGCCTGAATGAACGTAATGGAACCCACATCATCTGCACTGCCCTCATCAATATTTTCAGACACCATTTCATCACACAAGATCTTCCTGTATCAAATCCGTGCTGACTATCCCTAATTAATCCCTACCTTTCCAGTTATTAATTCAAATTGTCCCTCAGAATTGTTCCCAATAATTTCCCTCCCCCTGCTGTCAGACTACCTGCTCTGTAATTACCTGGCCTATCCCTGCTGCCCTTCCTGAACAAAGGAACCACATTAGCTATCCTCCAGTCATTCGGCACTTCACCTGTGGCCAGCAAAGTATTAAATATATCCACCAATCTCCTTCCTTACCTCCAATCGTGGGATAAT
The DNA here is from genome assembly GCF_037043375.1 of Chiloscyllium plagiosum. NCBI lineage: Eukaryota > Metazoa > Chordata > Chondrichthyes > Orectolobiformes > Hemiscylliidae > Chiloscyllium > Chiloscyllium plagiosum. The sequence continues at coordinate 80,903,908 of NW_028270180.1, forward strand.
TACATTGGGCACTGAGGATTTCTCCAACTTTATGACCCTGAAAATATTTATTACCTCCTCCTTATTGATCTTATCATGTTCTAGAACCTCACCATCACGACTGAAATCCCCGGCTACAATGCCTTTCTCCTGTGTGAATACAGATGGGAAATATTCATTGAAGACGTCACCTACTTCCTCTGGCTCCATGCACAGATTGTCCCTTTGGTTTCTAACAGGCCTCGCCCTTTCGCTGGGAATCCTCTTATACTAACAGTGGGTAATGAAATATCTTGTGGCTTTCCCTCAGTTATATCTGCTAAATATATTTTATGACTATTGTTTGCCCCTCATTTTCTACAATCCCCTTGCACTCTCTGTACTTGTGAATGGCTTCACCTGCTATTATTGCACTGTATTTCATTATCAAACTCACGATATCACTTGATCAGTATTCGCTAGAATTGCTGCCTTTACTATTCACTCTTCAAGGAGCACACTGGCCCTGCGTTCTCACTGCATCACTTTAAAGTACTCCCACTTTCCTAATATCGACCCAACTGTAGGTAGTTCCTCCAGTCTGTTTGCCAGATCCTCTCTAATGATCGTTATACTGATAGGAGACTCAGTTGTGACGGGGACTGTGTGGCTGCAGAACAGACTCCAGTTTAATGTGCTGAATCCCAGGTACCAGGGTCAGGGGTGTCTCTGAGTCGTTCTTGAATATTCTGAAGGGGGACGGTGAACATCCAGAGGTCATTGTGCATATCAGTCCACATGACAGAGGTAGACAAAGGCATAGGCCCCTATTAAATGAGTACAGGGAGTTAGGTAAGAATTTTACAAAAACAGGATATTGAGGTTAATGATCTCCAGATTACTCCCAGTATCACGTGCCAGTGAGGATAGAAATAGAAAGATAGGTCGGATGGATTTGTGGCTGAGGCGCTGGTGTACGGGGCAGGATTTTCAGTTCTTATGTCATTGGGATCTCTTCTTGAGTAGAAGTGACCTGTACCAGGGGGATGGTTGGCACTGGATGCAAAGGGGCACCAGTATCCCTGCGGGGAGATTTGTTTGTATTACCTGGCAGGATTTAAACTATTTTGGCAGAGAGTTGAGACTCTGAATAAGAGAGGGGCCATCAACTAGTCAGGGGAAAATACATCAGCCATCGAGAGCAAGATTCCTATTAAGGATATTCAGGGCACAGTATAGGGATGGAAAAGACATTTGGTTTTCAGGGCATGAATTTCAATGCACGAAACCTGACTGGTAACGCAGACAAGTTCAGACCGTGAATTAGCTCTGGGGACTGGGATATTATAGCCATAACAGAAACATGGCTGAGAGAAGAACAGGACTGGAAGCTCAGTGTTCCACGATACAGAAGCTACAGGCATGACAGAAGGACAAGTAAGTGAGGAGGGGAGGTTGTCTCTTTGATTAGGGAGGACAGAACAACAGTGCTGAGAGACAATATTGTTTAGCGGTCATCAAATGAGGCCATATTTTTAAAAGTTAGAAACAAAAAGGTGATGGTCAGTCTGCTGGGATGGTGTTCTAGACCCCCAAATAGCCAGCGGGTACGAGAGGAGAAAATGTGTAGAAAGATTACAGGGACGTATAAAAATAATAGAGTAGTATTGGATGGAGATTTTGACTTCCCATGGATTGACTGGGTCACCCAGAATGCAAAAGGACCGTACGGGGTGGAATTTGTCAAATACGTCTAAGAAAGTTTCCTAAACCAAGATGTATAGGGCTCTACGCTATTCAGGGGGGTTCAACACTGGACGTCCCCTCAGAAAAAGAGGTCAGGCAAGTTACTGAAGTGTCAGTCAGAGAGCACTTTGTGTCCAGTGCCCACAACTGTCTCCGTTTTAACAATGTTATGGAAAAAGATCAGACAGGTCCACAGAATCAAGTCTTAAACTAAAACAGGGCCAATATTGGGGCCATTCAGAAGGATCGAGCAGGGATTGATTGGGTGAAGGTAAAGATCACACAACACCAGGTTAACATCCAGCTGTTTACACAGGAACCTCGATTATCTGAAAGAGATGGGCGTGCAACAGTACATTCAGATAATTAGTTATCCGATTAATCGATTCCATGCCATTCCTCTAGGATTCGGAGTTTTCCACAATGCCTAGTTCCCGTTGAGGTGACGAGGCAGCAGCAAACCATAGGTGAGACCTCACGCCCTATCAGACCCCAAAACGCTCCACTGCTCGCCCCCAAACTCTTCGGAGACTGCCCCACCCACCCCTCAACATCACCCCCCCCACCTGTTCCCAAACCCTTCCAACACCGACCCACGCCAGCCACCGCCACCAAAACCGTCCAACCCTACCCCCCCCCGCCCCGTTCCCAAACCCATCCAACTTCACACTCAGCCCACCTCCGACAGAGCACCGCACCCGCCCCCAAACCCGTCCAACATCACCCACTCCCGCCTCCAACAGAGCACCCCGCCCGCCCCAAAACCCATCCAACATGGACCCTGCGCCCGCCTCCAACAGCGCACCGCCCCGCCCCCGAACCCATCCAACATCACCCTCCGTTCTCCTCCAACAGAGCACCCCACCCGCCCCAAAACCATCCAACCTCACCCACCACCCGCCTCCAACAGAGCACCCCACCCGCCCCAAACCCATCCAACCTCACCCACCGCCCGCCTCCAGCAGAGCACCCTGCCTGCCTCCAAGTACATCCAACACTGACCCACGCCGTCCCTCCGCCACCAAAACAGTCCAATGCCACCCTCCAATAGCCACCCGCCCTGTTCCCAAACCCATTCAATGACACCCTCCGCCCGCCTCCAACAGAGCACACGGCATGCCCCAAACACCTCCAACACCGACCCATGCCGGCACCCCACCACCAAAATGGTCCAACGTCACCCTTCACACACCATCCGCACCGTTCCCAAAACCATCCAACCTCACCCTCAGCCCGCTCCCAAACCTGTCAAAGACTGCCCCTGCCCGCCTCCAACTGTGCCCCCCCACCCGGTCCCCAACCCTTCCAACACTGACACCGCCGGCCCGCCCCACCCACCGTTTGCGCCCGTACCCCTGTCTGCCCCGTCCCCTGTGCGCCCCTGACCCGTCATCTCCTCCCCCTCCTGGGCAGCCGGAGTGGACACCAACAGTAAGACAGTTGCTGCCTTTGGTGGGGTCATTCTCCAAATAGCGCCCGCACGCACACATGCACACACACACATACACACACACACGCACATGCACACACACCCACGCACACACACGCACACATAGCCACACACACAACTTTTACAGCAACATTTCAAAAAGTTCCATGTACGGGACAATATTCGAGAGAATATCTGGGGTAGTGCGGGTTACGATTCACCCCTATGTAGAAATCCAGGCAAAGTGTGTGCAGCTGGAGAGAGAGTGGGAGGTCAGTCATTTGGAGACGGTACCTGGGCTTGATGTCCAGGACTGTTCTCGGCTGGATTTCAATGAGCCGAGATCTGTTTTAATCAGTGTAAACAAAAAAAAACACAATCAGAGTTGACACAGCTCTTTGATGTAATGTTTGTATCGGGACCTTGAGCTCTCCTTTGGATAATCCGATATTCGGATAATTGATATTTGGATAATCGAGGACCCTCTGTGTTTGGAAGCAATAGATTTGGAATTGCTGGTGATCATTCTAAAAAAATGAAAGACTTAATCAAAACTTGTTTACTATTTCAATTCATGACACTTCCATCCTGTTGCTATAAATTCTGTGTCTTATGACTGTGCTTCACAACCACCTGATGAAGAAGGATGATTTCGAAAGCTAGTGCCTCTAAATATACCTGTTGCACCTGTAAGCTGGTGTTGTGTCATTTTTAACTTTGCCCAATCCAGTCCAACCCCGACACGTCCAAATCATGGGTCAGTCTGTTTGAAGGAAAATGAATTACTGGCAAATGGGAGGCTTTTAAAAGTGTGATCTCAAGAATCCAGTATGTCCCTGTTCTTGTGAAGGGGAAAAACCCTACCACCCTTCCCACTTTGAAACTGTCTCCAATCAAAATTACTGCCCTTCTGGAAAACCTGTCAGACTCCACACTCTCCATATCTAGCTAATCTGCATAACCAAAGCATTCCTGTATCTATAAACATCTTGAGCCATGAGTACCGTCTGATTGTTTCTCTAGTCTATACAACCCACCTTATCTTTGTAATCTGCTCAATTTGCCGAAAACAGTCCTGACTGTGTAAACCACTCCATCCAACCAACATCCTCACCCCTGTCATCTAGCCCATCCCTCCCACACTCCCCATCTCCATGAACACCTGTAGGCCATACAGAGCACCCTTGCAGCGCCCAAACTCATCCAGCACGGACCCACGCTGGCCACGGACACAAAAACAGTCCAATGACATTATCCACTCGCCACCCGCCCCGCCCCCAACCCAGCCAACATCACCCTCCGCCCACCTCCAACAGAACACCCCGCTCGCCCCAACCCATCCAACATCACACTCCGCCCGCCTCCAACACAGCACCCCGTCCGCCCCCAAACTCATCCAACATCACCCTCCTCTCGCCTCCAACAGAGCGCCCCGCCCGCCCCCAAACTCATCCAACATTACCCTCCACCCGCCTCCAACAGAGCACCGGGACCACCCCAAACCCATCCATCATCACCCTCCGCCTGCATCCAACAGAGCACCCCGCCCGCCCCAAAACCCATCCAACATCACCCTCCACCCGCCTCCAACACAGCACCCCGTCCGCCCCCAAACTCATCCAACATCAAACTCCGCCCACTCCAACAGAGCACCGGGCCCACCCCCAAACCCATCCATCATCACCCTCCTCCTGCATCCAACAGAGCACCCCGCTCGCCCCAAAACCCATCCAACATCACCCTCCAACTGCCTCCAACAGAGCACCCCGTCCGCCCCAAACCCATCCATCATTAACCTCCACCCGCCTCCAACAAAGCACCCCGTCCGCCCCCAAATCCATCCAACGTTGCCCTCCACCCGACTCCAACAGAGGACCCCGTCTGCCCCCAAACCCATCCATCATCATCCTCCGCCCGCCTCAAACAGAGCACCCCGCCCACCCCAAAACCCATCCGTCATCACCCCCGCCCGCCTCCAACACAGCACCCGCCACTCCCAAATCCATCCAACATCACCCTCCACCCGCCTCCAACAGGGCACCCCGCCCGCCCCCAAACCCATCCATCATCACCCTCCGCCCGTCTCCAACACAGCACCCCGCCCACCCCAAACCCATCCAACATCACCCTCCGCCCGCCTCAAACAGAGCACCGGAGCTGCCCCAAACCCATCCAACATCACCCTCCACACACCTCCGACAGAGCACCGCACCCGCACCCAAACCCATCCAACATCACCCTCCTCCCGTCTACAACAGAGCACCCCGCCCACCCCCAAACCCATCCAACATGGACCCTGCGCCCGCCTCCAACAGCGCACCCCCCGCCCCCGAACCCATCCAACATCACAGTCCGCTCTCCTCCAACAGAGCACCCCGCCCACCCGCACAGAACCCATCCAATCTCACCCACCACCCACCTCCAACAGAGCACCCCACCTGCCCCAAACACATCCAACCTCACCCACCACCCGCCTCCAGCAGAGCACCCCGCCTGCCTCCAAGCACATCCAACACCGACCCACGCCGGCCCCCCGCCTACAAAACAGTCCAATGCCACCCTCCAATAGCCACTCGCACTGTTCCCAAACCCATCCAATGCCACACTCCGCCCGCCTCCAACAGAGCACCCGCACGCCCCAAACACCTCCAACACCGACCCATGCCGGCACCCCGCCCCAAAAATGGTCCTACGTCACCCTTCACACGCCATCCGCCCCGTTCCCAAAACCATCCAACCTCACCCTCAGCCCGCTCCCAACCCTGTCAAATACTGCCCCTGCCCGCCTCCAACTGTGCTCCTCCATCTGGTCCCCAACCCTTCCAACACTGACCCCCCTCGCCCGCCCCATCCACCGTTTGCGCCCATACCCCTGTCTGCCCCGTCCCCTGTGCGCCCCTGCCCCTTCATCTCCTCCCCATCTTGGGCAGCCGGAGTGGACACCAACAGTAAGACAGTTGCTGCCTTTGGTGGGGTCATTCTCCAAATAGTGCCCGCACGCACAAATGCACACACACACACGCACACATAACCACACGCACAACTTTTTACTGCAACATTTCAAAAAGTTCCACCTCTGCCATGTACGCGACAATATTCGAGAGAATATCTGGGGTAGTGCGGGTTACGATTCACCCCTATGTAGAAATCCAGGCAAAGTGTGTGCAGCTGGAGAGAGAGTGGGAGGTCAGTCATTTGGAGATGGTACCTGGGCTCGATGTCCAGGACTGTTCTCGGCTGGATTTCAATGAGCCGAGATCTGTTTTAATCAGTGTAAACAAAAAAAAACACAATCAGAGTTGAAACAGCTCTTTGATGTAATGTTTGTATCGGGACCTTGAGCTCTCCTTTGGATAATCCGATATTCGGATAATTGATATTTGGATAATCGAGGGCCCTCTGTGTTTGGAAGCACTAGATTTGGAAGCGCTGGTGATCATTCTAAAAAAATGAAAGACTGAATCAAAACTTGTTTACTATTTCAATCCATGACACTTCCATCCTGTTGCTATAAATTCTGTGTCTTATGACTGTGCTCCACAACCACCTGATGAAGAAGGATGATTTCGAAAGCTAGTGCCTCTAAATAGACCTATTGCACCTGTAAGCTGGTGTTGTGTCATTTTTAACTTTGCCGATCCCAGTCCAACCCCGGCACGTCCAAATCATGGGTCGGTCTGTTTGAAGGAAAAGGAATTGCTGGCAAATGGGAGGCTTTTAAAAGTGTGATCTCAAGAATCCAGTATGTCCCTGTTCGTGTGAAGGTAAAATCCCCCACAACCTTTCCCACTTTGAAACTGTCTCCAATCAAAATTACTGCTTTTCTGGAAAACCTGTCAGTCTCCACACTCTCCACATCTAGCTAATCTGCAGAACCAAAACCTTCCTGTACCTATCTTGAGCCATGAGTACCGTCTGATTGTTTCTCTAGTCTATACAACCCACCTTATCTTGGTAATCTGCTCAATTTGCCTAAAACAGTCCTGACTGTGTAAACCACTCCATCCAACCAACATCCTCACTCCTGTCATCTAGCCCATCCCTCCCACCCTCCCCATCTCCATGAACTCCTGTAGGCTATACAGCTCACCGCATTTCTGTAACCTCCAATGGCTCTATGTTCCTCCCTCTCTGTGAAAACATCTCCAATCCCCACACCCATCCCAGTCAGCGTCGTCTGCTCCAGATCAGGCCATTGATGTCTCTGTTAACTCTGGCACTCCGAGCAAACCTTCCTAATTGTGTCTATTCATTCAGATCCCATCCTCTCCAGCCTCCTGTAATCTCTTCCTGCCATTGTAACCCTCCTTGTTTGGAACACAGAACAGTACAGCACATTTTCTCTAGTAACCACATCTTTCTGGTGACCAAGTCTTTCCGATACTTTGACGATTCCAAAGAAAAACTGTAATTGATGTTTTGCCAGAATTTACCGTCAGAGCCTAATTCACTGTCCCTTCCTATTCCTTTCTGCTTGACTTCAGCCACATCCCCATGCTGTTCTAATGCACCATCTTTTCTCTTCGGATTTGGAAAGCTCCTTTCACCTGAACGCTATCCCAGCATCCTCTCTGTCAACTTAAAGCACTGTACATAAACCCGCCGATATGATTGGCCAGGACACTGGTCACAGTAGTTTTGTTTTTAATTCCCTCGTGGGATGTTGCTGTCTCTGGCTGGCCAGCATTTCATGCCCACTCCTGAGCTGCCCTTGAGCTGAGTGGCTTGCCAGATCATTCCAGGGGGTAGTTGAGAGTCAACCTCCTTGCTCTATGTCTGGATTCATATGTAGACCAGACCGGCAGCCCATAACAGATTTACTTACTTAAAGGGTTTTAAGTAGTCAGATCTATCCCTGCTACTGGCATTAAATTCTGGATGAACGGTTGAGTGAGAGTAACACTAGGCCATTGCCTGGACCACTGATTGCACCCTCATCCCTGAGCACTGATCCCAATTCACCTTCTTCCTAACCATGTTTTGATCGTGATGCCTTCCTGCACTCTGGTGATATCGCACAGTATCTCTACATGTGGTATCCCTCACTGTGAGGGTTTAATAGCTGCCAGTGACTGCACCTTTTGCAGCTACTCCAAATCCTGAGCCAATAGAATTCTCCACTCCAGGGAATGAGGCAGAACAGGCCAGGAATGGAGACTGGGATATTTCAAGTCTCTGTGGGACTCAATGCCATTCTCCATGTTTAACCCTCACGACATCAGTCTAATCTCCCATTCTGTCTGTTTCTCTGTCTCCTGTAGATACTCAGGAGGCTCCTGACTCAGCAGAATTCCCAATTCCTGTCTCGTCCATCACCACACTGAAGACAGTTGGTCAGCCAGAGAAATGGAGAGTGAGATCTGGAGCCTTCAGTAAATCCTGCAGTGAGGTAAGATCAATCACAGTGAACAGAGCAGAGTGTATTTAAGGGATCTAACTCTGGTCCAGAAGACATGACACAGATACAGTGTTGAAGCACGAACACAGAAAATTATGTCCCAGGCTCAAACCCCACTCTCTTGTTAATTTTCATCTCTGCTGTACTGAGCCTTCCTATATCAATATCGGAAGTTGACAGTTATCAATCCAGGCCTGTGCTGTCTTAGTGAGGATCAGTACAACAGAAGGGAAAGCAGGCCTCCCTCAAGGAGATGGCATTGAAACCTGGGATCGTTCTGTTCTATATTCCCCCCTCATGCTGTCTCTTGTCGTGTGAGAGAGTTATAAAGGAAGGAAACATGCCTTTCGGTCCAACTTGTTTGTGCCAATGTCTTGAATGCTTGTAATTCCCAGAAAATTTCCTATTTCTGTAACCTCCGCCCCTCCCATAGTCCCACTGTATATTTGAAACCTGCTCCAATGCTGACAACTCTCCCTATATGTAAATTGCTCCACTGTCCAGAGTTGTTGTCTCTGGTTTGTTACCCGTGCCACGTGATAGAGAGTAGAGGAATTGGGAGAGAGAACAGTTAAATGCGTGGCTACAGGGATGGTGCAGGAGGGAAGGATTCCGGTATCTGGATAACTGGGGTTCTTTCTGGGGAAGGTGGGACCTCTATAAACAGGATGGTCTACACCTGAACCTGAGGGGCACCAGTATCTTGGCGGGAGGTTTGCTAGTGCTCTGGGGTGGGGGGGGGGGGGGTTAAACTAACTCTGCAGGGGCATGGGAATCTAGCCTGTAGCTTTAGGGTGCAGGACCTGGAGTGTATGGAGGTTCGGAACATGGCAACAATCTTAAAGGAGGGTGCCTTTAAACAGGAAAGTGGTTTCAAGTGTGAATACTTCATTGCAAGAAGTTTCCGAAATAAGGTAGGTGTACTTGCAGTGTGGGTTGGTACCTGGGATTTCGATGTTGTGGCTATTACAGAGACATGGGTAGAACAGGGACAGGATGGGCTGTTGCAGGTTCTGGGGTTTAAATGTTTTAATAGGGTCAGAGGTGGGGGTAAAAGAGGGGGAGTTGTGGCATTGCTTGTCAAAGATAGTATTACAGCTGTGGAAAGGACGATGGATGAAGACTCGCACTGTGAGGTAGTTTGGGCTGAGGTTAGGAATAGGAAAGGTGAGGTCACCCTGTTAGGAGCTTTTTACAGGCCTCCTAATAGTCCTAAAAACGTAGAAGAAAGGATTGCAAGGATGATTCAGGAGAAGAGTGAAAGTAATAGGGTGGTTGTTATGGGGGACTTTTACTTTCCTGATATTGACTGGGAAAGCTATAGCTCGAGTTCGTTAGGTGGGTCGGTGTTTGTCCAATGTGTGCAGGAGGGTTTCCTGACACAATATGTAGACAGGCCAACAAGAGGTGAGGCCATACTGGATTTTTTCTGGGTAACCAACCAGGCCAGGTGTTAGAATTAGAGGTAGGTGAGCACTTTGGGGACAGTGACCACAATTCGGTGACTTTTAGTGTAGTGATGGAGAGGGATAAGTGTGCACTGCAGGGCAAGAGTTATAGCTGGGGTCAGGGAAATTATGATGCGGTGAGGCATGACTTAGGATGCGTGTCTTGGAAAAGTAGGCTTCAAGGCAAGGGCGTAATTGATATGTTGAGCTTGTTCAAGGAGCAACTATTCAGTGTCCTTGATAAGTATGTAACTTCCAGGCAGGGAGGAAAGGGTCGTGTGAGGGAGCCGTGGTTTAATAAGGAATTGGAATTCCTTGTTAAAAGGAAGAGGGCGGCCTATGTAAAGATGAGGCCTGAAGGTTCAATTGGGGTGATTGAGAGTTATAAGGTAGCCAGGAAGGATCTGAAGAGAGAGCTAAGAGCAGCAAGGAAGGGACATGAAAAGTCCTTAGTTGGTAGGATTAGGGAAAACCCTAAGGCTTTCTATCGGTATGTCAGGAATAAAAGAATGACTAGGGTAGGAATAGTTCCAGTCAAGGATAGTAGTGGGAAATTGCGTGTGGAGGCTGAAGAGATTGGGGAGATACTGAATGAATACTTTTCGTCAGTATTCACTCAGGAACAGGATATTGTTGCCGATGTGAAAACTGAGTCACAATTAAATAGAATAGACCGCTTTGAGGTATGTAGGGAAGAGGTGTTGGAAATTCTGGAAAGGGTGAAAATAGCTAAGTCCCCTGGGCCTGATGGCATTTATCCTAGGATTCTCTGGGAAGCAAGGGAGGAGATTGCAGACCAATAGCCTTGATATTTATGTCCTCGTTGTCTACATGGGTAGTGCCAGAAGACTGGAGGCTAGCAAATGTGGTTCCCTTATTCAAGAAGGGGAGTAGGGATAACCCTAGTAATTATAGGCCAGTGAGTCTCACTTCTGTTGTGGGCAAAGTCTTAGAGAGAATTGTAAGGGATAGGATTTATGATATCTGGATAGGAATAATGTGATCAAGGATAGTCAGCATTGTTTTGTGAAGGGCAGGTCGTGCCTCATAAACCTTATTGAATTCTTCGAGATGGTGACTAAGGGGGTGGACGAGGGGAAAGCGTATATATGTGGTGTATATGGATTTTAGTAAGGCGTTTGATAAGGTTCCCCGTGGTAGGCCACTGCAAAAAATACGGAGGTATGGCATTGAGGGGACGTTGGAGGCTTGGATTAGGAATTGACTGGCTGGAAGAAGACAGAGGGTAGTAGTTGATGGTAAAGGTTCATCTTGGAGTGCTGTTACCCGCGGTGTTCCACAAGGATCTGTTTTGGGACCATTGCTGTTTGCCATTTTTATAAATGACATCGAGGAGGGGCTAGAAGGTTGGGTAAGCAAGTTTGCAGATGGTACGAAAGTCAGTGGAGTTGTTGACAGTGAGGACAGATATGTCAGGTTACAGCGGAATATAGATTGGCTGCAGAGCTGGGCAGAAAGATGGCAAATGCAGTTCAATGTAGGTAAGTGTGAGGTGATTCACTTTGGTAAGAGTAACAAAAAGATGGGGTACTGGGCTAATGGTCAGATACTTAGTAGTGTGGATGAGCAGTGGGATCTTGGTGCCCATGGACACAGATCTTGGAAAGTTGCCACACAGTTAAATAGTGCGGTGAAGAAGGCATATGGCGTACTGGCTTTTATTGGTAGAGGAATTGAGTTCCAGAGTTCTGAGGTCATGTTGCAGTTGTATAAGACTCTAAATTAAGGGATGGTAGGTATAGGACAGATGTTAGGGGTAGATTCTTTACTCAGCGAGTCGTGAGTTCATGGAATGCCCACCAGTAGCAGTGGTGGACTCTCCCTCTTTATGGGCATGTAAGCGGGCATTGGATAGGCATATGGAAGATATTGGGCTAGTGTAGGTTAGGTGGGCTTGGATCGGCGCAACATCGAGGGCCAAAGGGCCTGTACTGCGCTGTATTCTTCTATGTTCTATGTCGATAACATGTCCATTCTCAATAATCTCATCCTGCACTCAGTACAATAATCCCTATTTCTGTAGTTTTGACCAATACTTACAGTGCCCCAGTCTCTGTAAAATCCTCCAGCCTGGACCAACAAAAACGTCTGTGTACCTTCCCCAAGCCCCAAGAGAACATGATACCGCTGTAACCTTCTGCAGGCCCGATCACTCTCCTGCCTCCTGGCCTATAGCACCACACGACCACATTAATCTTCTCCCATCCCTACCGAGCTCCAGACCCTTTTCAAGTCACAACAGCACTCCACATCTCTGTTTGCTCGTCCACTCCCTCCAGCCCTCCCAGCATCTCAAACAATCTCTCTTTGTGTAATTCTGCAATTTGGGGCAGCACAGTGGCTCAGTGGTGAGCAATAGTGTGTCACAGCGCCAGGGGCCCAGGTTCGATTCCAGCGTTGGTTGACTGTCTGTCTGGAGTTTGCACATTCCCCACCGTGTCTGTGTGGGTTTCCTCCGGGTGCTCCGGTTTCCTCCCACAGTCCAAAAATGTGCAGGTCAGGTGAATTGGCCATGCGGAATTGCTCATAGTGTTAGGTGCATTATCGGAGATAAGTGGGTCTAGGTGGCTTACTGTTTGGAGGGTCAGTGTGGAGTTGTTGGGCCGAAGTACCTGTTCCCGTGCTGTAGGGAATCTAATCTCAACTCTCCCTCTGCGTTCCATGTTACTGTCCCTAAATATATCCCTCTATCCATAATCAGCTTCAAACCTCCAAGTCCCTGTGAACTCCCACAGCTCCAATATCCATCCTTCACTGTGTAACCTTTTCCATTCATGAAACACTCTGAAAATGTGAACATCCTACAAACCTCCCTATCTGCATAATCCTCTCAGGACCCTGTGGAACCAATTCCAATGCTTGTGACTCTCCCGATCAGTTTCTACAACTTATTATCTATGTAACATTCTCCCGTCGCTATCACCAGCCCTGTCAATGTAAACGCCTCCGGTCTCCCCATCAATCTAATCATCTCCATAAACTTCTCCAGCTCTTACACCCCTATCTGTGTAAACGTTACACTCCCCTACAACCATCCCTAACACAGAAACTTCCTCCAGTGTGTGCAATGCTCCCTATCTGTGTTTGTGTCTCCAGGGTCTATTGCTGTTCCTGTCTCTGTAAGCTCTGACAGATTGTCGAGCTTTCCGGTCCATGTAATTTCCAGAACCTCAGCATCCAACATCAGCACATGTCTTCATTAACTACAGCCTTCCATTTCGCTGTTCGTTTCTCAATTCTATACAACTTCATAATCTCTGTAAATAACACCATTCCATAAAATACTCCCGGTCTGTGTAAACTTACCCAATCCTACAGAGAGAAGCCTCACTGCCCTTTTGATCGCCTGTGGTCCCTTCAGATCTCCCTGGCTCCATTGAATACAGCTCATCTCATGTTCTAACTCCTCTAACTCATATGTTACTCCCCATCTCTGTGATATTCTTCAGTTACTGCATTTCTCATTCTTTATCTCCAGAGCTTCCAATCCCCCTGATCGATGTAAGGTTATTGATCCATTGCAGCATGTTTAACACCTATAGCAGCCTCCAACTCCTCGATGCATCCGGTCGCTGTAAACTCCTCAAATACGACAGCTCACTGTCTTTGTCATATTTTCCAGCATCTACAAACCTGTTGATTTCTGTAACCTCCTTCAGAACAGCACTCGACATCTCTGTGTAACTGATGGGAATGCTGCAAACCTGCCTTCACAGTCCTCCCTAAACTATCTGACCGCCTGCAGCCCTACAACCCTCAGTATCTCTAGCTTGTCCAATCCCTACACTTTTCCCTGGCTGTGTGAATTGATCCAGCCCCTTCAACCCTCCCTATCTCACTCTCTCCTGCAGCTCCACGATTGTCCGTGTTAATGTAATTCCCAGCACCAACAATCCTCCATTAACTCCTGCAGCTCCAACTACCACCCCAATCCGTGTAATCTCCAGTCTGTCCAATCCTCCCTTTCTCTATAAACTCCTGCAGCTCCAACTAACACCCCAATCCGTGTAATCTCCAGTCCCTCCATTCTCCCTTTCAACATAAACTCCTGCAGCTCCAATGTCACCCCTATCTGTGTTATCTCCAGTCCCGACAACCCTCCCTTCTTGAGTGACTGCACCAGCCGTTGGAACTGTTGTTATCTGTGTCCCCTCCAGCAGGCGCTACAACACTCCTCACGTCTGTCACTGCATACAGACAATGCAGCTCTCCCTTTCATATCTGACATCCTCCCTGATTTATAACTCTTATAGTTCCTCACAATATCTCATCTCCTCCATTCCCATCTGTGCTAGAGAGCTCCAAAATGTATTTATTCTCGTTTAAACTTCGGATCACCTAAAACCTCTCCCTTTTAAAATTTGTAACCCCTTCAGCTTCTGTAACTCTCCATATCACTGTAATCAATGACAGCACAGATTACCTTCCTTAAATTTCTGTAATTGCAATTGTTGTATGTGTTAAATTGGCACTTTTCATTCTCCTTATCCATCTCAGGACTTCCAATCCCTACAATCCCACTATTTGGAATGTGCCCATTCTCTGCACCTCCTCGTGTCCTGGGGGACCTTGAACACCACCAGTGCTCCAAAAGTTTATAGTCCCCTAGTTACTGCAAGTCTTCTAACTCTGTAACATCCAACAGTCTCCACTACCATACAACACTTGCTGGCTGTTAATTTGCATTTGTTGAAGTCTACACATCTCTGTAAGCAGCTCAGAAAAAGCCCGTTAGACTTTACAAAGCTCCGTCGTGAACAAGCCACCATCTCTCTATTTCCTTTGCCTTCTTCAGTGTCTGCAACTCTCGCTGTATCTTCCAGTAACCTGCTTTAGTTGCTGCAGGTCTGCCTAGCTCCTCAGATAACATGTTCCATCCTCTACAGCTCCCTCAATCACTGTAACACACTCTGCTCTGTCTATTCCTCCTATTTTCCACTGTCTTCCAGGCACAACAGCGATCCTGTAAGAGAGAGTGCGGAATGGGATGTTATAAACCTCAACTGAGGCTCGAGGCCTACCATTACCTGGGAGTTACAAGGGGAGAGAGCCTGAGACAGAGCAGCACAAAGCAGGAGAATATAAATCAGCAGGGACGATCGAGGGCGACTGGGAGTTGGGTTTGGAGAAGCAGCAGAGCAGGAGGCTGTAAATCAGCACCAAGTCACAAAGGGAGTGACCATGTGAGGGAGCAACTTGGAGCAGGAGCAGGAGGCTAACATACCTGGGAGGCAGCAAAGTTGGAGGATATAAATCAGCACTGAGAATCGAGGCCTAATCGTGCCTGGGGGTCACAGGGACGGTGAGCGTGTGAGGGAGCAGACTGGAGTGGGAGTTGGAGGACTACATGTCTGTTGGAGTCACAGAGACGGTGTCCCTTTGAGAGAGCAGATGGAGTGGGAGCTTGAGGATTACATGTACCTGGGAGTCACAGAGACAGTGACTCTGCAAGGAAGCAGGGTGGAGTGCGAGCTGGAGGATGACGCGTACCTGAGTGTCACAGAGATGGTAACCCTGCGAGGGAGCAGAGTGGAGTGGGAGCTGGAGGATTACACATTGCTGGGAGTCACAGAGATAACTTTCTGCTGCTGGGACCTGCCTGCACTGATTGAAGGAAGTACAAGAGCCATCACAGAAAAGGCTGTAACTTCATTGGCATATAGTACACCGTTATTAGCAACTGTCAGTAAATTGATAGAAATTAGCAAATTTATTTTTTCAACATGTGAAGTTAGGATTGAACTCAGAAATAAGAGGGAAATGTGAAATTCTGAGCCAATATAATACATTACCCTCAGTAAGCCACACTTGAATAAGGGAGTTAACCATATTGCTATTTCCCTGATGGTAACTTCATTCTAAGTAATTAATTAAGTTACTCTAGACATGTTGCATTTTAAGACATGGCAAGACATGTTTGTCAGATGGAAAATGTGTTCTGTTACATTGGGATGCCATAGACCCTGTTGGAGCTCAGACAGTCAGTGGAGACTCTATGGGCCATCTGTAATGCTGGGAGTTAGGGAGATAGCACACACACAGAGCAGATCACCCTCCGGACATGACAGCCGAGAAGAAGAAAGGGAATAGGGGACTAGACAATTCGAAGAGAAAAAAATCAGGGAAGGAAGAATATCCTAAATTCACCTCCCAATTCAGTTTTCCAGTTTGGAAGCTGATGAAGTTGCGGACTGCTCAGGGGAGTGCAGTCAGAGCCATGTCTGTGGCACCAGAAGCAGCCTGACTGTACAGGGAGGGGAGGGAGATAGGAGGAGGAGCAATAGGCACAGGGTAGTCAGGAAATTGAATAAGGTGTCGGTGTTTCTGTAATTCCAGGATAGTGGGGTTAAGAATGTCATGGTGTCTGCAGGACATTCGTCTGGAGAGTAAGGGGTGCAATGAGCAGTCAAAGGTCATGTCCATGTTGGTAGCAATGCCCTGGGCAGGAAGGGTATAGTGGTCTGGGATTCATAATTTAGGGAGCTAGGTGGATGGACCTCAAATGTAGCAATCACTTGGTTACTGCCAGTGCCATGCCCAAGTGAGAATAGAACTCGGAGTTTTAGGTATATCAAAGTATGACTGGAACGATGGTGCAGCAGAAAGGGCTTCAGATTCCTGTGACATTGGGACTGGTTCTGGGGAAGGCAGCAACTGTACAAGCTGGATGGGCTAACGTGACAGAGCTGGGACTGAATTTCTTACGGGGTATTTGGGAGGGATTGAAAATAACTTGGCGTGTGCTTAGGATCCAAGAAGGAATAATAAGGAATGTATCAGGATTCTCAAAATAATGGGAGACACAGTTGGTACTAATTTACAACAACAAGTTTATCAGTGGAAGATGGAGTGAGAAAGAAAGCCTTAAACTGAGGTAGTCTGCATGGACATGAATACTCGGACTTTGGGGAGTTCCAGATGCAGATTGGTGTGTGGAAATCTGATGTACCGAAACCCGAGAGCTGGCTTAAGGAATAGCAGGATGGGGTGTTAAATATTGCTGGGCATAAAGGATTCCAAAATGCTAGAAGGGAAGGGAAAGGCTGAAGGTAGAAGTACTGATTTTGAATAGCGTTAGTTAAGGAGTCCAAGAGAAAGAAGATCCATCCAAGGACAAAATTAATTTGGCTGGAGCTACAGAACAAAAAAGTGTACAATTACACTGTGAGTACAGTCTGTTGGCCAGCAATCATTGGAAAGGATGGAGATGGCTATTTGAGAGCGATAACAATACTACAGAGTAGTTACATTGAGAAACATAATTTATTGACTGGGGTACTGTTGGTGGACGGTCATGAGGGGTGAGTATCCCTGGATTACACGGAGGAGAGCTTATAGCAGGAGTATGTGTCCAGCCCAAGACAGCATGTATTGTTGGACCTGGTCCTTGGGAAAGAGGTGGGGAAAGTGGATCCAGTATCAGTAGGGGAATATTTTGCGGCAAAGCAATCATTTTATTGTAAAGTTCAGGATGATGGTAGAGAATGATATGCAATAATTGAGAGTGAGAATCATTAGTTGACTCAGAGCAACCTTTAATGGGGAAAGAATGAAGCTGGGAAGGTTTGACTGGAACACCAATTTGGTCAGTAAAAGATAAACTGAAAAATGGGCTCCCTTCAAAGAGGAGATGGCTTGGGTACCATTTGAGGAATTATCCCTCAAATGGGAAAGGGAGGATGGTGACGGAGACTAACAATAGAATTGGTATCAGGTCGAGAATATGATTGGGGACCAGGAGGAATGCTGAAGGTTCAGAGGGAGATAGTAGAGCAGGGGTAGGGGAATTATGGGAAAACTGAGAGCCAAAATCGAGCTGTCCCTGAATGCTCTGCGGGAACCTCATAGTGAGCTTATAAAAAGATGGAGTAAGGCTGGTTCAAAACTAGAAAGAGGATTTATACCTGGAACAAGATCTTCGCAAGTAATTTGGATACACTTAGATCCATTATTGCTAAATGTTTGACTGAAACATTCAGGAGGAATCTGGATGATTGTTGATACAAAATGAATGTGCAACGATGTGAGGGAAAGAGGAGATCATTACTCAGTAGAGAGTTCAGTTGAAGAGCTGGTGTAACCATGATCGGCCAAGTGACCCCCTTCTGTGTCATAAGGCGTCTGTGTCATTCGGTGTGACGTCTTGAGAGTCATCCAAATCCAAAAAGAACTGTCTTTGTAACCTCGTTGATCCTGTATGATATATTCTAACCTCCATCAGACAATGTAGCCCTCCTGATCCCTGTAATTCACACAGTCCATATAAACCTTCTTTCTCTGGCGTCTCATCCAGCCTCGATAATCATTTATCTGTAGAAAAACTTTTCAAATCTTTACAGCTCTCCCCTTCTCTGCAACTACTATGATCCATAGAAACATAATCTGTACAATCTCCTCTAATCCATACAACAATCAGCGTTACTAACCCCGTCCTGCCCTCACAGATCGCAGTATCTCCATAAACCCCAGCCACTACAGTGATCATTATATCTCCAACTTCCTCCAGCACTGACATCCCTGCCCATCTCTTTTCTTTGCTCCAGTCCCTACAATGTTCCCTGTTGTGTAACCTACTCCAATGCCTAATCAGCTGTGTAACATTCTCTAGTCCCGGTAGTGCTCCCGATTCTGTAACCACCCTGACACATCTCACTGTCTCTGCAACCTCCAGATTGTAAACCCATCCTGATCTGTGGAAACAGCTCCAGCCCTCCCTCTCTCTGTAATATCTAACAGATGTTAAAACTGAAGTAACTCAACAGAGGCTGGTATTCCGTCACCAAATCACCTTTTGTTTCTACATGCACGATACATGGCAGTGACCCACGTTAGCTCTGAGCCTGCTCCTATAGTGAACAGAGACCCTGATGGTTCTGTTTATTTATGTCAGCCAGGATTCCCTGATTGGACCAGGTTCACAGTCCCAATCAAGGAACATGTATTAATGAGGTTTACCTGACCCCATTCCAATCATTATAAAAACACTCCACGTATCTCTAACGTTCATTAATACCTACAAATCTCCTCGTCTCTGAAAGCTCCTCCAGTTTCGCCAACGCTGTCTCTGTAAAATTCTCCAAGGAAAGTCATGTCCCTTTCAGTAGATCCTCCTGTTATCAATCTCCTGCAGGACCAGTACAAGCTTTTCTTCTGTTTTCTGCTAACTCTCGATGTCAACGTCCTCCACCCAGAATGTCTCTTACTAATCTCTCACCACTTTCCGAAAACTCGATCGCCGTTTGTCTGTGACCTTCTCCATAAGGAGGAAGCGGGTTTTGAAGCAGGGAGCTTCATAGGGCATGAAGACATTCACACAAATGTTTTGTAGAAACCAATGGGTTTACAGAAGTGGGAAGGGTCATGGAACATGAAGGATGTTCCAGAGACTGGCCGTTTATAGGAACAGTGGACAGAATGTTTATTTCTGGTGCAGAGACAGAGCGAGCTATATCATGTGATAAATTGTTCAGGTAACATTTTTATCAGGTGTCAGGGAGGTTTTCACTCTACAAGGCTCTTGTAGCCAGAATATTGATCTGGCTGGTCCAGCTCCATTTTCACTTCAACTAAAACCTAAAACTATTCTTGTCTTTGTAATCTCCTTCTGCCTCTAGAACAACCCATATCCCTGTTATATCCCCCTGCCTTCACACACCTTCCTATCTCTGTAACCTCCTCTGGACCCTACAGCCATCTTGGGCTCTGCACTTGCTGACGCCCCTGATTTCCTTACGACTGTTTCAACAAGGCCAATGAAATGGTAGCTTTAAATCGTATGAACCAGGTCAGGTATCTCTGTCATTATGGAGATGTGGCTGCAGTGGGACTACGACTGAGAACTGGATAATCAAAGGTTTCCTCATTTGTACAGGAAGAACAAAGAGGCCAACACAATGATGTAGCACTGTTTATAATGAATGGGAACAGTATTATTGTGATGCTAATCATTTTACACACTGATCCTCCCAGCCCTCTCCCCCCATTCCTGCGTATTGATCCTGTCAGATATTGGTAACCTTTGAAAACTTCAGAAAATAGCACAGTATAGAGGAGATCACTGTCTGCATTGGACAAGAAGTGATGTTTTCTAAAAGCCCTAGTTCTGTCTCCCGGAGAACGAACCGCTTGTCTGTCACTCAATAACTGCTCTTGAGGATGTTTAACTTGTTGTCTGCACATATGGGAAAACAGTTTATGATGGTCAAGCCATTGACTCAAAATCGAGAGCCACAGAATAATAGTCTGTTGTTATAACATGAAGGAAATTGGTGGAATTTAAAAACAACCATTTCGATTTATTATAAAAACGCATCTGCTTGACTCAAGTCCTTTCGCGAAGTCAATGTGTGTCATGCTTCCCTAGTCAGGTTTCCGTGTGACTTTGATGATGAACGTGTGGGTGTAGTGTATCTTGAGGAGAATTAAAAGCCAGCAATAACCATCTAACAGCACCAAGTGTTCTGAAAAATAGATATAATGTAACATTTGGTTGAACAACTCAATTGGCTCATTGTCTCGAGACAAAAACAAATTCAGCCAAACAGTTTCAATAATACGCAAAAGTACCCACATCCAATCAAGTTTGATTTAATATATTAACAATCTTAAAAGCCAATGATTCAATCCGCTGGTTTGAGGTACAAGACTGTGGAAAATTGAACAGTTCATAGGAGAACTGCCAAGCTACAAGCAGGCAAAGACTGCCTGAAAAATAGCTCTCCTGAAGGAATTTTTAATGATTAGTAACTAGTGAAGCAGAAACCAAAAGAAGAAAAGAAGAGAGGAATATGGAGAAGAACCGAAAGCTTCCTAGTTTTGAGATAAGAAGTTTTGTTTTGTAAATCTTAATTAGGAGTTTTATCGGACTGGTATTGTAGAGGGGGAAGGTCAAAGACAGGTGAGAGGAAGAAGTTGTAAATAGTCGTTCGTTTATTATTCTCTGTTATACTTTAAGAAATAAAGTTATTAATTTTTACTTGAAGTAGATTTCGACTCTAGAATTATCACAGATTGTTGCATTGGATAAATCTTTTCTCTGTTGTTGGTTTTAATTAAGCAGGCAGATTTATCCTGTGTTGTAACACGACAAACACACAGCAATGCGTTTTACTCTTTACTGTCCTGTGGAACAGCTCAACCAGCCACTCAGTTCAAGATCTGCATAACATGCTGCCCTGACCAGGGCTGCATGCATCCTGTGAGAGAAGTCCAGAAGTAAAGATAGCTCCCTTCCTCTGTCTGTTTACCGTATTCCTTCAGCTTATTTCCATTCAGGTAGTTGATTATCCCCTCTTTTAGGTGTATTCAATCTCATTGAAATTCTCCCCAAGAGTGATGGACATCTCCATACGCATCTCTGGTGTTGGCTTTATTGATGTGACATACAGCTGTAAGGAACTTATACATTCCATGTCAGTCGTAGGGCAGAGAGAAGGAATGGTGTTTTGTGTCACAGGAAAGAAACGGTGATGTCGAAGTGAGAGTGTTGTTGAGGCAGGATTTGGGGTACTGTGGATAGACTTTCTCTCACATTTCACCAGCCTAATCCCTGGGATGATGGCACCATTAGCAGTGAGTGTAGCTCAGTGAGAGAATAAGAGGTGATAACATTGAACCTTAAGGGTGATGGACAGTCACTCATGATGTTCCAAACAGACACTGTTACGGTGATAAACTCCATGACTTTTTTTTACTTGGGTTACATGATTATCGATAGTTTAAGAGTCTTTGAGAACGATCGACCAAACCACTCCCACTTCCTATTTCAGTTGAGACAGAGCGAGAGAGATAGAGAGTGTGAGAGAGAGGCCCAGGCTTTTGAATAAAATCTCCCAACATTAATAAAGTCCAATTGGTGCGTGATCCTGCACTGAATGTCATGTTGTCCATAATCCTGGCAGCAGAAACAATACCTTCATTATAAAAGAGTTAACTCTTCCCTGCAGCTTCTGACCTCCATGGAGAAAATGGGTGTGTCTTCTCGGAGATGGAAGATGCCTCCTTGAGACTTGACAGAAAACAGTTGACTTCCCTCCTCACTGCCAGCAAGTAGTGTTAAAGTAGCACACGTTCTACAAACAATGGAGCCATGCTCAGCATCATGGATCCCTCTATCAGTGCAGTCTCTGTTTCATTAGTTTGTCATGTTGGAGTGTCAACGACACCCTCCTGTTACTGTATAACTATCACCTGGGGCTGAATAGCCTCCTCGTGGTATCATGGATCAGATTTAAGGGCCTGACTGGGCTCTGCCACTTCCTGTAACAGCTCGATGTACTGACCAGACCCCTTCTCTTCCTGGGAACAGGCAGGATGATTGAATGGGCTGTCCCTCTTCTTGATTAGTAGTTTCGACGGGCTCAATGGTTTCCACATCTCAGTGTGTAATAGACTTGAGATGCTGAATGAGATCTTCTTTTAACTGTAGAAATGTGCAGTGTCTGGCAACACTGTTACTGAATGTTACCGACACTTTAACAGCACAAACCGAAATGCTGTCCGGGTCTTGCTGCACATGGACACTGAATGGCTCAGGAGCTGATGGGGGACAAAATATTCTGAACATTGTGTGATCTTCAGTCATCATCCCCACTTCAGATCTTATGATGGGGAAAGACACTGATGGAACAGCTGAAGGTGTTTGTGCTGTGGAGGTTAACCTGAGGAGATGTCCCTGAAATGAATGGATTATTGGCCACCAACCACAAACATCTTTCTTTGTCCTCTGAAAGACCCAGACAAGCGGAAGGTTACAGCTGATTCCCATTCAGCTCAAATAAGGAGGTGGTCCCAATGCCATCCTCAGTCAAATACTGCCTTGATATCGAGGCTATTCACTCTTTCCTGAACACCTACGTACACCTCTTGTTCATATCAATAGGTGACAATGCATGGATAAAAAGTGTTTTCCTCTGACAGAGCGTAATCACTATCACGAATTATCTGTGCTGGAGTGTTATGGGAGCAACATCACTGAAAGTATTTAAGGGGGTGGTAGATGGATTTTGAACTGTGAGAGAGCTAAGGAGTGTGAACAATTAGGCATTAAAAGAAGTTAATGTCAACAGTAGATTAACCATGATGGTTGATGGTATACAACGGCTTGATCGTCCGCATTACCTGATCCTGTTCCTTCTGTCCTCGTATCCTGAATTACAAAGTGAATGGTGTAATTTTCCTGAACGTTCTGTTATTGAACGTTCCAATCAGAGAGAGCAAAATATTTTGTGACTCATCCCTGGGTGAGGTATAGGGACTGCAGTCACAGTGAACCTGGGTCTACACCATGACCAACAAATGAAGCACAAGTTGCAGAGAGGGCATACTCTATAGAGACCAGAGGTATCTTTTCCAACCCACACCAAACCGTGTGTGACAGTCTGGAGTGACTGAATGAGATCCTGTGTTACTGTGGCCAGATATTTGAAGTAAGTGGCCTCCATCTGCTCCTTGCAGGAGCTGTGAGGCGTTGAATGGAACACAGGAACATAGCACTGAGCAGTAGGAGGGGTCCTTTAGACACTTTGTCGCCGCTCCACAATGCATAGACATCATGGGTGATGTAATTGTGGTCTCAGCAGAACTTTTCTGTCTGTATACCATTTTCCGAAATTAATTTGTCAAATGTCACCAAAAACAACTGTGAATAAATGCAAACATCTAGGCACCACAAACTTCCGGGGAAGGGAATTCTCACTTGAACAGCCCTTTGGTTGGAACACAAATGAGAAACTTTCAATGTTGGATGGTCACTGTTTTCTTTTCCTTTCCCACTCCTCCTTTGGTGACACTAATCTTAAATGCAACAAGCTTAGAGAGGTGGCCAGTGACATAGGTCTCAGAGTAGGTCATTTTCTAGAAATAATAAGACACAGAAAATTGAATTCATAACAAATGGTAAAATGATAATGTGTCCTAAACGTTATTCTGCTTTGAGATTATTCTGCTCAGACAAGCTACTGGTAGTTGTATTTCTTTCTGGAACAGTTGGATTTGGCTGAATTCCCTTTGTTTCAGGCAGTGGAGAGATTCCAATGAATCCTCACCAGGAATCCTTCACAAGTGGTACAGATAACTCGGGGATTTTATGGTCTCACACTTTGCTATCGGGCGCAACAAAGTAAGAGAGAGAGATCAATTGGCTGCTGCTTCTCAGGCAGGGAACATTTTTATCCCTCTTTGTGTTGAAACATATAATAATGTCAGTTGAACACAAACTGGTCCAGATGTGCTCTCCTGAAACATTCTCTGGAAAACCTGATTATGGATCATATGCAGGTGCGTCATTGCTCTTGTACACAATTCCTTTCAATCGCAAAAAAGTCCCCATTTTAAAATTTGATGACATGCTTACATGTGTCTGCGTAATTTGTAAATATTGGTTGGTGTCTTCATAGTATGTGTGTTAATATCAATACATCTTTCTCTAAAAAAATATTCTCTAGCTTTAGTCTCCCTGACAGGAGATAATATGCATCCAGCTGATACACTTTTCAGAAAGTCACTGATGGTTCAATATTATTTCTCAGCTAAGCTCGAAACTGCTAATCCCCCATAACAAAAGGCCGGCATTCCAGGAATGAGTAATGGGAAATATCTTTGAAAAACTTCGAAAATAATTATATCCTTTTATTTTAGTTTTGGGGATCAAAATTTCACACAGTGCATCAGGCTTGGTCTCAGCAATGCCCTGTACAGATGCAATAAAACATACCCGCGATTAAACCTGATACATTGTGCCAAAAACTGTAGCATTCCACTTACCTTCCAAATCACTTGCTTCATCAGCGGATTGACTTCATATGATTCATGTCCCAGGAACATGGAAACCGCCTGTATCACTAATTTCTGCAATCTCTCTCCATTTAATTGGTTTCCCATTGTGTTATCCTTCACAAAATAGACAACTTACCTTATGTTATTTCTGTTGCAGGTTTGCTCAATAACTTGTCCTGACTGTATCAGATTGCAGACTCAGTCCATCCATTTGATGATACGTTGAATGACCATCTTGGTATACGAGCTAATTGAGTTCCAAGCCATTCCCTCCCCTTCCTCCAGATCTTTGAAACAGATTATTGATCACTGATGACCCCACAGTGATCTCTGAGGCACTCCATCAGTTACAGCTTTGTAGCCTGAAAATAAACATTTGTCTCTACTCTCTATTTCCTGTTAGCGACAGCTTTCCTGTTCCTGTGTATCCATTCAGGCAGATTTAATGGCCTCCTCCTGGGCTGTGTAATGTACTCAACGAGCTGAATTACTTCATTCTATTTTCCTGTGTAATTCCTTAGATGGGCAGAATGGTCTCCTCCTGTCTCATTGTAACGATTCTACAATGTAGCTGCCTCGAGGGGTGGAGCAACTACACATGGGGAGGGACAGTCGTATAACTCTGTAACAGCTCAAGGATGGATTGAGAGAACAATACATGGGGTATAGACAGCAGTATAACTCTGTAACAGCCTCGAGGGTGGATTGAGAGAACAACACATGGGCTGGGGCAGCAGTATATCTCTGTTACAGCATCGAGGGCTGGATTGAGGAACAAAACATGGCGTAGTTGGCCATTTGGCTGCACGATTCAGAATACTCATGACTGATCCGAGTGTGTCTGACCATCCGTCTCCTGTCTGTTCCCAATAAACATTGACTCTCCTGCCCAGCAAAGGTTAGTCGCGCTCAGCCTTGAATATCTTCAACAACCGAGTCTTCACTGCTCCCTGAGGATGAGGACACCACAGGTAGCACAACACTAAAGTGAAAGTGACGTCCTTATTTCATTCTAGGACCTGTTATTTTAAAACTGTGTTTTTGAGCAACAAATCACCACCTCTTTTCAGACATGATACAGAATAATAAGGAATAACCATAAACCTTTCCGGACTCCAAACCTGTCCCACATTGCCACTGACCTTTTCCAATCAAATATGTATCAAACCCAGCCTCTGCTGCTGTCTCGGAAAGTGAATACCTGATATCATAACACCATATAAGCATGGAAAAAGGAGCATAACGAGGCTATTCTGGCATCGAGTCTGATATGCCATTCGATAATTTCTTATATGTTCCTCAACCTCATTCTCCTGCCTCCCTCTGAGAATCGTTGATAGCCTTATAAATCAAAATCTTATCTATTTGTGTCTTAATGACACGAATGTTTGTGTCTGTGTGTACGTATGTGTGTTCATCTGCTTGTCATCTGTGTATTTGTGTGTCTACGTCTGTCTTTCTGTGTATCAGCCTGTGTATTTCTCATTGTGTTTGTGTCTATTTGTGTGTGACTCTATATGTCTATGTGTGTTTCTACGTGTTTGCATGTCTATCCCCTTGTATGTATTGTGTTTGTTCGTATATTGGGGTTTTTACCAATAATTCTGTGTATTTCTGTGTCTGCATCTCTGTGCAGTGAGGCATTGGTGTTTTTTTTGCGGGAGTGAAAGGACTGTCGTTGGAACTGCCAGTGGGTTTAAAGTGAGAACTGTCTTTCATTGAACACTGACTTAATCTGTCAGTGCGACATGGATGTTTCAGTCATTCCACGCGAGGAATCCCAATCCACTCCATCTTGTACTAGGGTCTTACCCACATGGCAAGTGTTAGGCGGGTGAGGGAATGGATATTGGGAACTCCACCACACGGCTTGGCCATTTCTGTCCTATTCCAGGCTGTTTCTCTTGGAATGGGAGAAAGGGAGAAGAGAGTGAGGGCAGGAGTGGATGGCCCTGCTGATCATTCTGGTGTAGGTGGGGCTGGGGGGAATTGTGAGGTGTCCGGAATGAGTCAGTCGACAGTTTTGAATCCATGTAGTGTTATTAGTATGGGGTGTATTGCGTAGGTGACAGAGAAAGTGTGGCAAGGAAGCTGCTGCATTCAATAGTGAGCGTGGTAGTGCCTGAGCCTTATTTGGAGATAGAGCATGAGGATTTTCTGGGGGTAGGTGCAATAACAGATACACAGTGAGTGTGAGGGAGCAGAGAGAATATGGTGACCTTTATCCTGAAAGAGTGGGGAGGATATTGTTGCTTGTCCTGTATTGATGGACATTTCTTCAGAGCATCTCAGCGTCGAGGTGAGTCTCCCCGAATGTCTTGTCAAAGTCTAGCACTAATAATAACAAATACCTGTCCCTCAGCTTCCACAGAATCAGTTTGGGTTTAGCTTACAAATGGGAAGGAGGAGCAAATATTGCTGTGTTACATATCGAAACTAAATGGCTGCAGAAAATCTCAGCATCACATGCTCTGGAAATTCGATAGGTAAGTATTGTGGATACCTCAGTCTTATTGGATGGTCTCAAGTTGCATCTAAACTGCATTAACTAAGTGACTGCTCATGCTGTGTAAAATAAATTCCTTAAGTTTATATGAGGTGGGTTGAAGAGTATGTTGTGAAGCCAACTAAAGAGCAGGTCATTTCGGACTTGGTGTTGTGTGGTCAGATTGACGAATTACTAACCTTGCTCTGAAGCAGCTTTTAAGAAGGTGGAATTTACACGGTGTCTGCATACATTATAGAAGCCTGGAGGCTCGAGGGTCAAGTTGGCTCCAGTGAATTGGGAAAGTACAATATAACATTCAGTGGGAGGCAAGCAATGGTTGTTAGAGTCATAGAGTCCCACAGCACGGAGACGGATCCTTTGGTCCAATATAGTCCATTCCGACAAAATGTCCAGCCACGCTAACCCCTGCCATTGCCCCGTATCCTTGTAATACTTTCCTATCTGCGTATTTGGCCAATTGCCTTTTAAAGGTTGTGAAAGTAGCCAACTCAACCTCTTCCGCTGGCAACTCATTCCATATGCGTAAAAGGTTCCCTGTGTAAAACTTTCTTCCTCAGGTTCCCTTTTTTTCTTTTCCCTCTGGCCTTAAACTGATCCCCTCTAGTCTGTGATTGCCCTAGCCTGGGAAAACAAGACTGAATTTATTCACTCTGACCATGCCTGTCACGATTTTATACACTTTTCTCAGATCCACCTCAGTCTCATAAACGCTAAAGTAAAAAGTCCGAGCTTGTCCAACCTCTCCCTATAACTCAGATCATTGAGACGGCAACATCGTTGTAAATTTGTCCTGCACTCTTTCCAACTTAATAACATCTATGACTCTAACAACCACTGCTTGCCTCCCAGTGAACAAAGCTGAACATAACGCTACCAATATGGCCTCAGCAGCGTCCTGTATAACTGCAACATAACTCCCTAATTTCGATATTCAGTGATATACACTGATGAAGGCCAGTGTGCCAAAAGCTTTCTTCACGGCCCTGTCTACCTCTGAATCATCTTTCAGAGAACCATGCACCTGAATTCCAAGGTCCGTCTATTCCACTACACTCCTTAGGATCCAACCATTCACCATGAAACTCCAACCTTGATCTGACTTGCCAAAATGCAAGAACTTTCACTGATCTATATTAAAATCCATTAGCCATTTCTCAGCCCACTTCCCCAGCTGATCAAGGTATTGCTGTAATTTCTAAATTTCTGATAACCTTCCTCACTCTGCATGATGCTGCCTATTTTAGTGTCGTCTTCATACTTACAAATCATGCCTGTACATTCTCATTTACATCATATATATATATATATATATATACACATATATTATATATATGTAACATGTAGTGGTGCCAGCACCAGCCCCTGAGTCATTCCAATAGTCACAGATCTCCAGTCTGACCTGCATTCTTCCAGTATTACCCTCTGCTCCCTACCATCAAGCCAGTTTTGTATCGAATTTGCCAGCTCCCACTCAATTCCATGTGATCTAACCTTCCAGAGCAGCGTACCATGTGGAAGCTTACTGAAGGCCTTACTGGAATCCATCTAGGCTATGTATACCACCCTGCCCCCTCAACGTTGCTGGTCACTTCATGAAAGAACTCCAACAAATTTGTGAGTCATGACCTCCCATGCACAAAGCCGTGCTGACTTTGATGAAGGGCTTTTGCCCAAAACATCGATTTTCCTGTTTCTTGGATGCTGCATGACCTGCCGTGCTTTTCCAGCACCATTCTAATATTGCTGCGAACCATACCCTCTCGTTCCAAATGCATGTATATCCAATCTCTCCGCACCTTCTCAAGTAAGTTACCTACTAGATTTTAGGTTTACTGGCCTTTAGTTCCCAGGTTTATCTTTGTAGCCTTTCTTGAACAAGGGCTCAGCATTTGCTACCCTCCAGACGTCCAGGACCTCAGTCGTTGGCCAACGATGATGGAAATTAACCAACCAGGGCACCCGCAATTTCTTCTCTATCCTCCTGCAGTGTTCCTGAATATATCTGGTCAGGACCAGGAGATTTTTATAAATACTGCATAGTGTGAAAAATATGTCTATGTATTTCAGGTACAAACACCAAAGAAAGGGAAAGTGACTCAATGATGATTAACATAATAAATTGGAAAATATATTAATCATAGGAAGTGACTTCAGAAGAATTCCAGATTTTGTGGAAACCTGACAATTCTCAGAAATTATCAGTCCAGAAAAGGAAGGTCATGAAACTAATGAGAAAATCAAAAATAGACCGTACATGCTAAAGAACAGGAACACAAAGACTGCATCAATCTACGATCTATATTTCAAAGGAAACAAAATAAAAGCAAGGTCAAATGTCGAAATTTGAAATCGGAAGAGGAGAGCTTATTGTGGAGAACAGGGAAATGGCCAAGAAAATAACCAGTTACTTTGCATCAGTCTTCATGCAGGAAGATCCAGAAATACCAAGTGATCATATCAGCCTTCTGCAGCTAAAGACATAGTCAATTCATATCAGTAACAAGGTAGTACTTGAACATGTAGCTGGATTGAGCATTGTTAAGTCTGACGAAACAGATGTACTTCCTATCAAAATGTCAGAAATAAATCACCAATAGAAGTATTAATTGCACTGTTGATGACTATGTTTTATTTGCCTGCGCATTCTGCAGAGACCGAAAGTCATTGCAGATAAATGGAAGTGGACGTTGGTAAACGTGAGCCAAGCATTGTAGATGAATGGAAGGGATCCAAGCAGCTACAATGGGAAGATGACATAGTTTGGAGAACTACAGACCAATTATCTTGACATCTGTAAGGAAACCTTTGAAATCTATTACACAGGATGAGATTTTTGATATGTAGAAATTAACAGCAACAATGGAGAGAATCAGCATGCATTTCTGATAGGGAAATCATACTTGATAAACTTCGGAATCGTTTGAAGTTGTTTCTTACAGCACAGATAATGGGGAAGTGGCATATATTGGATTTTCGGAAGGGTTTCTATAAGAACTCAAACAGTGAGTTCGTAAATGCAATGAATGTGAAGTGTATTTGGAGGAATATATGTAAGAGAAAAGTTAAAGTTTGGTTTGCCTTCATTTAAGGGAGTCAGAACATAAATGTAAAGACGTGTTTAAGCAGTTTCACAGCGTGTTGGTGGGACTGTACCTGGAGTATTGAGTACAGTTTTGGTGACCGAGTCTGAGAAAGAATATGCTGACCGCAGAGGAAGTGCAATGGACATACTCCAGATTAATCCCTCAGATGGTGAGATTGCCTGATGAGGAAACTAGAGTTTCAAAGAATGAGAGGTGAGTCACAGTGAAATTTAGAAAATTCACAAAGGTTGGAAATTAACAGAATGCTTCGCTGGCAGTCAAATCCACATTCAAGGCAAATAATGGCAGGATCTGGGACAGGCCATTTAAGACGGCAATAAGGAGGAAATTCATCACTTGGAGTGGACTGATTAACACAGGGGCATGGAAACCTGCTGGCAATTAAGAATTGGGAGAATCTCCAGATGTTCTACAAGTGTGTCAATCGGAACAGAATAACAAGAGATCAGGTAGGACTCATTAGTGACTTGCCAAGTTGCATCCAAAACAACTTTAGTGTTAGGAAACATAGGGTGGTAATGGAAGGCCGTTCGTATGACTGGAGGCCAGTGTTCAATGGTACACCACGGGGATCAGAGATGTGTCCCTTATTATTTGTGATTTGGAGGTGCTGGTGTTGGACTGGGATGGACAAAGCTAAGAATCGCGTAACACCAGCTTACAGGCCAACAGGTTTATTCGGAGGCACGAGCTTTCGAAGCACACAACCACCTGCTGAAGAAGCAACGCTTTGAAAGCTAGTGCCTTCGAATAAACCTGTTAGACTATAAGCTGGTGTTGTGTGACTGTTAACCTTATTATTTGTGGTATTTATAAATGGTGGATCTGTGAATATGGACGGGAGGCGTGTGATAAGTAAGTTTGTGTTTGATACAATGATTGGCCGTGTAGTTGGCAATAAGGAGAAATACCTTATGTTACAGAAAGATACAGATGGAATGGTCAGATGGGTGGATCAACAGCAGGTGGAATGTAACTCTGATAAACATGAGGTGATGTACTTTGGAGGAAGAAACCAGACAGAGGAGGACTCCATGAATGGCAGCACACTAGGAAGCTCAAAGGGTACTTCTGCACACAACCCGGAATGTGACTAGAGAGGTTAATAATTTTTTGAAAAAGCATAGGGGAGCGTAAATATAGCATTAATACATCGAGGCATAGATTATAAAAGCTTTGTGGAACTTTGGTGAGGCCAAGATGGAATACTGTGTGCAATAGTGGGAGCCACATTACAGGAAGGATGTGATTACACTGGAGGGTTGAGAGGGGATTCACCAGCTATGGAGAGAGGCTGGATAAGCTCGGGTTGTTTAGTTTCAAGGAGAGAAGGCTGAGGGGGCCGTGATCCAGAAGGATAAGATTATGAGGTACATGGACAGTGTGAATAGACAGCAGCTATTCCTTTTAGTCAAATGGCCACACTTTTAAAGTGAAGGGTTTGAAGTTTAGTGAGGACTTGAGGACTATTTTTAACCCAGTGTGTGTTGGGGTCTGGAATGCACTTCTTGAGAGTGGAGCTGTCATGGTAACCTCACAAACATTTGAAAATACATGGTTGTGCACTTGAAATACCATAAGATTCACGGCTACGGTCTTGTGTCGGAAAGTGGCCCTAATGTAGACCGTGCTGTGTTTCTGATGGTACAGAGTCTGTGCTTCTGTAATAGTATGACTGTGGAAGGTCAATCATTGACTATCTTAAGATAGGAATTGATGGATTTCTGAAGAATATCTTACCAAAGTTGATATGTGTGAACTTGCAATATCTTCTGAAAATATGTCAATGACAAAATGAAGAGAAAAAGGTGCAGAGAATTGAGGACAGGGAAATAGCAGAACTATGGAGCAAATACTTCAGTTTTGGCTTCACAGAAAAAAACAAAACAAAAAAGAAAACTTCTTCGCAATATTAGGGAACTTTAATCTGGTGAGAAAAAGGGAATAGAATGAAATTAGCAACTACACAGTTTTAGAGAAAGTATTGGACTGAAATTAATGGGCATAGACAAAATCAACAGTAACTTATGAAATGGGAATCATTTTTGAGAAAGTGGTTTTTAGCAAAATTTTGGAGAAGGCATTAATGCAATACGATTGGAATCTCAGAAAGATTTTTGATAAAGCTCCAAGCATTTTGTGCAAATTCGAATCATGTGGGACTGGGGCTAATATGTGGTCATGGTTTTAGAATGGGAGAGCTGGCAGGAAATAATGAGTAGAAACAAAACCATGTTTTTTTTTTAATGGAAGGCTTGGAGGATATAATAAGGATTGGGATTTGGGATGCAGCTATTCCCAATACACATCATATATTTGGTTGAGGGGTACAAATGCAATATTCCCAAGTCTGCTGACAGCAATAAACGATGTCAGCTTTGTAAGTGGATGAGTGGCATGTAAATAAAAGCTCCAAGGTGATTGAGACAAGTGGAGTGACTGGGCAAACACGTGGTAGATGAAGAGCAACGGGAGAGATGAGATGTTGTGTACTTTGTAGGGAACAATAGAATGGTAGCCTATCATTTGAAAAGGGAGTCGTTGAAATTTTTTGATCTATAAATGAACTTAAGCTGCATTTTTGTTTTATTTTCTGCGCAGCCTTCCCAGTCCATGTAGGTTAGTGAGTTCAGAAGCCAGAAGCCATTACTGGGAATGGCATTGGCACGCTGATCAGTGTGCACAGGCCCAGCAAGTGGGGAGCTGTAACATTGAAAAGAATCTGGATCTCCCTGTACACCAGTCACTGAAAGCAATATTGCAGGAGCAGAAAACGAGTAGGCCGATAAATGGTGTATTCACCTTCATTTCAGGGGGATTTGAATACAGGAGTAAGGGTAATTTCCTGCAGCTGTAATGGCCTTTGTGGGACGCCATCTCGAACATTACGCAGTATTGAGTGCAGTTGCGGTCTCCTTACCAAATCAAGGACAAACCTGACATTGGGAGAGAGCAGTGAAGGATGACCAGACTGATCTCTGGGATGACAGGCCTGTTGTGGGAGCAGAGCTTGGGGCAACTGGGCCTGTATTCCATGGGCTTTAGGAAAATGAGTGGAGATCTCAGTGAAATATAGTAACCTCTGACAGTATGAGACAGATTGATTAGATTAGATTACATTACAGTGTGGAAACAGGCCCTTCGTTCCAACAAGTCCACACCACCCCACCGAAGCGCAACCCACCCATACCCCTACATTTACCCCTTACCTAACACTACGGGCAATTTAGCATGGCCAATTCACCTGACCTGCACATCTTTGGACTGTGGGAGGAAACCGGAGCACCCGGAGGAAACCCACGCAGACACGGGGAGAACGTGCAAACTCCACACAGTCAGTCACCTGAGGCGGGAATTGAACCCGGGTCTCCGGCGCTGTGAGGCAGCAGTGCTAACCACTGTGCCACCGTGCCACCCATTGGAAGCAGGGATGATAATTCCCCAGGCTGGGATATCTAAAACAAGGGGCCACAGTATTAGGTTCAGGCAGACCAGTCTGTATTGTGATGAGAATAAATGTCTGCACTGGTACCCTGGGGAACTATCTCCCAAATCAGGCTATAGAAGCCAAGGCGCTGAATATAAATAAGGATTTCTGGAAATTAAAGGGATATGGAGAGAGCAGGAGTATGATGTGAAGATAGAAGATCAGTTATCATTCCAGGTTATTCTCCAATAACACGGTAGCTGTGTTCCTGTGCAACACTGTGTTGTAGTAAATCGTGCAATATTAATAATGGGACCTATGGGAAAAAGAGGGTAAGGGGCACCCCCACCCCCAAAAATCAGTAAAAAAACAAAAATTAAGCTTAATCTAACACGCACACTGGCACAGAGTAAATACATCTTTAAATCACATATTGTAATGGAACTGTGCTGTAAATGTAAAACTTTCACACTACAGTCACTGACTGCAGCCATGTACCTTTCACCACACTCATCACCAGAACGCGTGCGGGGCTGACTGACCACGTGATGCAGAATTTCAGTTCTCCTCAAGATTCTACCCCCCACCCCCGTTTGAAATAAAGTTCCTCCTAAATGTAGATCACAATTCACAGTTTCAGGCTCAGTTTCAAGTCTTGCAGAGCAGAATGCATTCCTGTTTTAGCTGAACACAATGACTATGCATTTTTCAGAAAGAAGATCCCGAATTTGGGTTTTGCTGTTCAGCCGGGGCCCGTCAAGGAATCGCGTCACAGTGAACGGGAATGCACTTTATAGAAAAAGGTTCACGAATTGCATTGCAGTCAAATCGTATTTAATAAACACGTGTTATAGAAGAACTGCTGTATATTGAATGGAGGAGCAAAATTGATGGGACGAAGGCACTACAGCAGTTCTCATTTTATATTTTAAAATGTTTAATTATGGAATATGAACAGTGTATGAGAAAAACTGCATTGAGGAGATGTTTGGCCATGCATTAGCATTGGGAAATCTCAAAGCATTGGATAGCTTATTCATTTCCCAATGTTTCTGTGCAGTCTGTTAGAATGCTCTGTAAATGTTGTCACAAACTCTCAGATGTTAGGAAGGAGGTCACTGCAGGGTCAACAGGACGGTGTTTCCCGTTCCCTTTTCCGATACTGAGGCTGGTGCCGGGAGTTCTGTCTGGTTTTATCCTTTAAGATCTCGAAGCAGTTTGATACAATTGAGTGTCTTGCTTGGCCGATTCAGAGACCATTGAAAAGATTTATCACATATGTGTGTGGCTGGACTCACCTTTAGGCCAGACCAGTAAAGTACAGGAGATTCACTTCCTGAAAGTACATTGGGGAAGGAGATTGATGTTTACAATCAACATTGGACACAAGGTCACTATTACTGGCACCAGATTTTAGGTCTCGATATTTTATTAAAGAGTTTTAACTTCCACCAGCTGCCGGAGAATTAACCTGGTCTGGATTAATAATCCAGTGACATTTTCACAACAACACCATCTCCACATGGGGCCCTACCAGAAACCATACTGAGCAGATTATCTCTGTGCTTCTTGACAGCTCCGTCGAAAAGAACTCCCACCAATTTGATTACCGTGATGGTACTGAGGGGTGGTAATTGGTCAGATTTTAATTATTCTCCTCTTAGGAATTGGACATAGTTCAGTTATTTTCCACATTGCCAGGGAGTTGTCAGAGTTGGATCTGGAGTGAAACCGCTTCCCCAGGGACACGGCTTGTTGTGCCGCAAAAGTCTTCAGTCCTATTGCAGGAATGGTGTCCGGGGCCATTGCCTTTGTCGTATCTACTGTGTTCAGCTGTTCCTTCATGTCACGTGCAGTGAAGCGAATTGGTTGAGGACTGCCATCTGTGATTCTGTGAGCATCATGGTGGGGGTAAGATAGATCATCCACTCAACAAATCTGGCTGAGGATAGTGCAGACACCACACACTTGACTTTTTCCCTGATTACAGAGCTGTTCCGATATGTAGAATGAAGATATTTGTGGAGTCGTCTCCTCCAGCAAATTGTTTAGTAGTCCATCGGCATTTATGCTTGGATTTGGCAGGACGACAGAGCTTAGATCTGATCTGTTAGTCTTGGGATCATTTCCCCCTCTCCATCAGACGTTAGTCCTGCTGTTTCGAATGTAACCAGTCACATGTGGTAGCGTTCATGCGTTGTAATCAGGTTTAGGTGCACGTGATTCCGACCCTGGTATGTTCGTCACTGAACCATGCATCGGCTTGATGGTAATGGTAGACTGATGGATTATCTCCGGGATGAAGTTACAGATTATCATTTAATATAATTCTGTTTCTGCTGCTGCTGTGGTCTACAGCATCAGATGATAACTCAGTTTGAGTTGCAATATCTACAATTCAATTTTACTGACTGTCCCACAGTTCAGACCGAGACCCATTCATACATCAGCCCTGTATTCTGTGACCTAACCTGGTTTCTGATGCGGTAACACTTGCACTTTCATATTCTCATTCTTCTGAGGGCCTCTCCCTGGTATCACGCCTATAATTTGTTACTTTAACTCAATCCATTTTAAGCAATAATCTAAATCGTTTCTTTACGACAATGTCAACTTCTGTATTTGAAGTAAATGTGTTTCCCTCTGTTTCTATCCATGACCATGATTCAGAGCTCTGCAGTGTCAGTGATGCCAGACTTACGTAGTTTCACAGTCAAGGAACTTGTACACCATGCGTTATTGTTCAGTCCCCAGTGTACGGCGCTCCATGTTGGACAGGATGTTTGTGCATATTTGACATCCTTCTTTGGAATTTGTCCAAAAACAGAAATTGCTGAAGATGTTGCAGCATCTTCTGGAATGAATGCAGTGTTTATTCTTTCAGGTACGGTGACCCTCGACAAAGCTCCCAGTTTCTCAAGCCATTTTAGTATTTTTATTACTAGTATCCATAGTTATTTGTCTTGTGAAAATTTGTTCTGTGCCTATACATTTCTGGAGAAATTCAGCAGGTCTGTCAGCATCTGCAGAGACAGAGAAACAGCGTTCGCATTTCAAGCCCCGTGTGACACTTCTTCATAACTGAAAAGGATTGGAAGCTTAGCTTTTTAAAAGCTTGCCTGAGGTGGGAGATAGGTGACAGGGAAAAGAGGGCGTGGCAAAGATAAACCGGCTGTTAGCAGTGGTGAACGAGAAAATGATATAAAATGGGTTTGAATTAAGGTGTGAATGGAGAAAGGGGTTCTCTATATTGAGTGCAAGATAAAGAAGACACAATCGCACAAGGTGATAGGGAGGCCAGGAGGGAGTATGTTGACAATGTGGCATTATAAAGGTCTGGCCATAAATATGTTTTCACTGTCGAAATCATCGTCCCCTTTAGACAAAGGATATCAGGTGCTTGACTTCTTATTGGCACTAGTAAGCGTTTCATGCTGCCTTAGTATAGTAATTGGGAGAAAGTAAATCAGAGTATGAAGTTTCGGCTGAGTATTGTTTACCTGTCATGTTTACTATAGTTTCAAATTTGCAGTATTTATCTTTAAATGCTTGATCTTGAAGTTAATATTGGATGGAGTGTGGAAGGTTGAGGGATGACATTATAGAAGTTTCTAAAATCAGGAGAGGTATGGATAGGGTGAATAGCCAAGGCCTTTTCCACAGGATGGGGGAGTTCAGCCGGAGAAGGCATAGGTTTAGGGTGAAAGAGGGAAAATTTACAAGGGGCGCCGGGGCAGTGATTTTACACAGAGGGTGGCGTGGGTATGGAATGAGCTGCCAGAAGAAGAGTGGTAGATGCATGTTCAGCTAAAACATTTAAAACACACTTGGACAAACATATGGATGGGAAACTGTTAGAGGCATATGAGCCGAATGAAATTAGCTTAATTTGGAAAACCTGGCCAGCATGGACATTTAGAAAAGCTTCACGCAGGTTCAGTGTGGATTTGTGAAAGGGAAGTTACCTTTTGCCACCTAAAATCATGCAAAGTACTTCTGGAGATGCCTGAAAATGGAACAAGCGGACTCGATAAAGGAGATCTGTTAGACACCAGGCTTTCCAGAGTTTTTCCACAAGGTATTACAAAATAAAAGTTCTTACACAAGACAGAAGCTCCGAGGATGATGGCGAATGTATTAACATGGGATGATGATTGCTTAACATATAGAAATTGGAGATTCAGGATTAATGGATCTTCATGATAAATATATGTCGGCTGGAGGACCACAGCTATCAGTCCGATGGCATCAGTTATTTA
The DNA here is from genome assembly GCF_037043375.1 of Chiloscyllium plagiosum. Taxonomy (NCBI): domain Eukaryota; kingdom Metazoa; phylum Chordata; class Chondrichthyes; order Orectolobiformes; family Hemiscylliidae; genus Chiloscyllium; species Chiloscyllium plagiosum. The sequence goes on from NW_028270180.1 coordinate 80,941,982, forward strand.
CACTCTATACTGATAGTCTGAAGGAGGGAGCTGAGTGCAACATACATCCAGGTTTGAGGATGACACTGATAATCAAAAGGCAGGCTGTTATTTAATGGAGAGAACTTCCAGAAGAAGAACAGTACAAAGGGATTGGAGTATTCCTGCGTATGAACCATAAAGTCAGCATGCTGATGCAGCAAGTAACTAGGTTGGTTCATTACCCTCCTTCCACGGATGAAAGAGTTGTGTTATTGAGAATCTGTAAAATGGAGAGGCGATTATTAATTGGGGTTTAAATGAATGAGTGATATTGCTGAAAAATACAAGACACCAAAGTCACTGGAGAAGGTAGATGTGAAGTTGTTACCATTCCTGAGTGGAGTCTCGAACTCGATGACATAGATACCGAATATGGAACATCGATTTCTATCTGAGATGCAAAGTGATGCCTTCTCTCAGAAGGTAGCAAATGTCTGGGATTCCCTAACCCAGAGAGGTGTGGAGGGATACAAGGAGTTGGCAAGAAAGTGGAGTGAGACCTGCAGTAGATCAGCCATGTTCGTAATAAATGACAGGGCAATCTTGAGGAGCCGAATAGCCTACTCTTGTTCCTATTTATTAATTTCACATGTTGTGCTTTTGCTATGTAACTGGTTATTTTCCCGGAAGTTGCGTTGTGTAATACTACATTCGGGTGAGCAGAGGATTTGTTTAAGTTAGCGCTGGGTGGGGTATGGGGGCTGTATTCACAGCAAATCTGGGTCTGTAACACGAGCCACATCTGGAGCAGACGTTGCAGAGAGGGGAAGCCTGGAAACAGAGATTGGGGGTGAGTGTCACTTCCTGATCCAGCCTGGATTTTCCAAGTGCATTTCCAAAACTACACCTAACCATCGGAGTGGCCTTGATCTGCCCCTGTGTAGCAGGAGCGAAGGGCTGAATGGAACATCAGAACAGAGGGCTAAGGGACACGAGTGGGCCATTCGGCCCTTTGACACAAATCAACCAGTAAATAAAATCGTGGCTCTTCTCATTGTGGTCCCAGCTGCACTTTTCTCTCCTTGCACCATTATCCCTGATTCACCTGTCTATGGGAAATCAGACGAAGCTAGCCTTGATATAATATAAAAATTCAGCCATCCCAATCTTCTGGGAAAGAGAATTCCCATTTGAATGAATTCCCACTTTGTGATTTTTTTTCTCACTCCAGTTGTGACTGAGGATGGAGGATGTCACTCTTTCCTTTTCTAGTCCCACTCTTCCACTGCTCACAACAAATTTTAAATGTAACCAGGTTGGTGATATGGCCGATGATAAAGGTCTCAGACTGAGTCAGGTTCAGTGATAAGGACAAGTCAGGCAGATTTCTTTAGTCAACCACAAGTTACTCACAGAACTAACGGAGGAGTATGTTGGATCTGTGGGTAGCACTGCTTCCTCACATCACCAAGGATCTGGGTTCAATTCCAACCTTGGTGACCCCCGATGTGGAGTTTGAACATTGTCCCTGTGTCTGTGTGGGTTTCCTCCCAGTGCTCCAGTTTCTTGCCACAGTCCAAAGATGTGCATTTTAAAGTAGATTGCCCATAGTGCCCAGGGATGTGTAGGTTAGGTGGGTTAGTTATGGGAAATGCAGGGTTACATGGATAAGATTGGGGGGCACGGCCAGGTGAGATGCTTTTTGGTGTATCAGTGCGGACTTCATGGACGGAATGTCCTGCCTCCACACTGTAGAGGTTCTATGACAATGACAATCAATTTGGACGATACAATCACCCAGTGTGTACATACCTAAACACTCTTATCAAGGTTTTATATGTTTCATGCTCATTCCAAGAGTAACCTTTAAAAGCCTTCATAATATAACCCCTTCACCCCAGGAATACGTGAAATGAAATATCTCTGAACTGCTTCTAATGTAATTATATCCTTTCTCACATAAGGAGACACAAAAAAAAAACTAATCTCACACTCAGATCATAATGTTTATAATTGTTTTCTCAAAGTGCTGTGATCTTTGTAACACTCTTCCCCACAGACCATTGGAGCCAGAAATATTGATTATTTTTGAGGCACAGACGGAAGTTTCATAAATAACAGCAGGGTCAAGGATTATCGAGGAATGGGCAGCAATGTGCAGTGTGGGGGGAAATGTAGACAGTAGTATCAAATAACACGGCTTCAGAACCTCCAGGAATATAATGCAAAATTAAATGATAATATCGACAACATGTTAAGAGGGAATACAAGATGGCGGCGATCCAGAAGGTCCGCTTTGCTGGGCTCTGCATCAACACACGGGCAAAGTGGTTCTCTAACCACCCCATCCCTGGCATTTAATTAAATTTCAACACTAAAAGAGCGGTAGAATCTTTACTAATCCCATTTTGTCAAGTGGAAATGACAAAACACGGGAAAGGATCGAGCATGACCCAACACACGGTGCACCCGTCAGAAGCATCGAGCATGCCTGAGGCTGTAGCTGCAACCCACTCTGCTTGTTCCATGGACCCAGGTACTTACCAGGCCTTGGTCACTGAGTTCACCAAGTTATGCGAAATGATTGAAGCCATGATTGAAGAAGGGTTGAAGAAACTGCAGTGGCTAGAGCCGCTCTCAGCCGTGCTCCAAAAGCATGAGCAGCAAGTTCACAGCCTTGGAAACAGAACAGACGATGTCATGCAGTGGCAGAGCCCGTGATCGATTCCTCTCGGGAGAAGATCCTCGTCCTTGAAAAACAGGTCTGCACCTTAACTGACCAAGATGACAACCTCGAGAACAGGGTTAGGATGAAAAATATTTACATCGTCGGTTTGCTGGAGCGACAGAAGGTGGTCAGCCGCTGAATTTTTTCAAGAACTGGCTGCGGCGATTCCTTCACTTCAACACTGAGGAGAGACGGGTGAAGACTGAAACAGTTCATTGGCTTACGGTGCACAGGTCAGGCTCAGACCAACGCCTTCATCCTGTCCTTGTTCGATTACACAGTTGTGGGGACAAACAAAGACTAATGGAATTTTCCAGAACCCAGGGGAAAGATCCGATGGCTTTAATTCACAAGGGTTCCAGTATTATGTTCTTTCAGGACTTTTCAACGGCGGTGATTCAGGAAAAAAAATCTTTTGATGATGTCAAGAGAACAGTAAGGGAACTCTGGATTCAATATTTGTTACGGTACCCAGCGGTGCTCAGTATTGCTTTCAATGGATCCACGAACTCGTCTGACTCTCCAGAGAAAGCGAAAACTTTGTGGACATTTTAAAGTAAGCTGTATATTTAGATAATCATGTATCTCTCTTAAAGAAATTTTGTTGGAATTTTCTGCTATTAACCAGTGTTAAATTATAGCCGGAAATGGGTAGAGTACTCATTTTTAACTTCTTCATTAGTGTTACTACTCTTTTTTTCTTTCTTTGCTTGTGTCTGGGGTGCAGCTCAAGCTGGAGGGAGTTACAAAGGTAGTTGTCATGACTAAGTGCCGATCGAAGTGCAGTTCATGCCCGATTTTTGTTATTAATTGCCCTGGATTCCATATTGGTAGCGGGCAGAAGATAAAGTTTTGAGATATGTAAGCATCCCCAGTGGGCGGTGGGGGGTAAATTCCCCAATCGAGTGTCATTGGCATTTTGGATTTTATTTCGTTCTTTGGATTTTTATGTGTTTAGCTTTGGAAAGTTTTGAGAGCTTGTTAGTTGTAGTAGTTTTAGTTTGTACAGTTTTTAGGCTCTATGAGTCTTTTTTTCATTAATGACCAGCGATGTGTAATTCGATGTGAAACTCGAGAGTTGAATGCTACGGTGTGTTCTGGATAATGATGTGCTTAAATGTTATACCTGGAACATTAAGGGGAGCCATCTGCCAGTCAAGAGGAAAAATGTACTTTTTAGTCTTAAAACATGGATGTTGTCCTATTGCTGGAGATGCACCTTGATGACAAGGAACATTTGACATTATAGCAGGGTGGGTTTGATCGGGTTTATTTCTCATCTTTTAATACTAGGAGTACGGGAGAAGCCATACTAGTGAAGAAGAGTCTTCCATTTAAATTACTAGATTGTATTAGACACTCACGGAAGGATCATCATTCCCAAAGTCTTCAACTATGGGAATTAATACAGTATTTTGAATGTTTATTGCCCCCTGGCGCACCGTCTTAAAATCCTGGAAGATGCATTTTCCAAAGTAAGTTATCTTGCATCATGGCACATTATTGTAGAAGGAGACATTAACTGTCTTATGGCCCCACGGTGGACAGAATGTCCAAAGGTACCCCAATACCCTCGTTATAATGTAAGCAATTAGTGGGTTAGAGCTGGTGGATACCTGGAGGCAGATCTATCTCACAAGTAGGGATTTTATTTTCTTCTTTAACCCGCACAAATGCCACACGAGGGTTGATCTCTTCCCCCATCCCTGCAACAATCTTAGACACGGTGTCATCCTGCACAATTGGGAATATTACCCCAACATACCTGCCCCAGAATTAAGATAGAAGTCATATAAGATTATGTTGGATGCAGATGAGGGTCTCATGTTTTTGTCAAATCCCACAGTTTCGGCAGCTCACGTGATGCAATGCATTAATTCGCTTATCATGTTTTCGGGCTGTAAGATTAAGTTTACAAAGTTTGTGGCCAAAACTATGGGAGGTCTCAGGGTAATACCTGAGATTGAAGGCAAATCCTGGTTTCCTTTTAAACGGTCACTGGGGTGGTTTCCCTATTTCAGTATATTCATTACATCTGTCTTTGATCATTTATTTAACGTGAACTATGTCCATGTGTTTGACAAAATTAAAAAAAGACCTTCAAAAATGGGAGGAACTTCCAATATCCTGGGAAGGTCGGATAACTCTTATTAAAATGAATGTCCTTCCTCATTTACTATACCTCGTGTGAATGCTTCCTTTGATGTTTCCCAGACAGATATTTAGGAGACTTTATGGCTGGTTTAGCTCTTTTATTTGGCAACATAAGCGACTGTTTATCAAGCTAACCAAATTGCAACTACCCCACAGATTGTGGAGAGTAGATTTCACAGATTAAATGCTATCAATTAAGCTCTTTATTATCCTATATTAGTATCTGGGCCACTGAGGACCCGGCGTCAATACGGTTAGATATTGAACCCTCTCAGAAAAAGTGAACCCTTATTAGTCTATTGTTCTTAGACAAAATGACAACATTTATGGAGTATTGTCATAACCCAATAATTATCAATAAAGTTAAAGCATGAATGACAATGATTCAGATCGAGGGCAATACAGCCAAAGCCTTGTTTCTTACCCCTATAATTGGTATACCAAGTTGTCAACCGGGGATACTGGATGCCATGTTTAAACTGTGGGAAGCCAGGGGTGTACCTTGCTTCAGATATTTAGAATTAATAGAATCCCTACAGGGTGGAAACAGGACCTTGGGCCCAACAAGTCGACTTCGACCCACCCAGACCCATTCCCCTACCATTCTATATTTACCCTGACTAATGCTCCAACCTACACATCCCTGATTTATCAATAGCCAATTTATCTAAACCGCACATCTTTGGATCCTGGTGCTGTGAGGCCGCAGTGCTATCTCCTGCGCCACGACGTTTTATTTCAGGGAGAAAGAATGACATCGTTGATCAAATAACTCGTAAGTATGAACTACATAGTATAGACATCTTCTGTTTGTTTTTGATTTCAGATCAGAGGTTTGATTTAAAAAAAAAACACACTTTTAACAGACTCTTACAGATCCAATAGAGAGAAGCGGGTGCTTAGTGCTCAGAATGCACTTTCTGTCAGTACCCTTTATCATTATTTGGAGAGTGTCCCCTCAGCTGTGCAGCTTTGTGATGTCTGCGAGAGAGAGTTGGGGTTCAGAACACCTCGGAGAGATG